>NC_143388.1:54080380-54697255 GCF_980474605.1 Leiobunum rupestre | reverse complement strand
AAAATACTCACCTTTCACTTTTCCAACACAACCGCGGGCTGGTGTCTTATCAAGTCACTCGGTGTTTTGAAATCGAGGTCCACTTCTCTTAATGTGGTAAAAAAAATTTACATCTGCGCGTCCACAAAACGAACAGTTAATGATCTCTATCGAGTAATGCCCTTGAAAACTTGGTTTCGATGAAAAATTTCAAACTGTGTTGATCGGTCAGAATTTATCTGTACACCGATTACTTATTTCGGGATCACGGTAAGAATACGTAGTGTAATCTAAGATAACCCGATTATTATGAAAAGATTTGTCACCAATCAATAGTTAAGAATATCGGATGTCATGCATTTTTATTTTTAAATTGTATTTAAAAATAATAAAATAAAATTCGCTTCCTCATTCGCGATTATAAAAATAATATAAATATATTACACAGATAATAAACAAATTTCGAACCACCTTCGGTTGGTTTATTCACTGACAAAAATTAACTTACTACCTGGAAGGCTACTAAAACTAAGCATTAATCGAAAAGTATATTGCAGCTTTCGGTACGGAAATATTAAATTTCGTGCTTCAGTAGCTTAATTTTATACAAGAAAAATACTGGCTACATAGAGCCAAATAGTTATTTTGTCTACCAGTGTATTTCATGAAAAGCGAGTTAAAATTTCCGTATTGTATTAATGACTTAGAGTGATGTTTATATCTTAGGAAATATCAATAATGCATTTACTGTCACGTGGAAAGTCACTTCGAGATTAAATATTTATGCGAAATGAAATTGCTAGACACAACAATATAATAACAAACGGGAGAACAAAACGTCCCGTACATTTAAGTACACGCCATCCCTCCTTAACTTTATTATCAATATAACATTTAAATTTGAACTTATTTCCAATCATCTAGTAAATTCACTTAACTTAACCAAGAAAAAGTTATCGCAAAAAATTTACGAGTTACGTAGTTTTGGAAAAGAGCGACACGCGAACGAATTTTTTTGAGTTGGATTGCGCCTGTATCAAATGTTACAATAGCGTGTACGCGGGTCTGTTGGGTCTCGCGAATTGAACAGAAATCTCATTTAAAATTAAAATTTGTTAATGCAACCAAAAACGTACTTTTTAAATAATAAGTTCGAAATAAGATTATAATTTATCCAGCCTCACCAATGAACATACTTATAGCTAAAATTTTAATTGCGTTACTTATAATAACACTTAATTTGACTATTTTTAACGAAAACCTATTTATCCTATGATCATACATTTTATATTTCCTTACTTATGGTAACACTCAATTTGACGTTTTAAACGATACCCTGTTTTGTTACTTATGATACGGACACGCGAGGCAAATAAATGTTTCGGCTTTTGGCGGCTTGGGTGGATTGCCTCAGAGAGAGACACTATTTCGCCAATGAGCATACTTAATTCATAACGTTACTTATGGGGGTTCGTATACGCTGGCCAAAAACACCTAATTTTTAATAAAAATTAAGTTAGGCAATTGCAAATCTAGGTTAAATTTAGCACGTGCTATTCAGAATTAAATTTCATGAATATTTTACTTAATTTAAGCAGCGTTTTGTAGTTTTACACGAAAATAGGAGTATCGTAAGATACCCCCAAAATTTACTTTAAATTAATATTTACCGATGTAACCGAAGATATAAGTAAAAGTCGTCCTGACCTAACCAAATATAATTTTTTAACGTTATCGGACATAATTTTGAATAAAATATTTAATGCACAAAGCGAAAAGAGGAAAAACCGTAAATTTAGCAAACACACAAATCTTGGGCCCAAATTTAAAATAAGTTGGCAAAGCAAAAAAAAATTATCCTCGGAAGAATTTGCCCTTGGGCGCATATACTACAGGGTCCCTATTCTGAGCCGATCGGTACAATCACCGATTAAAAACTACCGACCGCTCCGCGAACGTTACCTTAACGATCAATTACAGCGGAACTAAATGTTGGTATTCAAAGGCACCTTTTTCTGCCTGTTGGTAGAGGGTCGGTAAGGTAATAGTTAGTTGGTAGTGGTTTTATCTCCAATGAAAACTCCTTATATTCCAAATCCACGGTAACTAATCGCATCTCTACGTTTAGAGCACGTGATTGTTATTTTGTATAAAAATGTCCTTTTACTCTAGTCATTTACAAATAATTTTTAGATATTCGCTCGATATTTTAGTTTTAATATTTACGACAGGTGTGGAATTATAATTGAATTATTTTATAAATCACATATAGTATTCGCGACCGAAACGACTCTAGGTGGCGTAACGGCGCTAGCTTCTCCGAGGTAGCTCCTAAGATCTAGCGTCTGTTACAGTCAAATTAAAAAGTCATAAGAACGTTTTTTTTTAAATTAAACTTATCAAAATATAAGCCAACGATGCAAAAATTATATTAAAATGGCAGTATCATTATTTATAAATTCAAATTTACCAATAACGATGAGGAAAAAGTAATAGCGCTAGGTTCCAAAGGGGGCGTAGCGGTAGTTTAAGTGTGCAATTAAAATGGAACTCTTCTATAAATCACATGTAGTATAGTTGCTTGCTAAGCCTTGGCCTAAAGGTTTGCAATGCCTCCGAGGGGTCCTACAATCACGAATTGCAGCAAATGTGGAAAATTTAATTGATATTGCAAAAACCTTTGTTTTTAAATATATTTTAAATATTGTAAAAAAAATGAATTCATATAAGTTATGGAATTAAATTAATCTATAATTTTAGGCTAGTTTTATTCTCCGACCCTCTTTTTAACGTCATATTTCTACGCTATTTTTAAAATTTGCCCAACTTCCAATTCATAATTTAACGCACTTATTAATTTGGTTTATTTTATTTGGGAAAGCTCGTACAATTTGGACATTAAGCGAATGAAAACCTTTACGATTTACGTAAAGATATTCTCTAAACTGTTCATCATTAGCAGAAGGAGCCACGATTGCTAAAGGTGTCGCATCGACAGCGCCTTTTATTCCTGGAAAATTTGCAATTTTGCTAAAACTATAAAATATAAGAATTTACTATAGGGAAATGGCACTCTGTAGCCAAGGCCGCCATTTTGAGATACGATTTTTTTAAATAGGAAAAAGCTTAGGTGATGTCTTGCAACATCACCGTGCCATGTCCCTATTAATAATAATTAAAGTTTTACACGCTTTACCCAATTTTATTAGCCAACTCTTCCTCATTCGTAGTTGGGAATTTAATGTACTCCGGCGTCAAAATTTGAATTATAACCTCACTTATTCTACGTACAAATCGGCTAATTGTAGGTTGGCTCACGGCTAGACAAAAATCTTGGCCAATTGCGAGTTGGTAGTAATGGCGGCGCTACGTCACACGAGGTCACCCATGCGTTTTCCTATTCATAAGAAAATCACGCCCACAATGGCGGCCATGGCCAAAGCTACGGACTGCTACTACTCTATAGTAATAGTAATAATAGTGTTAAATTTCAAACTCAATATTAAAAAAAAAATTGAACTAGGCTAAGTCGTAAACGACTTTTAACTGCAAAAAATCTTAATGTAACCAATATCTATTTTAAATGAAATTTTGTTCTCTTAATTTTGAATCGTATGAACCAAACATAATGCAAATTAAAAAATAATTACTTTCAAATTAGGTGGTATGCCGAGGGAATTTTATGGAGATAGACGCTCCTCCAGTCTGTCACAAGTTAAATGAACTGTTTCTTTTCGTAGTCTAAATAGTCTTTTAAAGCTATAATCGTTTAACTCAAAGGGATGTGTCCTATTTATAATTACTCTTTGTCTTTGCAAATCTTGTCGAGGTAATTCATCAGCCATAGCCACTAAAATAAAGACTTCTTGTTGTAACAATGCAACCACCATTTTATGAAAAATTAAATTATATTTCGGTCGGTGGAGCTCTACCGACAGCTTAAACCACGTCATCAGACTTCCGACAATTTTTGGTCCATCAAAAATGGGACCGATCGTCTCAGAATACCAACTAGCGACCCTAACGACCTAAGTTTTCCCTACCGACAATTTTTGGTAGGTAGGTGGACTACCGATCGGCTCAGAATAGGGCCCCTGAACACGGCACTCAACGACATACAGCCATATTCAGGGCATCCTCCTAAAAACGTAACCCCGATCCTATCCCGACCGGTAGAATATTTTTTTATAATTAAAATAAACATAACAAATGTTATTGCCTTAAACAAATTTCAATCGAACAAAAAAACTACTTTATACCAAAAACCTTATTAAATTAACAAAGCAACAAAAATGAGAAATAGAAAATATGAAATACACATTTGTTAGAACGCTCACGAAACGTAAAATTGATACGTGTGATAAACGTTTTTAAAGACAAAACCAACCCATTGTATTATAGGTCTTAAACCATCTAACAAATACGGAAAACACAAGTTAAAGCTTCAAAAAGCACTTCTAAAAACTGCGTTTTCCAACAAAACCTGTAAAAATCAATGCAAATAAAAAATCGTAGACATGAATTATCCCTCACATAATCAACACTTTCGATATTTGAAACAAAACATGAAAAATAACCAATAAAAGTATTTATAATAATAACGAAACCAAGCAAAAAATTAGTTCAAATACTTAAGAATCCAGAGAAACAAATCGTAGACATTAATTCTTCCTCACGAAATAAAATATGAAAAATAACCAATAGAAAAATATATAACAATAACCCAAACAAGCAAAAATTCAATTCAAATACACACGGTTATAAAAAACCAAAAACACCTTACCGTGAACAATTCCCGGCTTAAATCGCACACAAAAACCATAAATTGTAATGAAGGCTAAACGACAGAGCATATCTCAAAATAAAAAATAAATTACGAAGTTACTAGTAAGGTAAGTAAAACGAAAGGGCAAAAGAGCGTGTTATACACAACTTAAAATTGTATTCATAAATGATCCATAACAGTTCAAATGTGGACTACCGAGGGATTCTACCCTTTAACCCTCTTATCTCTGTTGACCTTTATAATTTCAAACGAGAAAAAATTAAGACTTTATAAACTACTAATATACCCTTCCGCTTAAGCTGAGTTTCTAATTTTCAGTGAAGCGTAACATGTATCGGTTGTTCTGTGGTAGAAGACTCGCCTGTCCCGCAGGAGGGCTCGGGTTCGAAATCAAAGCGATGAGATCACAAAATGATAATGAGACGTATACCGTGAACATTTGGTGGAAGCCCTGCCATTTGGACGTTGAGACGTTTACCGTAACCCTCAGCACTAGATCCGTCTCAAAGGTCAACAAATAGAGGTTGGATGGTAAAACCCCGTACGTGCGAAACATAATCTCAACATGCATACATGACAAAAACTCACAATGCACATCACCATAACCCCAGTTCAAAAGAGACTGCTTAATCGCAACCGTCGTGGCTTGTCGAAAAAAAAAACAAAGAAAAAACACAAATATCCTCCGTTAACGTGCACCTTCACGGCAGTTTTGCCAAACTTGAATAATAGCAAAATTACGAAATTGCGAACGCGTCCCTTCAGACAGACAGACACCGTGATGGCCATACCTCTCGTAGGGACTAGTCCCCTCGGAGAGGAAATAAAATCAACCTTACCACATAAATGAAAATAAATCACACATTTAAAACCGATAAGAAAACACGAGTAACGTAAGCATAAGAGCGCGTTTTGCACAACTTAAAATTGTATTTATAAATGACCCTTAACAGAAAAAATACCGATCGACAAAAAACTAACTCTATGGACCGCCCAAAGGTTCTACCTTCAAACATTTATATGGACGTTGAGACGGTTACCGAAACCCTCAGCACTCGGTCCGTCCCAAAAGTTAATAATCAGAGTAAGTTGGAGAGTTACTCAGTATATGCAATGTCATACGCAATGATAAAAACGCTTCCATATTTCCAAAACCACGAAATCGCAAAAATAAAGAAAGAAATCACAAAAAAAAGATATGTAGTTTTGGAAATAAAGGCGTTTTAGCAAAATATTTACCAAAAGTAGCATAAGACCCAAATGTGTGTCAATCGTACTTTCACGCCAACTAAAATTTCTTATGAGATCTTGTCTCACCACAGACTTCATATCGTAACGTATTAGCAACCCTCTTTGGTCCGTGTGTTTGGCACAAAATTTCGCAAATTTTTCAATTGTGTGGTATAAATTCAAAATATAAAAAATAGGCATCGACATGAAAGCAAGTAGTGCCCTTCTTAAGCAGACGATTTTTTTACACCTGATAGCTTTCGTTCCGCGAGTGTAGCTGTTCGTGAATCGTGAATAACTATTATTATGGCTTATTTAAATAAAAATTCGAATTTATTTGTGAATGACGTGTTCAAGAAAAAAGTCGTTATACACAAATTGATGAACAGAAAAAAAGTCGTTATATACAAACTGATGAACAGAAAAAAAGAATTTCGCTTTTCAAACGTTAAAGGAAAGAACCTCAAAATATGATGTCCCTTCAAGCTTTAGACCTAGGCTTAGCGAGTCCTCTGTGCAGACAGAGCTGTTAAATGTAGAGAATATTATTAAAGTTAATGTGCGAGCTCAACCAATAGAAACTTACTCTGTTAGAAGTGTAAATAACGTTACTTAGACGGATGAGCAAACAGGGAAAAATTTATAATCTCACTGCCTTTATTTGGGTCCGAATTCAAGCTTCTTACCAAAGTTATTTTAGGATTGCAGATGCGAGTAGCATTAAGATGATATAACCATCAAATTGATTTTGATAGATTCGTCCAAACAGAAAATCGCGGCGTCGTGAATCCTAATTAAGCTCAAATACCTTCGTAAAGTATGTGGCCAAGAAAGGCTTAATTATCTAGTCATGTACTGATGTACACAGGTATTTTTCTAAAGATATTGACTTAACTTTTATCACGGTATTCATTGACGGATGAGATATAAGAAAGAACAGTTTTAAAAAAATATATTAAGTAATTCAAATTTAGAGCTGTACATTTTCTTGATTAAGTATATGAATTTTTGGATAAAAAATAATGGCCCGTGCCCCCATAAAAATGTTTTCCGATCGCTGCCGCTGCATCCGGGAACTGAGCAATCACATTTCCAAGATCATCAATAGTCTGCACGGCATTGACTATATCTAGCAATAAGGTGGATCGTTTGCTTTGTTGAATAAGGGCCAGAGCTCACACGCCTGGGCTTCAAGAATAAGCGTAGATTTACTAAAAGTATCATAAAATTGAAGATATTTCTTCGTAGGAAATGAAGCACATGGTAGTTTGACCAACCCCGGTAAAGGGACTAGATTACCAGTATCTAGTTTAAACAAAGAATTAACCTCATTTTCTTTCGTGCCATCATCACGAGTATCAGATGTCAAAGGGTCTTTAGTTGCAACGCAAAGAGGCATAGTTTTACAACTATTTATACTGTGATACATACTTAAAAAATTTATTATGGTCGGAGATTGAAGTGTAACCTGGTTGATATGATTTGCATCCATGACCGTCCTCAAGGTAAGATTTTAAGTGACATCAATAAGTTCATAAATGCGTGCAGCAGAAAAGCGAAAGAAGGTAGCGCAACTGTGGCATTTAAATAAGGGTTGAGGTAGGTTTTGTGTATAGTTCTTGTATATTTACGGCATGACCTTTAACGTATATGGATATAACTTATTTATTACATTGATGAATATATACATGATATGAAATGATGCATGACGCTTGTGTCGTAGTACCGGACTAACTAACTAACTTCTCGTTTCCTATCTATCTCGTTGACTGCCTCTACTATATGCGCCACCTAGCGGTGTCTATCTAAAGAGTCTATGATGTCATACACTACAACCACTTTCTTTTTTTATATAAGAATTAAAGTTATCTATATCAATAGCTTGAGAGTTCAATTTTTCACTTCACAAATTCAATTTAACAATTGGTTTTGATTTTCGCGTACTTCTTCTCTTACATGGTTTGTACACTGTTTCTGAAATGTCTTTGGAAAAGTCTCTTCGAATTTGGATTGTCGATTTTGCGTCACGATTTGATCGTAATGATGCTGTTGATGTACTGGCCACATTTTGGGTATGATTGTCCTCATCTCTTTGGTCTTCATGATCTTTTCTGGGTCTAGTCTCGCTGATGTCGTCTAATTGATTGAGTTCTCTCTCATGATTACTCTGGTCATGTTGTCGTGATGATTGATTGTTCACTGGAATGTCAGGCTTACTGGTTCCGGGAATCTGTTCTACTGGGATTGGATATTCTTCCCTGAATTGATCGTTGTCTCGAGAATGAATGCTCTGATTCTCTATGTCTGGATCTGGTCGGTTGGCAATCTCATGATCGGATTCAAGATCACTGCCTGGGATTGTCTGATAGCTGGAATTCGGTGTGACTGGTTACTAGAACTTAGTGATGACTGCTTACTGATATTTGGGTGCGCTCTAGTTACAGATCGGTATCCGGCATCAGGATTATAACAGGATACACCATCTCTCGGATAGAGTGCACATTTTTGGTTTTCTCTTCTATGGGTTTTCTGCATAACTCTTCTCGGTCTCATCTGATTCTGGTGTCTTCTGACTATACCTCTTCCGGTCGCAACTTCGTACATCATGTTTCCTAGTCTTCTCTTTGTGACTCCTTTTAACCATTTGTCTCCTCTACCGTAATTCTTGACCAATACCATTTCTTCGATCTGATACTTCCCGTAATTGTACTGATAGTTGTTTTGTCTACCTTGATGATTCTGAGAACTACTTTTCTCCCTACTTTCTTCGTTTGAGTGATTTGGTTGTATTATGTCCAATTTAGTTCGGATAGTTCTACCAAACATGATTTCTGCAGGTGATTTTCCGGATTTCTGGGGAGTTCTCCTGTAGTTAATAAGAAATCTTGCTATACTCAGGTCTAAGGTTCCTTCATGAAATTGTTGAAGTCATTGATCAACGGTTTGAATTGTCTCATTAGAAGTTCCGTCTAATTTCTTCAGTGTGGTTTTTACTGTTCGAACAGCCCTCTCCGCTTGTCCATTGGAGGCAGGATGATATGGTGCAATTGTTCGATGTAAAATACCATTTTTCTCCATATAGTCCTTAAATTCACCACTAGTGAAACATGTTGCGTTATCGCTGACTAAAGTATGCATTATTCCGTAACGAGCTAAGTTTTGTCGCAGAAATGTAAAACGGAATGCGAACTTGTGTTATTCGTTATTCCAATCTCCAACCATTTTGATGTTGAATCAACCATTATAAATAGGTATTTCCCATTTATTGGTCCAGCGAAGTCTATATGAACTCGCGTCCATGGTTGTGATTCTTCTTTCCACTTAGAATATTCAGCTCTTGGTAATGCTGCGTTCTTTTGGCAAATTGAACATTTCTTAATTTTATCTTCTATATCCCGATTTAATTCAGGCCACTAAACTTTACTTCTGGCTAACTGCTTGGTTTGTACGATGCCTTGGTGAGTACTATGCAATTCATTGAGTATAGCTTCTTGGCATATCTTTGGAATAACTACTTGGTCGGAGGCTAGTATAACACCTTGATAGATTGTAAAATCGTATCGTCGTTTCCAATATGGTTTGAATGGTTCTCTGACATTGTCAGGCCATCGATTCTCAACGTGTTGTTATACTTGTTTCAAAATCGGATCGTTGAGAGTTTCTTCAGCAATTTTGCTTGCAGACACAGGTCCTTCTTCCAACTGTGATAGTGCGAATACATATTCACACGGGATAGGTGTCTTTGCTGGCTCCAATAACAGTGGTAGTCTACTTAATCCGCCTGCATTCGAATGATTGCTTCCCTTTTTATACCGTATCTCATAACTGTATGCTCCCAACATGAGTGCCCAACGTTGAAGTCTTCTTGCTGCTGTCTGAGGTATTAGCTTTGACTGTGAGAATATAGTGATCAATGGCTGGTGATCAGTCAATAATATGAACCTTCTTCCAAGTAGATAGTCACGTAATCTTATCACTCCGAAAATAATGGCAAGGGCTTCCTTGTCCACTTGAGCGTAGTTAAGTTCTGCTGGCATCAAAGATCGACTTGCGTATGCCACAGGTTTTTCTTGACCATCAATTATTTGTGAGAGGACTGCACCGACGCCTTTTGGAGACGCGTCGCATGCAAGGTATAAGTCCAATTCTGGATTGTAATGAATGAGAAGATTTGATGACACTAGGGCTTTCTTGGCTCCTTCAAATGCTTCTTTTTGCTCCTTTCTCCAATACCACTTGGCGTCTTTGCGTACAAGTTCGTATAAAGGTGACAGTAGTTGAGCACAATGGGGAATAAACTTTCTATAGTAATTTACGAGCCCTAAAAATGCTCTTGAGTTCTTCTACGTTATTTGGTTGTGGTGCATCTCTGACTGCCTTCGTTTTAGCTTCCTGTGGGTGCAATCCATGTTCATCCAGCCGATAACCCAGGAAATCTAATGAATTTCGCAGAAAAGCGCATTTTTCTTTACGTAGTTTGAGTCCACCCTTTCTAAATCGTTCAAGCACAGCTTCCAATTGATTTAGGTTATCTTGTTCATCCACACCTCCCAACAAGATATCGTCTTGAAAAGGGGATACCCTGTTCAATCCTTGAAGCAACGTTACCATGGCACGTTGGAAAGCGGCGGATGCGGAGGCTACTCCATACGGTAGGCGATTGTTTCGAAACAACCCTTTTGAGGTATTAATTACTACCAATTCTTTGGATACATCATCCAATTCGAGCTGGCTATAAGCCTCTTTCATATCCAATCTACTGAAGATTTTGTATCCGGCTAAATTTGAAAATATGGCTTCAGGTTTGGGCATAGGGTATTGTTCAATGTCGATATTTGGATTCGCTGTTATCGAAAAGTCTCCACACAGTCTAACAGTCCCATCAGTCTTCATAACTGTCACTATTGGTGCGGCAAATTCTGAGTGAGGAATACTAGTGATAACCCAGTAATTTTCCAGAACCACTAGAGAACACTGCTTCATTCTTCTCTAGTATTGCCGTCTAGGTTGTGTTTGCGCTATTTAAGTGTGCAACTGTCTTGAGGTGGGGTCTATCCTCCAACACCCACTTAGGATATATCTTCAATGTTTGAATCCATTTCCGTCCACACAAGGTCGGACCATTGCCTTGATATATGACCAACGGTAACTCAGCTGATCTACCTTCATATTGTGCCTTGACAGTGGTTCGCCCTTCAACTTGTAAGGTCTTCCCATGAAAATCTCCTAGAGTGATGTGAAAGTCTTCTAGTTCTTTTAGGTTTGGTATCGTCGTGGCAAACTGTTCTGAGATCAACGTGAAAGCCGATCCGGAATCCATCTCGAATTCAATGTCTCTTCCATTAACTTTACAAAAGACCATCCAAGGTTCTGGTATATCTGAATCACTTGTAATGTCACGTACGACCACATTCACTCTATCATGATATTCGTCAGTAAATGCTTGAGTTTGACGGCTATTGGCATTATTGTTATCCTCATTTTCCTCCTCGACTGAGTCTTTCACCATAGGAGTTGTCTTGTCTGTAATAATATGATACAATTGGTAATCAGACACAATGTCTTCACTCGGTGCCATGTAATGAGTGCTAGCGTGAGTATTTCCTCCTCGCTGAGGTGCTCTTCTTTGGTAACCACGATGTCTGGTACTTCGAGATCTTGCTCGTCCAGCATTAGAGTTTCCTTTCTGAAAGCAAGCACGTTCTAAATGTCCTTTCTTTTGACAATGTCTGCATATGGATTGCAAGTATGGACATGCAGATGAACCGTGGTCAGTATTATTACATCTGTTACACTGATTGTTCTCTGCTGAATTCCGCTGTTGAAATCTATTTGTACGTGGCTGTGGAATCTCATTCCTATCGTGATGCGATCTCGATTGCCTATTTCGATAGGTAAGCGATCGGCCATAAATCTTATTGATGTTCTCTTTGTTATTTCCTCCACAATTAACTGCATTCATTTCTCTAGAATCCCTTGTGGCAGCTTCCATTGCCTGAGCTATGGTTAATTCTTTGTCGAGCGTTAATGCTTCTTCCTCCAATAATCGGATCTGAGTACGTTCATCCTGGATACCGGCAACGACCATGTCTCTTATCATGTTGTCTAATTCTGTTCCGTAATTAAAATATTCAGATAACTTTCGTAGTTCTGCAACATAGATGGTTAATGTTTCATTGGCTTGACGTTGTCTGTTTCTAAACTTCAGTCTCTGAGCTGCTTCTGATGGTACAGGGTTAAAACGTTTCTTCAGTATCTCTACTAATTCATCAAAAGACTTATCGATAGGTTTTTCTGGCAAGAGAGTATTCCTTAAAATTCCATATGTCTCTGCTCCAACACAAGATAGTAGGATCGCTTTTCTTCTAACTGGTTCATCTATTTCATTTGCAATAAAATACTGTTCCATCCGTTCCGTATATGATATCCATGATTCTTCATGCGAGTTATATTTCTCTAAATGTCCGTAAGTTGGCATGATGTCAGGTTGGTTAGGCTTAAATTTTGAGCTTGAAAAAGCAATATGGCGTCCCGGCGAGGCTTACGAGTTGCGGATCTGCGCAGTGAATTTCTTCTAGAATATTCGAAAATGGCGTCCTTTTCTTCTCGACGTTCCGTTACGTTGACTGTCACCTAAGCCAAAGCCTATTTCTCGCTTGATTATCCAATGCCTTGTTACCTTCCTTGATGTTTTGTTATTGCACTACCTCTTCCGTGGAAAAGCTTGTTTCCTTTATCCCCGTCGCCATTTTTTGTGTATAGTTCTTGTATATTTACGGAATGAGCTTTAACGTATATGGATATAACTGATTTATTACATTGATGAATATATACATAATATAAAATGACGCATGACGCTTGTGTCGTAGTACCGGACTAACTAACTAACTTCTCGTTTCCTATCTATCTCGATGACTGCCTCTACTATATGCGCCACCTAGCGGTGTCTATCTAAAGAGTCTATGATGTCATACACTACAGTAGGGCATTGATTCGCCTGATTATGTCGTAGGCCACAATATGGACAAAGAGCTTGGGAATCAGTATGGCGTTAATCTTGGTGTGACTGAGAGTGTGTCAGAATTTATAGCACGGTGTACCTAGTACCAGAGACCATACCACCGGAGGCCTATCATCATAGTGCCCTACGCCAGCGTCCACATAGCCCAGACAGGTGACAAATGCAGCATGGGTAGCAGTACCCTACTACTGATGGTCGCACCTTTGACGCAAGCCACTCAACCCAGCAGAAGAAGCAGCAATGGGTGGACCAATCACCACTTCGCACACAGCACCTACGTAGGTAAAGAGTCAAACCGTTTGGAGAGAGTTCCTAAAGGGGAACGACGAGCACACAGCAGTCCAAGTAACCCGGCACAGCTGGCACCGGAGATCCCAGTGTGACTCCAAAAGGCCAGGAAACAGGAACGCCGGGCCCGCATATGGAGGCCCGCCGCCCCACAGCAGGCTACCCAATCCGCCGAGGCGGCCAGTTTGCACGTACCCTCTCCGTTAGCCTGAGCCAAAGGTCAGTATCCAGCCCAAACCAAACCGAAGTCGGAGGTGGAGATAAGACCATTTGATCAGAGCTATCATCTCCCAGTGCGCCACTGCCCTTATGGGTTACAAGAGTCGGACCCCGACTCCCCGGTAAAGCCACCAGTTATTGCACACTCTAACCCATTTAGGGCGTGGTGTGGCTGACAATGCAAAGAGAAGGACGGTCGAGGTTTAGAAGAGGACAGTTAATGACTCCGTCCACGAAATTGGAGAGGAGGTGGTGGCTGACGCCAAGGCATCGATGGAAATTATGGGCGAGATATAAATTTGATTTTTAAATGGCTTCTACACGTCATTTCAGCCTGGGAAGTTGTAAATAGCTTGCTGGAGAGATACTTTTTGTATTGAGAACAGCTTCTTGCGGATATCTGACTGCGAAACACCAGCAAGGTAACGAATCAAATAGTCAGCATAACGACGCGACGTTCCAGTTTTGAAGCGAAAATTTAAGCAAAATCGTGCTGACGTTGTAGGAGTGATCTACAATTATCGTTCAATGCCCCACACCCGCGCAAATAAATTAAACGAGACTTTGACTCGTCCGCCATTATGAACTAAATTTATATTGTTCGGGATAACCGTGCTCTTGAATTATGGGAGTTGAGTGAAAAATGAAATAGATTAATTGCAACGTATTATTTATTTGTGAATAAAAATAACAAGTGCAAATAACTATCCTATATAACTGGGTTGAAAACTGACTCTGTCATTTACTTATCTTATGGCGACAATTACTTTTTATTCATAACCATCGTATTTCCTTGATACTAAACCCCTGAGTTAACCTGGCTCGCGAAACATGAGTAAACTTGAATACAATAGCATTTTAAATTTATCAATACTTTTATCTTCAGGGCCCAAGAACATAATAAGTTTATTGAAACAGTCTTACATTTTACTTGGTCTTTGGTTTCACGTCTGTTCGTGGTCTTCCGAACGCACACTAACCACTGGTCTTCTCAACTCACTATTATATTTTAACAATTCTAATTAATAATTCACCACCGACTCTCAACCTAACTTCTAGCCCCGGGCTCTCCTTTCACCGGTCCCGCTCGGCTGTCCGCCAGCCTGTTGAGTCATCTTCTATCTTAATTTTATAATAATAATAATTTTAGAGTTTTCAACAGTTTATATAGCGTCTCTTTGTTGACATAACGACAAAAAGGGAGGGGGGGGGTTGATAAGAGATATATTTAAACCCCTGAGTTAGTGGTAGTAAGTTAGTAAGTGGCCACTGAAATTAAAAGTAAAACCAGAAACCAATCCGAATTCCGAACCTTCAGGATAACTGCCTCGAAGTTTAAAGCAGCAAAATGAAATCAGCTCTTTGTAGTCTAAGCCTTATAAAATCCACTGCTATCTAAAAATGTCATTTTAAAAGATTATCAACTGAATAGCGTACAACCATAAAAATATAGCTTTAAAGCTTAGAAGAAAAAAGCAAACGGGGTCATGACTCGTGTGACCTGAAAATTTCATGGGAAGGTTGAGTAATCCGAATTTGGGGGCTTCCCCTTGTGCATAAGTCTGTGTACTTCGCTCTCGCAATAAGCCGACATTATATTGCCTTTGAGGGCCCAATCTTGGCATAAATATTTATGAAGTGTTCTAAGTAAATGAACTATTCTTACCTATGATGTTTGGAGAATCGACATAAATTGCCTTCCGCTAGCCTATGCATGTGTTTTTGATATTTAATTCCAATAGTCGAGTCAGTCTCGGTATAACCTCTGCCGTGCAGCGATTACATTTTCCATTTTGGTGCAAAGTAGGTCAATTCCCCATTTACATCCAATCTACCAACTTGAGGACATTTTTTTTTAATTAATTTATTGATGCATTTGTAATTTACATTTTATACATATTATGAGACGCATCGTCCCGATCCCACATAAGCAATATTGCTTGTGCGTGGGTGGGAGCAATTATATTATACATTAGAAAAATGTCATTTTTCCTTATATTTAAGCTAGTTTTACAACATATAAAAAAATATATAACTCTAAAGCAATACAAAAACTTTTTTTATTACGCGAATATAAATATATTTAAATTATATAAATGAATAAATTCCGGTTATTTGTCTAGTTTGTTATACAATTCTAGAATACCGACATTAATTAGCCAATTAATAATTTTAGATTTAAACACCTTTAATGAATTACTAAATTTTATATTATTGTCTAATTTGTTAAATAGCTTCGGGCCTAAAAAAGTTATAAATTTTTGCCCAATAGTTTTATACGTTCTCTCACTATTTACATTTCCAGTTTCAACATTTCGGGTGTTGTATGGGTTATTGCATAATATTTGATTTTTAATTTTGTATATGTATATTAGCATGTATTTAGAATACAATTGCCTTACTGTGAAAACTTTGAAACCATTATGTAAATTAATTCGATTTTCAAGATAGCTAGCTTTGAGGCAAATACGTATAATTTTACGCTGCATGACTTCGAGGGGTTCAATAATTGATGCATATGTGCCGCCCCAGCTCGTAATACCGTAGCATAACACTGATTGTATTAATGCGAAGTAAACAATCCTCAACCAATGTATCGTTAAAAAGTTTCGCAAGGTATAAAATTTATTAAGACATCTCGGAGTTTTTTAATTATAGTATGGATATGTGTTTTCCATTTAAGAGAGTAATCTATAACAATCCCCAAGTACCTAATTTCACTAACTCTTTCCAATTCAAGACAGTTTTCCGCGCAACACGTACAAGCAGAGTCATAGTGAATTATTAATTTATAATAGTCATTGTCAGCGATATTACTCGAAAAGCAAATATATTTAGTCTTAGCAATATTGAAAGTTAACAGGTTTATACTTAGGATTTTATGTACATATGATATATTACGTTGAGCTTTTACAAATACCTCAGGCCAAGAGTCACCTTCACATAAAATTGTCGTGTCGTCTGCGAAAGACACCATGGAACCTTGAATATCCAGGTTACATATATCGTTCATATACACTAAGAACAATATTGGGCCCTATACAGTTCCTTGGGGTATACCAAAAGTTAAAATTTTTGGATCACTAAAGCAATTTTTTATTTTAACAATCATTTCTCTATTTTCCAAATAGTTTTTAAACCTTTGTAAAGCAATACCCCTCACACCCGCCTTCCGAAGTTTTTTTAACAATATAGAATGAGATACTGTGTCGAATGCTTTCTTCAAGTCTAGGAACACACCAATGGCTTTTTTATTTTTGTCTAACGAGTTATATAGTTTTTTTGTTACTTCCAAGGTTGCGTCATTTGTACTTAGATCTATTCTGAATCCGAACTGGTTTTTAGAAAAAAAGCCAGTCTCTTCTAGAAATTGTGATAACTGTTTTTTAATTATTTTTTCAAAAATATTTGAGATATTACTTAAAGATTGGTACAATTATGGATTTTTTAAAGATCTCTGGAAAAATTCCCGATGACAAAGATAAATTTATTATATGTGCAAGAGGTATGGAAATCATCTTTTTTAGATATTTTAGAGTTTTGACATTAATTTCATCATATCCCTTAGAAGTGGTATTTTTTAGATTAGATATACATTCTTCAATGTCCTTCGGAATAACGGGTGCGATAAATAAACTTTTTTCTTGATTTTGAATATTTAATAGATAATTTTCTATGTCGTTATTATCATTTTTGTCTAGTATTTTTTGTGCTAATGAAGGGCCTACAGATACGAAAAAGTCGTTAAATATATTAGCAACGCATTTAGGATTATTATTAACAGATACATCGTTAACCCCGTTTTTTACTTTAACAATAGTATCCTAATTTTTTACTCTATTTGTTGCTTCATTTATAACGTTCCATATTAATTTGCGGTCACGATTATTAGTTTCAATTTTATTTTTAAAGAAATTATATTTCATAGTTCTAATTAAGCTTGATAGTTTATTACGATAAATATGGCAATATTCTTTTAGTTTCGTGTTAAAGGGCTCACGCCTAAGTTGTTTTGCGAGATTATCGCGTTTACGAATTGAGAGAGTCCGTTATCCACGGCTTTAATTTTTGTTTTTTATGTGAGAATGAAATAGAGCGTATAACCGATGCTACATTAATATTACACTTTAAAATTTCTAGAAACCGGTTTGACGCGATATTACAATCGTGCTCACTTGTTACCGAGGTCCAACATTCTTTTTTAACATTATACAATAAGCAATCGTAATTTAGTGTATATTTATAATTAATTTTTTGCTGATTATTTACACAATTTCTATTTTTTAAGTTAGGAATATTAATAGCTACCGCGTAATGGTCTGTTATATTTGGTTTGTGTATAAGAGCTGAGATCTTCGTTGTACTTCCATTTCTTATGAATATATGGTCAATACACGATTTTGTGGTTTCCGTAACACGTGTTAGATATTCGGATACGGAAAGTTCGCTGGGATTTAAAATGTCTATATTCATATCACCTATCCAAATAACATTAGGAAAATTAAATAGGGATGACGTGTTAGCTTGTAGTTCGTTTAAAAAATTATCAACATTAGCATTCGGTGACCTATAAGAGGCTATAATTCGATAAGTTACATTATTAGGAAAGTTTATGTCCAATACTTTAACTGTAGCGTTTACTAAATTTATGTTTAAATCATTATATGATACTTCAGACTTAATGTAAACGGCAACTCCATCATTCCGATTTTTGAAAGTTTCAGAACACAAAACCTTATATCCGTGTATATTAAAGTTGTTTATGTCTTCAATTGTGAAAGTTTCAGTTAATATAATCACGTCTAGAGGGGTTTGTAATGATTCAAGGAATACTAAAAGTTCATCATAATGTTTTTTAAGGCTTCTGATATTCAAATTGTATATATTTGCAGAGTGTAGGCAGTTATTTGTGTATAAGAAATCAGTATTTAAATTTTCCAACCAAGTGTTATTTAAAAAATCGAAATCAGTAACATTATTCAACATTTACAAATTTAGTTAGCATTGCTTTACTAAATTAAAACCATTCACCCATAATATAGATATTAGGGAGTTCACTGAAGAATTGCTTTATGATATATAGCGCTAACGCTAAGGATATAAAAATTTCTTTATCCAAAAATATGCACTTGGGCGTTGCCCAACGTTGAACGATTTAGTATCCAAGTATCAATGGCACAAATGCAATCGAACTTGTTTGAGGAGGAAAAATTCTGGTGATATAAGTTTATAACGCATTGTCGTTTCAAGTTTCCCAGTCTCCCAGAGAAGTTACAAGTATATGGAAAACTGAATGAAGTTGACACCACTATAAGACATCGGAATATCGTCGAAAAAGCTCTATTCGCTGGCTAGAACAAAGGCTGAAATACAAATTAATGACAATAACCCTGTATTGCTTTTGGCTTTCAAAGGTAACATGGACATTCAGTTTGTAGCGGATGATAAAATGGCTATTGCACGTGATATTACTTCGTACATTACGAAAAAAGAGAAATATGACCTAGATAATTTGTGGAATGATTTGGCGAATAAAGTTGTTCGTAGTCGTCTTTGGGCTTTAAAAAAAAGGTCTGGAACACGTTGCCCACAGACATCAGGGAGGCCTCTGCTCAGTTCACTATCACGCATCTTCGCTCTTTAGTGTCTGAATTTCTTTTGACATTTTGGCTGAATCAAAATTATTAACTTTCACTCTTTTTTTTTAAATAATTCTTAAATATATTTTTTAAATTGATTATGTATCTATTTATCTCGTGTAATTTTTTTTTGTCTCGGTAACCACCACGAATAGGCTTTGCCTCCGTGGTTGGCAGGAAATCTTGTGTTTTTTGAAAAATAAATATTACCATTATTATTATATCGGTACGAGAAATCAGCAGTTACGTACCAGCTTTTATATATATATTATATATAATATATATATATAATATATTATATATATATATATTTAATATATATAATATATATATAATATATTATATATATATATAATATATTATATATATATATAATATATTATATATATATATATTTAATATATATAATATATATATAATATATTATATATATATATAATATATATATATAATATATATATATAATTTATATATAATATATTATATATATTATATATATATGTTATTTCAACAGTTTATCGTATAGTTGAATCCGGATTTTTACTGGAATATGATATATAAGTACGTGCTTTAGTTTATTATTACAAATCTTTTGATTTATCGTGTATATTTTGTGGGTGATTACACTTTTCGTGGTGACGTGGGTGCAATTTTCGTTCCTTGGCTAACCTTTACAACGATATACGTTCTTTTGAAGTCGTCGCACTCGCGACGCTCTGAAATGTACGCTGATTTTGTCAACCAATACTAACTTTTCGAGGCGTTGTTCGGCTTGCGGTTTTTTGTCTGATACATAGGTGTTTTCGTTTAATTATTCCAATTTATTTGTTAAAAATATGGAATCTACAGTAACGGCTTGTCAAAAGTCTACATCGAAGAAAGGCCTTGCGGGTTGTTTCGGATTATGTACAAAATGTGACTTTGGAGTTTTTGGGAAACAGAAAAAAATTCTGTGTCGTGTCTGCTCGCTGAACTCGCATATTAAATGTTATAATATCGCCGATCAGGATCTTCCGTTTTTCGTGAAAAATGGCGTAACAATTTTTAAATGCGATGACTGTAAAAAATCGCAGAACGACACGTCGTTTCTCGAAACACCGCGTGATCGTTCACAAATTTTTCTTCAATTTGACTTATCGAAAAATGACGAAGATATTGTAGAGGTTAATAATAATAATAATAATCAGCTAGGCTAATACCCAAGGCACCACCTTCGGCCTAAGTCATCAAGCGACTTTTGTAGCCTTTAATTCAGGTGGCCGGGTTACAATGCGTAGGAGGGTGGTGGAAAGCCCTGCATGCCACGCGAGCCAGCAGCTGCCTACACTAACTATTACCATTAACCTCGACAAGTTTTTATGGAAGGGGAAACCGAAGAGCTCGGGGGAACACCCCTTAAACCAGTGGAGAAAGAACTTGCAAACTCAACGCAGAAGGAGTTGTTCCGAGTTTTCACCCAGTGCCACAGGCTGGGATCGAACCCGGCTCCTATTGCTGCGAGGCGAAAGTGCTAACGACTCCGCCACCCCACTAGAAGAAGCGTCTGAGGTGGCTGTCTTAAAGCCCTTCAATACTAATAACCGCGAACTGAATGAATCAAAGGACGAACCTTCCGGTCTGATGGAAACCCTACTTAATATTATCAAAGATCTACAAAAAGAAGTGAACGCTCTCAAAATTCAAAATTAGACAATATCCGGGGTCATGACAAAAATCTTAGAAGAAGTATCAAAACGGATAGATCACCAGAATAGTGCAACAACAATTAATTCATTATCAGTTAACGACGTGGTCGTTCAAAACTCTCGTATATCTGATCTTATGTGTGAAAATTTAAAAGTACACGAAATGCAGAATCCTTCGAGTGATGTAAGTCAACCTCTCGCTAAATCTTCGGGCGCGTTGATAGAGTCTAGACAGTTTTCTGCTTATAAAGAAGACTCTTGGGCAACCAAAATGAAACGAGTTATTAAGAAACCAACTAACTTCAATCGTATGCAAAATGAACCTAATCGATTAGCCAGAAAAAGGAATACTAATACAATAAAAGGTAAGAAAGAGGGATCATCTCTACATGCTGCCCCTGAAAACACTTTGACAATCCTTCAAAAAAAGGCAGTTTTCGTTTCTAGGTTCGCTCCTAACGTCACCAGCAAAAGTCTCAAAAACTGGCTTGTCGAAAGCTACGATTTAAAGACTATTAACTGCCTTAGATTCCGGACAAAATATGAGGAACAATCCTCATCGTTTTATGTTTCAGTAGCAGCAACGAGCATGAGAGTCTTCTTGATCCTACCAAATGGCCGGTAGGTACAATAGTCAAACCGTTTCGCGGGCGACTATACCGTAACCAAATTAAAAAAAAGATAGAGATTTTAGTGAAATTAACTGTCAGCTCAGATAATGTACCTGCAACAGAACAATATGAGACAGATCTGGAGCCGTTAAATAATCCACGTAAATCTCTAAAAAAGGTGGCGTAATTCAATTTAATTTAATTATCTAATAATTTAAATATTTAACAACCTGAACAATACTCGACGCTTATGAAGAAAGAGGTTTTTAAAAACATTCAAATTCTATATCAAAACGTAAATGGTTTAAGAACGAAACTAAACAACCTATACTCAAGTTTACTCATAACCGACGCTGACATAATTTGCATCACCGAGACTGGTCTAAACCATTGTCATTTCGACAAAGATTTTATTCCCCAAACTTTTAATTGTTTTCGTGCTGACCGTATCCAGACAGCACACAATACCAGAGGTGGTGGCTCCCTAATAATGGTAAAAAAAGGTATCAGCGTAGTTCGACGTACTGATTTAGAGTTGACCAGTGAATGTGTTTGGGTTGAAATTTTTGGTAGGAATAGAAAGAATATCGTCTTGGGGAATCACTATTTTTCACCTTTATGTAAACTCGATACTATTTCTATGTATTTTAATTTAGTTTCTCATAAACTCTATGACTCTGACAAAGAATACTTTATTGTAGGTGACTTTAACGCTCCTGGCGTTGATTGGGTCCTAAGTAATTGCGATAACTGTCACCCCTGTATAAAGCCCCGTGCGTTGACTGTTTTAGATTTCACTAACAACCTAGGTCTTGTTCAACATAACTACCACAAAAACCCTTATAACCATGTCCTAGATCTAATTCTAACCCATGATGAACAAATGACCATTAAAGTTGACCTTTCTCCTTTAATTGACGCTGATATTTACCATCCTCCTTTGTCTATTGTCCTTATATGGCCTACATTAAGTGTTCTCAATGATGAAAGAGAGAGTTTCGATTTTAAGAGAGGTAACTATGAGAATTTGTATCGCGACCTGAAAAACAGAGATTGGTCGTGCTTCGATACTATTTCGAATATCGATGATGCAGTGTTGAAACTTGATAAAATAATTACAAATTGTCTTGAAACTCATATCCCTAAAATAAGAATAAAAAAAAGTGGAATAAAAAAAATTGATTCCTCAGTGGTTTTCTAATGAGTTAAAGAAAACTTTATCTCAAAAACGTATTACCACAGAAAATTTAAAAGACTAAGGAAAAATAACGATCACAAACAATTCAAATTATTGCGAAAGCAGACTCAAATTTTACTTTCTCGCGACCGAGAAGCTTACGGCGCAAGTATAGTTGAAAACACTCGCAACAATCCGTCTGCGATCTGGTCTTACGTCAATGATCGACTGAAAAATAAAAGCAATGAAATTATAATCGAACATTGAGCTGGCTAACCTCTTTAAGAACCATTTATCTAAACCATTTGATACCTATAATATTGATAAAAACTTAAGGCTGTCACACACTATGTAGTTTCCCGTACCGACAACAGTTGCTGGTACCAAAACCAGCGCTGCTATCGGCGATGTATATCGCACACTATGCGAGTAAAATATGAGTCTGATACCGGCGATCACGCGCTCGGACGAAATCCGTCACCCGTACCGAGTTCAACTAGTCTCAACTTTTTGTCGCTCCTCTCGGAGAACCGTTCTGACGTCACGGCATTCCTTATCTCTTCAACCAATTGGGAGCAAGAAAATATTAGACAACTTTTGAAACACCGGCGTGTTGGGATATTTCTTTCTTTCGAAAGGATTTATTTGTTATCCGTATTCGGTCAGTAAAAACATGGCAGAAAATGATATTATGTCCATTTTATTAGAAAACGGTAGGGATGTGACCGATTTGACGTAATATTCTTATATCCATAGCAAATAATTTAGTATTTTTTCTTACCTTAGTAAATTCTAACTACGCAGCTTTATCAAATAAGAATGTTTCAGTAAATTATATAACAGTTATACGTCTAGAAAATCAAATTAAAACGTTATATCTACAATACGAAACCAAAACAAACGGATGCGCGCGCACTCCTGGTCTCGTGTATTTTGTAGCAGTGCTTCCTCCTAGTGTGCGACTGCATGAAAAAATTCACCGGTATCGACAGCAAAATTCCCCGACGCCGATAACGAAAACATTTTCCCCCCAAAAGAAGTTTTGATGCCAGTACCAATTTCAAGATTTTTTTCTGTAGTGTGCGACAGCCTTTAGAGAATTTTCCAAATCTTGAAATAACAGAGGACGATGTGAGAGACGCCATTAAAAACCTGAAACCGCGTGAAGCGTTCGGAGTTGATAACCTCCCAGCTTATATACTGAAGGGCTGCATTGATGTTTTTGTGCGTGTCTTGGCTGTTATTTTCAATTTATCTCTAAAATGTGGTCAGTTTCCGATCCAGTGGAAGGTATCCATAGTTCTACCTGTATACAAGAAAGGGCTTAAAAGCTGCGTTGATAATTATCGCCCAATCTCACTAATAACTGTGATTTCCAAGGTTTTTGAAGCAATGATGTACAAATATATATAATTGGTTCAAAGTGTACCAATCACCCGAACAACACGGTTTCTTGTAGTGGCCGTTCTACGTTGACGAACCTTATGTCTTTTACCAACGATGTTGAAACTATTGTTCAGAATCGCGGTCAAATTGACTGTATTTACCTAGACTACTCCAAAGCCTTCCACAGGATGAGCCACTAGCTGTTACTCGGAAAGTTAAATCGTTACGGTATGGGTGGCAATGTGCTAGCTTGGTTAGCTAGCTACTTGAATAACAGGACTAATGTTCTGAAAATAAATAATCAAATAACCAATGTGAAATATATGTCAAACATCGGGGTCCCTCAGGGATCAGGCCTGGGCCCTTTGCTGTTTAATATTTTTGTTAACGATTTAGGGTAAAGTATTAAGACCAATTGTAAAGTAATAACCTATGCTGACGACAATAAGTTGTACAGACAAATATTAAGTTATCGAGATTACACATATTTACAAAGTGATCTCAATGAACTTGATAAATTTAGTACAAAAAATGGTCTCCCTCTAAACCCGGAAAAAACAAAGGTTATAACTTTTACTAGGAAGATAAACCATATTGCTTTCGACTATAAAATCGGAGAAAATGATATAACCCGCTGTAATCAAATTATTGATTTAGGACTCTTAATTGATCAGAAACTGTTATATGCTTCACATGTTAATAAACTTAAAGGAGACTGTCTACGTGTTTTGCACTCGATTTGTAAAATTGCCAGAAATCTTAAATCTAAAATCGTTTTTATTTCTTTATTTGTGAGACTCGTGCGCAGTAAAATTGAATATTGTTCACAGGTATGGGAGGGATGCAGTAAATATCTACTTGTAAATGTCGAAAGAATCCAACTAAAATTTGATTCTCTGTACCAATACTACTTTTTAAAAACCGGTTCTTTTAATTATAATTATAATTATATTGATATTTTAAACAACATAAAATTGCAAACCATCAATAACAGATTTTTTAGGTCTGATGCTGTATTTTTAAATAAGGTTATCAATAACAAAATTGATGGTTCCACATTATTGAACAATGTGCATTTAAAAGTTCCTCGGAAAAATACCAGAAATAGTAACTGTTTTTATACCTCTATCTAATTCGAATGCAAAACAAATGCAACAGCATATCTAATAGTGTATATTTCATTGAGAATAATACTTCTAAATTTATCTTTGCTCTGAACAAATTGTTAATACCGAACAAAGATTTCGATGTTTCTCTGAATAATAATAGGTGGTGAACTACTGTGAAGTATAGTGAATTACACTGTATATGTAATCGATTTGGATTTGTTATTGATTCTGAGGACATGGTACATTAATTTAATTTATTGATTATTTAATAACGTATTGTAATTTAATTGACGTAACTATGTAAACCGTGTTATACTATGAAAAGTACTTTTGTATGTTGTATGGCACGTAATATTTTTTTATCTATCTATATATTATATATATATATATATATATATATATATATATATATATATATATATAACTATATAATATATATATATATAACTTTTTATTTTTTTTTTTAATTAAATTTACTTTTATATTTCAATCGTCTATTGAAACGTATTGTTATCATTATTGACGGTCAGCCTGTCTCAGAACTACGACGTGAAATGATTTACAATTTGTAGTAAAATTTTATTGTTTTTTTTTTTTTTTTCCTTAATATAATGCTGTTACCCTTGACGACAAAGCCAGTGCTATTTTTGAGCCTGGAAAATTATGTAATTTTAATTTTAGTTCTCATTTGTAGTGTTGTGGTATATCTGTCATGACTGAACGCACGTTCACCAACTTGTTGGTGCAAATTTGTACTGTTTTGGTGAACATTAAAATTCTATTCTATTCTATTCTATTCTATATAATATATATATATATATAACTATATAATATATATATATAATATAACTATATAATATATATATATATATAATATAACTATATAATATATATATATATATAATATAACTATATAATATATATATATATATAATATAACTATATAATATATATATATAATATAACTATATATATATATATATATATATATATATATATATATATATATATATAACTATATAATATAACTATATAACTATATAATATATATATATAATATAACTATATAATATACATATATAATATAACTATATAATATACATATATATTATAACTATATAATATACATATAATATAACTATATAATATACATATAATATACATATAATATAACTATATAATATATATAATATAATATATATAATATATATAATATAATATAACTATATAATATATATATATAATATAATATAACTATATAATATATATATATAATATAATATAACTATATAATATATATATATATAATATAATATAACTATATAATATATATATATAATATAATATAACTATATAATATATATATATTTTATAACTATATAATCTATAAATAAATAATATAACTATAATTTTTAAAATATTACGAATAAAACATTTCAAGAAAAATGTGTGTATAGTTCTTAAAAAGGGACATATATTATAGGAAAAAGCTCAGCTACGCTGAGTAAAGAAGGTGATATATAGGTAAACCTGATTCATTCGTTTCGGCCAAGAAGGGACAGGTATTTGAGTGGATAATAAATAGTTTTAAATGTAAATTAATTCCAATTAAGTTTTTATTGGGTTACACACATACGTAATTTACGAGGTTACCGCATACCTTGAAAATTGTGTAGTTTTTGACTATCGCCTTCTAGTGACCGACGCTGTATGTAAAAATCAAAACACACTAAAAACTACATAACCGTAATGGCAACCACAATTGTTTATTACCCTTAAACCGCGCATTTGATTAATAAAATAAAACGTTGACGTTTTAACAAAGTGTACAACACCAATGTACAAATATCATCTTATGTATATCTGTTTTCCTTTTCAGCCTATATATAGCGGCCATTTTTATTAAAGATGCGCAGTATTAGTTACATGTATATAGTACACAAAAGAGGACTATTTTATAATAATGGTTTTACTAATTAGAAGGATAAACTTTTAACAATTGTCAGTACACTATAAACACTTAAATTTTTAAGATTGAATAAAGTTCGCGTTCGGTCTTGGGCGAGTACGAAGCCCTTATCAAGCACTTAAACAAGTGTGACTATTTAACACGTAATTATTGTAAAACTATTTAACACGTAATTATTGTAAAGCTATTTAACACGTAATTATTGTAAAACTATTTAACACGTAATTATTGCAAAACTATTTAACACGTAATTATTGTAAAACTATGTCTAAGACAATGTAATTTTCCACTAAGTAACCATAAAACAAGTTTTAATAAAAATTAATATTTAATCATAAATATATTCCACCAACTTATTTCATAATGGCCGCTATATATAGGCTGAAAAGGAAAACAGCAATACATAAGATGATATTTGTACATTGGTGTTGTACACTTTAAAAGTTTTTTTCATTTATCAAATACGCGGTTTAAGGATAATAAACAATTGTTGCTGCCATTACGGTTATGTAGTTTTTAGTGTGTTTTGATATATACATACAGCGTCGGTCACTAGAAGGTGATAGTCAAAAACTACACAATTTTAAAGTTATGCGGTAACCTCGTAAATATCGTATGTGTGTAACCCAAAAAAACTTAATTGGAATTAATTTACATTTAAAACTATTTATTATCCACTCAAATACCTGTTCTTTCTTGGCCGCAACGAATGACTCAGGTCTACCTATGTATCACCTTCTTTACTCAGCGTAGCTGAGCTTTTTCCTATAATTATATTATAACTCATAATAAATATATTATACGTACTTGTGGTAACATATTATATCAAAAGTGTGATAATCCCTGTACTCTCGTATGCTAAAGGTTTAATGAATGCTCGACTCGAGATCGACCACATAAAAGAGTATTTATTGTCGCCCTTTCTGGCTCTATTTTCAGTCTATGGAACAGATCGACGATAAGTCATAAAATACACTAGCTTTGACCCGTGCTACTTAGTTCCATCGTTCCTCACTACATTCTTTGTTTTAACTTCTCCCCTCCAAACTTGAGCTTCGCTCGTAACTTTCATTACGAAATAGGTCCGGTTGACACACTTTTGGTAATTATGTGACTGTTTATTATATTAAATACACTGTATACTACGTTAAAATATCTAATATATAAGTTTCTATAAAACGCCTGGCAATCTTCGTATGCTACTAGATTTACATTTACTCTGTTCACTTCGGTGAGTTCAGCTTACAGACGACAAAGGCACACGATATGAGACTAGAGATACGAATCGGTAATTTACCCTGGTAATTTACGCTGGTAACAGTAATTTACAATTTTCTCAGGTAAATTACGAAAATGGTAATTACCCTGGTACCATCGCATTCGTGTTTCACTGTTTTTCAATTTTCTTTGATCTTTCAGGCTAATTATGTACGTAAAATACGTCGCACAAGATTACAAAACTCAAAACCTAACGTTATTCGCGTTTAAGTGTATTTTTGCATCGTTTAATAAAGTAATTTCGGGCATTCTTCCGGTGAGCGGCTCCGTGTAGTCAGCGCCACGGAATGGACAAATGGGGAACTATATCGATGGTTCAATGTTTAATTCACGATTCTCCCGCGCGCACACACATACACACAGGAACACCACCCTTCCCCCCTCAGTGATCGTTATCGTTACCCCCCCTTCTCCACCCCTTTAAAGAAATAAAGGGTTGTTTTTAATGAAATTGTTAAAAATATCAAGAAACAAAAAATATTAAGGATAAAAGAGTCAGTATTTTTTTTTTTCAAATATATATTTTTGTTCATGGGTCGATAATATTATAAAAAAAACATATGTATATTTTTAAGTTTCTACGATAAAAACAGTAACGTTGTTATTATTTTATTGGGAAAGAATGAGAGAGATATATAAAAAATATTGGGACGAGGAGGGGAAGGACTATAGGAGGAAAGATTACTTTTTAAAAAACACACAAACACACAAAGAGTTAGTAAAGTTTATTTTTTTTCCTTTAGAGTAGTTTCTGAGGCTTTCGTAGAGAACGTCTAAATTGGATTCAGTCGATGCCGTTGTGGTCATTGTCGTCGACGTCGCGATGGTGGTGGTGATCGATGTCCATCGCCTTGGCGGATACGTTTTCTCCGGTGGTGCTAGTAGTAGTAGTAGTCGTAGTAGTAGACGACTCAATTTTAATTTTAGGACTCTCCTCCTCCTCCACGACCACTTCCACTTTCGGGTCGTAAACTTTCGCTATGGTCTCTATAAATGCCAAACCCAATTTTATTTTCGAAGATCGAGGTTTTCGTCCGGAATTCCTCCTCGACTGAGGCCTCTTTTCAAGGCTCACCAATTGGACTCGATAGTTTGCGTATTAGCACCCGTGATGGGGTCGATAAAGTTTTCGGAATGGTTTACGGTCTGGTGAATATATCCCTTCGCGTAAAGACCTCAATACCCCTTCCAAAGATCCGTTATAATGGTGGTTTCCTTTTCAACGTGTTTTTCAGTCAGGATCATTAAAGTCTTTTGGTCGCGCTTGTTGTTCGGTAGGATTTCGAGCCTCAAACGTCCTTTGGCATTCCTTCGTTGCGTTCTATCATGCCTTAAATCGTATGACCATCAACCTTTCTACCGCGATGAAACTTTCTTTTGACAATCAAGGTCTCGTCGATCTCGACGACTTTTCCCGGGCCGCCTATTTTGCCTTGTTGTTCGAAATGATCAATTAGCCACGTTATGCACGTTTCTCGGCAGAAACTGAGCCCATCGGAGATAGTTTCCATCGACGTTACCGTTTTTTCGCTAAAATTAGGTCCTCGTATTTGGTGTGTCCATTCGCGAACATGTAGACGATTATTAGCGTCTTGTCAACGCCTAATTTGTGATTGGAAATCAAGAATTGGCGAAAAGACTTTGTTTGAAGAAATGACTTCGAAAGTACGCCTCGATTTGCCCATCTTCGCCCGAATCACGCAAAGTCGTCGGGTTGGAACAAATTTTACAATCGAGCTCCGACAAAACCAATCCTCGGTCTTGCAACCATTTTATTATTCGATCTTTGTCTCCGGACAAGATATGTTTAAGCGTTCTAAAATTAAAATGCTCCATTTATACGCGAACTATAACACTAATATAATAATAATAATAATAATAATAATAATAATAATAACAATAATAATAATAATTATTATTATTATTATTTTCGTTAATAGTTAATTAAACGTTAATAGTTAATATACTTTTTATCTCGACAGGGAAAAGAAATTTGGACAGTCTATATAAACGTATTTCTATATACTTGGTTCGCGAGTCTCGCGTTTTAAAAAAAAATGTTTCTAAAGTATATAAAATCCACTTATTTTACTTCTGGGTACCCGTATCGCGAATGGAAAACAAAAATTGGAAAGAGGACACACCATATGGGATCGCGATGTTGCTCGTTATATGACCTTGAATCTCCGTTATAGTTGCGTGTGCCCGATGGCGGAATCTTATACGTTTTTTTGCGCTTCTCCTTATATAAATTATCGTTATATCATCGAAACTCAAAGGATAAATGAGTGTAGCCGAATGGTTAGTGAGAGATTCCGAAGGTTTCTTCGCCCTCATTGTTTCGTCTCGGGTTCGGTTCCCGATGGCGGAATCTTATACGTTTTTTTTTTTTTTTCATTTTAGCGCTACTCCTTATATAAATTATCGTTATATCATCGAAACTTAACGGATAAATGAGTGTAGAGAGAGATTCCGAAAATGTCTTCGCCCTCATTGTTTCGTCTCGGGTTCGATTCCCGGTGGCGAAGTTTTATACGTTATATAAGTTTTTTACTTCTTTCTTTATAGCGCTACTCCTTATATAAATTATCTTTATCTTTATATCTTCGTAACCTAACGAAGATAGTAGAAAATATAGCTGAGTGGTTAGAGATAGAGATATTTCATATATTATTTCCTGCAAAATTTCGTCCCGGGTTCGGTTCCTAATCGGTAAGTTTTTTTTAATATAAGTTTCCTTCTTTAGCGCTCTACTCCTAATTTTTTTTATAATTATTCTTTTTTTAGCTCTATAGCTGGAAAAGGTATATCTATACGCTAGCTTAACGGATAAGGAAGTTCGAGTCTCTTCGAAGTAAGCGAGTCTGGTTGAGTAGGTATCTGTCTGAGTCTCTTTTCGAGTCTCTTTTTATTTGAGTGAATTTAGATGCGTGTGGGTTTGTGTAAGTGTGTTTCTGTTCAAGTCTCTTTATTGTTTGTTTTTTTTGGAGTGTGTGTGTGGGTGTATGTGTGCGCGTGTTTTTTTGGTCTGGGTGAAGGCTACGCGATACGGTATAAAGTTTTAAATTAAAGTAGGGATGAGTGGAGGGGAGGAGGGTGGGAACTGCACTATCGGATAACTATTTTATTATTGCGATCTTTCCCGATTAGGGAGGAGGGCTGGGGGAGGCGCGGAGGCACCACCATCCCCCCTTTATTTTAATAAACTATCACACATGAATCTTTCAGTTGCGGATCAAGCTCAGTCGGTCTATAAGAGTTTGGAGTATCAACACGTATTGAGATTCCCGTGTCTTTCCTCCTTTCCTCCCCCCACACCTTTACTATTAAAAACGGTGCGCTGTGTTTGGATACGTTTATTGAGGAAAGAGGTGGAATTAACCCCCCTGTAAACTACACTACATTTCACTTCGACAACTCTTTTTTACATCGATAATAATAACGCGTAAGTATATCTTTATTCCGTGATGGTTTTGGTTTTTTTATAATTCCCAACGAAAATAATCACCGCCATAGTATACTATAGCCGCTAGATACAGATTGCGAAAAGCGAATTTAAATTTTTAATTTTCCTGTTACAATTTGAGCATCGGCTGGCTGGAAACTTCTCAACGAGTTGCCGATCAAATAATTTTATCTCTCGCGTCGCAAAGGAGGGGAAGGGGTGAGAGGGTAGGAAAAGGGACGACGTGAGAGAATATTAAGCCGTCAACGATTCTTACTCGATAATGTCCCAAGATTTTTTTTCTCTGTTAACTCCATTAAAATATTAAGGACGATTCTAAAGTGTATTTTTTTAGTGAGTTTCATGTCACTGAACGGTTTAAGTCAAGTGGTCGAGAAGCGCTGACTCAACTATTAATTGCTCAGACCAGTTTATGTATTCAAAATTGGGGGGGGGGGGTCACTGGTCACCGTGTCCAGTTTATTAATTCGAAATAATAACAAAAAAACAGAAGGTTTAAAGAATATAATAATTATAGCGGCTTTACCGATTGTGAAACGCGAATTTCACATTTTATTTTTCCATTACAATTCGAGCACCGGCGGAAAGATATCCATCAACGAAGTAGGATCGTTGTCGGCTTGTCTACTCTCTTTCCCTCCCCTTAATAACGTCCCCCCTTTCCTTCTTTGCGACCACTGAGAACCCTATACATGTAAATAGTCCTGATAGTCGATATAACGATTGTGAAAAGCGAATTTCAAATTTTATTTTCGCGTTACAATTTGAGAACCGGCGGAAAGTTTTCCATCAACGAGTTGGGATCGTCGACGACTTCTCCACTCTCCCCCCCCCTCCCCTTTACAACCCCCACCCCCTTTCCTTCTTTGCGACGCGAGGAAATTATTTCGCCGGCAAGTCGTTGAGCATTTCCAGCCTCTGCTCAAATTGTAACAGGAAAATAAAATGTGGAATTCGCTTTTCGCGCGCACACACACCCACCCACACACACACACACACCGACTGACACGCTGGTTGTATAATCTCTCTTAGGGTACAAAGTCCCCTCGGAGAGGTAAAAAACCTCATTTCGGGTACTGTAGACAAATATGGCGGAATATTCCCTAATGTTAAAATGGGTGAGGCAATTTATCTAAAACTTAATAAAAATAATCGTACCATCACGGACACCAATTTATTTAAAAAAAATCCATTGACAGGACGCTTAGGAAGCGCAACAACAAAAAAGTGGTGAAATATGGGAATAACTAGCTAATTTTTATTAACAATAAAATACCCGTTACAATCAGGTAAAAACAAAGATGGTGGCCACTGAAATGAAATGATTGAAACCTTATTAAAATGCACCCTTTTTTAAAACACATGAAAATGTTGAGCACGTACACGCACCCTTTTCAAAACACGAAAAGTTAATTAACCCTTATTTAAATTCACAAAACACATGTTTACCTAAACGCGGGCTAGTCACACTTCACTGGTTACGCGGAAGGCGCGCGGGGGAAAAAACTGATGGTTACGATATTCATCTGAAGGCATGGAAGGCAAAAATCCTGCTTCAACCAGGGGTGCCTTGAAACCCGACATTTTGCGATCGCATTTTGTTGCCTTAGTGTGGAAAAGCTATTCAGTTAACGATCCTTTACTTACATATATCTTAAATGATGACTGGAAAGAAGTGATACTGGGCTTGTTGTTGTTTAGAACCTAAATAAACGAGCTCCAAGTGCAGGGGCGTACCGAAGATAGTACGTTTGGGGGGGGGGGAGGTAAGTGAAATTTGCCAAGTAAAAAACAAAGTTTGTCAAGTCGTCTAAGTTTGGATTGTAACGGTACATTTCAATTTAAATGTTTTATTAAAATTGTAATAGGTGGCGCCATCCGCTGTTAGCGGCGGGAACTATATACTATACAATTGAATTAATAGTACTAATGTACTTTGAAAGTTATAGATGGCACCACCCGTATAATGATAGAGTTGACGGCTGAGTGCGCCGTTTCGAAATTTAAGAATTTGTTTCGCGAAACCAAGACTACCGCGCCTATGTCATTCTAGCGGTACTATTCCCAATTAGCCTTTTCAGTTTTCATAAAGCCACGTAGTGGCAAATGCGAGAAGCTCATAAACTGCTGGATTTTCGTCTGCTAAGCAGACGCTTTATTGAAAAATCGTCTGCTTAGCAGACGAAAATCCAGCAGTTCATGAGCTTCTCGCATTTGCCACTACGTGGCTCTATGAAAACTGAAAAGGCTAATTTAATGGCGAAAACGGCTCGGCATTTGCGTACTCTCTATATAAAGCGAGATACACGAAGAAGAAAAAGAGATTGAACGATGCTACAGCAATTTAAAAATCCCATCAAACCCACTTACTATTTTCTCGTCGTGTATCCCGCTGTAGTAGAAAATAGATACATTTCATCCTGACGAATACTAGTTGTTGATTAACTGAACTGCTTTGAATAAATGGAATTATTCATACCCAAATATAACACAAACATTTCAATCACTTATTACTGAAATATTAACGCAACTTTAGGAATAGTGGCTTGTAAAGTTTTCACTTTCATAAAGAATATCACTATAATATTCACGACTTACCTCACTTACCCTAAGTAAAAAAAACTGTAACATCTCCTATAGAAATTAAAACTATTTTTATAAATTTTATACAGATTGCCAAATTTAACGTAGAAAATTAACACTGAAATAATAACGAACAACCGATATTCTCTATCACGCGTCTATCTGCCTTTGAATTTTATAAGATGCTGTAGGAAAATTGACTATTTAAAAAGCTTTTACCACAAGGCTCAAGGCTGAACTAAAGTTCCGACCATAGGCGGCTATGTTCCGACACACTAGCTGCCTAGCATAGAAATCCGGTCTTGTAAGTTATACATAAGGAGAAGCAACTACATAGAAATCTCAAACATAGTTAATGACTTTAGAGAAGTATTTCTGGGAAATTCTAAATGACTTTTTGCAACATCGTTTACAATCGATTTAGTAGTTTTTTTTAAATACCTAACATGTTTCATAATTTTCATTTTGCCAAGTCCACCTCGATTTGCCAACTCTACAAAGCTTTGGGGGAGGGAGCCTCCCCCTGATCCCCCCCCCCAAAGGTACGTCCCTGACCAAAACAAATTCTGTTGTGAAATACTTTTATTTTTTAAAATGTGGCGATGAATGTCTTATATGCGTTTAACTAACAAGGAGACTACCCGAGGGGTAACTCATCGATTTTGTTTAAATTCAGGGATTAAGTAGACCTTCATGTAACTTAAAAAAACCCAAAAGGAAAAAATGCGATGGGTTTAGTTTTACCATGGCAACCGAAAACGTTTTTGACAACTAAAGTAATATATTTTAAACAAAGGTAGTTACATTTTTGTAAATATCTAATTTTGGGTAAATGTGTAATTTTGGGTAACTATCTTAATTAGGGTAAATGTCTTAATTAGGGTAAATGTCTAAATTTGGGTAAATGTGTAAATTTGGGTAATAATTTGGGTAAGTACTTAAATTTGTGTAAATATTTTAAATCAGGTAAATATCTAAATTTGGTAAATATTTAAATTTTGGTAAATATTTTATTTCAGCTTAATATGCAAATTTTGTAAATATTTAAATTTAAATATTGAAATTGAATTTAGGTAAGTATTTCAATTTGGGCAATAATTTAAATTTGGGTAAGTATTTAAATTTGGATAAGTATTTAAATTTGGGTAAATATTCTAATTTGAAATATCTGAATTCGGGTAAATATCTAAGTTTTGGTAAACTTCTAAATTTGGGGTCATTCCACGACAAATCGACCAAATGTTTTGGAATGTACCACCCTACCTTTTTAGATTTGGATAAAAATTAGTCTTAAGGTTTATTCTGGTCGATAAAGCCGAATAAATTTGGGTAAAAATCTAAATTCAAATGGGTATATTGGGTAAATTTACTATAAATATCTAAATTCAGGTAAATTGGTATAATTCATATCAAATATCTAAATTTGGGTAGATTGATCAGGTACTGTAAATTGGGTAAAATTTTATCAGCTACTGTGAATTGGATAAAATTTTATAAAGTTTTAAATTGAATAAAATTCGAGCAGGTTATGTAAATTTAATTCGAAAAGCTTTAATTCGAAGAATTTAGATAGTGCAACCATTTTTTAAACAAATATTATATTTAAAGTTAAACAATATTATTTAAGATAATTTTTAATTTTAATGAAATATTTGAATGTATTTATTATTAAATATAAACAAATTTAGACATTGACCCAAAATTAGACATTGACCAAAAATTAGATATTTACTCGTATTTTTTAAAAACATTTTACGCAACACGAAGGCTTGAATTTCATCGATGGATAGCTGATATGAAATTTTCAAATGATACTGGATCCTATGACGTTAGCGAGACGAGCAAAATTCCCTGTTTTCCCAGATATTTCTAATTCTGCACTTTTTAGCCCCCCCCCCCCCATTATACCCAGAATAATGTTTGACTCGCCCTTTGCCCTTTCTTTGTTTATCCACCCCTTTCCTACCCTACGGACATTCTTCTACCTGCTACCGGCGGGTGGTTCGGTGGCCCGCGAGACTCCCTGTTGTGACTACCGAAACATAGCGCGTACTCCTCCAATTGTCGTAATTCGTGGAAATGGGATTTTCTTTTGTCGCTTAAAGGGACTTTCAAGAAAGACCTAGTCGATTTGAAATACGTCACTCGGTCGTAACTTTGACTTCACAACGAACGGCGACCGAATGACGTATTTTAAATTGACTAGAGCGTCTCTTGAAAGTCCCTTTAAGTGATTGACACACTGTCTTCACAGTAGCAACATCTCTGATCTTTCGATTTAAACCACGAAAAAGCGGTGGGGTTTCAGTAAAACATTAATTTTTAATAGTATAATTCATACGTCAACTTTGATAAAGATTCCTTAAATACCCTGCTGGTTTCTCTAATTTTCAAAGGTTCAACCATAGTTATCTGACAAGCCGTATTTTACGTTTATTCATTTGTATTTAATTAAATTTTAGTATTAGCTTTACGAAATGCACTCATTAACTACTTCCAACCTTTTACTTCAAAGCGCCGCAAACCGTTTATTTTTATCAGTATTAGTTATTCTGTAACTACTTGAAGAAAAAACTATGTTTTTCTGAACTTACCTCAGACTTCCTCCTTAAGCTCTGTATATATGTAAAATAATGTAACGTATAATAAAATATTATCTTCATTATTTAGCTTTGGGCCCTACATTAAAAATGGTTTTCATCCAAGCTAATTGCGAAAAAACACAAGCTAAATCCATTGAGACCAAGATTTTAAATATTTTTAATACCTACTACGAGAATAGTAGCGTAGCCTCGACTTCAAACGCCGCATGCGCTGACGAAGATCGTACGGGTATTCTCGCGTGTTTCCCAAAGCGCCCAGCCAAATTCGTACGCGGGTCTGAACTAATGAAGTTCTTCCAAGATGACCTCCAGCCACCAAAAACCAACATATTACAATGGTGGAAAGTAAGTAATTATAATGGTTTCATTGTAAAGGAGTAAAAGTGATCGAGGAATATCCGCTGTTCCACGACCTTGACCGATTAAAACTAAAAACCGTACATAAAGCAGTTGCGTGATTTTATCGTTCGACTGTAAACCGTAGTTTCCACCAGCGCGCGTCATATGTCTTTACTCGCGTAAAACCGTATGTGTTAAAGTTGGGAAACGCGTCGTTACGGCCACTATAGTGAAAAACAAGCATTAAGCTTAATTTCCACTAACACGCGTCATAATGAATTTTTCTGTACGCGTGTAAAGCAAAGCGTGCGAAATCGCGAAAAATTCCTAGTGTGGATTGGTCTTGAGTCCGAAACAAGCATATCACTTGTTTACCACTAGCACGCGATAGCGCGTTCCTCAATTTTGACACATATAGACGTTTTTAAGCGCGTAACGAAAGTGCTAAACTACATAAACTCGTTCGAGTAACCGGACTTTTTTCTTAACTTGACTACGCGAATAATATTTTCTTAATCAAGTACTTGATACAAGACTCGACCAAATTTTGCCCCTACTAAGCAAACAGGTTACCATAAACTCAATCTGGCAAACCTAATACCAATACATCCTTAATTACGATGTCTTCTTTGCAGGATAACCAAATTATGTAGCCTTCGGTGTGTAAAATGGCGAAAGACTATTTTGCCATACCAGCAACATCAGTGCCAGCCGAAAGAGTATTTTCTGTTGGAAGTGATCTTATTACCACTAAGAGGGGAAGTCTCCAGGCGGATACAATTACCGCCATGATGTCTCTGAAGTTATGGTGGAAGGATAACGATTCAACAAATTAAAATATTGGTTTTGGTATAATTGAGTCAAAAAACCTTTAAAAAACAAGAAATAAATGTTACGGAAATTATCTATTTGTCTATTTTGTTTCTCTGTCGAAAGTTGAACGGTTTAATTTGTCGACCAAGAGATTTGGAAAAAATTTTAACGCAATAATGTTTTTCATTAAAATGGTAATCTTCTACATCCACAACCATTTTATTTGATTAATTCCACTACGTTATGTTATAAAAAAAAATTATCCTACTTTCATACTTATCCATAGCTTACCCCAAATAGCGTGGATAACGGTCAGATAATGCCGACCTCGAATAATACCAAATATCCGCTCGAGATTTTCCAACAACAGAAAGGCTCGCTCTTTACGGATTCATCAAACCTGTGTTGGAATTCTTCTGAAGCTGCGATATCCGTAGAAAAAATAGAGTCCCTATTCGTTTATATATGTGCAGTCCAACACAAATTATTATATAACAAAACCTAAATATAGTTAAATTCTTTATATCTATTAAATTTTTAAGTTAAACGCTCAGATAGATATTGATCAAAGTAAAAATTTGAGATAGAGGTTCGCACGGAAGATTGGATTCTTTTGGTACTTTTCAGGAATATTTCAGAATTCTGGAAATCCAAGTTAACTGTCGATATTAGTAAAACAATTATGAAATTGACGTAATTATTTGTGATATTTTCCTAATTGGAACACCAGCGAAGAGATCGAATGGAAATTTTGAAGATATGCCGCAACGTTTGAACAAGAAACACCACATTTACACAATTTTTAAGATAGGAAGATGTTTAGATGTTAAAAACGTAAACCCTTTTATATGTAAACTTTAGTGATTTATAAAATCCTTAATAAAAATGGTTTTGCCAAATAGATCAAAAATATTCAGTAACATCGCACTGTCATGACTACTTATTTCTAATAATTTTCTTTATAACCTGGCTCGCATATTGCTATTAACAATGAAATAAGTCATACGTTTGTTCTTACGTATTGTAGGTATTATCATCTTCTTTTTGTTCACCCAGAGATTTATCATCACTTATTGATCAATTCTTTTTTCTTTTTAATAGGTCTAGTTTTCGACTCATTTATTAAGGTTTGAACCATTGTAAGCAAAATTATTATGTTAATTTTAATACCAGGCCTTGATTGATTATCGTGAAATATATTTTTCCGTAATAATACATAATGACGTTAAGTTTGTCAAGTAGTTTAAAAAAAATTTTAATCCAATAAATCTTTTTTTTAAATGCCTTTTCTATCTCTTATTTTGAATTATCCCAAGCTCCATAGATTTTTTGAATGAAAAATATGCAAACGAAATTTCTTGAAGCTTTATTGATGAGTTACCTTACCTCTAAAAAATCCGCGAAACCAAACCGGCTTTAACTGAACCGACTTTACCAGGATGTATGGGCCTTACCGTTCGCGGTATGGAAAATACTTTTTAAGCAATGGCTCATTAGTGGTGTATACATTTTTGAAATAATAAAACAGTACAAGTGAACGGTTAAATTTTTGTGAGGATTATTTGCTATCCAAGAAGCATAAATGAAATTTATTTCACTGCTGGTTATACTTTTGCTCGTGAATGTTGGAGAACAGGAGGAAATGAAAACGTTACAGAAATACTTAAGGGATTCCTTGTGAGAACTACCATTTACCAAGATAAGCTCAAAATTGACCCAAACACAAAAAGACTCATTCGCAAGGTGTGAAAAATGTACATTTCCTACAATCATGTCTGTCGTTTGCGGTCGTTTTAATTATTTATTTAAGCGCTATTTTACAAGATGGCATCCGTTTTCAAACAATAAATCTGACTTTCATCAGCTGGACGTGATCTAACCTAAACAATATATTTCAAGAAAATTGGCTAGAGATTTGGAAAGCATGGTTTTAGATCTGTAGTTGCATTCACTGTTTAACAATGAGGCGACGGATTTTAATCAAATACTATCTGATGGGTGTGACCTAGTAAAAGAACAAATTTTAAGGAATTAATTCACACTATCGGCCACTCCCCCTTGATTACTTACTATCTTACGAACAGACACTGGTATTTTCCAACTAGTATACCACTAAATCAATTTTATCATGTTTAAAAAATCGGGCTTCTTTTTATATCCTATCATTATATGGCATCCCTTACCAAAATTAAAACTGTAAAAAAGACTGTCACAGTCCCAAATACATCCTTAGGTCAGACGTAATTCGTACATACTTTTATACGAAATTTAGATTTATTTTCGGTTGCACGATAGATATGAATTTAAGTATTAAATAAGTTTGTATAAACAAACTTCGCTAAGACGTTTTTAAATCTGCCACATTCCCAAGTACATCCTTAATTAAGTTTTTATTAAGTCTTAGATTTAAAATACAATTATTTGTGAATACCTTTAACAAAAGCGAAGTTGTAATTTTAGGAATAAAAACAGACTCCTTTTAAGCTGCCACAGTCCCAAATATATCCTGGCTTCAGAGTTAATTCATTCTTATTTGGAGGGAAAATCGAGACTTATTTAAGATTGCTATATTTTGGTTTGTTTAAGTTTCAAACAAGTTCGCAAAAATAAAACTTATGTAAGACTTTTTTGAAACTGCCACATACAACCTTATTTAAGATTTATTTCAGCTCTGGGAGAGTCTCATTTAAGACTCCTAATTACGGTTAATTTCAGTTTAATTTAAGTCTGATATACCTCCTCTTAATTTAGTATTGTTAAAGATGAAAAATAAGGCTTGTTTAAGATTAAGTTTAAGCGTATATAACAAGAGTTATTTTAAACTTATTACTAGCTGCAAATATAATATTAATTTTATTCTAGATTTTATGCAAACTAATGCGTATGTAAGTCTCAATTTAAACTGCAAAAATAATGCATATGGTAGTCTCAATTTAAACGGCAAAAATAATGCATATGGTAGTCTCAAATTAAACTGCAAGAATTATTCATGTGTTAGTGTCAATTTAAACTGCATAAATAATGCATATTGTAATCTCAAATTAAACTGCAAAACTAATGCATATTTAAGTCTCAATTAACACTGCAAAAATGACAGCAAATCCGGCCTTTATTGAAACAATTAATTGTATTTAGTATCTTTCAAGATATTAGCTTCAAATCTATAAATGCGTGTTTTGACAGCTTGAGAGCACATTTATTTCCTATAATTAGAATTTAAACGACAGTGGACGTAGAGCCAATAAAATCACACTCTTGAAGCCGTTGATCTTGTTAATTGGCGAGAAACCTAATCTATAAATGTGTGTATTGACAGCTTGTAACACATTTATTTCCTACAAAATTAGACACTCATTTAGAGAAATTTACAGTGGATTTAGAGCCAACAAAACCACTTGTTTTGAGCCGTTGATCTTGTTATTTGTCGGGAAAACTAAAAGAAACGATACTAATATTTTGGTTTCGAATTCCTAAGTATAAAATAAAAACAAATTGGATTTTATACCAAATTTTGTATGGGGCGCCGTTTATATGAATGAACATTCAAATAATAATTTCTTGAAATTAATTGGTTTTCTAGGAAGGAACTAACAATGTAAGTTAAGCGATTTAGAGCTAATATATACCAATAAGAAATGGTTAAGTCCCTTATGAAATTTTTTATAGGTTATTCATAAACCGTTTCGGTTTTACTATTTTTGCGTTTAAATAATAAATCATAAATGGTTTGAATTTACCCACAAAAGGGTTTACGCAATTGCAATAAATGTAAAGGCTCAGAGGTGTCGAGAAGTGGATGAATATTAAGTTAAAGCAAAGGTACGCCCAAAGGGGGTTGGGACACGGAAGCCCCTGGTCTACGCCGCTAGAGCTTCACGCAGTGGCGTAGTTGAGAACTCAGAGTCGCAAAAATCTCTATGAGGCCCCCCTTCATAATTTTTTTATGGTTAGCGCCCCCCCCCGTACTGCGGACCATCAGCTACGCCATTGCTTCCCGGAAATCTTAAGGCACAAAATGAAGAACAATTGCTGTAACTAACAAATTTTGTTGAAAGTGCAAAGAGGAACATTTCGTTAAATTCATTAATTGAGCGTCAAAGTTAGTTTTATAAATAATGTACTGCCAAACTTATATAAAGTATATTTCAAAGTTTAAATAAGGATATTTTACATGGCATATTTTTATTTCATTTCTGTTATTAAAGCTGTATTTTTGAATCTAATTGAAGACTCTTTCATATCTTATCTTTTGAGATTTATGTTACAGTCTTATTTTACATTTGATCTAAATGGGAAATAATCTAAAAACAGTCGTAGTTAATAGCTATTTAGGTCTTATTTGAGTGTTAAATTTATTTTTAAAAACGCTAAAATGCCAATCTTATTTTAAGACTACTTTAAGTTTAAAATAAGGATATTTTACACTGAATATATTTATTTTATCTAGATTCCTAAGTTTACTTTTAAAACGAATTCAAGATTTGTTTTGGTGTTCATTTTTAAGATTTATGTTTTCCTAAAATACTCATCTTACAGTCTTATTTTACACTTGATTTAAACGGACATTTAGCTGAAAACAACAGTCGTATTAAAGAGCTAATAAAATCTTTTTGAGTGTCAAAATTAGTATTTAAAAATATAACTTGTTGAAGACTTAAATAAACCTAATTTAACTTATATTTAAATATTACAAAAAATTATTTCTTAAATAAGATTAAATCCCAATTGATCATTGTTACAGCCTAAAAGAAGTCTCCTGTTTTGGTAAGCGGAACCTTGCAACATTATCGAAGGGAATTAAAGTTAATAAAAGATGGTTTTGACGAAGTATTTAAATATTCAAATTCAAATTTTATTATTACAATTAGACGTAGTACATGGAGCTAAGGGCTAAGTCAACTAGGTGACTTGAAAGCCCTGATATTTTTATAACTTAGGTAAAAGATAAAAAAATATGTAAGAGAAAAGAAAAGAAAATAAAATAACATTTTTAAATTAAAGTAAATAATTATAATTCATTATTAAAAATTAGACCTTTTAGTTTCTTTTAAACAGTGGTTCTTTCATAGTAATACTACTAATATTGTGTACAGCAATGTTAAATAACTTAACACCACTATACATTAGCGACATTAATTTTTTAGTGGTTTAACATAGGGGTAGTTAAAATATATCGGTAAATCTTGTTTTGACTCTTTTTCATTTTCAACAACAATTTGTTTAGCACCGTGATAGTCATTATAAAGGAATAGGGTCATCAAATAATTATACAATGGTTTTATAGTCTATCTTTAGAAAAGAGCTCATTAGTGTGTGATAAATATGCAATGTTCGATTCTAACAACCAACAGTATTAATATTGTTTAAGACCAATTTATTTTATATTTTATCGTATATCGTAAATTGACTGTACTAAGGTTAAAATAAGAATAAGTTACACTGCGTATTTTAGTTTTCATCTAGGGTAATTAAACCTTTTTAACCTAATTCTAGACTCGTTTTAAGCTTAACTTTTCAGATTTATTTTATACTACAGCACTATTTTCAATCTTATTTAAGACATGAGTAAAACCGAATGTGCACTTAAACGTCAGACACATTTAAGAATAAAACAAGTCTTATTTGAGCCTTAAATTAAATAGTAGAAACGCTGTATTGCAAAACTATTTTAGGGTTCAAATAAGGAAAAATTTACACTGCGTATTTAAGTTTTCATATAGGGTATTTAGTCTATTTTAAACCTAATTTAAGACTTTTTTTAAGCTAAACTTTTCTGATTTATTTAATACTGGATATACTTTTTTGACAGTATTATTTTAAATGTTATTTAGGACTTGAGTAAAACGGAATGTTTTTTGAAAACCAGGCTTATTTAAGAATGAAATAGGTCTTATTTGAACATCAATAAGGATAACTTACACTGCACATTTTAGGTTTTATCTAGGGTATTTACACCTTTATTCAATAGAATTAAAGGCAGTGGCTGCATGCGCAGTGGGTAGGTTCGGCAGGCTATAACTTATTTTAATTTAACTAGGGGCCCATAAATCGACTTTAGGGACCCCGAATCCGAAATTGGTAATGACACTTTATAATAATTACATCCTCGATCTGGACAATTAACTTTAGTGGTTGATTGAGGATCAATTTATAAATTTGTTGGGGATTATTGCCTTTAAAACATAAAGGGGTCCCATAAGGCCGTAATTGACAAAAATTATTACCCTACCCCTAAAAACGTCCTGGCGCCACCATTAATTAAAGTTTTTTTAAACTTAATGTTTCAGATATATATATTATATTGAATTTACTTTTATTACAGACTTAATTTAAAACTTATTAAGACTTCATTGAAACAGAATTTTAACTGGAAAAATCAAACAAATATAAGAGTTCAGTTAGCGTTATTTGAGCCACAAAGTTAGTTATGAAAACTTTGTATTGTCAATGATATTTTAAAACTATTTTATATTTAAAATGATAATATTATACCCAGTATTTGTTTTCTTTTTTAGTGGTTAATAATGCTGCAGTATTAAACATAATTGAAGAGTCTTCATGTTTTTAATTTTAAAGCTGTATTTATCCTAAAAATTACGTTTATTGTAGTCTTAAATCAACCATTTTTTTCAATTTCATCTGAACGAAATTGATGCTGTCAAATAACTCTTATTTGAGTGTGAAATTTACTCCCAAAAACATTAAATTTATTAGGTTAACATAAGTCTTGATTTAGTTATATTAAATGTAACAAATAAAATTTGGTTACGATATTTTTTGCCGACTTATTTATTTGTTAAATAAGACGTAATCCAAATGCATCCTTATTTCATTCTTAAACAATACTCCTATTTTGGTATGGGCATGCCCGCCGCTGGCAGTTCGTGTGGGGAAATTTGTAAATGAAACGCCTGTTTTACATTAGCCAAAACGGTATTGTATCATTATATTTAACTTAAACTCTGTGACATAGGCTGTACCGTATCAACATAAAATGCCATTAAAAAACTCGTCAAATTTTAACCAGAATCTGGATTAATTTTTAAATATTTAACTACTGTTAAAGCTTATGTTTAAAATGTAACAGGAATAAAAGTGAGCTTCTCATTCGGGCCACTTAGGGCTAATACTACATATGGCGATAACCCTCTGCATGCTCTTAGAAGATAATACTGATCTCTCTCTCTCTCTTTCTCTACTCCAGTTTAATTTTCACCTATAAAATCTCGTTATGGGCTTTGGGTAATGTTATCGTCACATAATTAAGGAACATAAAACGTCTAAAGTGATCATAGAAAATGCTTCATTTTATTTATTAGTAATTACCACTCGATGATTATTTACGTCACAAAACAATGCTGTTTTGCTATCTTATTACTCAATAAAAATTCAATAAACGAAATTTTCTCATTTCAAATTGCGAATCAAATCTTTCGCCAAATTAGCTCAAAATTTGATGATGTAAGTGTTACGTAGAGCTAGAACACTTACGAAATTACGAGTCTATTTATTAGGATGGAACTAGGACTGAAATAAACAGATATTTACGAAAAGTCCAATTATACCTCATTTAAGACTGAAACAAACCTAAAGCGTGTATAATATATTTGCAGACCAAATACATAACTCAAAGAAGTCTTCATAATATTATAGGTTTTAAAATTGACTGATATAAAGGGAAATTATGGATGCAAATTTCAAAATTTTCGAAAATCCTGCAAATAAAAAATCCTTATTTTAACTTTATAACCAAAATATTAAACGTTTATTCGAGTACGTATTTTAAATACTAACTAAAGCGTTCTTCAAGTTCCAATTAGGGATTAAATAAGTATCAATTAGTAATCAAATAGTTTTTCTGATAGAGATTAGTCTGAAAGGAAAAAAAACTAGAGTTTGTTTTACTTGGGCGAGGAAAACGTCATAGGTGTTTGCTTCAATCGCATCGTCCCGTCTGAAGATGTCAGTAAAAAATAATACTATTCCCGGCCTGATTAGTCTCGTGGGCCGCTGTAGTGCTTAAGGCGGAGCCGCGGCCGGGTACAAATACATAGACTTATGTCGACTTGCAAAGCCAATTACCAGTGGCTGGGTTAGAATTCATAGGAAGGTGGTGGTGGTAAACCCTTCTTGCCACGCTATCCAACACTCCCTACACTTACTCTGGTAAAAACCAGTTAAAACAGTGGGGAGAAAACTTGCAAATTAAACACGGAAGGAGATGTTCGGAGTTTTCACCCATTGCCACAAGCTGGGCTCGATCCCAGCTCCTCTAGCTGCGAGGCGGGAGTGCTAACCACTTCGTTACCCCACAAACTGTAAACTAACGAGATATCACGCCGATTAGATTGTCTCAAAAAAGTCATGCTCCCTTAGTGTAAATAAATACGTTCTTGATCATATATACTCGCTCGAGCCCCATATAGTTGTATCACGGATTCGACTTCCTAGTTCTAGTCTCAAATAAAAATTAAGCAAGATTTTTTTAATACTCAACAATTTCTTAATTTTTATTATTATCAGGGAAGTCCTTTATCGGAACCTCTCGCTGAAAATCTCGAGTGCATTAAACTAAACGCTAAGATTCAACGAACGCCTGAGCGTAAAAGATGCGTGAAGAATATCGGTCACCATGCAATAGCCGATAAAAAAATTTACTTTAAATTGCAATGTACAGGTCACATATAGAGCATGCTAGATTTAGTGATATTAGTAGCTATCCTTAAATACCCAGCACCGTACTAACAAATCATAAAGGGCCTTAAAGGTGTAATGTGGGAATCTCTCACTGAAATGTTTAGTTTGGAGCTTAATAACTAATTTAAGTGTAAAACCAATATCCTGTTCTCCTTTAAGATTGAGACTATAGTAACTAAGAATAATTGAAATTAAATGTAGACTAAATCCAACCTCCTATTTTCAGATAAGATTAGATTTATTCTACAATGGAAAACCATCAAATGTCAAAATATTACAAGTAAATGGGCAAGGATTAAGTTTGACCGTTTCAATTTGAAATGACGCGGTACTTCGAAACATATGCCTGCAGAAGAAGAAATTTATCCTACTGCAAGGTAGACTGAAATAAATCTCCAAATACCATTTTAGATTAAGACAATTATAAATGTATTATATTTAAATATAGCGAAAATAATCTATATAATGCAGCTTTAAATAAGTCTTAAACTCCGGATGATTATTCTAGCATATAAAGACTTAGCCGTAGCAAAATATTCTTAACAATAACGGTGATATTGTTGTTACGAGAGAGAAAAAGTGTGGGTATTTTTCTAAAGATATTGATTTTCAATATAAATCTATCAATTTATTACACTAGATAAGGCCATCGACCAAAATTTTACCGATTTTACATTTAACTTTATTTCATTTTACATATAGCCAACTGGTTAAACCTTTTCATTGTTAATTTTAAACGTAAAATTAAGTTTTCTGATATTTCCGAAGTTTAAACGAAACAGTTTTTTACTATACGATATGCTCATGCCGAATACCACTATGTATAATGTCAGATACACAGTAAGAAATTAGAATGTCATAATTTTATCAATTTTTCAAAATTGGATATGCTCAGATATTGAATATCACTCCGAATATGAAAGTCTCTCAATTCGCGTTGTTACTATCGGAATGAAAAACATTTTAAAGCCCAAAATCCGCGGTGTTGACCAACTTTAGTTGCGTACAAACACGGCATCTATTCTTAAATTCTACAAATTGCATAAGGTTTCTCGTCGAACTTTGGAATTTTCTGCGCTTGTCACCAAAATGAAAATGCCAGCTGTGAACACAAACCTTACTTATTCTTGAATACAGAATGAAAGCATGTTTGACGTGCCTTAATCGTTTCCTGTTATAAATCGCCTTTATTCCCAATATCAGGACCTTTGTATTAATAGGCGCGTAACTACTTTTGATCATTTGGGGATATTTTTATAAATATTTTTTGCGCTTTTAAGGTTTGGATAAATTAAAACTTACAGCTCATTTAAAGAACAGGCTGCGCAATTTCTAGCATATTTGCTGTCAAGTGGCATGATATGCGGCCTTTTTTAACAACGTTTATGACAGACCCACAAATTCTTTTCCACATATCGGATTTGACAACGTATATTCATAGAAAATCTAAGATCCTGCCCATAATTTGATTTCCCTTCGTTCATGGGCTGGTGACACTCTTTTTTTGAGGACCTTGGGAAATTTATCATAAGGGTTTTCGCCAAATTTGGTATTTCCGTAACTAATGGCTGAATTCTCGTTAAACGTTATGGGGTAAATCGAATCAAATTACAGAACTCGGTCACCACTCATTTGTAGCGTCAAAACTAAATTAAAAATATTTTTTAACATAATAAAATTATTGAGAACTAGAATTAACTTTGGTTAACGTTTGATAGTGAATATTTAGATATGTTTGTTTTGATATTTTGGCTAAAAATATTGTGGTGGGGCTAAAAAGTGTCTTCATAAACTCAAGGACGGTTAGGTTAAAACCATCAGCTAGCTAGGCTAATACCCAAGGCACCACCTTTAAATACCTTAATTGGTGGCCGGGTTACAATGCGTAGAAGGTGGGTGGCAAGCCCTTCATGCCACGGGAGCCAACAGCTCCCTACACTCACTATAGCCGTTACCGAGGCTTATCCTTTCAATCGCCTGAATGGGAAACCAAGATGCAGGTACACTTATTTTCATGCTAATTGGATAACTAGTTTTTGGTCTAGAGCAGTCTGTATGTAGAAGAAAGAAGAAGAACGTTTTTTTTTTACATTTGGGCTATCTTTGAGTATTTTCCATTATTAGCCAAGTGATAGTTTTGATAAATGTGTCGTGCGCGTGTGGGTTAACCACTGGTATATCTTCTATAAGTGGTTGAGAAGTTACAATGGGGTGAAATTTGCCTTTAGTTACTTCGGGATAATATACCTCGGTCTCGAAAAGATAGTATCTTTCCCGGACTCTGCTAAGGGTACTATCCTTCCCTTTGACGCTTCGCGTCGCTTAGAACCTGGTGCCATTAAAAACGGGTATTTAATATTGATTGCAGATGTATCTAATTTTTGTAATTTTGCGAAGTAGAGAAGGGTGCCTTTAGGAGTTTTTGGTATTTGTGAAAAAGTGTGAAACGCTAGGCTATTCATGACAACAACTTTTTAAATTTTTGTTTGAACTTTTGAATCACTCCTCGAAATATTTGGTAGGTTGTTATATTTCGTGCTAAATTATTTCAATATTTTTAGTAACTATAATGAATTAATGATATTGTTGCTCTGATTAAAAAAGTCTGGAGTTCTTCTACCATGGATTTCATCGACCCAGGATAAAGAAAGTATTTCTTAATAATACTAGAAAGATATGAGTAGATACTTAAGTAGTTTTTAAATCTATAGACAATAAGGTTTTCGATCATTATTGAAAATTGATTAGGAGTAGACATTCAGACATAAATTACGAAAATTCAAAATGAGTATTGGTATTACAGTGAAATATACTAATAAAATGTTATTATTGGAAAACCAATGCTTGAAATTCGTAAATTTGACCTACCCAGGGTACGAGTTTATTTAAACCCTTATTTATAAGATTTAATCAAATCTTGATAAGGATTTCTTTGATCGCTAAATATTTACTTATATGATTTGATCTAATTTTATTCAATGATGTTTCTATTGAAATCGACGGCTCTTAATGTGTGTTTTAAATTATTTAGTTTGGCAACGTAGCTTTGGACAACGATAATAAAAATTTCGTTATTGTTTTTTAACTTAAAAATACATATAAAATGAAAACATTCATTTTATATATTTAATAAACAAAGTTGTTAAAGAAGAATATCAGAAGACAAACTATATATTTTGGAAATTAAAATAAAAGAAAATTCAGTATATTAATATATATCTTCATATTTCATAAAGAAACAAGTTAAATTCAGCGAAATGCCGGTTTTTGATATCCAATACCAGGGCAGAAAAATTATCATTTTATTAACAAATTACACTTTGAATGTCATATCTACAACGTATAGGTATCGTTTTAGAAGCAGTTTTTAATACCAATTTTACTAGACATTCGGTTGAAACTGCGTTTACTTCAAGCATACGAAGACTAATACTAAAAAATGGTGCGATAGCCGCAAAAAGGAATTATACTGTTATATACATGTAAGTGTAGTTATTTTACCTTTAAGATTTTCATGAATTCACACATATTAAAACAACAAAATATGATAACATGTTTATTAGAATGGTTGTTTTATCGTTTCAAAACATTTTATTATAACCATTGACCAAAATATACGCCCAACAATCAAAAATCAAAATCTCGTTATGAGTAATTATCATTCAAAATCCATAATAATTCCGTCACCAAACATTAAAAATATCTAAAATTTACGACCACAAAATTAAATATGGATAAATTTATATTTTCAAGTAAACATTATATTTTAGAAATTAAATCTTAGATTGTTAAGGAAAAACATTTTCTTTGGGACAAACTTCTCCAACGTGAATTACACGAGTAAATGTAACAAGGGTACATTTTATAGGAGTTTCGGGTTTATATTTTCTTATATCGAACCCGGGTCTGCCTCGTGCAAGAGATGTACTCTAACCACTCCGCCACCAACGCTTGTTAATTTATGATGTTTTTCTAAAAAACAGCTTTGGTGAATGTCCTTTACAAAGTTATAACGTTAGGTACTATAATTTATTCTACATCATTTTAAATATTTATAAATTAAATTAATCTTATATTTAATTAAATATTTATAAATTAAATTAATATTATATTTAATTAAATATTTATTAATTATATTAATCTTATATTTAATTAAATATTTATAAATTATATTAATCTTATATTTAATTAAATATTTATAAATTATTTTAATCTTATATTTAATTAAATATTTATAGATTATATAAATATATTATATATATTCTAAAAAACAGCTTTGGCGAATGTCCTTTACAAAGTTATAACGTTAGGTACTATAATTTATTCTACATCATTTTAAATATTTATAAATTAAATTAATCTTATATTTAGTTAAATATTTATTAATTATATTAATCTTATATTTAATTAAATATTTATAAATTATATTAATCTTATATTTAATTAAATATTTATTGATTATATAAATATGTTATATATATTCTAAAAAACAGCTTTGGCGAATGTCCTTTACAAAGTTATAACGTTAGGTACTATAATTTATTCTACATCATTTTAAATATTTATAAATTAAATTAATCTTATATTTAATTAAATATTTATAAATTATATTAATCTTATATTTAATTAAATATTTATAAATTATATTAAACTTATATTTAATTAAATATTTATAGATTATATTAATCTTATATTTAATTAAATATTTTAGTATTTTAATGTAAAATTTGATCGTGATCAGGAATTGAACTCGGGTCGCATTGTAACAATGCGGATAGTTCACCGCCGAGCCATTGACTTCCTTAGGGAAAATATTAAAGTAAAGGAACAATTATGATAAGGCGGGTTTTTTTAATAAACGGATTAATACAATATCTGTATATATTGTTTATTGAACTTTGTTTGTTTATTATTTGGTACGGTTTTTTGTTTTGTTTTAAATTTTTTTAAATTCTTAACAAAATTTCGTTAAAACACAAAAAGTAGTTCATTGTTACCTTTTAATATCGCTTAGAAAAACGATAATTATTCAAAACTCCCGCGGAAACTATATCAAAACAATAATATAACGCCACCGTGTGCAGAACTATCAATCAAACCGGGTAAAAAATATAATCTCTTCAATTTTTCGAACTTTAATCAAATATCGACGGGTAAAAAAAAACACAAAATAACAGTATATAAGGCCGTTGCCGTCAATACAGAAGATTTAGTCTTTCTTAGTTCTTGGCTGTCAGACGTACTACTACAGGAAGGGGTCCTTGTGTCGGTCAAAAGTTATGAGGTAACTTTGCGGTTTTAATTAGTATGTTTGGTCTTCGGTCAAGAAAAGCGATAAATTGCGTTTCGCGTTTGGAACGTGAGTAAATAGACTTCAGTGTATGAACAGTGCGTGTTTAAGACTGAAAGTGTTAAAGTCATTGTGAACTAACTCAAGTCAGCTGTAAGATAAAATTGATTGTTATTATTTTTTTATACCCTTGAAATTATCAATTCAACCTGTGAGGCTAATTCAGTAGATTGGAAGTAATTAGTAGCGAACAGCTCTCAGCTGTTAGTTAAGACAGTTTATAGTTAGGTAGTTTGAATTTAGTTAAAATTACTCAGTATAATTTATGATATTTACTTAAGTGTAAGTGTGTTTTGGTTTATTTTTCAATCACGATGAACTAAGACAAATCTAGTCTTAGACACTTGAGTACCAGTTCTGTACATTTACGTAGAAGGGATATATATTGTTGGGTTATTGATGAAAGTTAAATCTAGAACGTTCCATAGACTGTTCTGAGTAAAAATAAACATTTATAATTTTGCATAATTCTGGTTGCCATTTTATTTTCTAATCACTCGCCCACAACATAACAGTTCTGGCAATCCCGAATCAAATAAATTTTCGATATAACGGCGACGGGAAATTACTCTCGTAAATTTATCGCGCGGCCTTAGGGAATGTTCTTTTAACAAAATTTCGATAAACTATCGTTTAATTAAAATCGGCCCGATTCCGTTAAAATTATAAACCAAAAAGCGAAAGGTCGTTATAATACCCTCTGTAGATATTTCTTTCATTAAAATTTGCTTCGTATTATATTTAACTGATAAACTTGTTCTGTAAAAAGGGTTAAATTCAATGGTGCATTGTTATAGTACGTCTAACTCACTGTTGTAACTACTTAACTTATGATATTCTGAATAAATTAAAATTGGTCGTTTCGTCTCAATTATTTTAATTATAAATTAAATTTTATACCGGGCGGGATAGAACTGGGATAACATTTTAAAAAAATAACTCTAAATTGCGGAGATATCTTTACGGGTTATCTCGAGAAATTAATACCACTAGGGACAATTCTTCCGAGGAGAGGTATATTTTGGCTTGCCAACTTGTTTTTCTTCTATTTTACCTTGATATAATGCCAATTTATTTTTCGTTAAAATCTTTTACCTTAAGCAAATTGTCGTTGTTTAAATTGGTAGAGAGCAGAATTTGAGTTCGTCGTAAAACGGCCGAACGTGGTTTTATAGTCGGTTTGCTTGTAATTGGATCGGAAACTCAGGCTTCTGTAAAAACGGACCAGAGTTGCTTCCCAGTCGGGTCATCCATCTATTTACAGTCAATGTGCTCGTTAATTAGTCAGCTATTCGGGCGTATGTAAAGTCGAGCCAAAGTTGTTTCAGAGTCGGTCACTCTTCTATTTAGAGTCGGTAAGCTTGTTAAAGGGTCGGTAATTTGGGCGTATGTAAAGTCGCGCCAACGTTGTTTCAGAGTCGGTTACGTATCCTGTTACAGTCGGATTACAGTTGTATACTGTTGAACGTTTAGGGTCGGCTCGTTTACCCCTATGACATTTGGACCTTAAAAAGCCTATCGGGCCGACGGTCGGCCGACTTCGTTATTTACGTATAAAATCCAACGTCCGCCCGACTATGATTTGCTACAGGGATATATACAGAAAAAATGTGACTTAAACGCATCGTTCCCTGAATTGAAACTATAAAAAACTATCGTTACTATTATAATGGATGATCAAATACGTGAATAAGTAGTATAGTCCATTTTAGAAAGGGAGGAAAAAGCTAAAACTTTACTAAATTTGAATAAATTTAAAAACTTAGAAATAGCTCGTACCAATAGGTCTTCGAGCAAACATAAAGACGCGAAACTAGCACCAAATAGATCTTCGAGGTACAAATTAAATTAAATTACATATCCAGAAATTCCAATGGTAGTTAGGTTTCGTCCTATTTGGGACTCTTCAGTACCGTGCTGGTTGAAAAACATCCAGCGTGTTTGAGTGAAGAACAATTTTTTCATAGTTTATCTACTAAAATCAAATTGAACACGAATCAATTCCGGTTAACCGTGAAGAAGCCGTGTAAAAGGGAAATGGACTCGGAAATATATTGACCTCGGTATTTCTGTCTGCCATGCCTTTTCCCAATAAGGTAGCCACATCCCCTGGTCGAAAATGGTACAGTAGCGGAGATAAAATAACATCTGACGTCTCGAGTGGTGTGTCCATTGAAGCCGCGTTAAAATCTAAGAGGAAAGAAGCGGGGGAATAAACCTTAAGTCACTGTGGTGACTTAACTAACTGGAAACGGTCGTAAAAGTTAAAGGAAATCATATTTTTTTTAACAAAACTAAATTGGATACACTTTGCGAAGCTAATTCAAGAGACAATTTACGGTTTGAAACAGTAAGAACAAAAACGTCCTTGCTACAGTCTATTTTTTTCTGGTATTCATATTTGAACAATGTCGATAGCGCACGCTAGTTTACAGAATAGCATTAGTTTGGAAATTGATATATTTCACGTACCTTATGTTATTAAATTGTAATAATAGGGAGACAATGAGTCGAATTCAAGAGAAAATTTGTGAGACCAGATCGCTAGCTGCGAGCAAAAGTCAAGGAAGTCTAAAAATACTGTTTTGAGAAAATCTTTTTTTTTCCACGTTTGAAACACTGAGATCACATCCACTGAAATTTGGAAAGAACTAAAACATTAAATTTAACATTAAATTGTATTTGACTTAAGTGGTTTAGTTTTAATATTTGTGAAACTCAAAATAGTGCAAATCAACTTGTTTGATTTTTGAACTTAGAAATTTAGGAGGAAAATGAAAGTAAGTCTTTTTCCGCATTGTGAAAGTAACCTAAATAGGACAAAAAATTCAATGTTTTTAATTCTTTATTTCATAAAATCCAAAAATATTACTAAAGAACTATATTTATATTAGGTTTGTGAAAAATATACAAAAAGATTAAATGAATGTTCACAAAATTGTACTAGCAAATATGTCTTCTGCTATTTTTAGAGATTCGTAATAGCAGCGCACGTCGCTTGGCATGAACGTGCAAAGTTGAAGTAAATCCTTCTTCCTATTCTTGTCAATTGGTAGTGGATCAAGGTTGACCAATGACACTTATCTATCTCTATAACAAATCACTAACCTTTCAACAAATTCGAGTTGCTCCATCACCATACGTTCACACCCACTTTTAAAACTATTAATTGCTGGATCCATTATCTCAAAGAAGTCCATTCTGTACCCATCTTTTGCAGTTTGAAAAATAATTGGTGCTTTGGCAATTTGCTTCTTCGTTGTTGATTTCCCGCAATTTTTAAATAAGAAAAAATAGTTAGTTAGGTTAGGTAAAGCAAAAATGTGAAATGTATTACAAATTTAAAATCTGAGTACGGACGTTATGTTGTGAATGTCTGCACATACTGCAAATCATTTAATTAATTTTATCTTTTTTGTTTTAATATATCTCCGTAGTTCAAATTAACATTTCCTAATTTAGTATTTAAAATTTTAACTATTTCAAAAACAGTGATGATAAATGTTAAATTGAATAGGAAGTCGAATTTTATAATTGATTCTAAGAAGCCTAACGCCTTGACATTAGCTTCACTACTATAATTATCAACAAATTCTATTAAAATTGAATCATTTGTTGACTGTGTTTTAAAAGAGGAAACGTGGATGCACCAACTAGTGGGACAAAATGATCGCCAGCTGCTCTATTTGTCTAGGATAAGAGAACTGACATCGTTCACTTGAATTGGTTGAAACATTTCAATTATTTTCGTTGCGAGCTCTAACGAATGTAATTAATTCCTTAGCAAGTTTTCCTGACATAACCTGTTCCGCCGTAGCATTGCCCCGGGAGAAATTTCAGCTATACCCCAACCACTTGTCGTTCGCAACTTCTCTCTCTTAAAAGGCCACGTCATCATTTGAACCATTCAACCAGCTTTTTGGATTTTTTCTTCCTTTTCCGTGCCTCTTGAAAGCAAATAGCACTGATAACAATTTTGATTTTTATTAGCCCTATTTCCAATTTTTTTGATTTTTTGGCCATGTAAAACGCTTCTTAGGCCTGTGCTTTTATGCAATTGTGTAAAAAGTTAATTGTCTCAAAGGAGCACGTTTGGAAGCTGTGGTTGTTCCCCTTTCCCCCAAGACGCCTACAGAGGTTTAGATTTCGGTATTCCTAATGTGTACCCAATTGAGTTGGTTCAAATCGATTTTTATGAGCGCAGTAAAAGTTGGCAACGGACTTGATGGAAGTCTATGCAGTGGGGAAAGATTAATTTCAAAATAAGATATATGTGAAGTCTGGTAAGAATATTGACGACTAGAAATAATAAAGGCTTATATAAAATTAATATTCTTTCATTTTAGTAAACATAAATCATGATATAGACCAGAATGTTCATTAAGTAAATTATACCATTGGGCTGTAAAGGCATTTTAATATAAATTTTTTTGTTGAATTATTTATTATTCAGGGTAATGAAGTGAATTATCGGAAAATAGGGAAAGAAGGATCAGCAAATACATCTGCAGATTACATGACGCCGACTTTCTTCTCCGAATCGTTCCACGTCTGCTCTTGCTTGGATGGGCAAGGAAACCGAGACAGCGTACTCTTACCCCGAGAGGCTTTGGGATCAAACAATTCCACCCTTCTCTTGAACAGCTTTCTCGTGTTTTCTCTAATAACCGCGCTCGCTTTGAAACGAACCACTAGAGGGAGACACAGTATGCTCAATTTGGTGGCCGATTGTTTGTTCTTCTAAGCTGGAGATTTTCTTCAACATTTTAAGTATTTTTATTATATTAAAAAGAGGACATGCAACACAGCTTGGTCCTTAATTGCTCTTTGCCTTTTATCAGATTAACGTATATTCCAGATTAAATATTTTAAGAAAACCTATATTAACTTTGAGATAAGCATTTTAAGAATTGGCATATTTTAGTAATTCTTTTTTCAATATTCAAGCAGTTTGCCCTCGGAAAAACTGTAAACACTCTCAAGGCTTGCTTACATATTTGATGTACCTCTTACTTAAACTGAAACAGATTTTCTAAAACTTAAAGACAAGCTTTAAGTTTAACAGTTCCCTATCATCCTTTATTCAACCCTTAAAGGAGGATTATCTACAGTTGTAGGTAGTTTTCACAAATACAGTGAGTGTTCGAACTCTTGAAACGCTTTCCATAAATCAAAGATTCCACGGACCTTGGTTCAATTTAATTTTTAGCAAGACCATTCATTACCTTTGCTCTGACGTAATTTGAAATAGGAATACTCCCGTTCCTTCCTATACCGTAAGACGGTTTTAGGTCTTGGAATATTACGTGCTCTCTGGAGTGATGCAACAAGTCTCACCCATAGAATATGCTATTACCGAATAATGTTAATGTCCTGATTTTTACATCGGCATTATCAAAACAAATTGTCTAAACGCCTTTACATCGTGTAAATTAATTGAACATCCGCATCAAAGTAAATATAAATCGGATTTATCACTTTTTGTAAATAAATCACCTTAAAAATAAATATTTTTCTATTTTTTCGGTATTAAAATTATTTTGACTTAAATTTTTATTATTTTTTTTATAATTTATATACGAATTTTATTGTATATAAGCAAATTAATATTATTCTTAGGGTGTTCACTCAGTATTCAGTAGAAGACGTTTACGTTTATGACCTGCTATACGTTTCATGGTGCTGAAACCAGGGAAAAATTGAAGGATAACAGACGAGCTACTTGTCTGTTTGCAAGAACTAGTAATTGCCCGGAATTAATCTGCAATCATTAAACCGACCATAAATGGGTTTAAGAAATTACGGAAGAAGCAATATTAGTAGAGAGGCCTTATAACTTAGCTGGAGAACAAAGTCAACAACGTAACTGGAGCTGTAACAGCGACGTGAAGCAAAGCTGACTGGAGGAAATATGTTATTCACCTTGAAGATAAGGAAATGCAAGCTGACAATAGTAAATTTGTCAATAACAGATCTTATCACCGTCGAAAGAGTACGAGGCAAAGATACTCGATACAGAAGACTGGAAAGAAAAGATCATTAATGACCAAGGTTTTTGCCACGAAAGAATTCAAGAACTTGAAAGAGAGTCAACGATTTCCGAAGTACAGAAAGATTAGACAATTCATACAGTCAAGCTCCCCTGAATAATTATCGAGAAGATCACCAGTGCGAAGAGTCTAAATGGCCAGAGTTCTGGCTGCAGTGTCAAACTACAATCTACGAAAACGAAAGTATAGCAGATAGTGATATATTTCGTTTCTTGAGAAACCATCTCGGCGGAACAAATCTGATGACTACCACGGGGTTGCAGTTTACAAGTGGAAACTACCAGATGACCATAGAGTTGTTGAAGGAGATGTTTGAAAAACGCCTCTCTCAGATCCAAGCTCATTCCCAGAGTATCGGAGAACTAGAGCCACTGAGGACACCTTCTGACATAGAGGGGTTAAGGAGACTTATCGATTCGCTAAAAGTCAGCTTCTGTACGTTTTGTTATAACAGTGATCACCGAAAGCTTACCTGAAAATAGGGTCTTTCGATACACCTAAGATTAATTAAAAGAAAAAGTTGAAAAATCAGCAGACTGATATAATTTCTTCAAGATGAAATCTAAAATCGAGAACATACGTCGAAATTAAGAAACACCCATCCGCCAGCAGAAAGAGATCTTACACATTGAAACCGAAATTCGTCATCCAGAGATATCAATTATTTGAAGGAACGACTGTTGCCGTCTACGTTTACATGGAACAAAACAATACTGCCCAAGACCACGAAAGGTTGAAAACTAAGAAATGTCTTTTCCGCCAGAAGTCTCACAATTTGGAATCGTGTAAAGAAAAGACCGTCTCTCAAAGAAGGGAAATATAAAATAACGTTTCGAACTGTTTTCAAGGTCTACGACAGGGTCACGAAGCTTGGTTCTGTCAAATGAAAGGCATTTTGTGCTCGAAATGCAGATGGTGTCACAGTCACATTTCATGTGAGAAGTTGTATCCAGATGTCGCTGAAGCAAAAAAATATAAACCATCATAGTCGACCATGTAATAAGACCACCAACTTGATGTCAGAATCGTTCAGCAGAAGTATTATTTCTTCAACCAGCGTGGACACGAATAATCTACAAGAATAAAGAAGTCATTATAAGGGTCCTTCTTGATTCTATAGAAGTCATCGAACGTTTATCCTGGAAGGCGTCCCTACGAAATTGGGCCTACCATGAGTGGGTCAGGAGAGGCTAAATTTTCGGAACTTCGGAGCCAATGGCAGCAGAGTTCAGCGTCGCAGAATTAAGTTCGAGCTTGGAGACCTCTACACGTTGAAGACAATAACGATGAATGCATTGGAAACATCAAAGATATCCGGTTGGAATCTTCCTGCTCAAGACATCGCTGATTTCGCAGAGAGGAAAGGTCTCAATCACGCTGATGTTTTACCTGGTGTACAGCTGTTTCCTAGGAAGATCTCGCTTCTGTTCGGATTTCTACTGAAGGAAAGTTCGAGGGAAAGTAGAGCGTATCAGCTCGTCGCTTATGAATAGGGGCACTTCTTGGACCATCGGACGAAGGGAAGGCAGTTCACAACACCTTAATCAATTAATTATTTTTAACTAACATCTACGAATCTCTGAGGTTACGAATAATCAATAATTGCAGGTTATTACTAAAAATAATTACAATTAAATATGTATATCAAGTCAATATTGCTTAAGAAGTCAAGTTATTTTGAAACTAATAATACACATATTGCAAAGCGTTGCTAAAAGCTGGCGCTGATTAGATATGGTTATTTTACTTAACTATTGTAGCATTTGTAATGCATGCTACCTAACGTACACATGGTGTTGGCAACACATCATGTTTTTATTTTTAATTAAAATGGTCCAAACTAATTAAAAAAGGTCTCAGAATTTATAGGACAAAGCTAAATATATGATGTATGCTGTGTTTAATCTATTCTAATAAAACTTTGAAAATTTTCCCAAATAACGGTCTAATATTTACGACTGTTACGTGACTACGGAAGTGACAGACAAATACCGGTAAACCAAAAAGGTACCCTGAAATAGAAAGCGACAGCCAGTGACATCACTCGCGTCTGCGCAAGAGAAGGAAGGGAAGAACGAGCGTTTTCAACAGAGGAGCAACTTTTTTTCGAAAGCGCCTTCGTTAAGTTCAAAGCACCAGATCGGCGAGATTATCCGAGTTGTAATTATAGTAGGAGTGCGAGAAAAAAACCTTTCTGAAAGAATGCAACTAGATAGCATGAGGACCCTGGACAAGGCTGTGCGTGCTATTCGTCAACACGAGGAAGTTAAACGCCAACAAGAGTTATTACATGAAGTTAATAAGATAGGTACAAAGTATCCGTCTACGGCTTACACGAACAAGAAGTTGGGATCTAACAGTTCAACTTATCGTCAAACTCGTAATACTGATGATAAGAGTAGTAAGAGCTCTGGAAATAAGCCAAAGCAAAAATGTCATAAATGTGGAAAACCGTGGCATGCAATTGAAACATGTCCTGCTAGAAATGTTACGCGTCACTCTTGTAAACACAAAGGATACTATTGAAAATAATCCTTAAAGAAAAAGAAACCAGTTCATGAAGTTACTGAAGAGGTTTATGATGCTTTCATGAGTGAACTTACTTTTACGAATGAAGATTCTAATGCATACCTGGAGGAATTTACAGATTTTAATCGAAAAAACTTATGGCTGGTAGACATTGTAGTAAATGGAACTGAAATAACGTTAAAAATTGATACGGGAGCTGAGGTGACAGTGATACCGGGATCTGTATATAAAATTCACCTTGGGAAATAACCGTACCAGAAACCAAATAGACAACTTTTTGGACCAGCTAAGTCGCAACTTCAATGTCTCGCAAGGCTTGATGCTGAATTAACATTTAATGGTAATGCTGAGCAAGAAAATTAAACGTTGTGAGAGATCTTGAAAAACCTTTATTGAGTTTGACAGCTAGTGATAATTTGAAAACTGTGAAGAAACTATTCGCAATTTCAACATTTTCACAAGTAGACCCACAGAAAGAATTTTCGAACATCTTTAAAGGTTTAAGAAATGTTCAAGATCCATACAGTTTCAGTTAACAAATGATGCAGTGCCATATGTAACTGAACAAATTCATTCGACGAGAAAGATATCAATTGCCTTCAGTTGATCATACATTGGGACATTTGGCAGGAGCGAAAGTATTTTCTAAATAAAACTGCAACCCGGGATACTAGTCAGTTTTCTGGACCCAGAATCTAGTCAGAATAGCACATTCATAACACCATTTAAACGATTTCAATTTTATCAACTACCTTTTGGAATATGTTCGGCTTCTGAACATTTTCAACGTCAATTTAATTCGTATATCGACAATATTCCGAACACCGTGGGTCAACAAGATGATTTTCGTATTTGGGGCTCGGATGTGAAGGAACATGACCTTATCTTGCAAAACGTTCTTAAGAGTTTGGAAGAAAAAGGAATCACGCTTAACCGTGCCAAATGCCAATTTGGGGTTAATGAACTGAAATTTCTGGGCCATATTATAAATACTGAAGGTATACGACATGATAATGATCAGGTTGAGGCGATAGAGCAGATTTCTCCACTTACGAATGTGCCGGAACTTAGACGATTGCTTGGGATGACAAACTACCTATGCACGTTTAAACCCAATATCATGTCAAAGATAATGCAACCTCTCTACAGTTTGCTGAGTTCTAAAAACAGTTGGATGAGGGAGGCACCACAGAAAACAGCATTTGAGAATGTGAAACACATTTTAACCAGCAAACTAGTTTTGGGAATAATCGATGCGAAACAACCAACCATCGTATCCAGCGATTCTTCAGCTTATGGAATTGGAATTGTATTACAACAAATGTTAAAAGATGGTACTAAACGAGTAATTGCGTATGCATCGAAAAACTAATCGGACGCGGAACGAGGCTACGCGCATATAGATAAGGAAACTCTAGCTATTGCCCCGTCATGCGAACGTTTCCGTGACTATGCCACTGGATTTGGCTTGTAGTAAAACTCGCATTTTGGGAAATTTACATTGGCATAAGTACCATCCTTACAGAGCAACGCTTCACCACGGTTTACGAGATGGAGACGCTCAACAACGGCTGGATTTTTGCAACTGGCTGCTAAATTCCCGGCACGACGACCCACAATTCCTCCGCAACATGCTATTCGCGGATGAATCCTCGTTTGCAAGAGACGACCCTTACAATCACCAAAATAATCATGTTTGGGAAGACTCAAATCCACACTGGGGATATGAACACCGTCACCAATTTAAATTTCGGCACTTGAATGTTTTTATTGGTCTTGTTGGAAACCGGTTAATTGGTCCAATATTCTTACCGCAAAATCTAAAAGGCCCAAGTTATTTAGATTTCTTTAGAAATGTGCTTGAACAGCAACTTGACGAACTGCCTTTGTCGCAACGAGCAAGACTGTGCCCCGCCCCATTACCACCGAGCCGTGAGGGATTACCTAAACCACGAATTTCCACAACGATGGACAGGGATAAACGGTCCCGTACACTGGCCTGCAAGGTCGCCCAATCTGACTCCGTTGGATTTCTTTCTTTGGGGCTTCGTCAAGGACAAGGTGTACGCCACTCCGGTTGAGACCTTTGAAGAGCTGCGTCAACGAATTGTAAGCGCTTGCCTTCGACAATATGATTGTTCGCGCCCAAGCCTGCATCGCAGCCGAAGGTGGTATTTTCGAAACGTACTTATGTTATTTATCTACTTACAAACAAAATCGTGTAATACCTTCTTCGGCATTGTCTCCTAAATTTTTTAGCAGTGTTTATTGCATTAAACACCAGATTAACAAATTTCTGATTTCATAAAGTTACACTACTCTCCCAATGGAATTCAAAAAAAGTTATTTTAGCTTGCCCAACTAGTCACTTTTTAAAGTCGTAAGTCACTCGTAAGACAAAATTGGGTGAACGCCTCCGTATTTCATATCTAATTCATCGTCAGTACGAGACTTTGTTAAACTAATTTTAATAATTAAATTTATTTTTTTGGGAAAACTAATTTGTCCTAAGTATAATTTCTTTCACAAATTCATATTAATTCCGTTCCGATTCTTTTATATTTGTTTATTTAATAGAAGTCGAACTTCCGACAAATTTAATTTGTATAATTTCCGCACGAAGGAGATATGGAACGAAGATGTGATTTCTGGCTAATATCCGTGTCTAATGAGAACCCAAATTTCATCAATCAAATGCTGGTGACCGATTAATTTTCCTTCGGGAGAGATTGGCTTTTCAACCATCACAACACCCACAACGAAATCCTAACTGGGGTTTTCCTCACCTTCATCAACAACAACTCCGACTGAATGTTTGGGCGGGTTTGCTCGGGGATCGAGTTATTCGCCCATTTTTTTCTCCCAGCTCGTCTTAATGGACAGCACTACATGGCGCATTTTCAAAACGAAATAGCAGATGGTTTAGAAGATATTCTACTGCAAGCTTACAGACAGATGTGGTACCAACATGACTTCGCACCACCACACGTACCTAGATGTGAGGTGGATCATCTTAACAACGAGTTCCCTCAGCTTTGGGTTCGCAGGAACCGTCACGGTCGATGGCTTGCGAGGTCTCCGGACTTTACTCCGATGGACTTTTTCTTGTGGGGGTTCATCAAAGCACAAATTTACGTGACGCCCGTTGAGAACATCGAAGATTTGCTTCACCGAATCATTGCAGCCTTCGAACTTGTCACTCCTGATATGATCAGACGCTCGTTTCAAAACATGCTTCATCCTGCACAAACATGTATCGTGACTAACGGAGGTATCATAGAATCTCACTTGTAAAATTCTTATGTTTATTTGAATAAAATGTTCAATGAAATCTTTCAGACATTTCTTTCGTTTATTGGCCCCTATGGACAGCTTGTTTTTTTTCATCATCTCATATCTTTTCGTGAAAGAGTTCTTTTCCAATGAAACTAATTTCTTTGAACATTTTCGACAGCAATCTACAACTTTCTCATTAAAACATTTTTTTCTAGCACCTACCGGTGAAAAAATATTTTTTAACCCGAAATTCTTTACGATTTTTCTGAAATTAAGGATTTAAAGCGATTTCACACTAGAAATAATACCCGGAAAATTTCCCAACTCTATCTCCTGCAATTTCTGAAAAAAATGCCTAGTCAGAGCAATTCAAAACACCTTTATATATGTAACTACAACCGTGACATGCGCAAATAGATGGACTTTTGTTTGTGTAATTGAAATGTATGAGAGGTTGCATTTCCGCATAGGTAATTTAACATAAAGGTTCAAATATTGTGACGCGTAAGAGCTAGCGATCCTCTAACTTCATGACAATTTTATTTATTGGTAATCAAGACATAGACGCTCTTTTTGCTGTACAAGGTGTCGGATACCTCACTCCACTAGCGGGGACAATTTTAGATGGAACTCCCATTGCATTTCCCTGTCATGAGTTCCTCGTCCACCGTGTGGCAACAACAGCTGAGCTTAAGTTTTAAAGATTCGAAGGTAGCACCCTCTTATGACAAATAGATAGAAAGTCTGAACAATAATGTTCCTAATCAAACAATTTATTACTCAATCATTTTCCGCAAAACAAAAAAACAATGGCGGTCATTTTTAGACATGTTCCGCATTAGCCAATTTGAAAAACCTTTTTTCAGCGATAAATTCGTCAAGATAAACACATTTCAGCAAAAATTAGCTTCTTTTTTAATACCTAATTTGACTAAGTTAAGTTTAGATAAGCTCTGTGGTTTTAAAAAAACTGAAGGAGTTAACACTCACGAAACTATTTATGCTCCTTAAGGGGGAAGACTACCGTGGCCATTGTCTACTTTCGCGCTATTTCAAGCTGAACTCATTTAATTTGGTATTTTAACTTATAAAATTAATATTTAAGTGTAGAACAGCCTTTTGTTTAGTGCTTAAAATAATTTTTAAAATTTTAAATTTAAAAGTAATTAAGTTATTACGTTTTGATTCGGACCCCGGAGCTAAACAAGTTGGGCAAGCGTCCAAACTACCCCTTAGTTAGGACATTATATCTCGTTAACTATTAATATTAGAATTATAAAAATTATTTTAAGCACTAGAGGAAGGTTCAGCCTAATAAGAAATATATAATTCAATTATGTAATTGTTAAAACAGAAACGTTCAGCTTGAACGAAAAAGAGGCTTTTACTGTATTCTTCCCCCTTAAATAACGAAGTAAGGAAGTTTTGTCTCAGCTCAAAAGGTTAGTTTATCGTTAATGACACGCCTAGACAGGCATTTCGAAGATTTTTTGATGTTTAACTATAAGGGTGGTGAGATAAATTTTATAAACAAAAGTATCTTAACGTATTCTTTATAATTGTTTACCTTGTACCTCTTTTGCTTGAGCCGAAAAGGAACTTCGAAGGACTAAACCCGCATTACTATGAAATTTTACATTAAATTTATAAAACCAATTAAATAATTTGAGGAGGCACCACTGTCAGATTTGCCATAAAAACACGCTAAAATGGACTTTAGAGATGAGGGTACAGTTTCTCAAAGTCTGGACGCCTGGAGTGTGTTAATAGTTTTTCCGAGGGCATCTGACTTGAATATTGAAAATAAAATTACATAATGTGCCAATTGGTTGTCCATTAGAAGGCTTTGAAATAGGGCGAAAATTTTCGGAATTTCTTAAAACTATTATTAACAAATAACTATTAATATGGCTCAAGGGTTAATCTGATACAAATTTTTTTAAATTTTGCCGAATTTTAAATTTAAAAGAATTGTGTACAAAAGAAAGCGAAGAAATAAGGTAATAAACTATGTAAATAACAGCCTCTTGAGTCAATAACTCGGAGCAGTTAAGCAATAAAATTGAATATTTGGTCTAAGTGGCGAAGCCATGTTGCATATTTTTAATTTTTAATACCGGCGACTAAACTTTTCCAAAAAAAAACACACATTTGATCATTTATTTCCAAATGTTTTCTAGAAATACCCAAAATTTTACAGATTAAATTTCTAATGCACCAGCTTAGCATTTGAGACCTGATATCATTTTATTCCATTGCATAATTTATTCGATGTATTAGTTTAAAAAATACTTATACGATTTTGAAAGAAATGCCCAGCGTATAAGAACAAACAGTCGGCCACCAAATTGAGCATACTGTGTCTCCCTCTAGTGGTTCGTTTCAAAGCGAACGCTGTTATTAGAGAAATCACGAGGAAGCTGATCAAGAGTAGGATGGAATTGTTTGACCCCAAAGCCTCTCGAGGTAAGAGTACTCTGTCTCGGTTTCCTTGCCCATCCAAGCAAGAGCAGACGTGGTACGATTCGGAGAAGAACGCCGGCGTCATGTAATCTACAGTTGTATTTGCTTGTCCTTCTTTCCCTATTTTCCGATAATTCACTTCAATTCCCTGAATAAATAGTAATTGAACAAATAATATCTATGTCAAAATTCATTTTTATCCCAATGGTACAATTCATTTAATGGGCATTCTGGCCTTTTTCATTGTTTAATGTTCACTTAAATAATATGGATTTAAATTTTTTTTCGATAAGATAAATAATCAATATAAGCTTTTATTGTTTTTTTTCTAGTTGTCAATATTCTCACCAGGCTTAATATATATCTAATTTTTAATATTCCCCCCTTCACTGTATATACTTCCATCAAGTCCGTTCGTGACTTTTACTTTGCCCATAAAATTCGATTTGAACCAACTCAATCTGGTATACTTTAGGTGTAGCAAAATTTAAATCTATGTAGGCGTCCCGGGGTAAAGGAGATCTACCACAGTTTCCAAATGTGCTTCTATGAGACGATGAACTTAATTCTCAATTGCAGGGAGAAGCACAAACGTTTTACGGAAGGGTAGGAAAAACCTTAGAATCTGTTTGAATGGTTCAAATGATGACTTGGCCTTTTAAAGGAGTGAAGTCGCGAACGACAAGGGGTCGTTGTAAAGCTCAAACTTCTCCTATCCGATGATTTTGTTTCATCTAGGACTGCTCAACTAGCACAGCCGTCACAAGGAAAACGAAACGCGTTTTCAGACGCGCATTCTCGTGTACACATCTCATTGTCTAGACGCTTAAACTCCTTTCACTGTCGGAAGGGGAAAGTTCCAAATATGTATTCCCCCCTCCCGTAAAATGCTTTGCCACAAGGTAGTCCAAGGAAATATGTAAGCCAGAAAGGTACGCCAAATAGGACAAATGTCGTCTACCACTCGCTATATTCATACTTTATCTCTTGTTATATTTGTTATATTCATACTTGGTCTTGCTATATTCATACTTGGTCGTGCTATATTCATACTTGGTCGTGCTATATTCATACTTGGTCGTGCTATATTCTAACTTGGTCTTGCTATATCCATACTTGGTCATGCTATATATATACCTGGTCGTGCTATATTTATACTTGGTCGTGCTTTTTTCTAACTTGGTCGTGCTTTTTTCTAACTTGGTCTTGCTATATTCATACTTGGTCGTGCTATATTCATACTTGATCGTGCTATATTCATACTTGATCGTGCTATATTCATACTTGGTCGTACTATATTCATACTTGGTCGTACTATATTCATACTTGGTCGTACTATATTCATACTTGGTGGTGCTTTATTCATACTTGGTCTCGTTATATCTATACTTGGTCTCGTTATATCTATACTTTTTCTCTCTCTTATACATCGAGGTCTCTCACACTTAGACTCTCTCTCTACTCTAACTTGGTCGTTCGCTATTCATGAATACAGCACGACCAAGTATGAATATAACAAGAGGTAAAGTATGAATATAGCGAGTCATAGACGAAATTTTGACCGGTTTGGCGTGCCATACGTTCTCCTTCTGGGTTTGTGACTCTTTTGTACATATAAAACTGACGTAAGATATCTAGCTCGTATCATCCTGGTATCAGAGGGTGAACTGGACTATCAAATTAGTAAAGCCATAACGTAGAAAGGATTTGTTTTTTTTTTTAATTAGAGGAAAGGGCGGAATTTTGTAATATTTGGGCTTCCATTTTGCGTCTCGCGATAACTCGCCAGTGATATCTTTTCGCCTGATTATTGGTCCCCTGCGTGTCCCCCAAACAAGGCGGAGCTCAGATTCAAATCTCTAACTCAATTCAATCTTGAAACCAATGGCGGTGCAAGCTAGTTTAAGGGGTTATATGAGCCAGTAACCAACTTTCATATTTGAAAGAACCCCAAAATCGCCAGATATGATATGAAGTAAGATTCCTTCAAACGAACGCGATTAAAAAATTAAAGAGAAGATTATTCAGATAATAATAATCAGCTAGGCTAATACCCAAGGCACCACCTTAGGCGACTTTTGCAGCCATTAATTCCGGTGGCCGGGTTACAATGCGTAGGAGGGTGGTGGCAAGCCCTGCATGCCACGCGATCGAGCCAACAGCTCCCTACACTAACTATTGCCGTTGACCTCATCACGTTTTTATGGAATGGGAAACCGAAGAGCTCGGGGAGAGAAAGGGTCCATCCGGTGAATGAGAATTTCATTCTCATTCACCGGATGGACACAAAGCTGTTGCTTGGCTCCCACATTCATCCTTCTCGTTCACCCGCTCCTTTCCCCCATTGCTTTCCTCCCTTCTTAATCTCCAGAATTTCTAATCACCAGATTCTCTCTCTCGTTCACCAGCTGCTTTCCCCCATCTCCATTCACTGGATACTTTATCTCTCGTTCACCAGCTCATTTCCCCCATTGCTATCCCCATTCACTGGATACTTTATCTCTTTCTCTCTCTCTCTCGTTCACCAGTTGCTTTCCCCCACCCCCATTCTCCAGTATTTGTTTTGCTCGTGCAGATTTTCTGAAGGATGGAATTTACCCCTCCCTCGTTAACCATAATTTCCACTGTCGCTTCCGAAACCCTTAATTTCTAATCTCTAGGCAATAAAAACAAGAAATATACATTTCCAATTTTATTTTACTTTTAATTACATGATTGCGTAAAACAGGTTCTAATATTAGACCGACAATATAAATAACGCGTTTAAATCGTATTTTATCAATATAAAAAAAAATAACTCGATCTTCGTAAGGAATATGTACAATTTCATTTAAAGGGTTGAAACGAACTACCTTCTGCAAGTGCAGTTTGTATAAATATTTTTATTAAAAGTTCTAACTCACGTATTTGTATTGTTTAGCAGCAATACCATTTATCACAAGAGGGACAGTCACAAACGTCGTCTTCTTCTTCAGGTACAGGTGAGAAGCTTTTATCGATGACAGTAGTTGCTTTTGGCGTTGGGGGAATGTCCCATTCTAGCGAAAGGTACTTTTTTCCGATGGTGAATTATCCCTCGACGGACAGTGTGGAAAGAATCTAGCATGTTCCCATTCTGGTACGTCTCCTGATTCCCAGTGTTCTAAGATTCCATGGCACTTATAACATCGTACTTCATCGCCCCGCTGAATATAGTAGAATCCAGCCTTCGCTAGTTGTTCATTAGTGACGTGCGGATTTTTCCAGTGACGAAAAGTTTCAAGTCGATACACTTCGATGTCCATAGCTGATCTAGACCAAATACGTTCTATAGTTTCAAATGATACATTCTCTAAGCCTACATTTACCCCTAAGTCTACTAAACCTAATTTTATCAATATGGTTAAATTTCTGCGGTAAAATTCTCAATATAAAACGCTTTTTTCAATATGCAAATTGTTTTAAATATGTCTAAAAATATAGTCTATTACAAAGAAAAAATAGTTACTTACTTTACGGGTAGAAAACCTTTGTCGAGCTGTAGAAAAGACTGAGCGATCCGTCAGCAGGTCTTTACTCGTCAATGTGCCGAAGAGAAATGACGCATGGAAGATTAATTTATTCCTATTTTGTTGAGAATAATTCATCACGTGATCTAAACTTCATATAACCCTCAAATTCTATCGGCTGTCTCTCTCTGACAGTTTAAACTGCCTCTAATGATTGAAGGCACATATTAACCCACTTGAGTATTTGGAAAAACCCTTTGCTACTCGAAGGAGAGTTTTAGAAATACCACGTTGACGATATCAAAATCGAGCACTCACTTGAAAATGTTTACGGAAAACAATCCTCTTGGAAAATTGAGTTACGTAGAAGATTGCTAAAAAATGGCTAAGTGTTATGTTTTTTTCAATAATGAGTCTTATTTTTTACATTTAAAGTATTTATTAAGAGTGAAAAATCCCATGACTACACTGACGGCATATCTTAAGTACCGGTGGAAAAAATCCATTGCACAAAGTTCAGTTATCTTATTAAACGTGCGCGTGCACAGAAAAATTAACGAGTCACGTGATAGTTACTTAATTTCTATGCTAATCTTACCCCTACTAGGCCTAATTTCTGTCTAATACATTTTCAATATATATATATAAAAGAATGCCTAAAAATTTCATTTTAAATATAATAAAATAGCCTAGCTGATTATTATTATTATTATAACTTACTTTTCACGTGACCTTCAATGACTATTCCCAATGCTAAGACTCTTTATTGAGATAACGAAAACTGTAACTAAGAATTGATTCCCATGACTACACTGACGGCATATCTTAAGTACCAGTGGAAAAAATCCATTGCTCAAAGTTCAGTTATCTTATTAATCGGGTGCGCGCGCACAGAAAATGAAAGTCACGTGAGAATCGGTGCGTCACTGAAAATAGGGGAAGTGTCATCACTAGAGTTCTTTTATCAATATATTTAATTAAGGATTATTTCAAAGTTTAGATGGCGCCATAGTTCTCAAAGCAGTGATATTAAAAGATCTCGACATATTCTATCTCCCTGAGTATAAATAAATAAATAAATAAATACATTCTTGGCGTAGTAGTACGATTTTAAGAAAAAAATTAAATACGAAAAATCAATTATTTTATTTTAAAGGTTTTGTGATTTCCCACCAAACAATTTCAACATCTTCAATGTAGGCTATCTCATCAGGGCCATCTCAAAAATCTTTTTCATCTGATCTCCTAGTTTCTGCCTCTGTCTTTAGTATTTATAAATATTTTCCTATCCATAAACCATTTCCTAACTGATGGACTTTGATTACACTATAATTTTACTTATAATAATACGCTGAAATACATTTTCCAATACGCAAAAAATTAAAGCTAGACCTAAAAACCTGTATAGTGTAAAAAGCTAAGACTAAATTTCTAAGCCTAACCCATGAAAGTACATTTTCCGTAAATCATATCCTAACATGAATGCATTTGTTAAGAATAAATGTTTTTTTTAAATATGCTAATTAATTTCGTAAACAAGCATAAATTTTAGTTCGCCCTTCCTCTAAAATATCTAATAGAGCTAGTACATTCTCGATAAATATACATGTTCTTGTGGAATAAGAGACTTTTTTTATCAAAGATAGTATGAATCCGGCGATTGTTATCAGATCCATGCTGCCTGGTGTATCTTTGTACCAGCCAGATGTCGCTTGATCCTTCAACGAATAAATATTTCACATGGTACTATGAAATTCTACGTGTAAAGTTCAGTTATCTAATTAAACGTGAGCGCGCACAGAAAAATGAGCGAGTCACGTGAGAATTGGTACGTCACCAGAAATAGGGGAAGTGTCATCACTTGAGCCCTTTTATCAATATATTTAATTAAGGATTATTTCAAAGTTTAGATGGCGCCATGGTACAAAATACAGTAACCCCAAACTAAAATAGGGTAATAGTATGCAATAAAGAACGCAAAACGTATTTAAAGGCTTTATTATTTTTGATCGCGTTGGTTCTTTTTCCTCTGATCTCCTAGTTTCTGCCTCTGTCTTTAGTATTTATAAATATTTTCCTATCCATAAATCATTTCCTAACTGGTGGACTTTGTTAAGACTAAACTTTTACTTATAATAATACGTTGAAATACATTTTCCAATAAGTAAAAAATTAAAGCTAGACCTAAAAACCCGTAAAGTGTAAATACCTAAGACCAAATTTCTAAGCCTAACCCATGAAAGTACATTTTCCATATATTCGTTTGTTATCAGATCCATGCTGCCAGGTGTAACTTTGTACAGGCCAGATGTCGCTAGATCCTTCAACGAATAAATATTTCACTATATTCGGATCAAAATAAATTTATTTATTTTATTTTTATACAGATTTTTTTATTTTTTTTTGCATTAATTTCAATTTTGGGAGTCGGTACCCGTTTCACCGAAGAAGATGAAGATGCTTCGTTTTATTCAGCGTCGGGTGAATCGCCGTGTAAAAAAACATCTAGCATTGCATTTACTTTTTCCTCCTCCTCGTCCGAGACCCCTACAATACGTCTCTCGATCTATTAGTTTGAATGAAAAGATTGCAATACGCTTGAATATATAGATTTTCCTCAAAGTTTAGAGATAACGCCTCATGAGGGACGCTGCTACCGTCAATGTACAATCCAATGCTTGATAAATCGAAATGTTGAAAGTTGTACGGGGATTTTTTCAAATCTCCTAGAAACGCTTTTTGTTCCACAAACCCGATAACAACTTTCTTAGGTGCTTGTCCGGTAAATAAATGATCTTGCACACTAGCCATAAGACCAGCGGGTATAGAAAATGAGGTGCACTCCGAACGAGTTACAGGATATTTAGGGGTTCCATATTGTAACGCCTTGGCTTGAGCGAGCGATAGTTCCGGTATCACTTTAACTTTCCTCAGATAAAGGGAAGCTGATAAAATCTCCACTTTACATTTTACGTCGGAATGAACGCAAAAAGCTGCTCTATTTTTATCGAATTTAAATTTCAAATCAACCATATTTAATAAAAAGCGTGGTTGTTGACATAAATCAGTATGGACTAGGCCTAACAAGTCAATCGCCCCTTTTTGCGCCAAACTCGCTCGTTTAGAGAAACCATCGTTATCGAAAAATGAATCGAACTTTCCAGGCGTATCCCGATAGAAAAGTGAACTCGTTAAATAACTTTTTTTCGCAGAATCTCCGAACATTAATAAAGTTTGTATCATACTTTTATAAGCGTAATTTTGACTGGAAGGTGTTACTGATCTTTCATTAAGAAATACGTGGACGTCGCTAAAAAGCGAATGAAGAAACAAATTCTCGGGGGCGATATTGTCGGCTGGAGTTCCGGCAGCCCCACCCGCAACACCTGGAACCGCGGGTTGCGGTAGTTGACCATTATCTTTAGTTACCTTAACTCGAACGTGCAGCAAAGTTTGTGAAAGGTCTATATACGTTTCAGAGTTACCGTTGATAGAAAATGTAATTGATGCGTTATCAACTATATTTGATATTGGATTATACTCAACCCATTCTCCACCAATAATCGAAGATTGTGTCATAGGTACTTGAAACAAATCTAGCTCGGAATTTATACACTCAACTGAGTGCGGGTGTAAAAGGGACATTATGAGAATATATCGGAACGTTTAGGGAACCGTCCTTTCGCTATCCTGCCTGCTGTTGAAATGGCGCTTTTCGACTGAGTTCGTTTCCTTTTATTTCCGGAACCCGTCATTCTTTTAATATGATCCGTAGCTGAAGATGTTAGTCTCATGGCTTCATCAGCTGCTGAAGCTAAAGTTTCCCTTCCAGCGTTAATAGAATGCGATTTAAGCGCTGTTTTAATTGGGACTCCGCTAACAACATCGGTCGCTACTTTCGCTCCGGTACTTAAAAGTTTTTTTCCCAAGTAAGTAGCGCCTTTCTTGAGTAAAGGTACCGCGAATCTAAACGCTGAAGATAATATATTTCCTAGTCCATGTCCTCTTTGCACGGCTAAACCTCTATATACAGGTATTCCACCGAAACCAACCTGGTTTAAATAGTAACTTTCATAATCAGTTCTTGAAGGTGAATATTCAGACCTCATGATGTTAACTGTTCGCTCTCTTAAGCTAGAATGAAGGTGTGTCCTGAATGATTAAAGGTTTATAGTGAAGTCCACATTTTACGGGGTTTAAAATGTAATACAACGTGAGCTTTTCCACTATGAAACTGTATTGGCTCACCTAAATCATCTGTTATATTAATCTCTATAGTCTTAATATTATTACACACGACTGGTAGGTAATGAGGTTGTGAAAATATTTTTGTAGTTGTTTTCCCATTAGACTCCGCTTTCTCTTCGACGCTTATGATTCTTAATAGAGGTGCTAAACTATCCCCAACAACGCTATTTTCAACCAGATCAGAATAAACGAATAAGGAATGTAACCCAGCGTTCATATCAACTGGGTAGGGGGTTATCATTGAATTTAAAATGGTGAAATCATTATCTCTTCTATCCTTAAAACCTAGTAAAATCGATAGATCGGGGCCAATTACAGCTCTGATTTTCGGTTGCAATTTAACTTTAATTCGATTAGAATAATTTAAATAAGCGAATGTAACTTGTTCTTCTTCTTGGTTGTGGACGTTCATAACATGTAATAGTTCTTCCGGAGTTTTATAACATATTCGAGAGGGTCTTTAATAACCAATAGATTAGGTTTTCGAACGTTATGCCATGTCCGAGGATAGCTTATTTCCGCTAACCCTAAAATCTTAACGGTTCAGCTAAATACGTTCGAAATTTACCAACGCTATTATCTTGGTAATATAATGACGAGGAATCTGAAGGTAGCGTTACGTAAAAACTCATTTTAAATCCACTTCTTGTATCCAAGAATTAAATGTAGGGTCGTAATCTTGCCACTTGACATACAGTTTTACGCGGCCGTCCGATTTTTTCCTCTTTTTTATTACTTTTTCGATTATGAAGTAACTGTCTTTTAAATCTCGACCAACAATCTGAACCTCTTCTCGATAGAATACTCCTAAAATGGGGTTAGAATTTAAATCCATCAGCTTATATACAGGTGGGTCACGTGGTAGTCTCTCAGCTATTTTAAACAATTCTGTAGTAAAATTCGGGTTATATTTCTTATCGAAAATTGATAAATTTCTACTTATTCTACAAATATCTCCAATTTCAAACGCGTATGTTAACGGAGGAGAAAAATTTACCGAACCGTAAAGATTTTTCCATATTTTAGCAGAGTTATCTAGAGTAACTTCCGCGGGTTTACATTTAATTGATCTGTGATAACTATTGTTATAAGCGTTTATAATATCATCTAAAACGTCGATATATTTAAGGGTGTTATTCTGCGTGAAATAGCGATATAAACGAGATTTAAAACTTCTAATGAATCTTTCAATAATGGACGCTTTCATTTCTGATCGGGTAGCGAAAAATTTAATGTTCCTTCGTTGTAATTCACTCTGCACTTCTTGACAGACAAATTCGTTTCCATGATCACTTTGAATTCTTTTCGGTTGACGGCCTTTTTCAAAAACGTTACGTAACGCTTCTAAAATTGTTACACCTTTCTTATTTTTAACCGCTACAGCCATAGCGTATTTGCTAAATATGTCGATAATACATAATACGTAGCGAGATCCTGAATTATATTTAGACAGCTTCTGAAAATCTGCCAAGTCCGCTTGCCACTGTTCGTCAATTCCATAAACAATAGTTCGATTTCGTTTGAATCGTCTTCTAGCAGGTTTATGCAGCGTATATGTATCCTGCTTTATTAGAAATTGTTTTACTTTTTCCAATGAAACCTTTAAACCTTTATGTCGAGCTGAATTATAGAGCGCTCGAACTCCAGCGAATGACCCTGGGTCTGCGGGGTTAGTATAGATCTGCTCAAGTTCTTTCTCCATATTGGGTAATATTTTGATGTAATGGCATGTTACGCCAAAAAAGGAATTAAATAATTATAATATTATAATAACTATGATAATTAATACAGCTGTGATAATTTTCGGTGATTTTGAAAATGATTGTGATAAATAGGCTAAAAGTCCGAAAGAGACCGTTTCTGTACAACCTTCCATTGTAGGCTTATACTATGAAATGATAACAAAATTATCAGGTTAATATATTTTATTTAGTATGTATCCAAGGTCTTAGAGGACTAGGTGAAGATGATGATAACATTGAACTACTTGGTGGTGTATGAAATACAGCGAATGTTTTTAACAGTGTCAATCTTACAGGATTTTTAATTAAACGTTTTGAAATATTTGACTTATGAATGCCCTCGTAAAACTCAGTAACTCCTATAGGATCAATCACTGTTCCAGGCGTTTTTCTCACAGCGTCATACAAAAGATCGATTATATTAGATCCTCCAATCACTTGTCCTCGAATAGAAAGCTCTCCTGAGTTAGTCCATCTAATATATCTCGGATCTTCCGTAGTCGCTCGGTATAATGAAATTGCATCACTAACATAAGTTGCAGGTAGAGAATAAGATATTTGCGCGAACCAAGTTTTAGGTCGTTCAGAGTTTTCAATAACGGGAGAGATTTGCTCTTTACGTACGTAAGTTAACCGTCGTTGGAGAGTTTGATTGTATAATGCTAATTTCTCTGATTCGTTTAAATCTGGATTATCTAGAATAGATTTCATTTCATCATCGAGTGTCTTCTCTTTTTGAAGTTCAGGTGTTTCTTCTGTTTTGGAAGGTGTATTGCTTTTTAATCTCTCCATTACATCTTCAGGTACTAGAAGCATTTTTCGAGCCATCATCGGTTTATAGCTCGGCTTATTGCACTTCCGGCGACTTAGCTAACGATAGATAGCAGTGGCGCTAATAAAAATGGAAGAAAACCACCCTTTTGTACCAGTATCTTTCGTCGTTTAGATATAGGGTTCTTCTTCGACACGTTTCGTATAACCGCGCTATGTTTCTTTAACCGCTTACGATGACGTTCTGACAGTTCAATTGTTCCGTGCAATACATTTATACAACATTCAACGAGAGCCAATATAGCTTCCTTGCTAGCGTATTTAATAGCTGTCTTTCTTTGATTTAGATTACAGGATGTTAGGAAACGTAGAAAGTCTATGTTTTTCTTAACTCGTTTTGAGACATCCATTTATAGATTTTCTTAGCCTTTCTTAAAGCGCAATGAACAGTTTCGGAATGAAAAGGACAGTCTAATTCAACGTCTTCTAGTTCTGATAATTTAGGACAACCGGTATCTTCGATGTTAGTTACTGGAACACCAAGGAGTGTCGATAATACTGCAGCTTTTTCTAAACCTTTGGTGAAAAACGAAGTCGCTTTTTCCGCTATCTGATTGCAAATGTCACGTCTCGTTCTGTAAGGACGTTCGCCGTCATCCCATCGAAGATGACAAATGTTATGAGATATCCATCTGCATTGTCTTTTATCTTCGTTTGAAAGCTCCTTGAAAGGGCATGGAGATTTGAAAGTAAACACTTCCGATTCTTCAGTTTCTAATACTACGTAAGCTAATTCTTTAATAATCCACTCTCGATTAACCATAAAAAAATTCCCTTATATAATACACTTCATTTTGGAATAAAGACAGCCGATTCTTCACCCGGTATTAAACCTGTTCGTAGTAAATACTGATCTGGGGTGTGAGGTTTCAAGTCAACTAATAAATACCCAAACTTCCGTGACGTAGCTTGTTGAAACGCATCAATAACGTATTTGCTATTGGTTGGAGATATCTGCCTCGCGAGATGATAAATTGTTGATTTATCTCGTGGTGATTTAAAAATAAATAGATAATGAGCATTTAAATTTAAAGTTCTTATTTCTTTTCCGGGGTAATAAAGGTTTTGCATTAAAATTAGTACGGAGGTGTTTCTGTGATGAGATCCACGAATAAATAAATTAGTTACATCTTTATTATTAGATATCTCGCATAACAAATCGTCTAAAATAACTAAATTCCTAATTTGCGGGTTTAATATATTAACATCGAGTAACCCTTCGTGAAACTCGACTGAAGGTGTGTTCTAATATTGATTGAAATAGTTTCGGCTGATACTCGGTATAGCACCATATTATCCTCTCCGGGGGAGGGGATATACAGGTCTTCTTATATTGAATCAACCGTCCCACCAGGAATGACTTTCCGCATTGGGTGGACCCGGCTACAAGCCCATTCATTGGATGTTGTAAGCTTAAATCCATAATGGTAAATGAGAATCGGAACATTAGTGCAATCAATTTTATTAGTTTTTTAACAAGATTTTAGCATTGCATATTATTAGTGACATTATATTATTTAAAATTTCTTTCGACAATTCACAGCGAATAGTAAACATTTCAATAATATTTTCACAATCTACCGACATAATTATTTCATAAAAATGCAAATCTACACGCTTAGAATAATCCGTCATGATACAATCATGCTGGAGTTGAGATGGATGATCAATTTGACAGCCATTACACGCTTTCTTCAGAGCTTCGTGTAATTGTTTAATTACAACGTTAGTCATCGCCTCCTTTATTTCCTTGATTTTCTTTAAACACTTCTGAATCGACTCGTACTGGTCGAGGAAATTCAACCAAGAAGATTGAGCGAAAGCTACCCCCTCTTTAGTCGGTAACAGTTTTCCATAGTTTACTCCATAACCATGGTACATTTGTCTAACATCTAAAACCTTTTGTTCGGCAAATCTATGAACCGAAAACCGTTTGGTTTCAGAACCTGTGAAAGTTTCAGCTTCGTTATTGAAATAAGCTTCAATGGCATCTTTCTTTGTCCATAGCTCTTGCAGTTCCGCTTCTATTAGTTTGATACCCTTTGTTAAATCTAATAGACCGCAGTGGATGGTTTCATCTGCATAAACGATTAACCCTTTGTCAGCAGACACAGGAAATGAACAATTCCTATAAAATAAATACATTAAGACAAAGTTAAGAATTATCACTGAGTATTCCTACTTACATTTTAAGGTTCCTCGGAGTCACTTCCAATACAATTCAGATGGTGAACTTTCTAAATATGGTCTTACTATTATACGGTTTTCCCTTTTTATACTGTGAAATTATTTATCTTCGATATCTTATTTATTAAAATGGAGTTTAAAATTAATTCCATTCTACGTATACGCATTTTGAAGTGTATCGCGTTACGTATATAGGAATTTACCCGGTCCTCATACGTAATCACGTATACAATTACAATACTTGAGAACGATACGTTTCTCATACTTAAACTTTAGATATTCGTTTGAAATACTCGTGAGAAAGGTTCAAGTGTCAAGCATATTTAAGTACTACAATGATATTAAAATGAAGTTTAAAAATATTTCCATTCTACGACATTTTAACGAATATTCCATGACGTCAAAACACTCAAATCCATGTTTTAAATTCAAATTAACCGCGCCCCAATCCGCGCTCGTTAACCGCGTCCCATATTCCATGACGTCAAAACACTCTTAAATTCAAATTAACCGCGACTCCCGGGGAATCTGCGCACGCGCCGCCTAGGTTATCAATTTTTACATCATTTCAACTTATTCCGTACGATAAAGCAAACAAAAAACGCGGGACTCGGACCAAATAGATCTTCGAGTGAATAATTAAATTAAATTCAATTAAATAAAATAGCCAGAAAACCCAACGGTAGGCCGGTTTCGTCCTATTTGGGACTCGGTACTGACGAGTCCCAAATAGGACGCAACCGGCCTACCGTTGGATTTTCTGGCTATTTTATTTAATTAAATTTAATTTAATTTAATTATTCACTCGAAGATCTATTTGGTCCGAGTTTCGCGTTTTTGTTTGCTCGAAGACCTCTCGGTACGAGCTATTAGTAAGTTTTTAAATTTCTTCAAATTTATTTAGCGCTTAGCTTTATTATCCCTTTTCATTACGGACTTATCTACTTATTCGCCAATTTTATCAAATCTTTTAACAGATTGGTTGCTATGTCGTAACTACGTACAATGTAATGTATCTTAGAAATAAAATTAAAAAATTAAAGTAAAATGATTTTTTTATTAAAACCTTTTTTCAAGCATGTTTGTTCCAGTTTCTTGACGAACTCGGTTATAAAGATATTCAGCTCCAAATACATAATAATTAAAGAATTGAAAACAGAGTTCTGCTACTTCATGGTATACTTTTATTTAAAAATACTCGTGACGTTTCGCACCGGGGTCCTTCTTCAGCCGCGTCTAATCATATTCTGATTGTACATTTTTACGTCAACCCAAAAAAAATATTTACAAAAATCTAATCAATAATAAAACATATTTAAAAAAATATATTTATAACAGATCTAATCAATACTAAAACATATTTAAAAAATAATAATATTAACCACAAACAACCAACTTCACTCCCGTTACTTTTTCTCTCACCCCCCCCCCCTTCCTTTCCCTTTTATGTCAATTACACCCTTATCCAGATTTAAGCCACCAATTTTTTTAATATACACCGCTTCCTTAAAAACTCTTCCATTCCAATCGGGTTCCTGACACACTTTTTTTTGCCTCCTTCCAGTTTATATTATGACTACTATTTTTTAAAATGTGCGCTGCTAACCCATTCTTTTTATCTAAGTTTTTTACACTGGTTTGATGTTCTCCTCTTCTTATTTTTAATGTTCTTTTCGATTGTCCTATGTATGATTGTTCACAATTGCATTTTATTTCATAAATTATCCCGGTCTTTTTTATATCGTCTATATCTGTTTTTTTTATTAATTCCGTTTTTAACGTGTTTCCAGTTTTATGTACCAAATTTACACCGTATTTTTTAAGTTGTCTACATGTCTTCTCACTAATATCATGTATATATGGTAACGACAATACATTTTTATATCCCTCATTCAGAATCAGTTTTTTTACAATATTGTTTTTAAAAATGGAATCCACCAAATAATTTGGATATCCACTATTGGTGAATTGTCTTGAAATCTTAATTTTATCGTCTATTGGAGTGTCCGATATCGTTTCAATTTTATTTTTAAACAATTTTAAAACTCCAATTTTTATCTTACAGTGATGCGACGAATCAAAATTCAAAAAAATTCCTGCGTGCGTTGGTTTTTGGTATTAACTGCAGCTCAATTTCTTATTGTTGTGACTAACCAAAGTATCCAGGAAAGCTAATTTCTGGTCTATTTCCCCTTCGTATGTAAATTTAATGTTATTGTGAAAACTATTAACAATTTCTAATAATTTTTCCGGGGTTAACGATTTGTTTTTAATTATGAACACGCTGTCCATAAATCGATTCCACAATTTAACGTTTAAATTTAAATCCCCCTTCTCCATTAGCGATTGTTCAAAATGCTGCATTACCAAATTTGCTATACATAATCGGGAAACATTGTTGGTTATTACATGGAAAAGGTTTAAAGTTATTCTTCATACATTACTGTAAGAACTTTTATTTAAAATTGAAAGTAAACTACTTCCCTTACGAAATTAACTTGATAAAACTTTATAATAAGAGCCTTAATAGTTTAAGGAGATTAGGTCCCATTTCACCCAAACTAATTTTAACCCAATCCCATTTGACCCAAACCCATTTCTCCCAAGTCAATTTCACCCACAAAAAACATAAAAACGACATTTTAGTTAAAACGTTTTATTAAGGGTAAATGAAATTTATTTTGAGTTCTTTCCTTTTAGGCTCGAGATCCCGAAACATTTTTAAAGGTGGCCTGACTGGGTGATGACGGCTCATGGAATCAATCTCAATTTCCAATTTTTCTACTTCGTTTTTCTTGAAATCAATCAGAGTAAAGATATTGGGATGTGGTACTTGCAACACTTTGTTCCACTTGTTGTGAGTGCCTTCGCTGTCGTTGTTCGTGCGAGTTTCTGAATTATCAGCATGACACCACATGGATCTCCGATAGCGTGATGTATCTCCTAGCCAAGTATAAACGAAATAGTTAATGTACTGCGGAATTGCGGGTGAGGTTTCTTCAATGTAGATTAACAAATTGTCGATTACTTGTTCAGGAATCATCGCCAATGCAATTATCTTTCGAATTGATAGCTCGAACTCAGAATTGTTGTTGAATGTGTCAACTAGACCACGTGTTTGAACTTGACGCCATATTGCGTGCGCAAAGTGGAAAAAACAACCTCTTATACGAGAAACCGGGAAAATACCTTCAAAGGATGCCACGACTGACAGTTCAAAGTCAATCATGAATTCAGTTGGGTTGAAAGTCAGATCACGTAATCTAGCGACGGCTTAGTAGCTCGAAACATTCGATCCAAAGTTATACGACGTTTGTCTGGTAGAAGCACAAATAGTTGCGAGAGAATCTTTTTGTCTACTTGAACGTGCAACGTGTAAAATTGATAGAATAGCGCCGGCGAAGCTTTGAAAGTACCATCCATCGAAATGCGCTGAGCAGAACAGATTCTTGACACCAGACAATCTGTTTCAAATATGTCTTGTCTTCCTTACCTTCGGTGAAAAGCAGGATATTTTAATCAGAAAGTGTTCTTGTCCATTTGCCGGAGATTTCTATGGCACCACGTGAGGTTGGATTACTGGGCTGAATTTCAAGTCGTGTCCGATAAAGAGATGACTTGCATTGGTAAAGACTAGGAAAACCTTGACGTGTTAAATCATCCGTAGCTCCTAATGCAGCATTTATTGTCGTAGCTCGAATTTCAGCATGAATCTAAATTACACGTTAGCTTTCAAATTAAACGCAAATTAAAAATATATTAATATTTACCTTGTATATGGACAACACAGGTCTGGCAACCACTTCGTCCTTTAGAACTTGAAGAGACCGTTTTTAACAACTTACAAGTAATTCCCTACATGATTACCTTGATTCCTAACATAAATTACGGTTTGACCTTCAGTTGCCGCCGTAACTTTACACTGTTTGATTGCAGGGACGTCATTTGGTTAGGGCAAGGGGGGGCATTGCCCCCCCCTGGATTTCTATGATCTTAAAATGTTCATGCATATCTTGGGAAATTTTTGGTTCTCGCTATTATCCTGAAAATCAATAGCAAATATGCAATAACTATTTCGATTAAAAATCCCAAAAATATGAAATTTGATGGGTTTTTGTCCTTTTAAAAAACTGGTTTTCCGGAGCTCTATAGTTCTGCCCCCTCCTGTAAAATCCTGAAATGACGTTCCTGTTTGATTGTACACCGCCAGTATTTACGAACATTAACGCTATTCCTTAACACCATCATTAAACCATTAAAAACTGGAATCATACGATTCTTCGAACTTGTAACCCATTCCATGTTAACCAAAACACCAACTGCGATAAACCTACTACTTCCACATCTTAATATATGCAACTTAAAAAACTTAATTTAATTTTTAATCTATTTTAAATTGTTTTTTAAAGATTAAACCTACAATACAAATGTATTCAAATTTAATTTAATTTTTAAACACAACATAAAATACAAATGGATTCAAATTTAATGCCATAAATAAATAACTTTATGAATTTTGGGTGAAGTGGGAATCGGGAGAAGTTTCTTTGGGTCAAACGGTACCACTCTTATCATTTGGGTGAAGTGGGAGAAATGGGTTTGGGTCAAATGGGAACATACCTTTTAGGAATGTACACGGCAAACCAATAAAAAATAAACCACAGTTGCTAATCCCAATTTAAAATTTCGACAAGATAACAGGTAAATAATTATATTTAAAATTTCGAGTTACGTTGATATTAAAAGTAATTGTTAAAGTCTGACAGGATGGAAAGGAGATTTATATTCCATTCCCACATAGAGTAATTAGCTTCAACGGCAAAGATTATATCCGACACCCTCCGTGAGCAATCTAATTAATCTTCATTCATGAAAACTATCTTCCGACACTCTTCGGTTTTTTTCATAACGCAAATTTGAGCTATTTAAATTGCAAAGAAATGTTTCTTCGAATTTAAATAGATAAAGATTAATATTTTTCAACCAGAAATTAAAAAAGTGATAAGTCTTCATAAGGATGTAACGTCTAACAGTGATCGTTTTTTGAAAATGTTTTCATTTGCTTTTGTCGAAATTATATTGATCATGAGCGCTTTAGTTTGTAAAAAGCAGGAAAATAACGAAATACCAAGCCAAACTCCTATATATCCCCCGATGTAGCTAAAAATTTCAATTTTCTGGAATAAAAAACAAAATGTATGAAAATAACTTTAATTAATTAAATGTGTCGGTAGTCACTCATATTTGGACCGAAATAACGTACGCTTTAAAAATATTACCTCAATTTTGGGTCGATGTTCATAACTAGTAAGTTGGTTTTGTGGGAACGACAATCTTATCTTGCTTCTATTTTCTTTAAGAAATCTTTTAAATTAAAGAAATTTGTGGTTACAGGAAGTGGTTCAAGCAAGAAGCGCATTGTTATTGAAACAAAAAATTGCCTCTATATTTAAACCGATTTTTAACTGAATTATAAATAAACAAACATTCATGTATTAGAAGAAATTGATCGTTCGTTAATTTTATCAAACTTTTTCAAGAAAACAAATGAAATAGGGTCACTCTCACACATGAGATTGGTAACTAAACAGGTCGTAAATGTTAAATTTAAAGAATGGTTTGCAAGTCTCCAGTTTGCAATGTGAATATTTGGAGTGAAGATTTAAATAACCCAAAATATGATTAGTTCGACCTGCAACGATGAGGTAAGGGTAAGCAGTTGTTTGCCTTTTAAAGGGTTACTGAAAAATTTGAAAAATGCATCCTGAATTTTAGCTAAGTCTAGTTCTTTCGACCTCAATTCAACGAATTTTTCAAATCTTTTTCAGAAATAAACCCCGAGACACTAGAAAAATTCTAACGGACTCTCAAGGGGTTTTGGTCATTGGACACATACAATTAGTATGACATTGCTAGGTGTTTCAAATGAATATATCCCACGATTGTTTTTTGAAGAAATAATCAAAATCTATTTGCTTATTTCGAGTGGATGTACCTTATGGTGTGCTTTTTTCAATAGAAAACATGGATTGTTTTAAACTACAATTTGAGAGCTTATGTTCCGGGATCTAAAGAACAAACCGCTGGAACTAACTCAATTAAAGTTAATATATATTTGGATCACTTACGTTGGTCTTTGGAAATACCCTTCGAAAGGCAATTTTCTTTTAATTAGATTGTATGGAAACGTATTTTTTCTGAAAAAGAATCGATATGTTTATTGTTAAAAATGCTTACCTTCCCTGACATATTAGCCTTTTTTCAAATATCCCGACTTTCACAGATTTTCTTGACCCGTGGCAACCCTCCCGTCGATCCCCATAACAAAATGTTCCCTCAGAGCTAGGCATGCAAAGGGAAGGTAATCTTTCAGCTGCTTTATGAAAAGATTAGGCGCTAAATCTTTGATTAGTCTTTTTTAATGGGATGTCTGCTAAGATAGAGTCAGTAAGATTCATGGCACGAACTCACACATGCTTTGTCAAATCGATAAACTTATCTTAAAAATGTCGGCTAAGAAGTATAATTATTCTTAGAAACGATACACTTCGATCTTCATACGTTGTAATCTACAGGGTCTTTTTTTTTGCTCGGAAAAGTGTTTTTTTCAAAAACTATTTATAGTACCGATTTCAAATTTGGAAGGTCAATTCTCTATACCGGGGGACATCAGTTTACCGAAAACGCTCAAATTTCTCAATGTTTTTCACCAATTTTGAAAAATTATTTTTCGACCACTAGGTGCGAGATAAATAATTTCTATTATAAAGTTGTAGGCCGTCATCGAAAACCCTTAAAAATTGTTCACTCGACGAAAAACAATTTATTTATCAGTGAAAATTCGAGCTTGAAAAATTTACAAGTTGGTGAAGCCAAATTACGATTGTTTGAAACCGGATTTAGACTTCGAGAACAATGTACTCGCGTACTTTGTGGCATATCCTCGTCACAGTTGCGCTAACGCCGCTGCTGATTTGGGTTGTTCTGCAAATCGTGTGTGGAAAATTCTTCGTAAGAATCGCTATCACCCATACAGAGCTACGCTCCACCAAGGACTAATTGACGGAGACCATCAAAGACGTTATGAATTTAGCAACTGGTTACTAAATGTTGTCCAAGAAGATAGACAATTTTTGCGCCATGTTTTGTTCTCCGACGAAGCGTCATTTTCTAGAGATGGGCCCTTTAATCATCAAAACAGCCATCTTTGGTCTGACATCAACCCACATTGGGGTTTTGAATATCATCACCAGGTTCAATTTGAACGGGTCAATGTTTGGGTTGGACTTGTTGGAAACCGTTTGATTGGTCCCTTTTTCCTGCCGACGAACCTCAACGGCCAAAGGTATTTACATTTTCTACAGAACGAACTGAGTGACGCAATCGACGACCTTCCATTGGCTGAAAGACGTCAGTTGTGGTTTCAGCAAGATGGCGCCCCTCCGCATTTTTCCCGGCAAGTAACTGAGCACCTCAACAACGAGTTTCCTGAAAGGTGGATAGGGAGAAATGGTCCAGTGCATTGGCCAGCAAGGTCACCTGACCTAACACCGCTGGATTATTTTCTCTGGGGATTCGTTAAAGCAAAGGTATACGCCACGCCCATTGAAACTAGGGAGGAACTCATTAGACGAATAATCAGTGCTTGCCGAGACGTCACACCAGAAATGGTAGAGAAAGCGTTTGAGAACTTAATTGTCCGCGCACAAACCTGTGTTGCAGCCAATGGTGATATTATTGAAAATGTTTTGTAAGAATTTATGTGAATAAAATATCTGCATTTAAAAACCAAACGTGTACATTTTTTCAAGTGTGAAAACTCTACTACGTTTGAATTAGACTTGTTCCCTTTTCAATTATCGTTTCAAACAATCGTAATTTGGCTTCACCAACTTGTAAATTTTTCAAGCTCGAATTTTCACTGATAAATAAATTGTTTTTCGTCGAGTGAACAATTTTTAAGGGTTTTCGATGACGGCCTACAACTTTATAATAGAAATTTTTTATCTCGCACCTAGTGGTCGAAAAATAATTTTTCAAAATTGGTGAAAAACATTACCGAAAACGCTCAAATTTCTCAAACCGATGTCTCCCGGTATAGAGAATTGACCTTCCAAATTTGAAATCGGTACTATAAATAGTTTTTGAAAAAAAACACTTTTCCGAGCAAAAAAAAAGACCCTGTATAGTGGTTTAACTGGGTATTGTAGAAGTCGGTGTTATTCGCCGCTGTTGAGCACAACGCTGCTCTTCCATAGCATCTTACTATACGCACCCCAACATTTGACCTCGGGTGTTGAGCATACCTAATAAATTTTTATTTAACTGCTTTTTTGGAAGCAATGTTCACCTGTTGAATATTCACCCTCCATAATCCTTTGATTTTGGGTATTTTTCATAATAAATATTTTTTATGTAAGCCAAAACTCGTACTAAACAGCAACGGCCAATGCACTGCTATAAAGTTTGAATGTTACAATGACCTACTTGCAGTTTAGAGGACAAGAATTCACACAGCCTTCGATAAAATTGGATCCCTCGATAACTCTTATTGTGCACTCTATAACATAGAATAAAACCCTATTAAGTAGAATATCACCTTCCTTCTCCTATTTGATAAAATTTCACGAAAATGAGCATAATTTTAATTCCTTTTAAATAAAAAAATCGAGCCACAAATTGGTTTTCAGTATTGATATCTGAACGATTTTGTCAAAACCATTGGTTAATCAAAAATATTTTTGCTTATGAATAAAAAAGCTCTGAGCAAGGTTATAAATTATTTTACTGTAAAATCTTAATAGAGCTCATATTAACGTTATAATAAAACCGATAGTTTTTATTTCTTGCCATAATGTTAGCAGACTGTTAGCTCAAAAATATATACTTTCAATTGGATTTTTTCCACGTGGCTAACCGTATGGTCGATTTCTTGTATAAAGTTGAACAGAGTATTTCTTTCAAATAAAGCGGTATTACAAGTAAAATATAAAAACAACATTGAGACAACTGTTATTTAATTTTATACAATCGTTTGTTTTAAGCCTTGATAATGGAAAAGCTTTTTTATTCAAATCTACATATTTAAATCTGGACTAAAAAGAGCGCATTAGCAGAAACCTGAAGGGTCATTTTATAAACATAGGACAAGAGATCACTACCTACAATCGCTTCTAGCTGGTCGAGTGTTTTAGCGCGAAACCAAGTCTTTTTGAATTAAAAATTATATTCTAAACGGATCCCGCCAACAGGAAGGAAATGGAAATCTTTATAGATTAAAAGTAAATTGGGTCGAATGGAAATACTTTCAATGGGTATATTCCACCAGTTTCAGTCACTTTGAAAATTTGGGCATCGCACTAGACGAATTGCTCATTCCCCTTGCTTAGAATCAGAATACGAAGCGGGTGTCATTCCTTTACTAACGGGGCATAATTGGAAGCTCACCTCCATGTGCATTTGCTTTAGTTGAACCGTTGAAAATGCATTTTGAACGAAACTTCCACTCAGGTATTACCAACAAATACATCAGACAGCCACATTTTTTCATGTAGGCTTCATGGATGCATTTTTGAATGCAGTCCTGGAAATAAAATAAGTTTTCCTATATAAATCGATTATTGAAAAGATTGTTAAAGATTCCAAATTCCCATCATATTAAAGAGATCAACTCAAACTTTAACCTTAAGGTCAAACTTATTTTCTAGTAACATAAGTTAATGAATGAAGTACATTTTTAATCGAGAGTTTTCCGAAAGTGAAGAGGTAAAGCGCCAATCGTTATAATTCCTTATCCTTCACCTAGATTATCCTATACAACACGTGACGACTTGTAACCACGGTTACGCAACCAATTAAATTGGATAAGCAGAACTGGGGCCCTTTATTGGCCACCAAGTTCTCCAAATCTCACGCTGCTGGATTGTTTTCCTTTGTGGATTAATCAAAGAAAGGGTTTACGCAACTCCGGATCAAAGTCAAGATTAACTACGTCACCGAAATAAAAATTCTTGCCGTGAAGTTACCCTAGAAATTATCGAACGTGATAGCATGAAAATAATGAAGTGTTTTTAGGCTTGCCCAATTTCTCAAGTCATGTTCTTTAGTGAAAACGTGGTCTTTTTCATTGTAATAACTATATTCAAACGTTTTCGATGACGCTTTAAATTTTTCTCAGTTGCTAATTTGAGCTAGTACCTAGTAGTGAATAAAATATATTTTGAAAATTGTTTAAATGTTTTCAAAAATTGAAGAGTTTTCAGAAAACTGCGTCCCCCGGCATGAATAACGAACCATTATAATTTCCATATTCTAGCGATTATAGGTTTTGAAAAAAAAAATAACTTTACGAGCCAAAAAAAACTGTGTACTATCCCTGCTGGTGTTGCTTGAGGGTACCAACGATCCTTGCAAACCAAATTTGGCTTCGAGGAAGCGATAATCCACCGGGATAACTATTCGATAAATTAACTTACTTCTATTATAACATTTTTTTAAATGATTATGACTTTACTCTCTTCTCTATTTATGGAAGAAGATTAATATTTTACTATTTTCTCTAATTTTTTAATATTATTATTTCCTTATTTACTTCCCTTCTTTTTGAAAATGATTATTGCTTAAACCACCTATTAACATGTACTTTCTAAAAATTATTATAACTTAACTCAATTCTCTACTTTCTAAAAATTATTATTAATTTCCTCAATTCTAAACTTTTTAAGAAAACGAGAACCACCGTTGGTCTAAAAATAACAATGAACACGGTTGAAGAGGTAAAAAAGACCAACAACGTTTGGGGAAACTAAAATATATTTACTTATTATGTTAAACCGATACTTCGGCGGATAGGCCTTCCAGGCGAAGGTACCAGTTAAGACTAACTAACGGAATGTTTTCAAAATAATAACACGCGTGCGGTCATTCCGGTGGCGTATTTTTCTGCCATTGTTACGTTTTCGTCTCTTTCGATCGGCAGTGGTTTTTTGGTCGCTGGTTTGGAGTTTTGTTTGCTAGAAATTGATGTTTTTTGGTATCCCCCTTCAGTTTTTTCCCGTTCCCCCCTTTTTTGCCACAAACTTATCGTGAACATCCTCGTTTTTGACAGTCCTTTTTAGTAGGTTTATTTTTGTGTGTCGCGTGGTCATTTTTGCGTTTTTCTTGTCGCATGTTTTAATTTTTAGAACATTCCGTTAGTTAGTCTTAACTTGTACCTTTACCTTGAAGGCCTATCGGCTGAAGTACCGCGTATTGGTTTAACTTAATAATTAAATATATTTTTAGTTTCCCCACACGTTGTTAGTCTTTTTTACCTCTTCAACCGTGATCATTGTCAACTTTTTAAAATGATTATTACGTTTTTAACTTATTTACTTTTGGAAAATGATTATAACTTAACTAAATTCTCTACTTTTTGAAAATTATTATTACTTTACTCAATGATTAGTGCTTTACTCACTTCTCTACTTTTTGTAAATGATTATTACTTTACTCACTTCTCTACTTTTCGAAAAATTCTTATTAGAAGTCCACTCTTTACAATAATCAGTACAGTTAGTGCGATATGGGCTGGGTAGTAAAATTGTGCGAACCTGAAATGAACCAATTTGTATTAAGAGTTAATACTCAAAGGTCCACTTATTTTACTTACACAACCCCCGGAAGTGCTTAAAAATCGCAGAATACGGTTGTCTGCATCTGCTATCACGAGATTTGGAAGAGGTGTCAACGGAAATAAGCAACCTTTCCTGAATGGTTAAGCCCTTGGTTTTGATTTTGATAAGTATCTTGGACACATTCTACTAAAATAATCTATTCATAACCTCTCTTATTAGAACCCAATCGCCATATGTCTAATAAGATTTTGAAAAATGTTTAAAAATGTTTTTTTTTTTAAAGTTACCCCAAAGTGAGGTTGGACACTGAAGACCCTTTTTCTAGGCCATTGACTGTAGACAAAAATTGATAATGATCAGATTAGTAAAGGAAATACCAAACAAGGACGCACTGCGTAAATTCCGCATCAAAGATTTTACAGACCGATCAACTTATTCATTAGTTTCTTTGAACACTATTCGGTAATATGAAGTAATAAGTTATAAATTTTAAAATTACGTTCCATGGTTATTTAAACCCCCTCTATCCCTAATGTATACCGCCTCTTTAAAACATATTTTATACCAACCCACCTCTTGACACAAGACCCTTGTTGAGTTCCAATCTATTTCATGCGTTTTTATGTTGGTTACATGTACCGCTAATCTGTTTTTTTTAATCTCCGTTCTTGACATTGTATTTATGTTCATTTCTTCTTTTTTTTGCTTGTCTTTTCGTTTGACCAAAATAATTTTCTTCGCATTTACATTTTATTTCATATATCACTCCTGTTTTCTCTAATTCTTCCATTTTCGGCTTATGTTTTATTAACTCTGTTTTTAACGTACTTATATTCTTGTTTACTAATGTCACTTTCAATTTTTTACAACAAGTAATAAGTTGTTGGAAGTTGTCTATTAGCCCTTACCAAATGTTGCCATGGTTCTTATACACAACTGTATAAGTGATCTTATGTAAAATTATATATAGCACAGCCTTTGTATACCTTCAAAGCTCTATATAGGGAGATGAAACTATACATCAGACCACTTATATCGTAACGCCACACTAAAAATATTGGTCGTCTTATTACGACGTGCACCTAGAGCATAGCGCCGAACCAATTTTCAACGGCGGCGGCGGGAACGATAATTAGTTCGGCGGCGGCGGCGCCTAAGGGGAAAAACTGCCCCCCCCCCTCAGAAATAGCGCCAGCCTTTTAATAGACCGCTAGAATTTAAACTGTTAAACACATTTTAAAATATTGCATACATGTGTAATAGAATGTATTTTATTAAAATAGGAACCACTTGTTTTCAAAACGAGAAAGAGGTAACTTTGGTTACATACTATCATATGTAACTTATTTAATCGTAAGTGTGCCAGAAAGAACTTTTTCACAATGAGACCTTGTTGCAAGGATATGACGTAATTGACGTCACTTCAAAGTCGATGACGGTTTTATCGTCATCAAAAGTAGTTCTGGCGGGGAGGGAAGGAAGTTAAAACCAGTTTTACGCGACGTTAGTGCTGTATTTTCTTTGGTGGCTGTGAAACATGGTGTCATTTAAATTTTTACTACAGAGATGTTAAATAGAGGCACACTTATGATTAACTATGTTACATATGATACTATTAAACTAAAACATTTACGCTTGTAATAACAATACTGTACTTATTTACTACCATTTCACTAGTATTATTATCCATACCTCTTTTTTAGGGCTGTGCGAGTAGTGGTTTTAGGCAAACGAGTCGGGTACCGAGTATCTGAAAACCTTTTAGTTGAGTATCGAGTTGGGTAGTATTTTTGTCGAGACGGGTAATCGTGTACTCGATTAAGCCAAAAAATTATTTATTCGAGTAGTCAAGAAAAACGTTCGAGAACTCGATGAAGTGTTTTTCGGGTAATTTTCTTTATTTATTCATAACGGTATTCTTGATTATTCATAACTGTATTAAACTTGATTTATGATAACTCATAACGAATTAAAACTTAACCATTTATAAGTTGAAACCAACGAGCCAGCCCTCTACCGCAGACATTTCATCCCCCCAAAACCGTTTTTTTCATCACCCTCCCCGTAGACTGTAAGGTAATGGCGGTCGATTGGGAAGGCTCATTTAAGACTATTATCACAAACTATTTTATCTTTCTATCAAAGGAATTTTAAAAATATAATAGACTAGTTATTGCTGAATGCAGCTGATACGTTTCTGTACTTATTACAAAATACGAGGCGAGGCAACTCCAAAGCCCGCCAACTCCAAAGCCCGCCAAAGCCGTTTTCGTTTCTCTCTCTCCGATCTCAGCTGTCTGCTGCAGAAAATCGAGGCGCGCGCGGTGCAGTGGTGCCAGATCTTTTGGAAATTATTAATTATTTCCAATTTTATAACGCGAGTACGGTGCACCCAACAGCCTAGAAATCGTAGCACTATCAAAAGAACAATCTATGTAGTTCGAATTTAGATCTCAAAACGCAATTATTATACTTTAATAATGGAAATGAATTCGGCGGCGAAATAAAAATATTTCGGCAGCGGCGCCGGCGGGGTCGCCGAAATTAAATTTATCGGCGGCGGCGTTTCGGCGTTATCTAAAAAATCGGCGGCGGCGGCGTTCGATCGGCGGCGCTAACCTCTACTCGGGACTCGTCCCTCTAGATTTCCCACTTTTCGGCCCACGATCTGCTCGCAAAGTGGTGCACGTACAGCGTTGCCAGACTCGAAAAACGAAATTATTGTATTCTTGCTTAAAAATTATTGATTCTTGGGAGAAATTATTGCAATTCTCACACGGCCAATTTTAGCGTTAGCCGCGGGAAATTCAAAAATAAAATAGTTCAAATTTCAATATTTACACTATCTACGTTATACTTATTTTACACTATAACACTTAAGTATAAGTATTGCAAAATTTATTGCACATATTTAAAAAATTACAAAATTATATTTTTAAAATAGGAATGCCAGTCTTAGAATAAAGATCTCTACATCTTAGGTAAGTTCTAGAAGGTACATTTTGTTATCACTTAAATATTATTCAAAAATAGGACAAGTTTTTTTAAAAACACTTCTACTATCACAGTTATTTGAAAAATATGTATAACTGAATTTTTTAAAAATCAGTTATGAACCCAAAATCGTCGAACCCAACATCACTTTCTGCAGAGAACTTATTATTATACATTTCGTGATTGAAGCGCTGAAACATGTCCTTGGTTGGATCAAAATTATAACAGGATCCTCCTTTTTCTCTAATGCACTGACTGGTTAACAAAGTTCCATCAATTGTTTTAGTTAACAATTTATTTCTTGGCTTGGTTTTAATCAAATTAACTTTGCTGAATACCCTTTCACAATCAGCATTTGCATGTGGCAAAGATAATACTCCTAATGCAAAATTATAAATTTCTTCAAATGGTTTTAAACCATGAGTCTTCTAAATCCGAAATTTTGTTCCAAAAATGGTCAACTATATTTTCACATTTGATGTCATTTTCAAAGTTAAAAATTGAAAGATATCTGTATTGGTCGTCAAGTTTTTGCAGGGTATGTTCTTTGGCGATTCGTGGAAGTTGTTTTGCCAGTGGTATAATTGAGGGAAATGTTCCATTTAATACTGATTTTGGTGATATCATTGGTAAACGTGACAAAATAAGGTCATTAAAATCGTACCTATCTTTTATTTGTTGACACCCCTCTCTAATGAAATCTCGGCACCTGGTAAAAAAATCAGTCTCTATCAACTTGCAATCTGGTCGAGTTCTAAAATTAGGATTGTTTAAATCATTTAAAACATTTACACCTAAATAAATCTGATTTAGTTGTATATAATTTGAACTGTTCTTTGATCTAGTGCATTTAAATCGGTTGAATGAATAAATTTACGGTCAATGAAAGACATTAATAATTCTTTATATGTTACCAAGACTTTTTCGTGAAGTTCAGTTATTACCACTTTAGATGACTGGAAAAATTCGTTTAGTCCAGTAAATTTGGGCAAAACCCATTGCAGAAACAAAAAATAAAGTTTGATGCTAGGATCAAATAGACTTTTGTAAATTTCTTCGGCAGCCACTAATTTATCTCTATTCCACATATTAGAGAAGAAATATTTTAGGGCCTCCCACTGCTCCAGGATTCGGTTTACCACTGCTCTAAGAGAGAGCCATCTTGTCTGTGACGGGACAATATCTTGTGCACTGGTATATCTAGCAACTCTTGAAACTGTTGAAGTTCAGCTAATCGCTTAGAGCTGTTTTTAAGGAAGTTATATACATTACGAGCCAAATCTTCGCATCTTCGGGGTAATTTCTTGCACGCTTCACTAGCACACAAAGCGAGAGAATGACAAATACATGTCATTACAAAAATTCCAGGGCAAATAGTTTTGAAACGACTAGCAAATGAATTATGGGATCCCATCATTGTATTGCACCCATCTGATATGTCAGTGGTGTCATCAATTAACACACTAAATTTGGTCATTTTTAATATTTTAATTAGATCACTCTTATGAGAAGAACCAATTACGTTAGTTGTCAGGCATGTCGCTTTCGTTCTTTTCAGTTTAATTTCCTGAGCAATTTTAGAGTCTGGGAAACTAGATTTTATTACTTCTGTCAGGTGTTCAGTTGATAAAAAGGCAACATTATGCTCAACCAAGTAAGAGCATATTTTCATTTCTGCTCTCTTGACTGCATGAGTTAGATTTGTCTCCATTGGAGGTTTTAATAATGTAGCCACGCTTTGGTTTGAAGGTCTTGCATCTTTTGCTTTATCTTTATGTTTTTTTTTCAGCCATGTGGTTTTTTATTACATGAAAATGGGCCAAGAAAGTCACATTGCATAATGAACACTTAATAATAATCAGCTAGGCTAATACCCAAGGCACCACCTTAGGCCTAAGTCATCATGCGACTTTTGAAGCCCTTAATTCAGGTGGCCGGGTTACAATGCGTAGGAGGGTGGTGGCAAGCCCTGCATGCCACGAGATCGAGCCAACAGCTCCCTACACTAACTATTACCGTTAACCTAGACAAGTTTTAATGGAAGGGGAAACCGAAGAACTCGGGGGAAAACCCCTTAAACCAGTGGGGAGAGAACTTGCAAACTCAACGCAGAAGGAGTTGTTCCGAGTTTTCACCCAGTGCCACAAGCTGGGATCGAACCCGGCTCCTCTTGCTGCGAGGCGAAAGTGCTAACCACTCCGCCACCCCACCTACTTAGCTTTAGTGCAATCCGAGAAGTCCGGTGTTAGCCAAGAAGAAAACTCTGGAGATAAAGCCCACTCTTTTTTATGCTTTTGCACTCTTCGTTTCTTGTTTTTCTTAAGATTTGGGGGACCATCCTTTGTGGGTGTTGTGTATCCATCAGAATCAGTTTCTTCAGACAATAATTCAACTATAAATATTAATTTATGTTTTAAGAAGAGTTACAATACCAATTCCAAAATGAAAACTTACCGTTATTAAAAGTCGCCATTCCTTATAAAAAAATAATTGGCATAATGTTATTCATGTATCCCTAAACCGTTTTCAGCGTGATTCTCAACCACTAACCTAAGATTACTAGACTTGTCCAAACAACTACTATAATTTACTATCCTGGAGAAGAAAAGCAGGCGCGCGAACAGCGGCACAATACACCTTTGTGCCTACTAGATTGTCGCCACCTATGGATGAATGAAACAACTATAACATGTTACTATAGTCTATGGGCGAGGCCCGGGCTGGGGCTAACGGCCGAAGCCGAAGTTCTCCAAACTACCATAACCAAATAAAAAACTGACGAGACTGGAAAAAACATCTTTAACTAAAATTATTGAAATTATGGTACACAACTTTAAAATTATTGTAAATAAGCGTACAATATTGTACAAGCCTAAAATTATGATACGACCAAAATTTTGGGCTAAAATTATTGTTTTGTACAATAATTATGGTACGTCTGGCAACGCTGTGCACGTAGAGGATAGCGCCGCCGATCGAACGCCGCCGCCGCCGATTATTTAGATAACGCCGAAACGCCGCCGCTGCCGAAATATTTTTATTTCGCCGCCGAATTCATTTCCATTATTAAAGTGTAATAATTGCGTTTTGAGATCTAAATTCGAACTACATAGATTGTTCTTTTGATAGTGCTACGATTTCTAGGCTGTTGGGTGCACCGTACTCGCGTTATAAAATTGGAAATAATTAATAATTTCCAAAAGATCTGGCACCACTGCACCGCGCGTGCCTAGATTTTCTGCAGCAGACAGCTAAGATCGGAGAGAGAGAAACGAAAACGGATTTGGCGGGCTTTGGAGTTGCCTCGCCTCGTATTTTGTAATAAGTACAGAAACGTATCAGCTGCATTCCATAGATGGGCAAAACTCCGGAGTTCCGGAGGGAATGCCAAAAAACTCCGCAACTCCGGAGAGAACTTCCATAAGTTCGGAGAGCCTGAGAAATACCTCCAATTTTGCAGAGTGACCAGGGATTTATTAGAGGAGTGAACGATTACTCCGGAGGGATGGAGGGAAAAACAATACCACTACGATTGGAGGGTGGAGGGACGGAGGGAAAAGTGTTGGAGCGATAGTCTTCAGCCGGAGGGACGGAGGGAAAAACAATACCACTACGATTGGAGGGTGGAGGGACGGAGGGGAAAATGCTGGAGTGATAGTCTTCAGGCGGAGGGAAAAGAGTGCCACTATGACTGGAGGGTAGAGGGGTGGAGGGAGAAGTGCTGGAGGTTTTTGCGATTCCCTCCAGAACTCCGGAGTTTTATTCAGGACTCTCTACGTCTAACAAATAAAGTGTTTAATGAAATAAAGCCTTTCTAAAATACATGACATTTTATTTTATGAAATTATGGAAATGTTACCATTTTTTAGCCAATCAAACGAATTCATAAACTTGCACAAGTAACACAAAGATCGGGGTTATATAGAAATATTGTACAATTATTATTTAAAATTTTAATAAAATATTATAATGATTTGTGGTTTAGTTCAGTAATTTGATATTTGTGTGCTGTATTAGAGTTTTATCATAACGGGCGTTTAGCTCGCCCTGTTACATATAGCAGTATAGTTGGTAATTGGAAAGTTTAGACTGTAGCTATCTTTTATAGGTCTAACTCCCAATTCTGAAAACGCGTGCTTGTTCTAGACTCAATTATCTCACGTTAAGATTGGGTTATAAATGAGGTAGTGTTAAGTACTAAATGTATAGGGAATGGTGTGAAACACGCTATCACGTTCCAGAATATTCAATGAATTTGTGTTTTTTTGTGTAAATATGTCTATACGTAGGTGGGTAGGTACGGGTGTGGAGGGATGACGATAGGTGTGTAGAGAGAAACGAAAAGGTACGGTTGTTTAATTTGTATTTTTTGGCAGGTATGTGTGTAAATGTATGTGTTTATGTATGTATGTATGTATGTAGGTAGGTAGGTAGGTAGGTAGGTATGTATGTATGTATGTATGTATGTAGGTAGGTAGGTAGGTAGGTAGGTATGTATGTATGTATGTATGTATGTATGTATGTATGTATGTAGGAAGGTATGTATGTTAATAGATAGGAGTATCTGCATGGTTTTAGGTAGGCATATGTAGAAAATTGTATGTTTTAGAACCCATTGGCTACAATAACAATTGTGAAATATCGCCTTTGGGGGGAAAGGTGATCAACATCACCCTTCGATAATCCTGGGCTCTGATTTCCGTATATCAAAAATATGGTTTATACTCGAGACATAGTTATTTTACTTACGAAATCGAATATTAAAGTGATAATTTTTCCAAGTCTATTTGGTATTGTTTCGGTGCAATATAAACTTTAAAATAGTCCAAAAAAAATAACATAATGTGAAACCGTTTCAGATTTGACAAGATTGGTGGAAAGTCTCAAATGAAACCTCAAAAATTTTGTGTAATGTTTTTTTTATCAGATTTGGTTTTTTTCGTTAAAACAAAGCTACTTCTACAGAGCTACAAATTTCCTATCTACGTTTTCAGTGGTTGTATAATGATTTAGTTTTCTTTTTTAAACTCAAACTTCGTAGTCCGCAAATAAATAATGTCAATAGACCCATAACAAAAGAGGGGCCGCAGACGAGGCTTAAGTGAGACCTCTGGACGGAACATCCTGTTTGTGACGTTTTGCACCACGTGATCGCCATTGAAATATACAGGCGGTAGTAAGGAACCGGATGTTCCGTCCAAATGCTGCCAGGTAAAAATGTTAATTTTCGGCCCCCAACTTTCAACATGGGTCTATTGTAGCAGTCGTTATCCGTGACGATGGAAGTTATGCCCAGAACGAAGTTCTTCTAACTTCTCACTAATGTGAGGTGTAGGGTGTACAGAACAAATCTAAAGACACTGTCACACCAGGCTCACACCAGGCCGTAAAAGTCCGTTTAAGTCGGTTTCGTTGCCAGTTTTGACCAATGAAATTCAGAAAATCTCGCCATGAAACCAGGATTCGAGCGATCGTGTGACCGTGGCTTATACTTATCTTTCGGCTACAATTATTTGAACACTAGATTCGCTTGTCAAAGCGCGCAAAAACATTTTGACATAAATACACCGTCTTTCTTAAGGCCTTTTCACACGAGCCAACTTTTTGACCCAACTAGATGAGTCAACTTGAGTCAACTAGTTGGTTCGTGTGAATAAAAGTTCGATGAGTTGATCCACCAAAAAAGTACGCGAGTAAAAAATGGATCACTGATCCATTTTTGCTGACTCAGCATTTTGATTTGAAAAGTTGGCTCGTGTGAAAAGGCCTAAAGTAGGTTTTGATCAGTTTATAATTAAACCGAGGCTTACCAATACATTACGGTGTAATAAAATTAAACTAAAACTGGGAAGCGAATAATCTACAAAGGTGTAAAAAGTGTAAACGTTTTGTCCCGATGTAAGTTAAAAATTTCCGCCTAGTAAAGGCTGTCAAGTATTTTAGACCTAATCTACGAACTAACCCCTGAACCTAGTATGAGACTTGCTCAAGCGTTACCGTTAACAGGGCTCAAAATAAAAAAGGACGGCCGAGCCAGCAGTGTGGAAAAAGTGGCTAGTTTTAGGAGCAGAATCAGTGCATTTAATAATCCATTTAGTGAAAATCCGACTCGGGGATGGAGACTCGGGTTTCCCAGAGGTATCGCGGCAATTTCGTGCCCCCCCCCCAATCCGTAGTGCCTATGCATGTTTTTCAATTTCTAAAGAAGGGAGGGGACTTTTGCCACGGATTGCGTGGAGGCCCGAGATTTGTAGCTACGCCACTGCTTGATACATGTACCTTGGAACACTCTGAGTAAAATGTTACTTATATTATAAATATAATATAATATAATAATAAGGTACTATATATATGGTAATAATAATACTATACAGGGTGTCTCAATTTGATAGATCGCAGGCCATTTTTCTCTAACGGTGTTTATCCTGCGGTTCTGAAATTTTAAGGGTATATTTTCTTAATTTCAGATTTTTCACGGTTTTGGAAAAATTAGTTTTTCACCGGTTGGTGTCACGCAAAATGTTCCAATGGAAAAGTTGTAGAGTATAAATGAAAATTTTACAATATGAAATATATTGTAACATTTTCATGTTTACTCTACAACTTTTCCATTGGAACATTTTGTGTGACACTAATCGGTCGAAAAAGATCTATTTTTCACTGAGTTCAGAGGCCGTGAAAAAAACAAGTTGTACTAGGAGGCACTAACCTTTAAGAAATTGTAGGAAACATGTGCATTTCAGTTATAGGTTTTCGAAAATAAACAAAGAACAATTCGATCCAACCCTAAGTTGAAGCTGGCAGTCCTGACGCTCTCTCGAGAAGAGGCGACGTATTAGGCAAGGATGGTGTTTTCAATGGTGATGTCCTGGAGAGCCCGACCGCGAAACCTCGGATTGATATTACCCCAGTTGTAGAAAAATAAAAAATAAGCGTAAATTTGGGCAACAAATCTTCGTTTAGGATCTTACTCGTAACCACGTTGAAATGGAAGACGCATTTTTTGTCTACTTTGTCTAACTAGGTGTTGGACGTAATCATTTTCTTTAACAATTACTTTTGGCAGATCTGAATATTCAGTACATAGCTGAAAGCGTAAGTTCCCTACAATAAATGAACATGTATGTTGTGATTAGTAACGATTGTTTACGTTAATGGCTCAGCCTCCTAGTACAACATGTTTCGGAGATGGGAGTGCATAGAGCGGAGGGATACATTTATGCCTTGGAGGGCCGACGGAGTAAATTGTTTCATACAGAGGGTGGAGGGTGGAAAGTGAAGGGTGGAGGGAAAACATTTTCACAAACACCCTATCCCAATTTCTCTACGGAGTCTTGCATACCTCTGGCGGGACGTAAGCCGGAAGATATTTTCACTCCGGAGTGTGGAGGGATAAAGCTTGGAGGAGGCATTTATGTTTCGGAGATTGGAGGGAAAACAGCGGAGTGGAACATTTATGCCGTGGAGGGCTAACGGAGTTATTTTTTTCACTCCGGAGGGCTGACGAAGGAGGGTAGAGGGGAAAATGTGTTCCTCCACGTTCCCTCCTGTTCGCTCCGAAATTGGAGTTTCCCTCCGGAGTTTTGCCCATGTATGCTGCATTCAGCAATAACTAGTCTATTATATTTTTAAAATTCCTTTGATAGAAAGATAAAATAGTTTGTGATAATAGACTTAAATGAGCCTTCCCAATCGACCGCCATTACCTTACAGTCTACGGGGAGGGTGATGAAAAAAAAACGGTTTTGGGGGGATGAAATGTCTGCGGTAGAGGGCTGGCTCGTTGGTTTCAACTTATAAATTGTTAAGTTTTAATTCGTTATGAGTTATCATAAATCAAGTTTAATACAGTTATGAATAATCAAGAATACCGTTATGAATAATTAAAGAAAATTACCCGAAAAACACTTCATCGAGTTCTCGAACGTTTTTCTTGACTACTCGAATAAATAATTTTTGGCTTAATCGAGTACACGATTACCCGTCTCGACAAAAATACTACCCAACTCGATACTCGACTAAAAGGTTTTCAGATACTCGGTACCCGACTCGTTTGCCTAAAACCACTACTCGCACAGCCCTAAAAAAGAGGTATGGATAATAATACTAGTGAAATGGTAGTAAATAAGTACAGTATTGTTATTACAAGCGTAAATGTTTTAGTTTAATAGTATCATATGTAACATAGTTAATCATAAGTGTGCCTCTATTTAACATCTCTGTAGTAAAAATTTAAATGACACCTTGTTTCACAGCCACCAAAGAAAATACAGCACTAACGTCGCGTAAAACTGGTTTTAACTTCCTTCCCTCCCCGCCAGAACTACTTTTGATGACGATAAAACCGTCATCGACTTTGAAGTGACGTCAATTACGTCATATCCTTGCAACAAGGTATCATTGTGAAAAAGTTCTTTCTGGCACACTTACGATTAAATAAGATACATATGATAGTATGTAACCAAAGTTACCTCTTTCTCGTTTTGAAAACAAGTGGTTCCTATTTTAATAAAATACATTCTATTACACATGTATGTAATATTTTAAAATGTGTTTAACAGTTTAAATTCTAGCGGTCTATTAAAAGGCTGGCGCTATTTCTGAGGGAGGGGGGGGGCAGTTTTTCCCCTTAGGCGCCGCCGCCGCCGCCGATTTTTTTCAACGCCGCCGATAATTTTCTGCAAATCGGCGCGCCACGCCGCCGCCGAACTAATTATCGTTCCCGCCGCCGCCGTTGAAAATTGGTTCGGCGCTATGCTCTAGTCCCGAGCACTCAATTCCAGGGATAATAAAGGACGAAAATAATTCCCTGCGTCGCAATTTCGAATTTATTTGTTCGGATCCTAGGACCCCATGGGCTATCCCAATGTAAGATAATGAAAGAGAGGTTCAAATTCGTATAAAAAAATAGTAATAAAGATTTTATATCACACTGATAGTCTTATCACAGTTATATTATCACAAAATTACGAAGGATATTACCTCGTTGAGTTATATAACAGGTTTCGACAAAATTATTTAGGAACTGAATGATCCTTTTAGGGTTGTATAGACTCAGTTTATGGGTTGGCAGGCAAAAGATAATTTAAGTAGGACGGCACATGGAGGTACTGGATGGTCGCTCCAAGGCCTAACGGTTATCGATTAGACTTAAGGGCACTGGATGGCCGCTATAAGATTAAAACTGGTGTAGTTGACTATGGAGGGCTAAACTACAACCAGAACGGAAGATTCTAATAATTATGAGATTAATTTTAAGTTTGAAGGACGGATTTACAGGATTAAAGACTAAAAATATACCAACTCATTAAACCAGTGTCATGCCAACAGGTCTTCAAAAGAGAAATAACTTAAAAGATTCTACCAAGGAGGATAGGAAGGGAGGCGAAGTAGGAGGGATAAACGCGCCCGCATCCTTGTAAGAAGTTTAGTGCGCGCTCGGCTCGAAAATTTCGGAAAAATGGCGGCAACACGTAGCGTAGCGGCCGCAATCTTGCCGCCATTTTTCCGAAATTTTCCCGCCGAGCGCGCGCTAAACTTCTTACAAGGATGCTGGCGCGTTTATCCCTCCTACTTCGCCTCCTTTCCTATCCTCCTTGATTCTACGGGGTCAAAAAATGTAAATCTCCACGGACTGCCGGTTTTAGGGGAACAGTTCGTAGATGGGCCGGAAATATGGTATATCGGTTATTAAGTATCAGAAAAATATAAACTCAAAAATAATAGAAATGTTGAATTAATAAAGTAAAAAAAGTACTTAAGTTCGTTTGGATCTGGTTTACTTGACTATTCTACGACGGTTCATATCACACAAAAAGACTAAGACCGCACACGCTGACGGCACGCTCGCATAACTCGCACAAAACACTGAAGACACTTCTTTGGACACGAGGGGCAATTGCTTAAGCCGACTCAAAAATACTTCGATATTAACTTTAAGCTTTAATTACTTTAACTTTATCCATAACTACTTAACTCTTTCATACCTAAGACAATTACAACTATAAAGACAATTTAACTAACTAACTCTTCATTTCTACCTTACACCAGGAGTCTCCGGCTCCCCTCTTCTTTGAATGATCTTCAATCTCGGATTACCGAGGATTATATTAGATATCAAAAAACTAAATTAACTAAAGCCAACGTTTTTTATCCCGTTACAAAAAACTATAGAGAAAAATAGCGAGAAAAAAAACAATAATCCGAAAATTATACTAAAAACGGGTCACTAGAGGGCGACATTGTCTCTACAAAATATAATTTTTGATTTCCATCGTATAGATGGTTTTTTATAGAATCACGCCCCGAAAAGTGAACGGGTCGTGATAGCCTTACTACAGAAGACAAATTTTTATGACGCTTTTTAATTATAATTATTTCTAATTATTCGTTAAAGGCAATAAAAGTTGCTAGATTACTTGGGCCTAGGGTCGTGCCTTGTATATTGGCTTAGCTGATTAAAATTATTATTATAATTAATATTTTAACTAAATTTTTGTTCAAAAACAAACTTTAAAGCTCTTATTCATAGCTTCTAGAAAATGACCAATCAATAAAAATTAAAATACTGTCCGTGTTTTCACGAGGATAATTTATCTAAGGCATCATTTAACATTATTACGAGTCCCGTTGGATATGAGTGATCAGGGAGTAGCACACATATCTTACTGTGCTAAGATTTGTGAAATGGCTTATACTTACGGTATGGAATTTAAAAAAAATTAACAAAGATTCTATTCGTAGTCTTCTATAATATCCGGGATATGTAAATTGTCGTGAATACTAATTTTTGCGCCCATGTCTTCGTCTTGCTCAATATGCGTATCAGGGTAGAACGAAAAATGAAACTCCAAATCTATAACAAAACGTTCAGCCTTTTTAAAACGAAAATGTGTCGTTCTGATATACAGGGTCTTTTTTTTTGCTCGGAAAAGTGTTTTTTTTCAAAAACTATTTATAGTACCGATTTCAAATTTGGAAGGTCAATTCTCTATACCGGGGGACATCAGTTTGAGAAATTTGAGCGTTTTCGGTAATGTTTTTCCACCAATTTTGAAAAATTATTTTTCGACCACTAGGTGCGAGATAAAAAATTTCTATTATAAAGTTGTAGGCCGTCATCGAAAACCCTTAAAAATTGTTCACTCGACGAAAAACAATTTATTTATCAGTGAAAATTCGAGCTTGAAAAATTTACAAGTTGGTGAAGCCAAATTACGATTGTTTGAAACGATAATTGAAACCGAATTACCTAATCCAGTTGAAACTTTGGTTAAAAAAACGACCGGATTTAAAAAACACGAGGCTATAGGTCTGAAATCTTCGCAGAAAGACATCCAAATGGAGCACCATCTGTAAATACAGTAAGACGAGCAATTCACGATTTCAATCAATTTGGTAACTTGCAACCTAGGTTTCGCGGATTGGGTCAACCGGATTTAGACTTCGAGAACAATGTACTCGCGTACTTTGTGGCATATCCTCGTCACAGTTGCGCTAACGCCGCTGCTGATTTGGGTTGTTCTGCAAATCGTGTGTGGAAAATTCTTCGTAAGAATCGCTATCACCCATACAGAGCTACGCTCCACCAAGGACTAATTGACGGAGACCATCAAATACGTTATGAATTTAGCAACTGGTTACTAAATGCTGTCCAAGAAGATAGACAATTTTTGCGCCTTGTTTTGTTCTCCAACGAAGCGTCATTTTCTAGAGATGGGCCCTTTAATCATCAAAACAGCCATCTTTGGTCTGACATCAACCCACATTGGGGTTTTGAATATCATCACCAGGTTCAATTTGAACGGGTCAATGTTTGGGTTGGACTTGTTGGAAACCGTTTGATTGGTCCCTTTTTCCTGCCGACGAACCTCAACGGCCAAAGGTATTTACATTTTCTACAGAACGAACTGAGTGACGCAATCGACGACCTTCCATTGGCTGAAAGACGTCAGTTGTGGTTTCAGCAAGATGGCGCCCCTCCGCATTTTTCCCGGCAAGTAACTGAGCACCTCAACAACGAGTTTCCTGAAAGGTGGATAGGGAGAAATGGTCCAGTGCATTGGCCAGCAAGGTCACCTGACCTAACACCACTGGATTATTTTCTCTGGGGATTCGTTAAAGCAAAGGTATACGCCACGCCCATTGAAACTAGGGAGGAACTCATTAGACGAATAATCAGTGCTTGCCGAGACGTCACACCAGAAATGGTAGAGAAAGCGTTTGAGAACTTAATTGTCCGCGCACAAACCTGTGTTGCAGCCAATGGTGATATTATTGAAAATGTTTTGTAAAAATTTATGTGAATAAAATATCTGCATTTAAAAACCAAACGTGTACATTTTTTAAGTGTGAAAACTCTACTACGTTTGTATTAGACTTGTTCCCTTTTCAATTATCGTTTCAAACAATCGTAATTTGGCTTCACCAACTTGTAAATTTTTCAAGCTCGAATTTTCACTGATAAATAAGTTGTTTTTCGTCGAGTGAACAATTTTTAAGGGTTTTCGATGACGGCCTACAACTTTATAATAGAAATTTTTTATCTCGCACCTAGTGGTCGAAAAATAATTTTTCAAAATTGGTGAAAAACATTACCGAAAACGCTCAAATTTCTCAAACTGATGTCCCCCGGTATAGAGAATTGACCTTCCAAATTTGAAATCGGTACTATAAATAGTTTTTGAAAAAAAACACTTTTCCGAGCAAAAAAAAAGACCCTGTATAGTAGAAACATTTAAAAAGCGACAATACTACGTGTTGTTAATGGCAAGAGGTTTTTTTTAAGAATGACTATGTTATCAGGGTCTAATTTTACTTCAGCACGACAGAGGGCTGGAAGAAAGCCTTTACCGGCGTTTGCTTCAATGGCGTTGGAACATTTGCGGTTTAGTAAACCAATGAGATACCGGGCCGATTAGATTTTTTGGGGGAACAAACTTACTTGTAGAGCGTTAAATCGATCGGGAGTAACGCTTCATATCGTATTTAAATTAAAACATAATAGTTTAAACCAATAATGTTTTTTATTTATAATTAGGAATAATAATATTATAATTAATTTTAACGTTTTTTAAAACCCTTCCCATGCTTGACGAGTAAGCTTATTCCTAATAGGCGAAATGATAAAGTCCAGGGGGGGGCTGAAAAGATGGTAGTCACGTGAGTTTGTGGAGGACTGCAGCGCCATCTATCCTAAGAAATAAGAACTATTATTTATTTTATTTTGCTAATGGCGGTTTAAATTTTAAACGATTCATATAAATTATCTAATTATTAATATTTATTGAAACATTTTGTAATAGAAAGGTGCAAGTTAATTAGCTGTCTGCAGTATTTGGAAGGAATATTTTTTTCTTTACCATCGCACAGCCAACTATGAACACACATTACCGAATCGAAGTTAGCTGTGAAATGGTAGTCACGTGATTTTGTTTTCCCTTTTTAACAAGTTGGTTAAGACCAAATTTACTTTATAGTTTCGCCTATTAAAAATAACGGTGGCTCATTAATTCTTTCCCGATTGAACCACACACCAAATCTCTCGTTTAGGTGGAAACTTAGACCATGGTGCCTGCGGATCATACGGACATTGTTTTTCTTCATATTTAGCGATAATGTTTTAAGACGTTGGGGGCTATTAAGAGCATATCTAAAATAGTATTGTCTAGAATGAAATTGAAATGAAGACTCTAACAACATGCGTCTTATCAAACAAATTGTAAAAACATTCCGTCTAATCAGGTTTTTATACCCAAGGTAAAATATAGCGCACACTAAAAAAAATTTGCTAAGGTATATAAGAAAAACTTGCGTTTTTATCATATTTAAAGGCCTAATGAATTAAAAATTAAAATCAAACATTGATAAGAGAAAATCATGAAATTGTCCATATTTTCAGATTGATCAAATGAACGAGAAACACGAAGGTCCAGCTTAGGAAGAGCTATTAAATAGCTGTGTTAAGATTTTGTTGACGACAAAAGATCTATCAATTGGATGATTACTTAAGAGTGGGCAACCAGGTGACTAAAAGGCCAAGCACACAAATGTACAGGCGAATTTAAGGCGACCGACCAACTCGAAAAAAAAACAATTATTTTTTAAGCGCATGTATATATTAAGATAACACTAATGTTTCTGTGAAAGAATGCACTATTGTGTTTCAAAAGCTAATCAAAGCGTTTAATAAACTTCACAACATCATCATTCATCAATAGTAAAAAAAATATTTTATTTTGTTTTTACACAAGATAGATAACAAAGTTACCAGTGGAGTGTACCACTGCTACTGCTAGGACTTAAATAATTAGTATTTACCAAGTTAACAGTGGAGTGTACCAATGCTACTGCTAGGACTTGTATATTCATTAAGAAAGGGAGCGTCCATTAATTACGTAGGGCAGTGGCGTAACTAGGGTAAATTTCGCCTATAGCAAGCACAAAAATCACGCCTACTCTGCAAGGGCGTTATTAAGGGGGTTTGGGACCAGGGCCGGGGAGTTAAAAATGACGTGTTACCATATGCACTGGTTGCTTCTACTTATTAGAAAGGCGATTAATAAAAAGTATATTAAGCAAAAGAATAGATAATCTTCTTATCTCTTGTATTGATGTCAGACCAACATGTGATATTTCTTAAAGAGACTTAAACGTTTACTGAAGATATACACTTTTTTCCTACTACTTTTTTGATTTTCGGCCATTTTGCGCCCCTTCTCAAAGTGGCGCCCATGGCAGTTGCCATGTCTGCCATACCCTAGTTACGCCACTGACGTGGGGTGATTTTCGACCCCCCACCCCTCCCCCTTGGTGAGATGTCGTTAGATTTGGCTCGACCCACTCCCTACCCTAATATCTTGTGAGATTTTTCAAAATGCGTATTTTTAGTGTAAATACGTTAATCTGTGTTTCATTGCATTGTATTTATTTAAAGAAAAAAAACATAATTAGTGTGATTTTCAGTATAATCATCTGCTCCTTCAACCTCGCTCTGATTTAGCCATTTTAAACCGTTGTCGCTTGCAGAAGCTCAGTAACTCGGCGGGTCACAATCCGTGAAGGTCACACTTTGTACGCTGGTGCAGGTGGTGCTCTGTGGACCGCACGCCGGTGCTCTGTCACTCTTGTGATGGATGAAAAGTAGATACCGAATGTACTGCAGCATCTCTTTTTCAGATCACTTAGGCAATAGAGGTCATAGGGCATGCTGATGAAGGTGTGCAAGGGTTGAATTACTTAATTTAACGAAGTTTTATCGCAATTTTACACGGTTTAACGTGATATTTGCTGACCCCCCCCCTCCTCCACGAGAGATTGGGTGAGATTCAGCTAAAATCCCCTCCCTCCTCTATACGCCTCACGTAATTTATGGACGCTCCCAAAGCTTAGACATAAAAAATTACCATAAAAGTATTGGAGCCGGCTTTTTCAATTCGGTAAAAGAATGTTTTAAAGAAATCTCCGCATAATTCGGGTGTAGGCACCATTTCTTAGGGTGGCAAAAAGACGAAATGTATCCATATTTAGTTAAACAGTAAAAATTTAAGAACTTACATAGGAATCTGACCGATTTGGAAAAAAAAATAAAAAATTAAAAAATTATAAAATGGTATCAAAGTTGACGAAAAAATTAAATTTTTCAACTTTTGATCAAGTTTGATCAAACGTTTCAACAAAATTGATATTTCTAAGGAAAAACGAGCAATAGGGCTATAGTTGGTAATGTATCTCATATTCGTTTTAAAATTTGAAGAAAAAAACCAATTTGATCAACTTTGATCGATTTTAGTCAATTTTATGAAAGGTTGATAACATTTTTAAAGTTTTTTTCAAATCGGTCAGATTCCCATATTATTTTCGATGAGAAAAGTATCGTGTTATCAGTATGGTTTTCGGTTGCCATGGCAAAACGAAAGCCCAGCGTAACTTTTCCCCTGCAGGTTTGACAAGTTAAATGATACCAGAGTTAGAACTAAATCGGTGGGTAACACCTTGGGTACATTCCTTGTAAGTATAGTCTATTGGTACAAAACGTTACGGCAATATGGTTTAGCTAGTCCAGTTATAATAGCCAAGATTTGTACACCTCAACTTAATTATTTATTCACTCGCAAATTTTTTTATTTGATGAATTTTCGTACGTGAAATTTTTTATTATTCAATATTTTATCAGCAATAATAAAATAAATCATAACATAACATAACATAACATAAATACTTAATAAATCAGAATATATATGATTAACCGTTTCGTTTAATCCCACATTCAACAATCACTGATAGGGGAGAAATACCAAACCGAGGAGTTCGTCACTTCGAGGAATCGCTTACGAGATTCCAAATCAACGAATCTAGAATCAAGATTTGTGATTCTGCTAAGATTCTAGGATGATTCCGTGTTTCCGCCATAATTCTTTAATTTACCGTGACTTTATTTTGATTCCATTGTTATACGTTTTCTATAATGAATCCCCTCAGAAATAAAATACAGGCGACCTTGGTGGCCAGCGTATTGGAACATTTCTTCCTATACACTTGTCCTACTTGTTTAGGAAAATGTAATGGAGTGCCATCTTATTGAAACCATAATCCGCGTCTTTCAGCCAAAGGAAAGTCGATAACGTCACTAAGTTCGCTATGTGAAAAATTATAATAGTCCTGTCCGTTGAGGTTTCGCGGCAGAAGAACGAGACGAAACATTCTGTTACCAAGAAGTCCAACCCGAATATTAACACGTTCAAATTGAACCCAATGATGGTATGTGACACCCCATCTCTAGGAAACGACGCTTCGTGAGAAAACAAAACGTGGCGCTAAAATTGTGGATCGTTATCCATATCATTGAGCAGCTAGTTGCTATATTCATACAGTCTTCAACGGTGTAAAACAAGAAATGCTCCAATACCTTGCATACCAAGGTCACCTGACCTAACGCCACTAATTTTTTTTCTGTGGTGTTTCATTAATTAAAAAGTATACGCCACGCCAATTGAAACCAGAGAGGAACGAAACCAAATAATCATCAGTGCTTGCTGAGAAGTCACACCGAAAATGAAAGAGCCTGCAATGCTGCCGTTGGTGGAATACACAGCAAATTTTAAATTCACTCTCAGATCTCATTCGAACATTAAAAGATCGTTTACGGTGTACCAAGAGTGATCTTAAAGTGATATTAGTATATTCTTAATAATTCATAGGCGATCTCCAAATTTTCTTGAGTGATCTATATTCAAAGTAAAGCGTTCTTATATAGTCTTAGCAAAAATGAGATCGCTTTTTCCCTTTTCATCTAGACAGTTTTTAACACATAGAGATCACTTAAATTTCAATTTTATTTCGGTACACTTTAAAAGATAAAATATTCTTTTAAACTATAACTCTTTATAACATTATTTATTAACTTAAACTTATGTTTAAACCCAAAATCCATAATTTAAAAACAATTGTGCTTAAGATAAAATTTCAATTACTTTATAGGTTATTTCTATTTTGACTACTAGACTTGAATACCTGCGTCCCAAATATTTCGATTGAAAATGGCTTCTGTGATTCTACTTTCCTATTGTTAAGTTTTTTCAATAATAGTTTTCGATCAAATTTGACATTTCTAAGAATGCGACATTGCATGATTGAAATGATTTAAAATTAATTGTGATTGTATTTTACTATGATCGTGTTTATATTTTTAAGATAAACATTTCCATTAAAATAATGTTAATTAATTAAGAAAAAACGGTAAATGTCATGGCGACCACTATAGAAGCTACCGCTGTAACGTCACGTGATTTCAAAAACATATTAGGCCAGTAATTTTTGTATAGCAGTATTTCGTTTTATTAGTAGTTTAATTAAATGGGACCCATAGAAAACAAATTAGGGTAAGCGTCACTGGTCCTAAGCATTAATTTATTTTTGTAGACAATAGCGGTCACTAATCCCTAGGACTAGTTTGTAAAAATTCCTTATTTCCAAGACTGATTATAAGGCAGTGGGTAACTAAAATCTTCTGGAAGGCAAATCATAGGCTAATAATATATACTCTATCCGCCAAAGGCACCAGTGGTTACCCCTGATTCTTAGGTTTAGTTGGTGCGTTATCGAGAACCGTTTTTTGGCGCAATTTTGTTCATCGTAAATTCGTAATTACTACTTTTAATTCTCACAATATCAGTGCCAAAAAGTTGTTATGAGTGTGTAATTTACCTGGATGTTTGAAGTATTAGACAGTATAGTTAGTTTTTTTCAGATAATTTAAAGAGAGTTTGTTCATCTTAAATAATTCTGGCCTAGGCCTTTATATACCACGGCGGGCTAGCCCCAACCAGGCCAACCTAACTTCTGAAATTTAGCCCTAATTTCTATACTTTAGCTAGAGTATTGAACTATTGACTAGTATCTGGTACGTTTTAATAAGAGTAATGCTTAATTAGTAAATAGCTGAGAATAATCCAAATTATATTTGTGAAATGTGCAATTTCAGAACGAAATTCATCCATACATTAAACGAACATGTTATCAAGCTTCATAAGAATGAAAGCTTGTTTATTATTCCTTGTAGAGTGGGCCCTTATAAAACTAACAGCTACGGTGCATTTAAGGTAGATTGTTGTCGCCGTCACCCAGGTTGCTTACGAAATGGAGACAAGCTAGAAAATGAAATGCAGAAAATGAAGAAATGGAAGTTAATGGAAATATTTTTAGTGACGGTTCTGTAGACAGTCGCTTTAATAGCCCTAATCCAATCCCACTGATTGATGATGATTTAAATAGTGATCTCAAGAAAAAATATACAAACATCCTGAGATTAGAAGGGAAGCTCGGGCTTAGCAAAAAGGTAATTGAGAGCATAGCTCAAGAAATTTGACAATTATTAAATGACGTTTCGGAAATAATTAGAGATGATTTTTCTCGAGTCGAAATAGGTTAAGACCCTGTAAATATAAAAGATCCAAAATTTCATGCTATTTTTGATTTTTCGAATTATATAAAAAAATGTTAACTGATGCTGGTCGACAACAATTTTTAAAGAAAACTTTCATTTAGGAGAAGTAACACCGATATATCTTGGTACTAGGAGGTCTAAAGTGAAAGGAAGATTTGTACCTAAAATGTTTATGCATATTGCGTTCCTTCTTAGACAGCATAAAAACGTTACTAAGAACTCCTGATGTTGAAAATTCTCATGAAAGTGATTATCTGGTTATGAAAGATTGGTGTGATGGGTTTTTTTAAAAGAGCACTCTTTCAAAATCGAATTTTATTCAAATTGTGCTAATGTAGATGATATTGAAATAGTAAACCCAATAGGAGTTCATAGAAAAACTCATAAGTTGACAATTTTCTCATTTGAACTAGTAAATATCCCACCACAGTTTAGGTCTAAACTATATACAAAGCAGCTATTAGCAACTGTCAAGTCCGCAGAGGCGAAACAGTTTGGTCTAAAGCCTGTGCTTCTAGATTTGATTCAGAGTATCAATGCATTGAGAAATGGACTAGATTTATTTGATAATTGTATTATTGTCTATACTGGAAAGATTGTTGGTACGCTAGCGGACACTCCAGCAGCTAGACAATTATGGGGATTTAAAGAGGGAGTTGCTCTTGCAAAAAAACCATGTAGGACTTGTATGGGTGAGATAGAGTTAGACTTTCAAAGGCGTTAAATTGCGGAATACCTAGAAATGTGTGAAATCCTAATTGATAATGTGTCTTTAGATTTAGCCGTTCATGATCCAATGCATGTGCTGTTAGAAGGGGTAGTCTTAGTCGAGTTAAAAGCTATATGGTAGCTAATTTTATAAATGTTGAGAAGTTCTTTGAAGATCATTGGTTCAACTTCCAAATAGAACAATTTGATTACTCATATTTAGAAAAGATAAATAAGCCAACCAAAATCAAATCATCTCATTTGTCATATAAAGGTCATATATCTCTATCAGCATCTGCAGTTCTAACTATTTTAGAAATACTGCCTTTTATTTTAGCAAAAAAAGGAGAAAATTACAACCCCAAACTTCGAAATTTTGTTTTGTTAGCAAAAATTACTTTTTTGAGCACATCGCCATATTGCTTAACAGAAAGTGCCAAACAATTAGAAAATGAAATTAAAAAGCACCATGAAGTATTTTTAGCTGAATATCCTGATATTGATCTAAAACCTAAATTTCACTATTTAGTTTATTTTCCGGGGCAAATAAGAATAATCGGTCCTCTAAGACGCCATTGGTTTATGAGATTCGAAGCCCATTTTAATGTTTTCAAAGGTCGAAAGTGGGGATCATTTAAAAACATAGCATTAATTATGAGTCGCTTCCATCTTTTAAGAAGTTACTTTTAACAAAACACAGTAAGTGGTGACCCGAATAAAATTTTTTGTATGGATCAGAGCAGGTGAAGGTCGGTGATGTTATATTGCTAGGAGATCTCAATGATGAAATCAGGCTTTTAATTACCCCCTTCGTAGACGATGATGACTTACAAATTTATGTTGTTAACGAATTTGGGGTTCATGGAAATGTTTACAGACCCGGGGCAGCACTGTCTCTGTCCTCGCTATCTTGGGAAATGCGGCGATTTGCAGTAATTCATGGAATAATTGCCACCAATAAAAATTATTTTTTCATTTCCAAATCAGTGGTTTTCATTGACTATGCGCATCATTTAAATGCCTATGAAGTGAAATTAAATGACGCACATTCAGTTGTACAAAAAGATCAACTTGAAAACCCTTGGCCACTTACCCTAAGAGTACTAAATAATAATCGTTTTGTAGTTGACAAATACACGTGCTTAATAGTATAAATACCAATATTTTTATCAGCTAGGTTTTTATGTTTAGTCCAGGTTTGCTAATTAATACTTGGTAAGAAATGCATTACATCTTGCTGCTTTTATTTCATCATATTTAAACTTATAGAATATTACTTTGTGAAATATTGCTCTACAATTATATTCTTATTTCCAATTATTTTTTATAATACAGCCTATGTTTAGAGAAAAAATTTCAATGACACATATTAGTCATTAGATACTTTTAAACATTTCAATATGCCTAGTTACGCTTCTTCCTAATTTCTTGCGCAATATCCAGAAAGGCAATTTTAAATATATACTATAAACAAATTTGTAGAACTTAGTGTACACCTTATTCATAGAAACTTGAATAATTCGATTTAAAAACAAACCGACGACCAATTCTGAGCATTATTAGTATGTCTATTTAGCGCGGCTTACATTTAGGTATTTCAATATTTAATGTTTGTCGCGTCAAAAAGTGTAATTTGGCAGAAACAACTTAGTTATTTTCCCAAGTCTCATCATTAAGCGAACAATGGGACTTTTTTCACTGAAACAACAATTTTAATAAGTTTTTTATGACGGGCTACAATTTTCAAACTGAGAGTTTTGATCTAGGACCTAGTGATGAAAACAAATCTTTCACAATTGGTGAACCAATGTGCCAAAACAGCTTTTGACGTCCTTCTTTAATTTATTTAGTTCAATGGACTGATTTAAATTTATACACACTAACGTAAGAATTTTTATACTTCTTCAAAAGTATGTCATTTAGTTTCTTTACTTTTATAGCATTAGCGTTTTCTGCCATAATAAGTTAATCGTTCTTCGCCAAAATTATTTTGAATTCCCATTTACACCCAATTTTGCTGCGTTTATGACAAGAATCGGTCCTACGAGGAAATATTTTTCTTTTCTCAACTGACATTTTCGCTATTAAATGAGGTGTTAATACCCGAGTCTTTCATTTTCATTGTTCCCGAATCTTCATTTAAAGGTGATTTGATAAAAAATTGAGCTTTTGGCAATTAATTTAACAATAATCTGTATTATACCTTTTTTCTAACAGGCGAGTTGGTTTTTGGCTGGTTACATGATGCTACGAATTATTTTCTAATTGGTACTGCTTCACTTGGATTAATTTTGGCAATACTTTAAAAATTCCCTTGCGTATATTAGAAACTTTCATCACCTTTGGTCCAAAACCTTATTCGTTTCCAAATAAGGGTTTCTCTGAACACAATGATGTGTACGGTGTCAATGTAGGAACGACAAAATAATCACTAATATTGAGCAGCGTTGTTTTGGTTTAAAGAAGAACTACTGCCATTCGTACTCAGAAATGAATTCAGCGTGAGCTTAATTTAATTGATTTTCATATATTCAGGGAAGTGTTCAATGGCTTGAATAACCAAAACTAGTTCTGTTTTACTTTTTTTGGAATTATTTTAAAAAGCCACTCGCTCAACCCAATGGCTACATCGTAAATTGAATAAAATCCAAGAAGTGGTGTTCTTTTTTCATATTAATATGAAATTTTTATTTTCAAAGAAAGACTGACAAGAATAGTATGAAAAGGACAACGATAGGGAAATTTGAAAATAACAAAATTTGTGACTGTTCAATTACGGTGTTTTTCTGTAATACAGGAACTGTCATTCTCAATGCACCCCTTTTAACGAATTCTGTGTTTTTATATTTAACAGTTCTTTTAAATCTAATATGTGATCGTCCTATTAAAAATGTCGAGAACAAATAGCCTCTTATTTCAAGTAAATTTTGTTAGAATTGGACTTGTTAATCCAAAATTTAAATATTTTTGATCAGTTGAAAATTGTTGAAATGATTAGTTTTGGTTTTTTGATTTGACAAATTTGTTAGTACACACAAATACAGCGGAAAGATATCTTTTTTTTTAATTTAACTACCGATCAGACTACCGATGACAAAAATCACCAAACATTAAACGAAAATATTTAAATATAAAATTTATTTATTCATTAATATATTACTTTTTATATTTAAATAGATTAAGCTATTACATGCCAAGATTTCGAAGTCGAAACTTTAAGCCTTGCCTGTTATAACCACGAAATGGGGGAAAAAAACCGGGACTCCACGCGAAATGCGAGACGTGCCTCTTATCTCCCGTTACGCTCCTCTAGCGAAACTGTTTCTACGAATCTACTGACGTACCTTTAAAGGGGCAAGCACTCTCTACCCTCCTAACACCCACCCGTGGATATAGTCTCCTAAAACAGGCTCCATGCGTGGGTCGATAAAGTTGGCCCCCCTTTTTAGTTCCACATCGAGAAATATATATCGAAGTGGGACTATTGCTATGGACGGATTGTCGTTAAGTGTTGTTGTTCGTGTGTTAGTGTGTTTGTGTGTTTGTTGTGGAAAAGCGACGACACGGTAGGTGGAGCTGCGAAAAATAATTTAATAATATATTATATATTGCTGGCCTGGCCGGGGCTCGAACACAGACAGCCGCTCGAAGCGTAATCTCCAAAAACCCCACGGCCTACCAACCTAGCCACGCCGTCTTCAATATACATTCGCTTAAAATTTAACCCTTGAACAGTTTTTTTCTTCCATTGGGGGCGGGAAGAAATTTTGCGTTTACTCAAAAGCGGGGTAAGTAGATTGTGAACTAGTAGTGCCCGTGAAGGCAGGAGAGCGCTGACGGTGCAGTCTGCGGATCGGACTGAGGATTTGCGGACAGCCATATTCCGTTCTCTTTTCGAATCACATAGGCTTTTTCGCCCGTCAATTTTCTCCCTCGCCCCTGAATCGCGAGGCCCCGCTGACGGTGCGGTCTGCGGGTCGGACTGGGGATTTGCGGACAACCATATTCCGTTCTCTTTTCGTATCACATAGGCTTTTTCGCCCGTCAATTTTCTCCCTCGCCCCTGAATCGCGAGGACCTACTGACGGTGCGGTCTGCGGGTCGGACTGGGGATAATAAGTGTGGCACTTTCTTATCGAAACCGTGTTTGGTCAAAAGTAAGAAGTGTGGCACTTTCTTATCGAAACCGTGTATGGTCAGAAGTAATAAATAAGTGTGGAACTTTCTATAGCGGTACAAGTAGATTGTTAACTAGTAGTGCCCATAAAGGCAGGAGAGATAGATCCGTTAGAGGTCTGCGGGTCGGACTGGGGATAATAAGTGTGGCACTTTCTTATCGAAACCGTGTTTGGTCAGAAGTAATAAATGTGGCACTTTCTTATCGAAACCGTGTATGGTCAGAAGTAATAAATAAGTGTGTCACTTTCTTATCGAAACGTGTATGGTCAGAAATAATAAGTGTGGCACTTTCTTATGGAAACCGTGTATGGTCAGAAGTAATAAATAAGTGTGGCACTTTCTTATGGAAACCGTGTATGGTCAGAAGTAATAAATAAGTGTGGCACTTTCTTATCGAAACCGTGTATGGTCAGAAAAAATAAATAAGTGTGGCACTTTCTTATCGAAACCGTGTATGGTCAGAAGTAATAAATAAGTGTGGCACTTTCTTATGGAAACCGTGTATGGTCAGAAGTAATAAATAAGTGTGGCACTTTCTTATCGAAACCGTGTATGGTCAGAAGTAATAAATAAGTGTGGCACTTTCTTATCGAAACCGTGTATGGTCAGAAGTAATAAATAAGTGTGGCACTTTCTTATTAAAGGGAGAGTGACCAAAAAAAAACAGTTGGTCTCATTCGATAGAACTCTTTAACGCGCACGCAGTGCCGTTAATTTCCGCCCCCTCCGACCAACCCCCTTAAAGGGAGAGTTACCGGGAAAAAAGTTGATTTCATGAGGGTGGGCGGTGGCCACTCTTTAACATAGGATGGTGAATTTTATTTCAAACAATAGGAAATCACATGGGCCCAACAGATTTTTTATTAGTTTGCGACACCCGGGTCAGCTAATGGTGGGCGGCATCCACTCTTTAACTTAGGGTGGCAATTTATTTATAAAAAGATAATAAATCACGTAGCCTCATTAGCTTTTGTATTAGTTTGCCTGCCTGTGTCTACTAAGGGTGTATATATTTGTCCACTCTAATACACTGATGTGGAACTAATATTACGGCCTGGGCCGACTTGTTTGATTTCCCAGAAAATTTCTCTATCAATTTTATGCCCCCACAATGCGACAACATGAAAAAGAGATACGACTTTAGAGCTCGGTGTTTGGATAAGAATTAATCACTTTATTTATTTTTATCCAAAACACACAGTTATCCACAAATTATCCAGAAAAATCTATTATTTTTACATGTTAAATTGCTTTTTAGTCTGGATAATATCCACGAATAAACAGTTAATCGTAATTTTTATGGTTAATCGAAATTTTAGCGGTTAATTTATTTGTTTCGCCGAGCTCTATACGACTTTACCATTATCGAGATATAATTAAAATTAAAAGGGGGGCTAAATTAACGTCAGCTCCCATAATTTTAATAGCAAATTTTAGTGTTACGCGTAGGAGTGTAATATATTTAGGTCCAAAATGGTTTAACAATTTAAATTTTGAACTAAAAATGAGTTCTTCTCTTAATTCATTCAGAATTAGCTTAAAACAATTTGTTAAAAATAATACAGATATTTTTCATTAAGTAATTAATGATCAAACAATATATATATTTTATACACGGTCGAAATAACTTTGTGATCCACAAATTTCCCCTAAATACAAGCCCTGCTTAGGTAGGGAGAATATGCTGTACGCAGTTTTTGTCTACTGTTTGTTGTAAAACTAAAATTATTGCACATTAAAGTAATAATAATAATAATAATAATAATAATTTTAATTTAATGCGAAACCATAAAATGAATGCGACATCAATATAAATTAATGCGACATCATTTTAATGCTAAACCATAAAATGAATGCGTTATCAATATAAACGAATGGGACATCAATTTAAATGAATGGGACATCATTTAAAATTAATACGAAACAATAAAATGATTGAAAAGTATAATAATGAATTTTTGACACTTATTAAAATATTTCATTTCACTGATAAAATAACAACTTATCACTTTATGAAATGAAATATTTTAATAAGTGTCAAAAATTCATTATTAAAATATTTCATTTCACTGATAAAATAACAACTTATCACTTTATGAAATCAAAATTGGCTTAAGGAAGAATACCGATTACCAGTATTAAGGCTGTGTTGGGTTTTCCAAGTAATTTTTTGGGAACAAAATCTCTGAAACAAAGCACTTTATAACTCACGTTCATTAGGCAAGTTCCACTCATTAGGATAAATAGAAAACAGATCTTAATCTGTGACGTAGCCAGAAATACGCCAAAGGAGTTGATATATAATACAGACAAACGTTGGCCCAAAAGGGGTGGGGCGTTGGACAAGGAACCCCTTGTTTACGCCACTCCTCTTAATATTTGACAAACTTATCTTTAACACCCTCTGTAGAATTTACTTATGTCGTACATTTGCGGTTTGATGACAGAAGTATTTTGAAATAGTTGCTTTTAATAAATTAAGTCCCGCGTTCAATTAAATTGAAGTTGCATTATTAAAAATTATATCGCATTCAATACAAATTATATCGCATCCATTTCAAATGATGTATTATTCATTTGAAATAATGTGCATTCATTTGAAATAACGTCACATTCATTTGAAATAATGTCGCATTCATTTATATTGATGTCAATTTAAATGGTGTTGAATTAATTTAAAATAAGGTCGCATTAATTAAAATTGAGGTCGCATACATTTATATTTATGTCGCATTCGTTTATATTGATGTCGCAAATATTTATATTGGTGTCACATTCATTTAAAATAAGGTCACATTTATTAAGACGATGTCGCAAGCAGTCACCCAGATGTCGCTTTCGAATCGCGATGATTCGTAATCATATGCAATCAGTGCTATCAGTTTTCTTGCATAAAACTATCACTTCTAAAACACAAATGGAGTGCATTTAGTAGTCAGTTTCGCAGGTATTATATGTTGTCGAAATTAATAAAGGTGTTGTCGCATTGGTCCACGTTAATGACATAATTTAATAGTTTTTCCCAATTTTTAATATTCTGAGGTTTCCAATAAATTAGCCCACCTTTTTACCTAATTTGTTGCATTAATTTGATTGACGTCTCCTTAGATTGTTATTTTTCTTCTTATTCTGATAAAAAAAATTTAGTTTAGAACTAGCCTATTTTTGTATCTATTATTAGTCATATTCCAATCTGGTAAGGAAGAACTATTTCTATTGATGACGCATTTAGAAAAATGGTTGTCGCATTGGTCCGCGTTAACGACGTAATCTAATTTTTTTATAACTAATTTTGTTTTTTATATTTTGGGGGCTGCCATTACATTAGCCCTTTTTTATCTATTATTGGTCACATAACAATCTGGTTAGGAAGAACTATGTCTATTGATGTCGCATTGGTCCGCGTTAACGACGTAATTTTTTTTACAAATTATATATTTAAAATTTGGGTACTGCCATTAAATTAGCTAACATTTAATTTTATCTATTACTAGTCACATTCCAATCTGGTTACGAAGAACGATTTTTATTGATGTCGCATTGGAAAAATGGTTGTCGCATTGGTCCGCGTTAACGACGTTATTTATTTTATTATATAACTTATTTTTTTTATTTTTGGGGCTTTATTAAATAAGCCCCCTTTTTCGTTTGTCTATTATCTCATTACCTAATTTGTCGCATTCGTTACAAATAGTGTCGCATTAATTCGCATCGACGTATCTCTATATTAAGGTCAATTAATATTATGAATTAATATGGGGGGTTACTGTTAAGTTTGCCCCCCCCCACTTTCTCTATTAATTTTCTCATAAACTATTTTTTCGCTATCAAAATTATATATGGCGCATTTCTTTGCATTGACATGTAGTGGCTATGATATTGTATCCTGGTTAAATAACGAAATTATGAGGGCCAACGTTAATTTAGCCCCCTTTCAATTTTAATTATATCTCGATAATGGTGAAGTCGTATCTCTTTTTCTTGTTGTCGCATTGTGGGTGCATAAAATTGATAGAGAAATTTTCTGGGAAATCAAAAAAGGGGGGCCCACTTAATCGACCCTCCATGCGCCAATCTCTTAGCGCGTGCAATTTAAAATTTTTATATATTAAACTTATTATTTACCATGGTGAATATTAGTAGAAATTATGTTTAATTCAGAGAAATCGGCATGGTATTAGAAATCCCTTGCTCATGTGGAAAAACGTATATTGGTGAAACAAAACGTTCCATTTTAGACAGGATACGTGAACATAAATCCTGCGTGGCTAAGGGCGATATGAATAACGGAATTTCAAAACATATTTGGTCTACGTTAAACCACTCTATTAAATGGGATGATTACAAAATTTTAAAACGGGAAACCAATTGGTACAAAAGAAAATTCTATGAAGGATTGTATATTCGTAAACTAGGTAATTTAAATTTAGATAAAGGATGTCAAGAAGTAACTAATTGGGGTAATATTGTGATTTAAAATTTTATTTTATTTTATATTTATATTTTAATAATTCACACTGACTTACATATACTTTGGATTTATCGGTTACATTGATTCTATTACACACGTAAATTGTTAAAATCAGTAAAACTTTTGTTTATTTTTTAACACGCTGACCTTCTGCTCGCGTGATATTAGAACTTGAATATGGCGCGTGGTAAAATTTTAAATCAAATTAAAACTAACGAACGACTGAAGAAGAGCCTCGGCTCGAAACGTCTTGTATAAAATAAGTTTTATCTTCTAATACCATGCCGATTTCTCTGAATTAAACATAATTTCTATTAAAATTTTTAACAAACTTAAACCAAACCAGTGATAATCAGGCAAAATGCAATTGTAATTTCATATCATTTATTTAATTGTAGTTAAATAATGCACGGTTATAACAGTCTATATGCTAGGTTTACTTTATGGTACCAAAAGATAACTTAATTAAATTTGCATATATAAGTTTTAATATACCTAGTAAAACTAGGGTTCTTTATTTATTGAACGAAAAATATGAAATTTTCGAGTATGGGCCGCGAAAACACGTAGCGTAGAAGTAAAATTTTAATGTTGACTCTAATATTCGATAACAAACCAAACTAACATGGCTTTTTATTTTATATATAATTTTGTTATTTTATTCGCCGCAAGTATACGATACTATAATTGCGTAGTGGTACATATAATAAAAGTAAATTGTACATTCTTATAAATGCAATAGTGTTGTGTGCACGAAAACCATTCTTCGCATCGAGGAAAACGATACAGCTCTAGAAATAATATGAAGTTGACAGCGGTTTCAGAAAACAGGTAAATTTAAATTATCTTTGGGCACAACGAGATATCATTGAGACCTCTTTGGATTCGAGATGATGTGATAAGATAATTTATCACCATTTAAGGTTTCGATTGTGCACAGAATAACAGTTCCTTAAATCATGGGAATGACTCATGCTGCTACAAAAAATAACAAAATGAACTGTAATTTGACATTGTTCTCTCGGACAGAAATTGAGTGCTTTAACGCTTGAAACGGTTAGACCCCTGATGATGTTCTACCGAAACTAGTCGGGCCGTGTAAATCATATTTTAAATAAATCTTGTGCACTATAATTTTTTTGTTTATTTTTTCCTTTAACTAGTAAATTTTGCGCCAGTTGCTAAATCTTAATTTTAACCAAGAAGCAGATCCTTAATATAAATATTTATAAAATCATTTTAAAGGAATTTAACTGACAATCTACCATTTTACTAAATTAACCCGCAAAAAAACATAATAGAATAAATCTAAGTAAGAAAACTGCAACAATTCTAAGAATATTCGCTTTATTATAAGGATCTTTTATTTCGGAAAAACGTCGGTGTGCTTCTTTTCAAAACACTTTTCACTTTTTATTAAAACAAAATTTTACCAATTAAGTTTCAAATAAATTTTAAAATATTTTTAAACGTTTTTAAGGTAACTTTAAATAAATATACTCTTTAATTGATTTTAATAACGGGACGTGAGTGATCCATTTCTCTAAATTTTGAAGTATCTAAGCTAATTTTAAAATATAATAAAACACTCTTATATTAAGCAATATTTATTTTAAAATATTATTTTCTACTCTACAATAGTTTTAGTTCATACAACACGCAATACTGATTGGAAAATAGAAAAATAGTTGCAATCAGTAGGTCTAATGAAATGTTAGTTAAATAAATGGTTTTCTATTAATAACTTAGAATAAAGTAGAAAGCTTAGGAAATATCCATATCATATTTTTTCTTACGTGGAAAGCCACTTAACGAGTACATATTTATGGAATACACAAATGCGGTAAACATCGCTATAATTTATTTTTATAACATGATTCAAACACCATATAAATTGCTAAAAGTTCATTATTGAACTATCTCTTTTTATACTTTTAATAACTGAGAGACACCGTGTCTCTCTGTTAATAAAAGTACAAAAAAAGATTGTAGTTAAACTATTTCTATGGATAGGTGGGGCGGCGGAATGGTTAGCGCTTTCGCCTCGCAGCAAGAGGAGCCGGGTTAGATCCCAACTTGTGGCACTGGGTGAAAACTCGGAAATACTCCTTCTGCTTTGAGTTTGCCAGTTCTCTCCTCACTGGCTTAAGGTGTTTCCCCCCGAGTTCTTCATGATGGGCTTGAAACCTCCCTCCTACGCATTGTAACCCGGCCACCTATTTAACGGCATTATAAGTCGCTAGATGACTTGGGCCTTTCGTGGTACCTTGGGTAATAGCCTAGCTGATTATTATCTTTTAATATTTATTGAACTTTAAGAAGTGGGTTAAATCCTTAAATGATTTTATTAGTGCTAAGTTCCAATAATTTCAAAAAATCAAGTGTAATCGACACTGTAAAAACATGGTCAGAAATTTTGGAAAAAAGAAATTTGCATGAGGTGAATGCCAATTCAAAGAATATCCCACGATGGATGCTGGTAAAGTGCTTCTTATATTGGAAAGCTAACAGGAGCGAAGTACCAGTGTTAAGGACACAGAATGATAGTTTTACTGTTTATAACAGGTATTGGTACTTTTCAGTGTTGAATACGCGAAATGGTACTTGCAAATGTTAACAATTGTAGCATTTAGTAATCATTTGTGTCTAAATGGTTAAACGATAACTGATGTCATATATAGATTTGATTATTCAAGGTCATAAGTCCTACAATAGGTTGACTAACACTCTTAGTTTATTAAGTAATCGACATAAATGTTTATAACTTAGAATAGATGTAACAAATTCAAATATCGGTTTTATTTTAAACATAACAAAATTTTATAAAACTGGAAAACCTGTGGCTCTAATAATGGTACGAACTCATCGAACAAACGATACTCGAACTTTTTTAAATATTCCAACATCGTTGCGGATAGTTTTACAGCCTCAATTAAGTGTCGTCGCAGGTCGTCAACGTCCCTGATTTCAGTCCACCCCAACATATCCACATTAAAGGAAAAGTCGCGTCAAGAAGAGATCTTACGTCGCGGCTTAAATTGAAGCACAGCCGCAGCATCAATCAGGGAAAATACTTTAATTTGGCATTCGAATCTTTTAAGTTGCTTATTTCTGACCATAATTAACATTGTCGATTAAACTTGATTCTTTTAAATAATGGGACTTGACATTAATAAACATATTGTAGGATTAAGCACACTTCTGCTAGTTTTTTTAATTAACTTAAGACATTGAGTTTATCACTTCACCGTTTAAAAAGTATGAATTTTAAGTGTTCAAGGTAGGATACCTAACTTTACATGACTGGCTCTTTCATAGTTTTTGTGGGCCTTAAACCCTGAAACAGAGCATTGTTCATAAGACTTTTTCAAATTCATTGGAATCTTAAGTACCCGCTTTAAAATGAATGGTAATCTTATCTGTTACACCCGGTATTAACAGGAACCAAAAACCACTGAGATAAAAAAATATTTGAAAGTGTGCATGATAAATGGAGAAGTAGGAAAAAATAATAGATAGTTACAATATAATTAAGTTTTAGAATTAAGAAAGACCTATCTTATTTAACTGGCAAAATTCGATTGTAATTTCATATCCTTTATTTAATTAACGAAAGTTTTGCAATTTCCGAGCACGAGCTTTGAGAGCACGAAGCGTAGAAGTTAATTGAAATGGCTATATTAAGTGCACTTCAATATTGAAAAACAAACCATAATTGCATGGCTTAATTATTTATAAATATAAATATATATCTCAATATATTCTTAATAAGAAGTGCATTTAATTCGCCGCGAGTAAACGAGATAATGGAAGTTATTTTTATTTGCGTAGTGGAATACAAATAAAAATAGATTGCATTAATGTTGTTTGCACGAAATTCTATTTTAGCGTCGAGGAAAACGATACAGCTCTGGAAAAAATACGAAGTTGATAGCGGTTGCAGACGGAAGATCAATCTATTTTTTCCTTGGGCACCACGGGAAGACACCGAGACGTTTTTTGATTCAAGATGATTTGATAAGATAATTTATCGCATTTAAAGGTATGAACAAAATCAAACTGACATTATTTAAAATTAAATCCGTTTTCAGTTTCTGTTTTTAACGATGATATAATTTTCAATTCATTCAAATATGTTATATTGAGGTAAATCCTTAATGCATCGCATTTATTTTTTAATTAAATCGAATTAATAATATTTGTCAAATTAAATAGATCTTATAACCTAAAACATCTTTACAAAGCTAATAAAACGAACATTCCTAAGAACAACTTGCAAGCGAATAAAAACGTAACAAAAACGCAAAATCTCGAATGTATTTTGTTGACACCCTCGTTTAAATGAGGGAATAGAATAATGAAAAAAGTTAGCAAAATAGCTTCATCGTACACTAACGTTGCTAATATTTTTAAATCCTTCCCCCGATGCAGTGTTTAAAGGTCATCACGGATAACTTGAGTGAAATGTACCCTAGTTATCATCTCTTTTCTTTCATATGGCTAATATAACCTTAACAATTCGGCCAAGACCGAAAATATTAGTTCCAAATCAGTGTATTAGAGTTTACAAACCTATACACCCTCAGAAGACACAGGTAGGCAAACTACTACAAAAGCTACGTGATTTCTTCTCGTTTGGTATATAAATTGCCATCCTAAGTTAAAGAGTGGATGCCGCCCACCATCAGGAGACCCGGGTGGGGAAACCAATACAAAAGCTGTTGAGGCCATTTGATTTCCTATCGTTAGATAGATGAAAAGTATCAAAGGTGAAATAGGTAAGCAAGACACGACAAACATAATTCTATTAAATTATTGAAGTATGTGGAAATATGATTTAAAGAAATTCTTAAACTGGGATTCAAATGTGTTTAATTTAGGAAATTTATATCAAACATTTGGGTAGTTTAGGCACCAAAAGTCATGTAAATTCGGATATTCAAAAAAATACCCATTAATGTAATTTTGCAGAGCAGAAATTAATAGAATATGTTATTCTCAAATTTTATATTATCTCGGTGACTAAATTTGTATTTTCTTAGAGCTGATATTTAACATGGATTATTTACAACTGCATTATTCATATTATTGCAAGAATGTATTTAGGCACTAAGAATATGGCAAGACGGAGATTCTGTCCCCATGGTCGCATACTTTGCAACTTACGGGCCTGTTGCAAAAGCCCTGGCCAAAGTGCTAGTCCATTGAATTTAACACGTGCGATTCTAGCAAAGCAGACATTTGAAACAGGTCCTAAGTTTGACTGCTTTGGATTTTTTGGTCTCATTCTTTCACGTAGAAGCGAGCGTAGACGATTCCAATCTTTTACTATTATTGTTCTATCGAATGAGACCAACTTTTTGTTCGGTTACTCTCCCTTTAATAAGAAAGTGCCACACTTGTTTATTACTTCTGACCATACACGGTTTCGATAAGAAAGTGCCACAATTATTTATTACTTCTGACCATACACGGTTTCGATAAGAAAGTGCCACACTTATTTATTACTTCTGACCATACACGGTTTCGATAAGAAAGTGCCACACTTATTTATTACTTCTGACCATACACGGTTTCGATAAGAAAGTGCCACACTTATTTATTATTTCTAACCATACACGGTTTCGATAAGAAAGCGCCACACTTATTTTTTACTTCTGACCTTTGTGACCGCTACGAGGCGACTGATTTCCAGTTTCCTCCGCCACATCTCTTTCAAAGAGGTTACCCGTAGACCTCTCTGCAATCAGAGAGCATATAATATTTTTTGCTCTCTGCTGCAATGTCGAAAGGTACTCTCCCGCCTTAACGGGCACTACTAGCTAACAATCTACTTGTACCGCTATTGAGTAAACGCAAAATTTCGTTCCACCCCCATGGAAGAAATGCGCCCCTATAGGGCGGGCACGAAATAATAAGTGTTCAAGGTTAAAAGTTCAAGTATGATTTTCGTAGAGGATAGCGTATCTTGGTTGGTAAAGGCGTCGGTTTTGGATATTACGCGGCCAGCAGCTATCTGGGTTCGAAGCCCGGTGTCGCCAAAAATGTAAATTATATAAATTATTTTTCGCAGCTCCATGTACCATGTAGTCGCTTTCCACGGCGCCAAACAAACAAACAACACTTAACGACATTCCGTCCAAAGAAATAGTGTCACTTCGAATATATATATTCGATGTGAAACTTAAAACCATGGTGTTTTATAGTTGATTTTTTTAGATTTGCCTAAAAACCATAACTGAAAGGATTTGAAAGATGAATTAAAAAAATTGTTGCTTAAAGCCGTTGAATTTCCTAAACGTTTGTGTATCAAGTAATAAGCTAACCATTAATAATAATACACTGTGAGGTACATATGTATGAAATTAGAAAATCCTCAACTTAGAACCCACCCGTAAAGTAACTTTAACATTGAACCACATAAAGATAAACCACTTTATAACAGCACGTTTTTTCAGAACAAGTGATGTCTCAAAATGTACGATACTGCCTCACAGAAGTAAGTTATTAGTTGTCATTGAAATGAGAGAACTGAGACCGAGGGTATCACTTCTTATAGGGTATCGTGGGGTTTCACTGACTCTATGCTGTATAAGAGAACTGGGACCGGGGAGGTATCGTAGGGTATCTTGGGGTATCGCGGTGAGAGAATTAGGACCGGATTATCAGCGTGTCCGTAGGGTATCAATTCTTCGTAAGAAAACATGGAGTGTAAGACCTTTGATTTTTAATGGGGTATCGTGGTATAGATACCCCATGGTAATACAGAGATGTAAGTAAACATGGAGTGAAGGACCTCCGATTTTTAATGGGGTATCGTGGTATTTTATTTTTCGCACGGAAAACCTGTTCGTTAACGGGTTATCGTGGGGTATCGCCGTAAGAGAATTAGGATCGAGATATTATTTATGCGTTTGATACTAACGAGTAATGGTGAGAATGAGGTTAGAGCCACCGGTTAATATTATGGTATCGATACCCCATGGTATTGTGGAGGTAATCGAAACATATTTTCCACTTGGAAATACTAACTGATTTCGGGTTAGTTATATGAACGGGCCACTTTGACGTGTGAAATTTAAAGTTGTTTGAAATATTGTACTAGATAGTAAAATGATACGTGCAAAGTTCAGAAAATATGCATATAAAGGACGTACGCCCCACAACCAAACCTTCAGTCCATTTGGATTATCCTCAGGTATAAGAAAAAGCCAGAATTTTCCAGAAATGTACGCAGAATTTTCTGTTCATAAAACATTTGAAATTTATTCTAACAACTAATTTTATTGGAACACCGGTAAAGTTTTCATCATTTCTTGTACAAAGGGAATTGCGGTCACTCCAGATTGTTTTATACAGGTTGGTAGATTGGATGGAAGTTCGGACATGCTACTTACGGAGGACGAATTCAAACAACTGCGGAGTGAAATCAACGTTCATGGACAACGATTTGACTTCAACTGCCGTTTGGCCTTTTGACGGGTCGGATACGAAACGAGTCGAACTATGTATTTTTAAAAACAGAAGGGAAGTTGACGTTAGAGAATGTGTTTAAGGTTCTGGAGCTTATTACGCGAAGTGTTACTTAACCAAAAAAGGATTCACTATTACCAATCGTCCTTGGAAAGCTTTGTTAGATAAATATGAAGAACTGATGGCGTACCACAATGAAGTGAAACGAGTTTATAGCTAAATTGGAAAAATTATATTGATGAACTTACTATTTTAATATAAAAGAATTGTTATGGTTCTGATGTTGAACACCCTTCGCTAACGTAGCACGAGTGTTTAATGGTGGATTGGAATTCCAGAGCAGAAATGCACTTGTTTCACGCTATGAACCAATTATGTTATTCTAAAATTACGTCAAAAATTTATTGATTTAAAAGAAGATTTACTTGATAATATTATGGCTCATATTGTATGCAACTCTAAAAAAATATTGTATAAGAGTGACGATGAATAAATGAAAACTATAATATAAATATTTTGTTAAAACTGCTAAGTCGTTTATTTCGTATGTCATTTTTAGTAATGGATCCTTTCATGAAACACCCTTTCACGGGACTCGTAGCGGGGCCAACACATTGTGGAAAATCGTATTTTATCGCTTCTTTAATTAAACATAATAAATATTGCAATCATCCCCCATCAGAGGGAGTAATATGGTGTTATACTGAATATCAACCACTATTATTTAATTCAGTATTAGAAAGTAATCCAACATTGGAAAATCACGAAGGATTGCTAGACCCTGGTAGTTTGAATACTGAAATTATAAATTTTATAATTCTTGACGATTTATTATGTGAAATAGCGAACAATTAAGAAGTGACAAACTTTTTTGTAGGATGATCACATCATCGGAACACTTCAGTTCTGATTTTATTGCCAAATTTGTTTTATCACGGCAAAGAGGTGAGAACTATCAATCTGCATTCCCAATACCTCGTAATATTTCGTTCCGCTAGAGACGTCTCCAGCGTACTTAATATAGCTAAACAAATATCACCATCCAATACGAAATTCGTCATTGATGCTTTTCGTCAAGCTGTACAGAAGCCTTACGGCTATTTATTTATGGACTTAAAACCAAATACGCGAGATGAATTTCGACTACGAACCGGAATCATACCTGGAGAAGAAGCTGCCATTTTTGTCCCCAAAGGAAAATGAACCGAATGACATCGTACAGAGTTTCGAAGAACGTTCATTTTTTGGAATACTTATGTACTTGTAATACTACACAACGAAAAGCGGCAATAGTGGTAGTGGGTCGTGACGCTATCTTGGCGCTGGTGGAATGCTGCATAAATGTACTCTGTGGGAATGTAAAATTAACAGATGCTCAAAAGAGACGGTTGAAGACACATAGCTTCGTTTAACGCCATATTTGTGGAAAAATTCTTTTTTTCTAAAAGAAGAGATATATTGGTTCAAAAGGAGGTTTACTTTCTTTTTTATTAGCACCGCTACTTTCAATCGTTAGTTCAGTAGCAGGAGCGGCGATAAGTCATGCCAATAACAAATAAATGGCCCGCAAAATGATATTAGTATCCGAAAACGTCCTTGAAGACTGAAAAACGGAAATGCAGGCGGATACGTAGGTATTCGAGGGTTGGCTTGCATTGATATTTTTTAGTAAATTCGCAATTGTTGAGCCAGTGAAAGATAAAAAGGGGATTACCATAGTGAGCGCGTTATAAAATATTTTATCTCAAGAAAGAAAACCGAAACGGATGCAGAGTGATCATGGTAATGTGTTTGTCTGTCAAGTCGTTCAATCTGTGTTAAAATCACGAGAAGTAGATTCCTTCGCGACGAGCTCGGAAGTAAAAGCGAGCGTCGTTGAGCGGTTTATTCGATCGTTTAAACCAAGAATATATCGATATTTTACCGGAAAAAATACAAAGATATACGTCAACGTGCTTCAAGATTTAGTTACGGCGTATAATAACAGTTACCACCGGTCAATTAAATGCAAACCAATCGAAGTGACCCCCAAAAACTCGAAAATTATTTGGAACAGCCTGTACGGAGATGTTGACTTTAGTCCACCAGTGATGTGTGATTTCGAAATTGGTGACATTGTAAGAATTAGCAAAAAAAAAGACTATTTGAAAAAGGCTACGTTGCCAATATTTCCAAAGAACTGTTTGGAGTGATTAAGAGGATACCGAGACAACCTCCGGTTTAAAAACTCGAGGCTTTAGATTCAGAACCCATTTTGGGAGTATTTTATAAGGAAGAAGTACAAAAAGTGGGTAAAGATCTCGAGACGTGCGCTTTCCAAATTGCAAAAATACTTTAAACGCGAAAGAAATCTAACAATATGGTAGAATTACTGGTGCGTTGGAAGGGATACGGACCGCAATTTGACAGTTGGGTGCATGAAGTAGACTTGAAATCAGTTTCTATGTAACTCTACCGTCTGATTCGTCACTTAATTACTTTCCCGAATATACTCTAAGCAAATTCAGAGCTTACCTACCAGAAATTGTTTAGTTGAGTGGACCTTACGAATTTGGATTAGCTGAAATAAGTTATCCTTGAGCGTGGACCAATATTTAAGAAGAGCAGGTAGTAATAGCGCAGACCGATAACATCTTGTTAGAAGGTTTTATAAAGCCAAAAGTGTCAATTATACCTAAGGCAAATTTCTCTTCAATCGAATATTTTCTGGAAATTTTAAAATTCGAAAATAATATCGTTGAGTTTAATTACAATACAATAACAAAAGGAGTTTCAGTTAGTATAGCGAAAGATTACTACTGTACTCTACCTCCGGAAATTGCGATTTTGTTGGGGTTCACTCTGAAGCAAGAAGATCTTGAAATTAGGGAAACGACGCTAGTACCCTACACGGTGGACATGAACGTGGGCTTACACTCATTGTTTGTTTATTCTAATGTTGTTGAAAATATCGTGGGGGACAGAAACGAACCCCTCTTAAGAATAATAAGCGTTAAAGGAAAATATGGGGAAACAATAGACGCGTTATTTACTCAACCGTACTATTTACCCGTCACCCGCCCAAACATCCAAATTATCGAAATTAATATAATGGATGACTTAGGAAACCCAGTCCGATTCGAGCGTGGTAAAGTACACGTTACCTTACGTGTTAGACCGCGAAGAGATTGGAGTTCCCTATAACATCCGTTGTAGACGTGATTAACTCACCATTTTATTATAGCTCAACGTGAGACCAACATCATGCGACGACAGAAGTACAACCCCACCGTTAATGATTACGAGAAGTATAATTTGAATCAGGCGGGCTATGGAACCATTCCAGTGTATAGTGGTGTAGGTGTTCAGAAAGGTTATGGATTGGTAGCATACTAGCATCCGCATTTTGGAGTGCTATCCCTCTCATTAAGAGTGAAACAGTGGTTCTGGGTAAAAAAGCTCTTGACACTGGAGCGAAAGTGGTTTCAGATGTGGTTAGTGGAATCCCAATCGTAACAGCTCTGAGAAACAGATCAATGAACGCTGGTAAAGAAACTGTTATCAGCGAGGGGGGAAGTGAGGAAAATGACTGGATTGGGACCTAAAAGGAAACGTGGTGCTGTTCGCAAAGTCACTCGAAAGAAATCTAAGAAGAAGAAAATATCGTTTCCTTCTCACTGTTATCTTTTTTCATAAGCGTTATGGCTCCTTTACATCCTCACTCGAGTGGGTGTGTGAAACATACCATTATTTTTAAATAATTGTTTTTCCAGATATTTTATTAATCCATATTTAATTTCCGCAAATAATAAATTATAGTCCGTGTGGATAAACTTTGAAGAATACCGTGTACTTACTACGGCGTTTTTCAAAACTGAAAACTCTTCAATATTATCATGAAAATTATCGGCAGGTTCACAAATATCTCTGATTTCTTCGGGTGGTCGTTCAGAAGTTGTAGTTAGTACATCTGGGGTGGTCAATTCAGTATTATGCGCGTGAACACGTAAATGTTTTAAAAATCGATCACGGCGCGCGAACGATGGTCCGCAAAACTCGCAAGAGTGCTTATTCTCTTCGTGAACTTCGCGAAAATGTCGATTAAGAGTACATTTTCTAGCAAACCGTTTCGTGCAAATATCACATGGAAACATGATAGAGCATCCTCGTCTCGCCTTCCTCAGAAATGAAATTTCCACAATTTTGACAGGGTCTTATACTTCTTAAAATATGCCTTTTGCCTTTACAATTTTTTTTTTTCTAATCAAGAGCAATGTACCAATCCTTTATAACACTTGGAAATTATTTTAACTGTATTCAAATGTCATTGAATTACAGACCTTGCAAAACTACCCTATCAAGAGATATCGTTTTACATAAATCTGTTAAAACTGTTATTTTAAATAATTTACAGTTATTTTTGCATCAGAAATTTATTATTTAACAAAAATTACAAAATAAATCTAATTAAACAGAGAGAGATATATATAAATAGTATTGTTCACCTCGAATCCGTTTCGAAATCCGAAATATTTACTGACGCTACTGCAGCTAACGCTCTTTGCTCAAAGTCTATTAAATGGTCGAGGTCCGCTTCATAAATAAGTCCTCTATTTTTTTTGGTCTTGGTTGCTACAGTCTCCGTAACAGCTTCGAGCGAGTGTTTTTTTTTTAATTTTTTTCCCCTTTTTTGGAGGAGTAGCACTTGGTGTCGATTCGGACGGCTTCGAGGAACTTGATGTTGACGAAAATCCCATTAGAATTTTTGTGACATCGTCGTCTTCCCGCGATACCGAAGAATTCCGAAGGAATATTTTTTCCACCTCAAAAGAACAATATTATACATTACTTTATTACAGAAATCAAATAAGTCATATAAATATTGAACTGAATTTAAATCCACTAACTTTAATCTACTTGAAAGCATATATATATATATATATATATATATATATAAATTTGGTATCGTGAACGATTTTGACAACGGCATCCAGCACACCGAAACTGACCATTTTCTTGCCAGGGTCGGAAGATGGAATCACAGTGTATCGTAGAATACACATAGCCACGTTTTTGTCTACATTTGAATAGCTTATTTTCCAATGAAGAGTTTTAAGACTGTCTGAATGAATAAGGAAGTTGGTATGATTTCCCTTTATTGTGAAATAGCCTTTTTATATCGTGCTGGTGTGTAATTGACTTATGAATTGAAACCACTAACAGTATATTTCAAAACAAAATTTCTTAATACGCCTACTTGAAATATATTGAAGAAAACCAAACACTCCACTGATAATAAATTTTATTTTGAGATTATACAGAATAAATACTATCAAGTATTATTTCTGCATAGTGAAATTCTGTGGGCTTTGAATAAGGCACAGTTCGTATCACAGTTGCTATGCCACTTGCAAGACAATGGACACCCTAAGTCTTCTACGTTTATAACATTTTTCTTTTAGATAAATATTTTGATTTTTCTAGTCCTTTGGTCAAAAAGGTTTCCGCCTTATGTGAAATGCGTGCTAGAATGTTACACTAATCTTCGAGTCCCTAGTCCCCTTCATTCCATTCTATAACGCGAATATTCCGAGAGATCCACTAACAGAGCCTCTTATCCGGGTCACTCAACTCGATATACGGATACGTTGGTTTAAACGTAAAAACATAACTTTCACCAGTTTCCAGAACTAGATACGCCAGTTTTACAATTATATAATTTTGATTTGCTCTGAGAAAATTAACTTAAATAATGCAAGAAAAATCGTTCGACCTATTCAAAAGACGCGACTCATGTATTTTAAACCCTCAGGGTCACATGCAAATAACGTTTTACTAACATTTACCAACGTATTCTTAGGACTAGTGGATGGCTAAAATCAACTGATGGCTTAGTTGCTTGGAACACGTTCTTTTTATACGTATATTTCGAACTTTGCACGTCTTATTTATTATAACTCTCAAGATTTCATACATAACCACCCTAATTTCACAAGCTACGAAAGCCCGTTCATATACTAAAACCCGATACCACGTAGGTTATCCGTGCGAAAAATATTGCTAAATCATCTCTGCATTACCACGATACCCCATTAAAAGTCGAGGGTCTTACACTCCATGTTTTCTTACGAAGAGTTGATACCCTACGGACCCGCTGATAATCTTGTCCTAATTCTCTCAACCGGTGGCTCTAACCTCATTCTCCCCTTTACTCGCTAGTATCAAACGCATAAATAATACCTCGATCCTAATTCTACTACGACTATACCCCAAGATAACCCGTTAACGTACAGGTTTTCCGTGCGAAAAATAAAATACCACGACACCCCATTAAAAAACGGAGGTCCTACACTCCATGTTTACTTACGAAGAATTGATACAATCCGGTCCTAATTCTCTCACCGAGATACCCCACGATACCTCCCGGTCCCAGCTCGCTCATACAGCATAGAATCAGTGAAACCCCACGATACCCTACGTGAAGTGATACCCTTGGTCTCAGTTCTCTCATTTCAATTACTACTGTCATTTTTAAAGATTTGCTTATGAATTAGCTTTATCATTTATTAATGTAAATATAAATAGCATTTCTTTAAAATGATATCTTTTAACTATTGAAAATGTTTTGTAATTCATAAGGCACATTTTTGCTTTGCAGATACAGAAAAAAACAGGGTTCTTCCGATGAGTATGTCGTCGCGTTAACGACATACTTATCGGAAACACCCTCTATAAGTTAACTCTAAAGCCTAAATTTCACGGGTTATATTGCGCCACAGTGGTTTTTTATAACCACAATTGATGTTAAATGGTTTTTTGCCATTTTTTTATCGACGGGCTATGACGTTTGTTATTACACACAGAGGAATACACATTTTGGATAGTGTAAAAGGAGAATTTTAAAGGATAAACGTCCGTATTTCCTCCACTCTTGCCCTCCCAACATTGTCCCTCTACCCCATGATTGATATATCGGTTTAGTTTCTTCGAATAGAATTTCTTCACGTTATCTCTTCTCTCATCAGAATTATATTCGTTTGTTATAAAACGTTTAGTTATGTTGAAATTAATTCGAATATTTTTCAACTGATTAAAACTTTGAACCAACCTTGTCATTTACATCCTGCGTAGGGGTAATTTATTTTTAAATAAGGTGAACTATTCTGTTGTATAGTTCTCCTTATTCATTTCTCATCATACGAATTTTCTTTCAGATTTGTTTAAAATTAAGATACTTTTTAAATTTTATTTTTTCAGGAAATACCATGGGTTTATCTACTGGCGGGTCCTCTGAAACCCGCGGAAACGGAAGGCGTTTTAAAACCTTTCTTAGATACTTTAATTAACAGACTGAATTCCACGTAAGTTGAAATTTCCTGCTGATATTCCTATTTACATTTTAATGAAGTAAAAAGTTCTCAATTAAGCTCATACAGAGGATTAAAATGCCAATCGTGTCCTGTTTTGATTTTTCTATTTTCTGCCCGTTGATTAAACGGACGTTTTTCAGTTTTTTTCAAAGCATTTTTAAACTTCATTAGGTTAACGGTTATTAGAAGAAAACTGATCTGAAAACGTCACTATTGGGAACTTTAGCTAGCTCTTATTAAAAGATAATTTTACGATCATTTTCGTAAACAAATCATTTATGTTTAAAATGGTGATCAATCCCTTTGTAATTTTGTGTAGATAAAATAAGTGTTGTGAGAGATTTCCTATTAAACCTTTATCGCACATGTAATAGATAGACATTTCCTGTTTCAATAATCTCCGAAAGAGCAGAACAATTTACACGTGGAATTAAAACTATTTCGGTGACGTAATGCTCACGTTCATCGCTAGTTTTTTCAAAAACATATTAAATTAAGTACTAGCTTTAAGTTTAATTGTTTAACGAAAGAAAATTAACTATATTATCATTGCGATAGTTATTTTATTTTAACTTTGACTCATTTTATCTCGTTTGTGTACTTTCAAATATCGATATCTTTTACTTATAAAATAACTTTGAAAAACGTTTTATTACATAAAAAGAGAATAACAAGTACAACTAGTAAAACTAATGAATTTTACCACCTTTTTCTTATTCTATAATTATAGGGCACTCGTAAAAGACATTTTGACAACAAAGTCTTTTTTCGATATTGGTAAAATCACAAGTGCGAATAATGGTACTGGCATGATTGGGTTTTTAGCAAGAAATGTAAGTCAACGCTTTATTATTTGTTTGTATTCATCGCTGCAAATTGAAAGATCTTATTTAAAACCGTAAAATTATCTTTGAGATTATAAAAACCATAAACGGTTAAGACCGTATACGTTTAATGAAAACATTTAGTTTGTATGCTTGAAATAAGAGAACATCGTTCTTATAATAAAACTGTGTTCCCTTCTAGTTTGTTATTTAAGTTCCACGTGCGTAAAACTGGTGTCAAAAATTATGGTTTCTTTATAGAATAAAATGGATTATTCGCTTTTTTTAAACTTATTGGGTACTAAAACTGTTCTGAACAATAATTTGAGACACGCTTTACTTCCTTATATTTTATTAAATTTTTGGGAAATGAAATGGAATAGAGCGTTCTATAAAATCGGCCCAAAACCGGCCAAACTTTTCATACATTCTTATTCAACAGGACTAACAACTTGTGTTATTCTTTGGTTTAAGATAATTCGGATAATGTCCTGTCTTATATGAATATTTTAGAGACGTACCTTTTAGGAGTTGTAGGAGGGGCCCTATAGGTGTTGAAGTATGTTTGAGGTTAAGAATATTTTAATGATCTGTTTCTTTTTAAACCCGTGGATTTGGGACTAGTATTTTGCCTATTTGCCATCATATGAAAAACGGCGCGGAAAGCCGGAAATTAGTGAAGCCTTGGCTAGCAACAACGCTACTCCTAAAAATCAACTGCTCTCAATTTCTTGCGATTTTGCAATATGAATATTTTTCTCTCTCACCAAAAACCGGCCAAAGCTTCACCTCCTCCGATTTCAAAAGGGGGAAAGCACACCACACCGTTTTTATAGAGCTATCTATTCGTCTAAACCTTATTCATTTTTCAGTCCTTCAGGGAATTGTTTTAAAAGAGTATTTTAACACATGTAGAACTTTTACTCCTTCCATTTAATCTTTCTTATTCGTTTTCACCATCAAAACAATAACTTGGCAGTTTCTCACCAATATTTGTATGTTTTTAAATTATTGTATAATTTTTAAAAAGTGTTTTGTTAAATTTTGCAAAAGGATGAAATTTAATTACCTTGAATATTTATTATTTAAATTGTAAAGACTTCTAAAAAATGGACCAGGGCGAATATCTCAATGTGTTTTAGCTACGATTTTGAAATTTTAGGGTGTTATAGAGCACTCAGGGGGTCAACCAACTATAAAAATTTCAATGACCTTGAACCATGTCATCAAGGTCGTTTGAAAATTAACTTGAGAACCGTAAGAGCTACGAAGTTGATTACAATTCGAAAGGTGTTCCCCGTCACATTTTATGGCTAACTAGCTTTAACTTGATCTGATTTGCGAAATAGGAAGTTGAGCAATGTTAGGCCAAAATCAAGAAGGTCGTTAAGTTGATAACGTGTTATAGACGATGTTCAACTGATAACTTTAAAAGTACTCTTGTTAGAGTACTGAAATTTGTTAGACAACCTCATCGTGGTTGGGGGTCTTTAGTTTGAAAATTTCAGCTCCCAAAACTCATCTTCCACACGTAATCAACATAACGACCTTCTTGCTTATGGCCAAACATTTCTCGACTTCCTATTTCGCAAATCAGATCGAATCAAAGCTAGTTAGCTATAAAATGAGACGGGGAACACTTTACTACTTGGAACCAACTTCGTAACTCTTACGGTTCTCAAGTTAATTTTCGTACGACCTTGAAGACATGGTTCAAGGTCATTGAAATTTTCCCAGTTGGTTGACCCCCTGAGCGCTCTATAACAAACTAAAATTTCAAAATCGTAGCTAAAACACATTTTGAAATATTCGCCCTGGTCCATTTTTAGTTAACACCCTGTATATAGAGTTTTGTTTTACGTGTCAATATTTGTATATCTGAAGTATACATTATTTAACTTAAAATCACTTGGCTTATTTTCAATTTAAAATTATTTGTAAAACTTGTAAATGAATTAAAAAATGTATCTTTATTAATCTTAAGAAAAATGATTTTAATTTACATTTACAAAATTAAATTGGTTGAATATATGTAGATACCAAAGAAAAATTGTAAATAATTTCAATAACTAATCAACAGCTATTAAATTATATAAAATGAATAAAATCGACGTAGAATGATAACTTAAATATTCTGGACAAATACTTAAATGGGCATATTTAAGAAATAGAAAGCACCTAAGTATACAGGGTGTCCCAATTTGCTCGATCAGGCCATTTTTATCAAAATGTATTTATGCTAGGGTTCTGAAATTTACAGGGTTTATTTGTTAGGTATGGAAGGCTTTGGTTACTAAATTTCAGAAAAATCGAACGATTTTGTGCCGTTTTGGAAAATTTATTTTTTTACCGGTAGGTGTCACGCAAAATGTTTCAATAGAAAAGTTGTAGGGCATAGTCGAAAGTGTAAAAATAATTTGGGTTCGGTTGAAAAAGACCTATTTTTCACTGAGTTCGGAATTCGGGGGAAAAACAAGTTGTACTAGCAGGCAATAGCCTTTAACGTAAACAATCGTACATAATCACAACACACATGTACATTTATTTAGCTATGTAGTTAATAATCAGATCTGCAAAAAGTTATTGTTAAAGAAAATGATTACGTTCAACACCTAATTAGACAAAGTAGACAAAGACCGCGTCTTTCATTTCGACGTGGTTACGAGTAAGATCATCAAACAAAGATTTGTAGACCAAAAATTACGCTTATTTTTCTTTTGTTGTTTTTTAACGTGAATTATCAATTGTCCGAGTAGTATTTAAAGCATTTACATTTCAAAGTTAAAACATTATCTCAGCTTGGCCGATTGTTGTCCAGTATGCCTCTTTACACTCGAGATCAGCGTGCTCATATGCTAGAATTATTTTACGGAGAAGGTCGTCGTAATGCTACTCTAGTAAGTCAGTTATTTAGACGAAGATTTCCCAATTGAAGACCAAGTCATACGACGGTTCTTAGAGGACATCGACATGGAAAACACCATACTTGCCTACTTCGTCGCCTATCCTCGAGCGAGCGTCAGGACTGCCAGCTTTGACTTAGGGTTGGATCGAAACTACGTTTGGAGAACACTCAAAAGACACCATTTTCATCCTTATCGAGCGATACTTCACCAAGGACTGCATGACGGTGATAGACAGCGCCGACTCGACTTCTGCAATTGGTTTTGCCTCATGGCTGACGCACACCAGGATTTTCGAGATCAACTACTGATGTCCGACGAATGTTCATTCGGAAGAGATGGGCCTTTCAACCGTCAAAACCAACATATGTGGGACTACGAGAATCCACACTGGGGATTTCCTCACCGCCACCAAGTGCAGTTTCGCTTAAATGTGTGGGCTGGTCTGTTAGGTGACAGAATTATTGGCCCGTTCTTCCTGCCAAATCGTCTGAACGGTCAAAACTACTTGGAGTTCCTTCAAAATGAAATATCCAACGTGTTGGACGATATTCCTCTGGCCGAGTACAGACGCATCTGGTTCCAGCAAGATGGGGCGCCACCTCACCAATATCGTTACGTGGTTGCATATCTAAACGACGAGTTTCCTGGATGATGGATCGGAAGAACTGGTCCTGTTCGTTGGCCTGCAAGATCCCCTGATCTAACACCACTCGACTTTTTTTCTCTGGGGATTCTTAAAGGACTACGTATACCAAACACCTGTGACGAGCGTTGAAGATTTACGACAAAGAATCATCGAAGCATGTCGCCGGGTGACTCCAGAAATGGTTCGGGGAGCATTTCGCAATGTGCAACATCGTGCATATTTGTGCATTGCATCAGAAGGTGGCATTTTTGAAAACATTTTGTAGAAGTCATTAAAAAACATTTGTCACTTGGGCTAATTATTATTTGTTTATTTTTCGAAATCTTATAACTGAAATGCATGTTACCTACAATTCGTTAAAGGCTATTGCCTGCTAGTATAACTTGTTTTTCCCCCGACCTCCAAACTTAGTGAAAAATAGGTCTTTTTCAACCGAACCAAAATTATTTTTACACTTTCGACTATGCCCTACAACTTTCCTATTGAAACATTTTGCGTGACACCTACCGGTGAAAAAATAAATTTTCCAAAACGGCACAAATTCGTTCGATTTTTCTGAAATTTAGTAACCAAAGCCTTCCATACCTAACACATAAACCCTGAAAATTTCAGAAACCTAGAATAAATACATTTTGAGAAAAATGGCCTGATCGAGCAAATTGAGACACCCTGTATAAAATAAAACCATTTTTTTTCTAAGATTGCATATCATTGTAGTCAGGCCCGGCGTTACTAGCACGCGCCATAATGCATTTTTCTGTTTAAACGTCCCAAAGTTGAGTATGTGCCGTTTCGCGCGCTAGTTTAAAGCAAGGCTAAGAGTATAGATTTGTCGTCACCAGATAAGCTCACGCACAAAGAAGGTTTCTTATACAGCACTTGAAGATCGCGTAAGTCTCATTTACTTTTAAACACTATGGTGGGTATTTAAAAGAAATTACATAGCTTTTTATAATGAGTAATAACCTTTCATAGGCGGTGAATATCTTATTATTTATTTCAGTCCGGCTAGAAAAATATACCACAATTAATTCTTCTATAAAGAAGTACTTCCTTGAGGTTCCTTCTTCAAGAAATATTTTCCCGAAACGAACTGACATAAATGTATGTAAGGAACGCGAGTCCTAAAATTTCAATGAAAATTGATTTAATATTAGTAATTAGTTGTATCCTGTCTTACAAAGAGAGATTAAAAACTATATTAAAAACGATTAATAATCCTGAAATAGAGATTTAATTTTTAGTTTTTAAGTGAAACTTTCGGTTGGAAAATGGTAGGCAATGTGTCGGGTAAAAAGCAAAAATATTGATATCGTAAGAAATTACTTCGTGGCTTTATAGATGGGGAGTCGATGAGAAAAATTCATTTCGAAATAGCAACACACTTATTATTAACGGTTCTTTCAGGAGTGTGATGTGGCCTTAAATCCAAGTCATTTAAGAGCGGAGTTTCTCGATGTTGTTGATTTCTCGGTCCCAATTATGACGTTAAAGTTCAATATTCTTTCTAATAATCCACTGAGTGTTGATCAAAATACGTTTTCAATGTTAGAAATATTTTCTTTAAACGTAAGTAGTTTTTCTTTGTTCTGAATGCTAAAAGGTTTGCCTTTGTTGCTGATTATATAATTTTAATTTTAAAATTTTAAGATTTGGATTTTAGTCCTATTATCATTAACTCTGGTGGCTATTATGTTATTTATCAAAGAAAACACTGGCGTATGTAAATCGAATTGGCACTCGTATATATCAATTCAAATCGATGTTTTTGGAATGCTTTTACAGCAGGGTAAATTTTATTTGCAATTTATTCAATTTTTCTGCTATTTGGCAAAAACCCTATTTATCTAGGATTAAATAACATCACCAAAGTTCAGAGAAAAAGGGTTAAGGTTTTTTATATTTAAACATCTTCCTATCTTAAAAATTGTGTAAATGTGGTCTTTTTGCTCAAACGTTGCTGCATAACTTCGAAATTTCCATTCGATCTCTTAGATGCTGTTCCAATTAGAAACATTTCACAAATATTAACGTCAATTTTATATTTGTTTTACTAATATCATTGGATTTCCAGAATTACGAAATAGTTCCGAAGAGTCCCAAATGGGTGAACACGATCTACCGTGCGAATCTGTAACTTAAATTTTTACTTTGATCCATATCTATCTGAGCGTTAAACTTAAACAATTCATAGATATAAAGATTTAAACTATGTTAATTTTTGTTGGACTGCACACATATAAAGGGTTACTATGTTACTTTGTTCTACGGATATCGCAGCTTCGGAAGAGATCCAGAATTCCAACACAGTTTTGATGAGTCCCTAAAGAGCGAGACTTTATGTTACTGTAAAATATCGAGCTGGTATTTGGTATTTTACCCTTTGGTGTAATTATTAAGATGGTGGTCATTTAAGAATTTGAAAGAATTTTTAATTGGAAAATTCTTTATTTGGTCTGTGAATAGGTGTGTAAGCTTGACATATTCACCGACATACATGTTTTAAAAGACTAGGCAGATGAATCGATAATAATTTTGGTAACTAGGCATTTGAAACTATTCTTTTGTTTCAAGCTTCACGGTAAGAACACTTTTACATGATTAAAAAAATGTCATAATAATGTGATAATATGAATGATACTCCACAGATGTTTGAAAACTCATAAAACCAGAATTCAATCAAGTTAGTTTAGAGCCAGATTTAACTTCAAGCGGATTCGAAAATATGGGGTTTTAAAAATGACGCCCGTTTAAGGGTTGTTCACGGTAGTAAATATTCGTACCCCTTCACCTAGGGGTGATTATCTATTTCATAGCTTAGGATATCCAAGTGTTGAAATGAAAAATGAAAGCATAAAAAAAACAATTTTGTTTCAAATTTAGAAATCACGAACGATCAAATATAGAACAAAATTTTGAAAAAGGCTATGCTCTGATTTTAAAGATTATGGCATTTTTAAATAGCTTTTTTATATTTATACTTTTATAATAAAAAATTTATTTATCCGCAGTTTAATATTTTGGGACGTCAATTTCAAAAGCCCCGGTGAAGGTAGAGGCGGTACTGATAAAAGGTCGGTAACACAGGCATCTTTGCAGAGAGCGGTAGAAAGCCAAATTCTAAAACCGTACCAATTTCATGAATAGTCTGAGGAAAATATTAAAGGAATTGAATTTATTTCTATTTTGAAAGTTGACGTTAAGTTGCTTAAACTCTATCTTGAAGGACTTGTGGGACACCAGCTGCAGAACCTTTAGAAACAACAACACCATAAATTTTATCCTTTATTGAAATGTTATATGTATCGAGTATCCAAAGATCTTCACAGCGCAAATGTTAAAGTCACAATATCAAATGAAAAAGCCGACCCAGTAACATTCGAGGCGTTTCAGTTGGGGACTATGTAGCGTCCAAATATGAGTCTGAAATAGCTTCAGTGTAAAGCTTTAAAGTTTTTATTACAATCGGATGAACCATGTTAACATGATTATTCGAACCTCCGTGGTTTAGTACGCGTTACGTTGTGAGCTTCATACAAGAGAAAATATATTAAATTAAATTAAAATTTTCTTTGTCTCACATTTTAAAATTATCTTTCATTTCAAGGATTAACTCTTAGTAAAACGGCCAAGAGTAACTTTGAAAACATTAGTCCTTTGCTCTGGATAGTTTCAATATATCAGCTGTCACTATTTTTCTCAGCGATGTTATTAGCGAGTTTGATACTTCCGAAATCAATTCGATACATTGAGAGCCTGAACGACTTGTTGTCCATTCCAGACATGAAAATATTTGTGAATTCTGAACACACTGTACGCTACTATCTCGAGGTTTGTTTCTTCTCTTGTCAATTTATTTGTTTATCCATAAGACAGCTTGGAAATGATTTATTTTTATTGTAAAGCCAAAGTGAGCTATGAGTTTATACTAAACTCTTGTCTAATGATATTAGTAAGTTAATCTAGAAGTATTTGTAGAACTTTCTGAAGCGTTTGTTTTCAATTATCTGCAATTAAGTGAGGAATATTTAGGTTTTTAATAGTTTTTATGTTCTTTGCATTATTCATATCTAGCAATGCTGCTTTTGCGCAGCTACCACCATAGTTGTGATTCGACTTGTAAATACACTTAAGGAATAAATGTTTTCATTCAGTTTTAGAAAAAATGCACTAAAATATTAAATTAAAAGATCGTTTAAAAATTGTAAAACTTCCGGAAATATAATTTGTATAAGAATTCCTTATTATTGTTAATTTATGTATAACGTAAAATATAAATTTGAAAAACTAGTAAACAGACTTGAAGACTTAAATTTATAGAATTTTCAGAGAGGGAAAAGTGTATTGTTAGTCGGAGAGCTAACACAACCATGACTTTCCACAAGGTAAAATTTGTAGCCAGCCAGGGGCAGCACTCTGTTTCTCTCTTACCCTTCTGGTTAACTCCAATTAATAGAAAAAAAATTAACGAGGCGTGTATTGCAACTCATTTTGAAATAGACACTCTTCATTAGAAATATTGTAATCGTATTGTATTGATTCGACAGTTTCAACACAGATTCCAAACCAAAGGGGTTTCTTTTCTCCGCCACGAAACTAAAACGTAACCTATTGATTCAGTTTAAAAACCAGACCCGTTATTTTAAACCCATTAATAAATAATACCACCTAACTTACAAATCAAATTGAACGTAGGATAGCTATTTTAGTCAGGCCAATCCTAAGTACCATTAGCTCTCCCAAAACAAAACAAAAAAAAACCAATAATATTAACTCCCGAGCAGTGTTTTGCGACATAGTTTATAAATGCAGAAAACAAAAGGCATTCATCATGTCTGTTTTAATATCATCTTTTCCGGCTTTGAAATAAAGTATTTCAATTAATATTCATTGTCTGATTTCTAAAACAGAAATCCAATGACGCCACCAATAAAAAGATTTGGAAGCAAATACTGAGAACAAATGGTTTGTTTGATATAGCGGATATCGACATCTTGGAAGAACTGGACAACTATATAAACGGCAAACTGGTTTTTTTAACGGACTTTGAAACAACATTTCTTGTTTTTGCTAATGGTGGAATGTGCGCAACACCGGATTTGCACTTTCACTTCTCAAAAGATTTTCTAATTCTGCTGCATTTAACACGTGGAAGCAATAGTAAGATAAACATTGACTTTTTATAAATATTTAAGTATTCCTACGCCAAAGATAATGTTATCAAAAAAAGTTAACTTCTCCTTACAACAGCTAGCTGTTTTATGGGTATTAAGAAGTGAATCAAATGAGTTGATGGCTAATCGTGCTTAGAAACGACTTCATATCATTTGTAAACAGATATCGTTAGTAAATAATTTTTCCTTTTTGTTTAGCATTGAAATACATTTTATATTCTGGTTGTGTATTTCGGCTTAAATGCCGTTAGTAAGCCTTTTAATGGAAAACCGATGCTTTTAGGGCCCGTTCCAGAGACATTTTCAAAACTCTCGTAAGTTAAAAAGTTACGAGAGCAAATCTACGAGACCCGAACTCTCGTATCTTAAACGCGTTCCAGAGACAACTTTTCAATTATTCGTAAATTCTCGCTCTCGTATCTTTCGCCTTTTTTTTTAATAAGCTCCACCCCCCACCATAGCCAATAGAAACGCCGGAAAATATCGGTGGGAAGCGGGTTACTTCAAGCGCTCATTTAAGCCTTAGCTTTGACTTGTTATTTATTTTTTGTAAACAGCGGCAATTTTATACTTTCGACTTTCGGTTATTTTACTATATAAATTAAACTTTATTTACATATTTTCAAATTTTGTTGTTATTTACATTTGTTTTTATATATCATTTACATTTATTATTCATAAGTTTTACGCGAAATTGTTTTAAAAATGGGGCAAGCAAAAAGGGAGTGCAAAATGCAAAGAAGTTTAACCAAGGTTGAAGGAAAGGGAAGAAATTGTGGCTGGGCTAGAATGTGTTTGGTCAACAGAGTTATGAGAATTGTGAAAGGCCAAGATATCATAAGGATCAGAAAGGTCCACCACTAGCCAGAACAAGTGGTGTTTTTATTGGTATGCCAAGTGCGGGGTGTTTTCACATTACTCCTACGAGTACTCCACCGAGCGTGGATGGCAGTGCTCCCTTTAATTTGGCTTCAAAGAGACGTCAAAATATTTCTAGAAAGTAGAGGTTATCAATATTTAATTTAAATTTAATTGAGCTTCCCATATTGATGACAACACAATGAAAAAAAAAACAAAGATTGACAAAGCAAAATATAGCCAATGAAATGGGTATATTTAGAAAAAATCAGTTTAGGTATATTACTTACTAGCAGCATATAGCTCAGTTACATTTTTAAATAGACGCAAGGGCTGAAAAACCACTTCTAGATCCGCCTAGGCCAACGGTAGGAGAAATTTCAAAAGTGGTATTGTTAACGTTGCTCTTTTCTTACATTCCCTGAAAAACAGATTGACATAAATTTACATATAAGTAATAATTTGGTATACGTGTTAAAGGTGAAAAAAGAAGCCATAAGAAACATCATACATTACCTGTGTCCTCCGAACCTATTGCTACTAGCAATGCTGAAACATTAGACAACGTTGCCCTATCGGTAGTAAATAATCAAGAACGATAGAATGGGCTTAGGAAAATGATTCGAAACGAAATGGTAGCTCAACATGTTCAATTTTATCTCTCCTTTTTGAGTCATTTGGACAATACCAATAAAATTCTGGTGGCCATACACAACTCTCTTGATCAGACTGAAAAGGAAATTGAAAATTTAATTTCAGTGATCTCGCCTTTATAAACGAATAATTAATAACCCTGAAACATAATTACATTTACCAGTAGTATGTCTACTCCTTTAAAATAAACTTAATGAATATTACTGATGCCCTTTTCTCTAGCTATCAGATGTAAAACTTCCCACACCAATGAAACTTATTTCTTTATTATTGTCAGCTGACCAAAGTTTTAGTGATTTTTTTAACGGAGCTGTCTCCATCTGGTTTTTCTCTTAATATCAGTTTGGCGGTAGATTTTAATTTCATTTGGATATTTTACAAAGGTGGTTATCACCTTCCTGTAATTTTTATCCATAAAAGCAGTTTGAGCTTCAATAAACATTGTATTAAATATATTTGGGAGTTTTTTATCATTGGGTATCAGTTCAAAAGGGAGATGTGTCCCCTTTCTCTTTAAATGATAGCTACAATTATAAATAAATACTTCTATTTGAGGAATTAAAATAATTTTTATTATAAGTGGAGCATATGTGAAAATATTAAGGTGTAATAAAAAAAATTATTTGGCTGTTGAAGTTTACACTGTGAATGATTCGACAAGCACAACACTCAACTTGTTAATAATTCGCCGTCTTTCCAAAACAAATACAGCACATGATTATGGGGATCTGCAATAATATAATTTTAAATTTATTAAAACGAAAAGATAGTTCTTTCTTCGTTTTGTTTTATTATTAAATAAAAATAGTGGTAAAGGAATTCTTACCTGCGTAGCAGAATCTATGGAGCGCCCTTCAATTCAGGCCTCGGCCATTCCCATTTGTAGCACAAATGTTAATGTTTCATTGGTAGTGCCAAAAATCATTTTTTAAATCAATTCTTAGTATTGGGACACTCACGATACATTATTTTCAGAGGGATGTCTGTTTCGATGTTGTTTACACCTTGATTTATCTCGTTAGCTCGAAGAAATTCCACCGCCATTTTCTAAAAAATGATTTTTTTCGCCTCCAAATGCATTTACGAGAGCTCTACGATAGCTCCTGAGCTCTCGTAGAAGATACTAGACTTTTGGTCTCGGTAAAACGTCTCTGGAACGCGTTTTTGAAAAAGTCTCGTATTTCTACTAGACACGCCCCCTTTTTCGTAACTTTACGAAAGTTTTTCGTCTCTGGAACGGGCCCAAATTAAATATATTAAAATGATATTAAATTAACCGTCGATTCTTGAGCTACTTATTTGGATATCCCTTTATCAGATTACGATTAATGTGGGTCCTTTTCTTTCAAATCGACAAGCTATCCAACAATCGTTTGCACAATTAAGGTTTGTAATAATGATAAGCAAATATGTTAATTAGGCGACTACTATGAAGTGGCCGTGAATCTTGAGCTTGGAATTCTAACGGTGATTTTGTATCTGTTGCTTTTAAATATTAACTGGATTTAATTTTAATCCGATACCGCTAGCGGATAACATATTTTGTAAATCTTATGGTAGTACGCGAATACGCTTTGCGCTTGTCTGACAAACCTAAATGATTTTCACGGGTTGATCTGCTTTTTAAATGGTATCTTTAATCCGATAACTGCGCGTGAGTCATTCCAGGTCAAATCAACAAGGTCCAAACCCCTCAAGTCACAGATTTCAATGAAATTTGGTGGACTGGTGTAGTTTAGCATAAAACGATCCCACGTAAAGTAATTTTGTCTAGAAAAAAATTTTATGGGTGTTATGGGGTTATAAACTTTTTTCACATTTTCCCGAAGTAAGTTGTACCCAATCACGAAAATGATTATAACTTGGGTTCTATTGGTTTTAGAGATGTGTTCTATGGCTCATTTTGAAGGCAATGAACCACAAAATACACATGTATATTCATTTTCAAAAACTTTGAAATTTCGAATTTTTTGAAATTTTCAAATTTGAAAATCACTCACTGGCTGATACCCGAAATACCCCATTTTTGAAAAATTTCTTTTTGAGCTCAATCAACATATTTGGTAGTATTACATAAAATAAAAAAGAGAAAACTTTGTGTATTTGACTTAACCCCAAGTTATAGGCAATTTTCGTGACCCCCACCCCAGGTGATTTAGGCCTCTTTTTCCTTGGTTACTCTCATCGGTGGTATCTATAATACAGCTTAAGAGATAATTGTAATTTTATTATGGGACTTAAAAATATTTTTTCTTACGAAGTTTTTATGATATTTTAATTGTTGGGACTAGAATTGAATTATAAAAATCTGTGAACTATAAACATAGTGAAATAAAATAAGTTTAGCTTCAGTTTCTACGCTACAATTTTAATCTTGCTTCGAGAATTTTCGTAGCGTTATACGATTCTTCAGTTGGAAGTTTCCATAATCTCCCAGTAGTAGTAGGATTTACTATTGGGAGTGAAAATCTTCCCGCGTCTTCTTGGCTGGGATAGCGAAAGGAGGAGGCTGGTCCATGACGATGGGGAAAGCACAATTTCAGTTCTTCATACAAATCAATCTTTTCTATCACACACGCTAACCACCATTTGTTCTCGCGCTTCACACAAACGAATCCACGAATAGTTGACCAGGGTAGGTTATGTTCGACAGTTTCTTCCGCAATAGTAATGGTTGAAAAATTATTTGAAGAAGACAATAGTCTGGCATTTAATGTAGTCGGTGACGAAGGAATAAACGAATGGAAAGAGCGTATTGATTTGATATGAAATGGTGACTCGAATTAATCATATTCTTGAAGTTTTAATACTGTGACGGAACGCCATCTGAAAAATACACATTTTTTTTCAAATTGGGCAAGCAATGTGCACAACTGTTGCATTGTGCTTCATGCTATTTGAAACTACCACATAGTTAATATGCTTTAGTGTGACTTCTGGGAATTCCTTAAAGTAGCATACAAATGGGTGCAGTGTAGCATGGTCCGAGACGCAGTGGAATGCCTGAATCACATCTTGAACAAGAAATGTGTAATTTTTAGAGAAATCACCAATTACGAGAACCTCATTAAGGACTAGATTAGCTTTTCTCCATTGCAAATACTTTGATTGTTCCTTTGCAATAAAATCGTGCGTCAATAGTGTTTCCTCTAAATTTTCAATTAATTCATCTACAAAGTCGGTAGGGGGTTTTTGAACAGACTCAAGCGTGTCACCAATGCCCTAATTTTGAGGTTCTCAAAGATTCCATCGAAAATGTACTTGAAGATGAAAATATTGACACAATCACCTATCAGCAGTGGGTAAATGTTGATCGGAGCACGCTTTTAAGATAAAACTAAGAGTTTTTGAGGTCATGCTTGCCCAATTTGCCAAAAAGGTGTATTTTTGGGATGGCGCTTCGTCACAGTATTAAAACTTCAATATTATATTTAATTTGAGTCACCATGAAGAAGATACTTGGAGGGATAGCTGCCACATCCCACGGGAAAGGACTGTGCGACGGCTTCGGGGGTACTATAAAAAGACTCGCAGTCATGGCCAGCTTAAATAATACCATCATTTTAAATACGAAGCAGTTCTTTGAATGGGCCAATTAAATCTAAGTGTTCAGCTAATGAAGAATCGAATAACACGACGAAAATTCTCGAAGCGAGATTAAAATTGTAGCGTAGAAACTGAAGCTAAACTTATTTTATTTCGCTATGTATAGAGTTCACAGATTTTTATAATTAAATATTTTTTGAAGTGCAATTCTAGTCCCAACAATTAAAATATCATAAAAACTTCGTAAGGAAAAATATTTTTAAGTCCCATAATAAAATTACAATTATTTCTTAAGCTGTATTATAGATACCACCGTTGAGAGTAACCAAGGAAAAAAGAGGCGTAAATCACCTGGGGGGGGGGGGTCACGAAAATTGCCTATAACTTGGGGTAAAGTCAAATACACAAAGTTTTCTCTTTTTTTTTTATGTAACACTACCTAATAAATTGATTGAGCCCAAAAAGAAATTTTTCAAAATGGGGTATTTCGGGTATCAGCCAGTGAGTAATTTTCAAATTTGAAAATTTCAAAAAATTCGAAATTTCAAACTTTTTGAAAATTAATATATATGTGTATTTTATGGTTCATTGCCTTCAAAATGAGCCATAGTACATATCTCTACAACAAATAGAACCCAAGTAATAATCATTTTCGTGATTGGGTACAACGTACTTCGGGAAAATGTGAAAAATGTTTATAACCCCATAACACCCATAAAAAAAAATTTCTAGACAAAATTACTTTACGTGGGATCGTTTTATGCTAAACTACACAAGTCCACCAAATTTCATCGAAATCCGTGACTTGAGGGGTTTGGACCTTGTTGATTTGACCTGGAATGACTCGCATATACTATTTAAATGATTTTAATATTGACTTTGTGGAATTAAGCCAATTTTTTGTTACCAAACAAAAATTTCAAAAGATAATAAACATTTAACTAGATGTCTAAAGGTAGACAACATGAAGACCGATATCTACGCGCTTAACTGGGAAAACAAGCCACAGGTCAGATAAAAAAGGATACAAGTATCCAGATAAATCAGGTTGTTTATCTGAAATATATCTGATATGAGATATAGTAATCGGTTTTCCTTATTCAGATAATCCTTAGAAGCCCTTTATGAATTTAAAGAATGTAAATTTATCGCAAAAGATATATTGTTTCGATTATTTTGCTACAATTTTTAAAATCCCCATGAGTTTAATGTTTTTGAATTATCATTATTGAGAACAATTGTCTGAAAATGATATAAGCCGTTTAGGGTCATACGTAGTGGCGTAAAACACTAAGAAGGAGATTTTGAAGGACTTTCATCGAAAAGTTAAATAAATGTAGAAGGTTTTTTGTTACTTGCAATTCAAAGAGTTCATATGTATGATTTATTAATTCGAAAATTTTGTTGAAAAGTATCAAACTATCAAATTTGTGTCATGTCTCTTTATCCAAATCGAAGAATTTGACCAAATCTAAGCAGCACTTGTAGTTTTATTACAATAACCTTTATCAACAAAAAATTCGAAAAACGTATGTAGAAGGTTTGGTAAGAACGTATTTTATGAAGTACATTTTCCGCTTGCTTCTATATAACAAAAAGTTAATCTTTAAAATAAATAAAACCAACATTTGTTTTAAATTAAACATACATGAAAATGCATAAAACGGTTCCATCATATTTTCTTTTGATAGGAAGAAATGCCTATTAGATTTATAACGTTCCTGTAACAGAAAGTCAAAAAGCAGTGAGCTAGATATAATTTCATTAAAGCACTTTGTTCAACACCTTATGTTTTAAGAATTGAAAAGTTGTACGAATTTATTAAAAGTATATTTTTAAACATAACAGGAACAGAGAAAGTAATTATTTATATCATTGGTATATCAAAAAATGATTATCTTCATGAAAATTAATTGAATATCCTGAGATTATTAGAATATTTTTTACATATATTTCATTGCATATAATATTAAAAAATTTCTACAAGAGCTTAAGTAAAGAAAGTGTTTTCAATAAGGCACTAGGTCGATATGGAAATCAAAGTGACATTTTCGCAATGGCTTAAGAAAATGATTTCCAAACGGTTAGTTTAAGACGTTTAATAAAACTGTTGATTTTTAAATTGTTTTTTGAAACGTGTTTAAAATATTATCTTTTTCTTATCAAATTAATTTCCACCAAATATTTCCTTTACTCATAAAAATAGGTTAGAATGCAATACTATGTCTAGGTATTAATCTAAATTTTAAAAATATCTTAATATGAATCGTAGTAACATGAAATTTCACAAACCATTTTAAATATTCTAAAATCTACGCTGTATTTCGATAAATACAAAAAAAATTCAGTCTTCATATTTTGCGAGTTGCAAAATTGATAATCAAGCTCTTTGAAAAATTGTGTAATTTTTAAACAGATTTAGTTTCTTAACGGCATTTTGTTATGCTAAATTTCATTAGTTCGTATTTTAACTCATATATCAAGGTTGTCTGAGTTTAAGATTTGAAGTTGTATAAGCTTTAATAAACCAGTTTAATTTTCAGTATTGGTCGATATATAGAAAGCGGAATTTTCAACAGAGATATTGAGATTCTGATAAGAGGAAGTACAGTTTGCGAAGGTGTGATAATAGAACCAGCTCCAATTGTCGACGCTACTATGTTACTTTTTGAAAGCTTGTACTTTCCTTTTGCACTTCTCCTTGCTGGTGTTTTCATTTCCAATTTCGTTTTTGGTTTTGAAATAAAAATATAGTTCAAGTTGAAGAATCCAAAATCTACTTGCATAGAATAGATATAAATTAAATTTTTTGTGCGTCCATTTTCTTTGGTTTTTGCTTAAAACAACACTATTTGTTAACGGTTCTAATTTATCGATAAATAATTTATAAATTTCCTTGACTGAAAATGGTACAGTCCTTTTTTTGTTTAAAACAACAAGATGTTCGTCTTAGAAACCATGATACTCTCGTCTTAAGCGCGAAATATTGAAGTATTCATGATTTTTCTAATTTTTAACTTCAAGCCCATTTGGTAGTACAGCTTTTTCAGCTAACTTTATAAAATTTCATTATTTTTGATTGATTTTGGATTTTAAAGAATTTTGCCATTCCTAATTTCGTTAGAGGAAAATTTAAGTAATCTACGTTTTAATAAAATAAGCTTTGTCACATGTAATTATAAATCTTTAATTTTTAAGGAGTCCCAATTTGAATGTAGCCTCTTAAAAAAGAACTTTGAACAAATTGTTTAAAATAATTTCAATTATCTGACATAGTATGAAACATATGGCTTATTGCAAAGAATATATTTATAGCACTTAATGTTATCTAATGCTGTATCTCATTAACCCTAAGTTTTTTTTGGAACTAATAAAAAATCTGTATTTTATTAATTTAAAATACACGAAATTGGAATTATTTATTTAATTTCATTTTGTTTATTTTATTTTTAAATATTTTAAAAACACGGTCATATGTTATGGTTATAAATCAATGCATAAGCATATAAAGTCACGTTTAATGACTTTCCAAGCTCCATTGATTATCGATATTTACTAATATTTTTATCTCAACGACATGTCATGGATGAGAAAATCGAAATGGATGTTTTTTGAGCACCACTCCACTGTGATTCATCGTGAAACGAAACACACTACCAAGCCAAAATTTAAGAAAGACACAGTAGACAAGGTGAATCGAAATGACCAGTCGCTCAAACATAACGCCAAAGTATCAATAAAAGTTATAATTTTGAAGTTTTTTGTACTTATTTCTGGTTTCAAGCAAAAACAATACATTCCAGTGTTCTTTCTTTGGAATATTTATTTTAAAATAAGAAATAAATTTGTCTTACTAATTACGCGTAGATTTCTATCAATCGAGAATTCTTACAGTGATCCATATTTAGAAACGTTTTTAAATAGTAAAATATGATTGATTTTCAATACCTACGCCGAAAAGTAAAAACGATGTAAGCAAATCCCTTACGAAATGGTCTTTTTAGATCTAAGCTTATCGAAATAACACAAAAAATGCCATTCGTACAAAATTTCGAATTGTGTAAAAAATTGGGCTTTTTTAAGGTTGGTGGTTCCAATTTTAGATTAATAACATGACAATGTAAACGTTAAAATATTATGCGAATAGCTATAAAAACGAGGTATTGGTCATAAGAGACTTGCGCAATCACAATTTCGAAAATCGATAAAGAGGTTGCCCGGCCAATACCACTCGTGCTCTTCTACGACAATAGATTCTATGACTTTGAATTTAAGTTATATATTTTTTTCTCATTTAATAATTGAACGATTATTTTTTTATTTTTGGTCGGCTTAACAGTTTTTTTGGGAATTTTAAGGGTGAAAGTTTAATTTAAATTAATTTATGGACAAATTAAATTCTTTTTTGGGCAACATTATTGTGAGTCTTTAAAAAATTATAAAGCGGAAAGTAGTAAGTATTGCTTGATCGACCTCACAAATGAAATGGTCGGTTATACATATTTTTAAAATAAGTATACTTATAATCGTAGATGTTTAATTTGGCCATGGTTAGGATACTGATTAATTGGAAAAGTATATACGACGACGGATACTTCATGGCGTGTTTAAAATAAATTAAGAATAATTGTTTTAAACACGCCATGAAGTATCCGTCGTCGTATATACTTTTCCAATTAATAAGTATACTTATAACATTAAAATTTATAATTCTTAGAAGTATCATTATTCTGCCCAGTAAAAATTAATGTTTCTTAAATTACAAAACTTTGTTACCTGCTTTTTGGGGGGAACTGGACCAACTGCTGCTAATCCCGATCCTAAACCTTTTGAAGAAACTCAGAAGACCCTTCAACTAATGGTGAGTTTAAAAGTTAGCATTTTCTTATCAGGCAATTTATTAGTATCAAAATGATGATATGTCTTCAAGTCTACAAGACAATCAAGAAATAGTATTTCTATTAGAAGCTCAAGAAACTGAATTTACGGCACCGAAAGAAGCCCAGGAAATATCATTTACTATATATTAAGAAACACCTCAGGAATTATTATTGACCAGCACTCCAAATAAAGCTACAGAAGTTTTAAAAAACAATGTATTATGCATACCTAAATATTCTAAAACTAATTGTCTGGAATAGCAATATGAAATAATAATTATAATAATATCAAATAATACGAATACATCACCAATATCAATAGACTAATTTCCTGATATACAAAATATTGATTCAGAAATACCACAAAAAGCTCATTTAGAGGAAAAAAGGTGACGTATTTGCAGCCAAATATTAAAGTCATGGAAATGACACTAACGGACAGGCAAATAAACAAATTTATACAGAACATTTTAGGCAATCCTTTGGTGAAAATCCTATACCCAGTGGATTGGTAGCCTGTACCTCAGATGATAATGTGATATTCTCAAAATTGCATTTAGGAAACTGCTTTGTTATCAAGACTTTTAAAATCCAAAACCAAAAATAAAGTAGCACACTTACTATCTACGGAAAAGGTGTTTCATTGCAAGGAAATAGTAGGAAACCCCCTACTGAGTAGTTTAGTACCAAAGTGTCGGGTCCAGCGTTCGCTATTTCCACCCTGAGATGTTTCCATCCTACGCCGTCTCCCTTCTTAGCTGCCTCAAACTTATGATGCTTCCATCCTACGCCGTATCCATCCAACACCCTTCCCATTCAAGGCCGTATCCAGCCAACGCCGTTTCCATCCTAGGACGTCTCCAGAAAACGTAGTTTCCATCCTATGAGTATTCCAGCGTACGACATTTCCAACCTACGACTGGTCCATCCAAAATACATTTTACACCCAATGCAATGTCCATCCTAAAGGTCGTCCAGCCTGTGCATGCGACCCTTCTGTTTGACCAGTAAAGCTACTAAAATGAATGCATCTTCAAGTTCCAATTCTTGTCCATTTTTTGGTAACTTTCCATTTACTTTCATCATTCTCATCTTTTTCTCAAAATATTAATTTGTGACTGCTTGTTGTTTCACTTTTTTCTAGTTGCACTCTTGGCAGGTAGCTATTTCTCGTTTCTCCACCTTTTTTGCTTTATTTATGACCTATATTTTACACAGTTTTGACATAATTCCCATGTGTAAGGGCTCTTTCAGTTATATTTTAAAACCTTTTGAGACAAAATTTTGCAGGTTCGCAAAATGTTTTAAAATATAACGTATAAGCCCTTACACACGGGGATTATGTGAAAACTGTGTAAAATATAGGACATTAATAAAGCAAAAAAGAGTGGAGAAACGAGAAATAGCCAAGAGTGCAACTAGAAAAAAGTGAAACAACAAGCAGTCACAAATTAATATTTAAAGAAAAAGATGAGAATGATGAAAGTAAATGGAGAGTTACCTAAAAAAATGGACAAGAATTGGAACTTGAAGATGCATTCATTTTAACAGCTTTACTGGTCAAACAGAAGCAAATGTTGCCAAAGAATTATTTTCAGACATTATTCATTGAGCAACAATTATCAGAACTCAAAGCCAAAAACAAGCGCATGCGAAGGTGGCATCCAAAAGTAATACAATAGTGCATTCATTTCTATCGAAAATCCCCAGCGTCGGACAAACTTATGACATCCAGTGAAATCTAACAACTACCATAAAAAAGGACCTTGTATAACCATTCAACCCACATAGGACTAGCACCTGGTTTCAACAACAACTCTTTCCAAAAAGCTAAAAACAAACTCTATCAAGCGTGCCCTCGAGAATATCAGAGATACGTTAGTTTAAGGTTGGATGTAATGGAAATTAAGGGAGACATCATTTATAAAACCATTACAGAGGAGCGGGTTGGTTTTAGTAATCTTGATGATGTTGGGAATCAACTTCTCAAATTAAGACAAACTGGTAATGGACTGCCAGAAAAAGCGACGCATGTCTTACAATTGATGGTTAGAAGTGTAACTGGGAATTTTAAATTTCCAGTGGCATAATTCCCATGTAAAAATATGTCTAGTGATAATCTCACTACCACATTGTCAGAGGCCATCTCTCTTCTTGAATATCACAGTATAAAAGTCCTAACTGTGATTGCGGATGGTGCTAGAACGAAAAGAAAGGCATTTAGAAATTTCGGTAAAAATGGATTTAGGTTGGAAAAATATTTATGGAAGTGACGAAGAAAGTTTTGTTTTCTTCATTTGTGATCCTCCACATTTGATAAAAACTGCGACGAATGCCTTTTCAAATAGCACTTTTCACAATAAAACCAAACGATTTCTATAAAATGGGAAGGCAATTTTTTGGACGCAGTTTTTAAAAACTCTTTGAAAGAGATTCGCAGCGGCCACTCAGACTGGTGCCAAATTAACAAGGGACCATCTTTATTTGGACTCCTTTTCCAGAATGCGTGTGAGATTGGATGCCTAAATCTTAAGTGGAACTATTGCCAATGCTTTGGAGTTCGAATTTGGTGAAGATGTCCATGAAACTGTCCAGTTCATTAGGATAATGAATAAATTATTCGATCTCATGAAAGTTAAAAATTTGGACGAATGAAAGCTCAGTCGCAATCCTAAATTAAATGCCTTTAAAGATACAGAAGATCGCAGATTACAATGGTTGGAAGAATCATTCATTAATTACTTTGAGGAATGGCAAAATGAAGTTTCCACAAAAGCAGCTAATTTAACCGCTGGGGAACGACCAAAAATTACTTTAAGTCGAGAGACCGTGACAGCCCGAAGGTTCCGGTACGGCCGACTATTTTTCTGTTACTCGAAGAAGGACGGAATGGGACATCGGGGGGGGGGGGAGTTCTAAGCTACTTTGCCCGTCCGGTTAGAGATAAAAGAGTCCATGATGGGGGCTTGTTTTGAAGCCCTGGAATTTCTCTTTCCAAAACTGTCATTGTGCAAACAAATTAATTAGCCTAAATGGACTAATTTGGGGTCTAAAACTGACGTTTTTCGCTCCCCTAAAATCCAGGGGGGATTCTTGTTATTTGTAGAAGATTTCAAACATGAGATTTTTCATCGTAATTTCAGGCTTGTAATCAAAATATAAAATATAATGTTTACGTGCGCGCTTCGCGACGCATGCGACACGACGTTTTTATGTGCTAGGAACCTTCTGTTTCATATAATATGTATTCTTAGAACTAAAGAAACTTATTACAGTGAATGATACGATCCGCATTTTCTGACGTCACGGGGGCCGAAAATAATTCTAGAAGTCTAGAAATTCGCCGAAAACATGATTTCCACCTTTTTGACTTCTTTATATAATAATTCAAAGAAAGCTTAACCGATTTTGATGTAACTTTCTGTACTTGCTATAACTTGTTTGCTCTTTCTAATGTATCATTAATTATAAATAGATAAAGTTTCGTGCAACCAACACTTTAATTACCTGTGGTTTCAATAAGAAGTGTGCCAATTTCAAAAGTATCGGTAAAAGTTTCATTCGTTTAATTCAAACACGCCAGTAGTTTAGGACCCTCTTTCTACAGCGGTACGGGGCACAGCGCGTCACCCCCACGTGCATCGCGAGATGGGTGCTAAGTGGGGAAAGCGGTGCTCGTGATTAAAAGGTGTTTTGAAAAGAGTGATTAATTAATTACGTAAACAAGTGTTTTGTTAATTACTTATTTGGTTTAATTACATGTCAATCATTTCATTGGCTGCCATCTTGGCGGAACAAATTATTTAGCATGTGGTTCATATTAAGTTTAAAAGTCAATCCGTTAATGGATCAATGAAGTGTTTTTCCGTTCAAGGTTATGTTTTTATCAGCACATATTTGTTTGGGGTAAAGTTTGTAGTTGATAAGTAATTAGTTAAATTACTTTACGAAATTCTTCTCCCAGGTCATCTAAACAGGGAGGTGTGAACGTGTTTAAAATTTTCATGGGATTTGTAAAGGATAAATTTTTAATAATCTGTCAGTCATTTTACTGAAATTGGAAAACATTTCAGTGGGCATCTTTGTAAGGACTATTTTTTAATTAGTTTATTGCCATATTTCACGGGAAATAACCATAAGGAATCTAAAATTGTTCGTTTCAGCATCGTAAATTTAATGGATTAGTGATCTACGCGTTCAAGGTGGTTTTTGAGTTATTCGGTGGTCACTTTATGAACAATTCAGTTCGTTAGTTAATGATTATTAAACGTTTATGTTAAAATCAGCGTCGTGCTAAGTACGGTGTGACTAACATGGTAAGTTCGATTACTCTTCATTTTACATTTATAACTGCGAATTTATATTTTACTTGGGCTGCTGTGTGCTCGTCATTCCCCTTTTGGAGCTCTTTCCAAAGGGTTTGACTTTTTACCTCTGTAGGTAGGGTGATGGTTGGAGTTGCTATAGCATCCACTCTTTATCCCACTGCTGTGTGCGAAGTGGGAAATGGTTAGCCCATTGCTGCTGGGTTGAGTGGCTTGAGTCAAAGGTGCGAACATCAGTAGTAGGGTACTACTACCCATGATGGATTTGTCCCCTGTCCGGGCTAAGTTGACGCTGGCGTAGGGCACTATGATGATAAACCTCCAGTGGTATGGTCTCTGTTACTAGGTACACCGGGCTATAAATTTTGACACACTCTAAAACGGTACACAAAAATTGGAAAATTTCGTAAATGTCAGTGAAATGTGGTATAAGATGCGTAATGCTTTAACGACATTGCGGCAGCCATATTTGAACACGAGACTTATTGATTTTTTTATTGTATTTAAATTTTAGGATGCTAGGTAGCATTAGTTAAATTTTTCAACACGTAACTGATTGTAACAAATATTTAAGGTACTTTTTATTGCCTTAATCAGAATAACGTTTTAAGGGGTGCATAATTAATAAGCACTTTTAAACCTGGAAATATTTATCTGACATTATAAAATTTTTAATGGCAGCCATATTGTTTCCACACCTACCTGATTGTAACAGATTTCATAAGCTTTTCGGAATTAGTTTTTTAGGGTATATAATAAATTACTTTTATTTTGTTAGTGATGGGATTTAATAATTTGGTCCTTGCGTCTTAAATGTGAAATACTTTATAGGGTACAGCATTTGCTTCCATTTTAAACAATTGTTTTTCCAGTTTCAGTTTTTTATTTATATTTAAATCATAATTATGGTATTATTTTTAGTTCACCAGCCACATTTGATTGACTTTTACTGAATCTATTAAAAATATCATTATATTACTATCTACGTTCATTTATTTAAAAGTCATAAAACGATAATTGTTAATTCACCAACGATAATTGATTAGATCGTATTTTTAATGTATATATTAATTACATCCTTTATAATGGCAGTATAAATTTTGATCGATTAACCTAATTTATTAATCTAATTATTTTATTATTAAAAATATCATGTAATAGATAGGTGTAAGTTAATTAGTTGTCTGCAGTATCTGGGAGGAATACTTTTTTTCTTTACCGACGCACTGCCAACTATGAACATGAGTTACTGAATCGAACTTGGCTGTGATATGGTAAATAGTCGCATGATCATGTTTTCCCATTTTAACAAGTTCGTTAAGACTAAATTTATGAAAGGGTGCTCGGTGTGGTAGATGATCGTGTGTGGGGATAGGGTAGCTGATATTTATATAGGTACAACAATAAATAGGTTGAGAAAACTGCAATTGCTAATTAGTCTAATTATTTTCCTTAAAAGTGGCAATATATGTTTTTACCACAACTATTATTTACAGAAACGGTGCAAAGGGTTAAGTTTAACGTGTGACTTAAATTAAATTCAATGGTTCTTTATAAAGCGTACATTTCCTTGATACGATTCAAAGGCTTTTATTGGACCTCAGCTAGACTTATGACTATTGTGTATTATAATTATTACATAATATGGTTAAATATTTTTATAACCATCTACAAACATAAAAAATACAAAATTCGTTTAAAAATGTGAAGACGGTGTACCCTTAAAAACAAAAAAGCTTTATATATATACGTAAATTTTTTAATTGAAACTATACAGTACATTATTAAATTAAAAGTATCATTAATAGTATATCATAATTATTATTTTAATTTTTTAATAAAAATTGTTTTCCGATTGTAACATATATTTTATTTTTAATGTTATTATGTTTAGTATTAAGTGTTTTATCGTGTTGTTAATATGTATTAACTTTACACATTTTATCAATTGAACTTAAAAAAAAAGCCTTAAAACCGACGAATCTCTGAAATGGTTAATGAAATAAAACTTGTAAATGCAGTAGCCCTCCCGAATAAGAAAACGAAGTGTTGGAAGAGTGTAGGGAAGTTGATGAATGTCGAACCAATTCCTAGTTATTATGTAACATTTTTTAGTTCACCATCTGTAATTGAATAGATAATTATTTTTTTCGATAGTCTCTAGGGTAGGGGTGTTTACCTTGCTATGCGTGATACCGTTAGTGAAGTTTTAAATAATCAGAACACAATTCGAAGAAGTAGCAGTTGTTGTTGTAAATTAAGTCTTTCTCAATAATCCCAAACAGTCAATTTAAAAGAGTTGTATTCGAGTCCCTTCCTCTTGAATAATTTCGACATACCATTAAGTGATTTGAAAAATTATCAATATTTTATTCAATAAGCTCGGAAAAACATTTTTAAGTTAATGTACACTGTGATTTTCAACCAAATATTCTAATTTCTATTACGGGCATAAAAGATCTAATCAACATTAGCAACTTTTCGCTCAAGGTTGCAAATTAGTTGATTTTACAATCATTATCGTTCCGAATAAAAGATACGACTATATTGTTTCATACTATACAAAATTGACAATCATCGTGGGAAATGGCTAGATATTTCCTTTCAACACTTCTACAACGTAGGTTTAGAATTATAATCCAATTTTACTATACTTTCGCATTGTTAAAAGCTTTTCAAGCTTAAATTTGATCGAGACAAGAATGATTACGGAAAACCCTGGAAAAGAGTTTATTAAAAACAAAGCGCATTCTAGCCTTTGGCGGTTCTATTAAGGAATACGTTATTGACTTCCAGTCGTTTTGTAAGAGTGAAGTAAATGGAGCGGATCTAGACTATGGTAATACTGTGAGATTAGCGTGTTCCCGATGCCATTGAAATAACATTAAATATTTAAAACATGCAGTTGTGAAAATTGTTAAACATCTGTTTTAACTTAAACGATTAGCCACATTATTATGACACTTCCTATTGTTATAATTTGGAGCTATTTTTACCAGTTTTGAGGGTGCATATTTCATAAGTTTGTTATCTTTTAAACATATTGGTGTTGCATTATTTTGTATAAATTTACATTTTCCTTCTGTACGGGATTTATTTATTGATTGATGGCTATTATTATGATAATATTTTTTAACTGGGTGCATATTCTACAAATAATAATTAAAATTATCGTAAATGTGCTCGAGTTGCGTTTTATATAGCTGGCCTATTTTTTTCGGGTTTTCCTACCGTTTTTGAGGCATGATAGGTTTTAAACTCAAGTAAAAATTGTTTTGACGTCCTCCAGGTCTGTATTTCACTTCTACTGAAACTGACCTCACAGGCGACTTTCTCTTCTATTTGGAAGAATTAACTGAAATGTTTTGACTGAGTTTTTTCATTGGGTGTGATTAAATGCATTTTAGGATTTTCTTGCTATACATGGTGTTTTAATTTGCTCTGATTGGGCATTTTTAAAGAAACTGCAAGAGATAGAGTTGCGAAATTATCAGGGAATCATTTCAAGTGGGGTATTGCTTTAAATCCTTAATATCAGTTAAATCGAAAATATTTTCGGGTTTTAGTCAAATATATTTTTTTCACCGGTAGGTGCTAGGAAACCCTTTCGATGAGAAAATTGTAGACTACAGTCAAAAATGTTCAAAGAAATTAGTTTCATTGGAAAAGAACACTTTTTCACGACGACATGAGCATACGAAAAAGAAGCTGTCCATAAAGGCCAATAGCCTTCGCATTTTGGTACGTGCCACTAAATTATTCTCGCGATCAGCGCGCTTTTATGGTCGAGTTATTTTATGGTGAAACCAATCGTTACGTGCATAGGGTTAATGAATTGTTCAGCGTTAGATATTCCGATGGAAGACCAAGCGACAAAACCGTTCTTGGAGCTGTTCGTGACGGTCAGACTTACGGAAACGTCAATTCCAGATTTCGTAGACCAGGTCGTAAAAACATCAACATGGAAGACACCGTTCTAACCTATTTTTTTGCGCATCGTCGAAAAAACGTCAGAGGTGCCAGCGACGATCTCGGATTATCGACGAATTACGTGTGGACCCCTCTTCACAGTCACAACTTCCATCCGTATCGAGCGACCTCCACCAAGCTCTGCACGAAGGAGATATGGAAAGTAGCTTTGATTTCTGCAACTGGCTAATAGCTATGTCTGACGAGAACCCAAATTTCATCAATCAAATGCTGGTGACGAACGATATGGGCCTTTCAACCATAAAACACCCACATGTGGTATGACGAAAATCCTAACTGTGGTTTTCCTCACCGTCATCAAGAACATTTCCGACTGAATGTTTGGCCAGGTTTGCTCGGGGATCGAGTTATTGGCCCATTTTTCCTCCCAGCTCGACTTAATGGACAACGCTACTTGGCGCTTTTGCAGAACGAAATAGCAGAAGCTTTAGAAGATATTCCACTGGAAGCTTACAGACAGATGTATTAACATGACGGCGCACCACCCCACGTACCTAGATGTGTAGTGGAGCAACTCAACAACGAGTTCCCTCAGCGTGGAGTTGGCAGGAGTGGTCACATTCGATGGCCTGCGAGGTTTATGTACTTTACTCCGATGAACTTTTTCTTGTGGCGGTTCATCAAAGCCCAAGTTTACATGACGCCCATTGAAAACATCGAAGACTTGCGCCACCAAATCTTTGCAGCCTTCGAAGTTGTCAGTCCTGATATGATCAGACGCTTGTGCCCAAACATGTATCGCGGCAAACGGAGGTATCATAGTACCTCACTTGTTAAATTCTTATGTTTATTCGAATAAAATGTTCAATTTAAAGTTTCAGACATTTCGTTCATTTACGTACAATAACCCGAAGGCACCTATGGACGGCTTTTTTTATCAGCTTATATCTTCGTGAAAAAGTGTTAATTTCCAATGAAACCAATTTCTCTGAACATTTTCGACAGCACAACTTTCTCATTGAAATTTGTTTTCTAGCACCTACTGGTGCAAATTTATTCAGGATGAAACTTTTGATAAAATCCCCGTGCTACGTGAAAAGAACTACCTTTGAAAGTTAGAACCAATGAGATACGAACTGCAAAGAATAATATCGTTTAAGGATGGTTTTCCGATTGATTACATAGACGTGACAGATTTCACACGGGCTGGTTTTTAATACACAAATTATAAAGACTGTGTCAATGGTTTTTCGATGAGGAGGGTTATTGGTTTGGGAAATGAACGACGTACCTATCATAGAACACACTGAATAGTACCTGAGTCGCAAATTTGTTTTAAACTAGAGCTGCAGTACTGTAAACCTTTTTCAGGTGTGGGGGTCTTTTTAAGGTAAGGGCTCATATGTTTCTATCTGGCAGCAGTGCTCTGATTTCTGGGAAAATTTTACCAGGAGTGACCGAGATTCTACTCGATTAGTAGTTTCATATCTCCAAGCTCGAAACGGTTTAAGCCGGCATTTTGTGCCATTTTCAAAAACTATGAAATTTCGAAGCGTGGAGTGTTAATAATTACAGAATTTTGGATGAAATATTTATAGGTTATCTTTTTTAATACTATTTCGACTTATTGTTGTAACACATTTAAACCAAATTGTTTTATTGTTTTTGCTAATTTTTTTACCACATCTCTAGTCCAGGGCTTATGGTACATAGGCAAAAAATTAGTTTAAATTTTTCAGTTCCTGCTTATTTTAATAATAATTATAACTTCAATAGGCGGGACAACTCTACCTAACCCTGAAAAAATTCCTGTCGCTCAGTGGATAGATGACATGAAGGACCTCAAATAACATTATATTTGTTGAAATCGCAAGCATGTGATTTAAAGATATGGATGCTTTCAAATCTCTAGACTCATATGATTAAGTCTCTAGTGGATGGGTTGGAATACTTTTAAAGAAAAAAATTAACAATGTTGTTTGCTTTTTGAAAGGATATATTACTCCTTCCCAATCATGGTCGTAAGCTTGGGTTTGTTGCACATTCTCGGGTGAAGTTTTAGGTGGGCGATGCACCTGTATGGCTGGCCAAGCTCAAACGTGTAGCCATGTACGGGCAATTTTGTGGAAGATTGACTTTGCGAACAGGAAAGAGTTGACAGGATCTCGTGCAACTGATGAGTTATCTAAGTGTAATTCGTCGACAAAGCGCAACATCGAACCGATACCGTTGAGAAAAATGACATTCCAAAAGTAGGCCAAGATTGCGTCCATTACGAGCATGAAGGGAAGGAAGAGAACATGGTTGAGTTCATAAAACCGAAGCAATTTTACGAACATGCCTCCTTCGTTAATGCTATTAAAAAAAGTAGAACGGCTTGTTTCTTAAACATTTCTAATATTCTATTTTACGAAGTAACATTAGATTTAATACCAAGCCAAATTCCATAAAATCCTGATCCAGTTCATACTCACGATGGTAATTAATTTAAATGTGAACCATGTCAAACATTTTATAACAGTAATATTAAACTTTCCAATAGAGCAAGAAAAATATTAATTGAAGACATTGATCCATACAAATCCAAAATCTGGAGTTCAAGTAGATTAATAAGAATAAATAGTTCTATCGCAAACAGTATTCCCAAACGAGAAAATACTAACCCAAAAACTTTGTCTTGCGGAAACTTTATAAACCTTTTAAGGGATCAGCCGGAACTATTCAAGGCACTAAATTTGAGATACAGCCAGGAATCAATTTATAAAAGACTACGGCATGAGTGTGAACCTAGTTGGAACTGACGTTTCTAAATCTGAACCGTGGCGTTCAGCTAGCCCTGATGGACTCGTTGGTGAGGATGCTTTACAACAAAGGCCCAATGGTAGATGATATTGCTCAAGCTCTAACTTAAGCAGATGTCATTTTCCAAAACATTTAATTTATTCTAAAAACCAGAGCTATTTTACCCAAGTACAACTGGCCATGTTCCGCGCTGAAATAAAGAAAAGTTACTTTTGCGTGTGAATACCAAGAAGATCAGAGTGCTTGTAATACGGTTACATTAGAATTATAGTTTGACGATAAATTTATTAAATATACAGTTGAACGGCTTAAAAATGTATATTTCAAAAACTTATTGCCTCAGATTGCAATTGTATTTCATAGAAAACAGTTAATTTTATATCAAAATATCTTAGATTTATGCAAAGGTAATAATTTAATTGTTCAAACTTGATTTGTTAATTTGTTTCAATTATTAAAATACCTTGAAAATTTCTGAGAGCTGCAACTATATTTACAAATAAATCTGCCTTTTGTTTAAACTCTTTATCGCAAACACATTTTTTAAAAATGGTAGAATTTCATCCTAGTGATCGCTCTTTCAACCAAAATCCGCACCAAATGCAATCCGTCAAGTTTTGACTACTTCAATTTCTGACAACTGCTTTTTCCCTTTTGTAAAAGCCAGCAGACTGAAAACCGCTTGCTTCATTGCAACTTCCATTGAGATTGTAAAGCCCCTGTCAGCCATAACTTGATCTCTTGGTAAAAGGTAATCCAACAGGCCTGATTCAAGAACAAATGGTTCGACCAACGTAACAAGATGAAACCAAAATTTTGTAGCCATTGGGAGCTATAACAACCAAACACTTTAAGGTATTATGGTGCTTATAGTTGCTGAACGTTTGCGCACTTGCTCGCAATTGCTTGGGACGGTGAGTGAACACATCTGCACAATCAGTTATGCAAGTTGTTTTCGGATACTTGTCTCGTAAGAACTGTGGCATTGTACTCTGCATAGTTTATCTAAGGAGCCATGCAATGAGGTTTGACATTTCTTTGTACCCAACTGGCAGTCAAGACTTGATTATTCAAGAAACTGTAGAAATTGAAACTGAAAACGTTAAACATAGATCTGAGATAATCCAAGCAAGGCTTAAGCGCATTAAAACGAGCAAAGTTTGGTTTCCCACCCATAGCGTAAATTTTACATTTGGAGCATGCGATCTCAAGGCTTCCACAAGCTTCATAAATATGACTACACGTAACCCTTTGAGTATCTTACAGTCACGTTCGTTTAGGTTCTCATAAGACAGCGTTGTAGTATCAACATGAATTACCATTTTAATTCTTTTGATTGTAGGTTATTTTCGCTTAGAATAACTATGATCCTTCAAAAGCTTTGAATGCTCTGTGTTCATTGGCACAAATACATATAATTCGGTCAGTTTCAGTGGAATTAGTACTGGTTTTACTAACAAACATCTTTTCAATCCTGGGTGGTGATGGAATTAACACTGACTGTGCCACTATGGAAGAAAAATAACATTGAATACACTGTGTTTAACAAAACGAATTATGTGCTTAAAGAAAATGTTAGATTAATAACCTATAATATCGTTTAAAGGGACACCTATTAGGGGCATCTTGTAACGGTTAAAGGAACATGTACCCGAATCCATAGAAACCAGCCTAGTGGTGAAGCATTGACAATGTTATAATGTAATCTTTATGGAGGACATAAACAATAACCGTAAATGGCACGTGTCACGTGACGTGGCTTTAGCATTGAGAATGTTAAAATTTTTAAAATCATAAACAATCTTTATGGAAGACCCCTTTCAATAACCGTTAATGTCACGTGTCACGCGGCTTTAACCATTAACGAACCAAATAGGGAACACACACGATTTTAGGTTGTTTGTCCCTTGGCTTGATAAGTAATTCAACCTTTTTACACGAAAATTTTACAAACCCGAAGAAATATGTTCCAAAAATAACCATTAATCCAATTAACATTCACACCCTGTTGGGACACTATAAATATGACCACGCTTAACAGGTTATAAAAATCTACAAACTTTACCCCGTTATGTACTGTTATTGTAAACAGTGTTTCCCGCGCGTCCTAATTAAAGAGGCAGACCAAAGGTTATATGTTACGGTAATATCAAATGAATACAAAGTTTTTGATGCATTTACAATGTCATAATTGACGGATTTTTAAATGACGTTTTAGCGCGCGACACTACAGGTACATGTCTTGAGGACACAGCCTTCTTTGCGTGCTTTTTTGACCATACCATGTAGAGGTATTTTCACGCGCAAAATGAATTTTAAAAGCCGTCAATAATAATCAGCTGGCTAATACCAGAGGCCCAAGTCATCTAGCGACTTTTAATGCGACGTTTTAGGTTAATATATATAAAAATCCGTTACGAACAACTTGTTTAAAAGTGTCAAAAACAAGCTTGAACGTGATCTAAAGTAAATATGGCGCTTCTTAAAACACATGAATTTTCCAGCCAAAAATTACTAAGAGTTCATGTAACAACCGTTAAAAGAGAAACCACTCGAAAACACCTTACAAACTTTACCCCGAACAAATATGTTAAGTCTTTAAATACGAATCATTTTTACCGCGCTTCATATCGGTTATTAAAACACAGCTTATAAAACTCATTAATATTTCCTCCTTAAGACCACTTGTTGATTAACCCCCGAGACGCTTCCTAACGGTAAACAGGCCTAGAAAAAAGATACAAACATTTCCGCTATCAATTATGCCGATTGACCCGCCAAAAAAGTCTAATTTTAAGAGTTTAACCACTAGTTAATTGATCCACGCAACGCTTTCCTAATCAAAATGCTAATTAATTGTACACTTCATCCACTAAAAGAAGTCAATGACCCTAAGACAGTAACGCTTACACTTTCCCGCCAAAAATTAATATTCATGTCAAACATAATTGTACATTAATAAACCTTTTCAAAGAGTTTAACCACGTGTTCATTGATCCACACGACGCTTTCCTAATCAAACACATGTTAAAGAATTTTACCGCCAAAAACTTTAAGAGTTCCACCACTAACTAACGGTTATTCGCCTAGTAAAACAATACAAACTTTACCCATTTTCCCGCCAAAATTAATATTCACCCTTTTTAAATTGACCTTGAACAGGTACTCTAGTTAACTTGAATAACAGGTCGACTAATTAGGCTAATTAATTAATAAAAACGCGTGCGTTACGCATGTATGCACGCGTAAAACGCGCGCGTGGGGGAAGGGAAACGCGTTTCACCGCTTCATACTCCCGTCACGCAGCTGTGGATATGGGGGAAAGAAAGGTGTACCCCCCGCACGTGTGTAGGAATAGGGTCATATACTACTTATGTCAACCAACCTAATTTACATTTTATTAGCCATGTTTTTTCCTGTATAACACTACTTAAGATTCCCTATGATACAAATTAATTATTTATATAGTAAAAGCAACCAGCAGCGTATATAAATTAAGTTATTGAACTTTAAAAATTAGGTCTATAAAGCGTCAAATCGCTGAATTTTTTTATAAATTGAAATTGGCAATAGTCCTCATAAATTACAAAAATTAAGAAGCTTTGGATGCGATAAGAGTAGTTGTAGAATAATAAGCCACTGCTCAATTATTTAAAAAAAATTAAGTCTGCCATCTGTAATTAATTAGATTATAATTATTATTTTTTAACTATCGTGTGTAGGGATAGATGTACAAACCATAGAATTGGCGACACAGTTAGCGGAGTTCAATATATTTCGAACATTATTTGAAGAAACCGTAGCAGTTGTTGTGTTTCTCAATAATACCAATCAGTCAGAATCTGTATTAAAAAAAATTAATATACATAACGACTACAATAAACCATTATGATAAATATCTAAGTCCAAAATTGTTTGATAGCCGCAAAAAAGTAATTATAATGTTACAAATAAATATTGGTTTTTAGGTTTTAGTGATTAATATATACACACATAATAACAAGTTGGCAAGTTTGCCAAAATATACCTCTCCTCGGAAGAATTGTCCCTAGTGGTATTTATTTCTCGATATGAACCTTAAAGATATATATCCGCAATTCAAGGTTATTTACTAAAACGTAATCCTGGTTCCATCCCGCCCGGTTAAAATTTTAATTAAAATAAAAATAAATGAGACGAAACAACCGATTTTAATTTATTCAAAATATTATAAATTAAGTATAGTTACAACAGTGAGTCAGACGTACTAAAACAATGCACAATTGAATTTAACCCTTTTTACAGTACAAGTTTATCAGTTGAATATAATACGAAGCAAATTTTAATGAAAGAAATATCTACAGATGGTATTTTTATTTTTCTCGCTTACGAAATACTTGCCGCATCTTTAACGCTCATTTTATTTGAACACTCGTAGACTTCCAGTTGACGTTGTGACACATACCGCATGAAAAAGACCAATGCCATCCAATTTCCAATATCATATAATGACTCGCACACCCAGGAAATCATTGACTACGTTAGAAATCGTAGATATCCAAATATCCACACCAAATATATTTACAAGAAGCAAAAACCTTACCATCAACAAAGCACAGAGAGCCACTTGACTAACCGCCAGCTCTTAAAGCAATAAACGGTAAATTATCGCCTTTGCATTAACACAACTATATATAGGTCGTTAATAATACCCGTAAATAAATAACAAAAAACTAACAAAGTGGACCACCCACAGGGTCTACCCTTTAACCCTCTTATCTCGGCTGACTGCGCTAAAACAAGATTTGACCTTTAAAATTTAGACTTTAAAAACCTTTAATATACTCTTCCGCTAAGCTGAGTTTATAATTTTCAAACAAGCATAACATCTATCGGTGGATCTGTGGTAGAACATTCGCCTGTCGTGCAGAACGGCCCGGGTTCGAAACCTGGGCGGCGCTTTCGCTTTTAATCAACAGAGAATACGCTACATTAGAATTACTTCAATGCAATAATTTAAATGGGACACGAAATTTCGTTCTATTTAATAACAACCAAAATTTAATACTCTGTTAATTTCTAATAAACGCTACCGATAAAGCTGAAGGTCTAATTTTCGATAAAACGTGATAAGTGTCGGTGGTTCTGTCAAGCAGGAGGTCTCGGGTTCAAATCCCGCCTGATACGATCGCAAAATGATAATAAGACGAATACTGTAAACAAGTGGTGAATACCCTGCCATTTGGATGTTGAGACGATTATCGTAACTCTCGGTCCGTCCCAAAAGTCAATAAGAAGAAGATGGAGAGAAAAGACGCGTATGCAAACTCAACACTCACAACCGCCATAATACAAATTCAATACACACAACCACCGTAACAAGCAATTTTTACAATTCCTACACTACACATAAACATTGCAACAAAATTCACATTACAACTGAGCTGAAACCGTCGCGACGGTGAGTGTTAACGAAAAAACAACCAAACCACACCCTACGCAATCGCCACTTTACGCGTTAACGCTCACCGTCAGACGGTGGTTTTACCAACTTTTAAACACGATTTCACCGGTAACGCGTATTGGACTTTGCCCCGGTAACGCGTTTTGAACTTTGCCCCGGTAACGCGTTCGCAGCCAACAGACAGACAGACAGACAGACAGACAGACAGACAGACATACACACACACACACACACACACACACACACACACACACACACACACACACACACAGACAGACAGACAGACAGACAGACACGATGATTGTATAACCCCTCCTCGGAGAGGTAAAAACAAAAAATTATTTAGTGATTAATATATACACACATAATAAAAACAAAAATTTATTTAGTGATTAATATAAACACATAATAAAAACAAAAATTAATAATAATAATAATAATAATAATAATAATAATAATAATAATAATAATAATAATAATAATAATAATAATAATAATAATAATAATAATAATAATAATAATAATAATAATAATAATAATAATAATAATAATAATAATAATAATAGTAATAATAAAAGCTTTTTATTCATCGATATCCTTTTCAGTGTGGTACAGTGATTTACAAAAGGGTCTCTACCTATTTAAATTAATAAATTAGTAAAAAGTGTACAATATTGTAAACAGTCCGTGGTATTTGCATTCAACTTTATAGGCTGACAGCACAATAGTCCAATACGGCCTTATTAAAAACGTCTAGTGTTTGGCAATTTCTTATAATGTCCGGTAGAGCATGGCATAATTTTATCCCATTTTTCCATAATACTCTTTTTACAAAAAGTTCGTTTAGAGTTCTCAGCAGGTCTATAAAAATTACTATTTATACTCTTGAGTATTATGATTGTGAGTTAAATTTACTCTTTTAATTAGTTTTAAGATATAATCTGGTTGGAAGGAGTATTGCATTATAAACATAAACTGTAATAATGCCAGAGAGTATAATTTATCCAATGGGTACCATTTTAAAGTTTCAAGTACTTCATTTGATGGGTAGTTTTTAGAAACTTTACATAAAACTGTGTAAACTGAAAAATATTTTCTATATTTGAATAATATTGGGTAAATTCAAATAGTATTAGAACTATTCAAATATGTATATTTTTATTAAATTCCAAAAATATTGTGTTAATTGATATAGTGATAGGCAAATAAAAGTGTTGATTATATATTGATTAGATTCCTATAATATTTGGGTTAATTGAAAAAATATTTTTTTATATTTGAATAATATTTGGTAAATTGTAATAACACTGTACAAATCAATTAATTTTATTTACAATATAATAATTTTTGAATGAGTTCAACTTGCATATTGTAAGATCATAAATTATTGCTTGAAATAAATATTGGATAATTTAATATTATTTTTTGTAAGTAAACGAGTACATGATTTATATTTATGACTGTTATTTAAAAAAACGGTGTCATTTTCTATCGAAAAAGTTGTTTCAGATTAATCGGCGAAACTATATGGCAGTTATCACACTATAAGTTTTTAAAAATATTTATTATTTTACTTAAAATTATGACGTATTTATTTAATTTAGCTTGAGTTTCCCCAAAAAAAATTCCCTTATTAGTTCAAAGTAATCTAAAATATTTAATCATTTTTCCATGTTATTTTACGTTGAAAATATTTAGACGAAAAAAGGAAACCTTAATTAACAAACTCGTGTTATGGTTAAAAGTTTTTGTTAGAACTAAAAATGATTTCACGTGGAATGATTCTTAAATTAAATATTTAATATTCCATTAAAAACTCATTCTTAAAAAATCTTTCTTAATGCAATATTTTACTATAGTTTTAATAAAAAAATAGTAATAATGTAATAATTATATCGAAAGTCATCAATAAATCCAATTGAACTGTCTAGGTGTAGAATGTGAACACTTACAACGAACCATAAAAATAATCACATAATACCAAGGTGAAGAGCCAACAGACTAGCCTCACAGTATTAACATATGCTTGATTGGCTCTCTTTTTTATCACTTTTACGCGCAGGTAAAAACGACAACAAGTCAATTACATATCCCTTATTAGTACCGCTCTAGGGAAGAATGCGCTTTGTAATTCCTAGTCTCTCATCCCGGGTGACAGGTTCTTATTCTTACCTTGTTATGTTTGACATATTTTACAAATTCAAGCATTTAAAGATAACAAATCACCCTAATCATCAAGATAACGAGATGATAACACATGATTTTGTAGAAAATATACTAATATTTTTGTATAAGTGTAATTTTCTTGTCCTATAATAATCAAACAATTTGTATTTTAAAAAGCCGAACAAATAAATAAACAGGTACTGTATAAGAAAATTAATTACCATGTAAAAAATGATGGCCCGAAACCATAAGATAAATTTTAAATGTTTGCGTATAATTAGAAAAGTTGACCCCGAAGATAGATGCAATATTTCAATTCTTAATATTTACTTCAAATGGAAATTGTTACTTATTTTAGTGGTCTTAAATTTTATATTTTTAATTTTGGTGAGGAAATGTTTGTGTATTATGTGTGTATATATTAATAACTTAATAAATTTTTGTTTTTATTATGTGTGTATATATTAATCACTAAATAATTTTTTGTTTTTATTATGTGTTTATATATTAATCACTAAAAGCTAAAAACCAATATTTATATGTAACATTATAATTACTTTTTTGCGGCTATCAAACAATTTTGGACTTAGATATTTATCATATTAGTTTATTGTGGTCGTTATGTATATTCAAATTGTTTTTAATACTGATTCTGACTGATTGGTATTATTGAGAAACACTTTTTAAAAAAACAACAACTGCTACGGTTTCTTCAAATTAGGTTCTGCATATATTGAACTCCGCTAACTGTGTCGCCAATTCTATGGTTTGTACATTTATCCCTATACACGATCGTTAAAAAAATAATAATTAAAATCTAATTAAAAACAGATGACAGACTAAAAAATGTTTTTAATAATTGTGCAGTGGCTTATTATTCTACAACTACTCTTATCGCATCCAAATCTTCTTAATGTTTTGTAATTTATGAAGACTCTTGCAAATTTCATTTTACAAAAAAAATCAGGGATTTGACGCTTTATAGACCTAATTTTTAAAGTTCAATTACTTTATTTATATACGCTGCTGGTTGTTTTTACTATGTAAATAATTAATTTGAATGTTGTTTTTTCTATCATAGGGAATCTTAAGTAGCGTTATAAAGGAAAAAACAGGGCTAATACAATGTCAATTAGGTTGTATGACATATTTTATTCACTACTATCTTTGAATATCCTTAAAATAATCTGTTAATTAAAATAAACATTTGTGTTTATGAAAATCGAGGTAAGTGTCAGTATTTGAAGGTAATCACCTTGAAAATTTCCCCCTACTTGGAAGATGTTCTTTTACCTACTTAATTTACACATAAAATCTCCCAAAAATATTAAATATAAAACCAAACTATCATGTTTTCCTTTTTATTTTTTTATTTCAATTAAAATATTGTTTTTTATTATTTTATGCGTCTTATGTTTAAAATAAAGATGTGTAATTGAGTTTACTAAAATAATTTAATTCCCTGGGGATATTTATACATTTTGCAAGAGGGATGCGTTATGTGAGAGAGAAAAAAACGTAACAAAGCGCCATTCAATTAATCACCTGTCAAAATTTCCTCCACGTTTTTAAGGGAGATCATATTTGTGTGGTTGATACAACGAAGAGCAATAACTAGGATACAATTAAGTAGATAACTCCATTATGAAAAGAATTAAAAGCAAAACCCTAAACAAATTTTAACATTTGCTAGTCAGGATTGTAAACACATGTATAAAACTATACTTATTATTAATATTAGTATATAAAAATCTACTACCTATTTATATTTTTTTACAAACTCTGTGGAATATTATATTAATACGTGATCCACATTAAGAATTTTGAGTTTAAATAATTAACAATAAATTTCAGAGAAATATAAATTTAGTTTGAGAGCGATGCTTCCAATTGTTAATAAGAACTTATGCCTTCGTTATATCATAAGATTTCGAGATAATGGTCTTACTTTATCAATAAAAATGTTCGTCAAACAACCATAGATAGGGATGATCTTATCTTTAGAAGGATTTAATCATATGTACCAAGGGGAACGTTTTAACGGGATTGTTTTTATACATTGATATTTACTTGTTTAAATTAAATTTAAACTGAAATCCATAAATCAAGGGTTTTATGATACAGGTTGTAGAACATGTTGTCTAATTAGGAAATTATAGTTTAAGCTAAATTCTTGTTTACTGTGATACCTCGGTTTTAAAAAATATTATATTATGTGTTAAAGAAATTTTGGTTTTATTAGAATAACAGAATCTAAGACGCCCGTACGTTCAAAAAGCGCACAAGGTCAACAAGTGACGTTGCCTGTTGAAACATGTAAATAATTATCTCTATGTTAACGGGTATATACGAGTAAGTTAAATGGTTTTATAATTAACGTTCGATATATGGGTAAAAAGTTACACTTATTATTTATTAATATAAGATAAAAGTATTTTTGAGAAAAATTCACTTCATTCTAGTGAGACATTCCAAATCTTGCTAATTTTTAATAATGATATATATCTTAAATTATAATAAACGCTTTTACAGATATTTGATTTATAGAAACTTCGCCAACAATATAAAAATACAAAAATGATAAATAGTTTTTATTTATTTTTACGTTTTTATTAATTAAATTTCAAATATATTGTTTATATTCAAAACCAAATCCATTCCACTAGAAGCAATGATGCTGTTGTTCAAATGTAATGTCTAGAGGGAATTCAACATAAAAACCGCTATTTTACCTACGTAAACACATTACAACAGCATAAAATATAATAATAATGTTACGATTTCAAAATACACAATAAAAAATCATTTCATTACATTTAAACTTTCTGTGGTTGCCTGTCAATTAAGTCTTTTGCGAAATAAATATTATTATCATTATTATTTAGTATTATAAAAGATTGTATCTTCAAAAAGTAAATTGTTTATAAGCTTTGGTTTTAAAACAAATCATTTTTGTTTACAATTTTTTTTCAAATTAGAGGATTTATTAATTGATATTTTTTTAATATCTAGCGTTTGTTTGTAAAAACCAGTTTTTTTCTTCTCACTGGCTCTGTGGAATGTCTCCTGGCGAAACGTGAACTGCGCTTATAATTTTATCGTTTTAGCGCGGAGATGTGAAAGTGAGTAAAAAATAGAGTAGGATCAATGATGCCGGATGTTAATTAACTTTTGCGTTTGAAAGTGTGACATTATTAGTAAAGTGGTAAATATTCAAACTTGTTTTACAAGGTTGTAATGTAGTTGATAAATTTTACGCGTGACGATAATTAAGGGGTGGTTATCAAATCAGTTTTAGAAGGCTAATGTGATAGAATGTTGAACCAGTTATATATATCCTAGAGGTAATTATAATTTATGAATTTAAAGATATATAGACAATTATTTTTGTAGGCAGAATTTCATAAACCGTGTCTTGCAGGACTGCTTTGCGTGTTTCTGGTAACGTGGTTCAGCAGAAAGTTAAAAATATAAATCAAATAAAGTAAGTTATGTTTTATTTGAAAATAATTAAAATTATTAAACTTAATTTTGCTTCAATATAGTCAGAAATAAACACCCGTCCGTTCACTGTGTATAGCCAGAGAAAATTCTATCTACGTGTTAAGGTATTCACAATGTTGCTATTTTTAATTAAAAAAAAGAAAGTTAATTATTTTTTATTTATTTTATAAAAACTGTTTTTCCCATTTTTAGAATTAATTAATTTAACATTGAAAACCAACCAGCCATCCATTTGGGTAAAATTATAGTCTTTTGTATTGCAAAAGTATCAATAAAAACAACATTGTATCGTCAAAAATAAATAAATGTAAGAATTATTTTATATTGACAAAGTAGTACGTTTTTATGGTAGGTGGATAAAATTAAACATCTGAATCGCTAAACCAAAAACATTGTATCTTTAAAAGTAAATAAATTGAATTTTTCATAATACATTAAGGACTAAATCTCTGTCGGATATCGCTCGATCAAGTCTATTGTAATGTTTTGTTTTAAAATGTTAATCGATTTTTTATTATATAATTAATTTATTATTTTAAAATAACTGTTTTTTTTTGGAATTTTTATTGATTGTGTTACTTTAGAATGGATTAGTTTACAATGGAAAACCAACAAGCTATCCTATTTGGGGAAAATTATACCTTTGTATTGCAAATGTAAAAACATTGTATCTCCAAAAGTAAATAAATTTTATTTTATTTCGACCGGGGTAAAACATAAGGGGCTAGATCTCGGGCGGATATTTACCAATCAGCCCCATTGTAATATGTTGTGTTTTACAATGTGTACTAATTGCTTATTATGTAATTATTTTTTATCTATTTATCTCCAAAAAGTAAATAAATTGAAGTTTTATTTCAACAGGGGTAAGTTGGATATCACGTGACAGACAAACTTGTTAAGTCTATAAAGCGAAGGTTAAGAAATTGTTTCGCTATCTCGTAATTAACATAATTATACTTTTAAATTGACAAAAAATGAAAAAAATTGTGACCAAAAGTAAATGACCATCAGTAATGGGTGGGGGTCAGAGACGAGTGCCGATATCTCGCCCGATCGTGTCCAAACTTGTTTCGGTGATAGACCGACGCTTGGGGGTTGTGGTGAGGGGTCAAGTATCAAGGTCAAAGGTCATCTTCAAGGTCAAATTTGAGATGAAAACCAAAATATGTTGTTGACTTTTTTCCAAGGTTGTGTGGGTGGTTTTTTGAAAAACATTTGACGTCATTTTGGCGGCCAAGATGGCCGCCATCTTGAAAAAAAAAAACGTTATAATTTGATCCACTACTTCTGAAATAAAATCTACGTTCCATATCTCCTTCGTGCAGAGCTTGGTGGAGGGTTGCTCGATACGGATGGAAGTTTTGATTGTGAAGAGTGGTCTACACGTAGTAAGTCGATAATCCGAGATCGTCGCTTGCATCTCTGACGCTGGCTCGAGGATACGCAACAAAATAGGCTAGAACGGTGTCTCCCATGTTCATGTTTTGACGACCTTAGAGTTCGGCGTTTGGATAAGAAATAATCACTTTATTTATTTTTATCCACAAACGAAAATTATCCGGGAAAAAACGATTAGTTTACATGTTAAGTTGCTATATTGCCGTGGATAATATCCATGGATAAACAGTTAATCGTAATTTTTATGGTTAATCAAAACTTTAGCGGTTTATTTATCTGTTTCGCCGAACTCTAGACGACCTTGTGCATGAAATCTGGGATTGACGTTTCCGTAAGTCTGAATGTCATAAACAGCTCCAAGAACGGTGTTGTGGCTTGGTCTTCTATCAGGATATCGAACGGTGAACAATTCTCTAGCCCTATGCGCGTTACGATTGGCTTCACAATAAAAAATACCTCAATTGGAAACAATTCCAACATCCTTATTACCAGTAATATGTTCACTTGGGAGTTTTCACAAGCCTAGTAAATAATACCGCAACTTACAAAAAATGTTTTTTATATAAAGGAAAACTTAAATTTTAACCTTTATAATTTCGTTATATTATTTAAATACCATGTAAGTATTAAGATATCGTAAATTAGATAAAGTTAAGTAAACTCCATGTTTCATAATTAATTGATTATTATATATATTAAATAATTATAAAATTATATATTAAATAATTATTAATAACTGAAAATTTGTAATACATGTATATTTAGTATCAACACTTTACCGGATTTGAAATAGGCACCCTTTCTTTGTAACTTAAAAGGAATCGTTTATTAACATAATATACAACAGGTACGTAAATAGTCCCGGCCAAAAGATTCTGGATATTTTTGTTTCGCTATATTTTTCAACCACTTGTACCAAAAAGTCATACGATACATTGTTCGAAAGGTAATAAACATGAGCCGTTGAGTATTATTTTAACACAAATTTAGTTTTGTGATTGTATACGTAGTTAAAAGTAATATTGTTTTAGGGTTAGTAATTGAAAATATTTCAAAGAACCACTCCTGACTATACATATAAATGATTATTTTTTCTTTAAATTGTGAATTCCGCCTAAGATTCAGTGAAAAATGAACTGGTCACAGCCGAGGCTGCCCCCTAAGAAGGTTAAATTGAACCTATAACACAATATAGATGATATAAAATGAATATTTTGCAAGTGTTGATACTTATAGGAGCTTCGTATTACAAAAGGTAAAAATAAAATTCGGAAGCATTTATTGTACCATGTGTTTCTTAACGTATTTTCCAAGCTAACCAAAATGGTGGATTGGAAAACATCAATACTGAAGGGTATAAGGTTTTTCTAGTTATTTATAGATTTGGTTTAGTTTTCCGTTACAACAAACATTACAGGCGATACTAAAAAGTTCAATGCCTCTATTTAACACGCAATGATTTGCAATTAAATATTTTATCAATTTACTACACAAAATTAAGGGTTGAAAAATATATACATAAGTTAACAGTCTGTCATGGCCTAAGCGGGACGACAAATGCCATGTACCTCTTAACTTGATTTTGCGACTAATATCAACGCCTACAGCGACTACTTCCAGGGCTAGATCCTTTATTCTTAAAGATTATAATTTAGAAAATATTCGAGCATTATTTATCACACATCGTTAAATACGTAGTAATAATTTCTAAAAGATTTAAACCATTTTTTGTATGATATCCAAAATAAAAAATTTCAAAAGTGTTGAATTTCAAGAAAATGGTTATTGATTTATCAAATAAAAACAAGGACAATACCCCCTTTTTTTAAGAGCTTAATTTAAAGCTCTTTTATAGAGCTATCTAATAGAGTATTTATATTTCGTGTTTTCAATCGCCCACATGACCCTTTAACCCCTCGAATGAGACCCCCAAAAATAAAAATGTACATTTTTACATCCAATAACCTGGTATCAATTCTAGTTAGGACTATATAAACTCCACCGTTGAATTGGCCTTGCCACAATGTGTAAGATTGTGTTATTTTGTTAAAATAAAATATATTTATAAAAAGTTATTAAACTTAAAGCGAAGGGGTACTGATATACCAAAAAATATGGGGTTTCGGTTAAACTGTGTTTATTCTAAAACTTCTCAATATTTTCAGCTAAAACCTTGGATATCAGATCTATCTGTGTTTAAAATTTAAAATAAAATCGATTGACCCATGGTGACATGAGTGGTCGAAATCGTATGGAATGACCCTGTTAACAAATTTCAAATACTTTTAGTATAGAATCCAACGTAGGCTTAAGAAAATACAAAAATCACCATTCTGATCAATAGATTAGTTTTGCTGCATTGTCTCCTTTCCAAAACCATTTTTCGATTGAAAATCGGTTTTTTGATTCCGGAAATAAGGTCAATTAACCAAAAGCCAAAATCGCGATTTTTAAGACAAACGAAAATAATAATAAAATAAAATAATAATAATCAGCTAGGCTAATACCCAAGGCACCACCTTAGGCCTAAGTCATCATGTGACTTTTGAAGCCCTTAATTCAGGTGGCCGGGTTACAATGCGTAGGAGGGTGGTGGCAAGCCCTGCATGCAAAAGAAGGCTTCTATTTCAGACAGTATGTTTTTTTCTGAGCGCTTCTTGGTAGATACCAACATTTCATGTCAACTTGACTATTGCTATAGGAAATATTATAATAATAAATAATATTGTTATTGTTAGTGTTATTATAATCGTTATATTCATGAGTAAAAAAAACACAATATAATATGACGCAACAATTTATCTTGTTTGTGTTAGAGTAAAGTACTTGACAAGCCATAAAAGCAATATGCATAATTAAAATTTAAGGTTTCTTCCTTGAATGAAATCTATTATCGTCTGCTTCTCTCCACAATAAAATAATTATTATTATGAAGTTTTCAAAATATTCTGTATTTTGACTTCAAGTTTATATAAGCTGTTTTAAACAGAATTTTAATATTATTTATCTAGGGGCGCTTTTGAATTTAATTTTGTATAACTCGTAAACGACTTGCTTGCCTTTAGAAGTCTTTGAATTCATTTTATTGCCGTGCAATTTGTTTATAGAAAAGTTCATCTTGTTTTTAGAAGTGTTCTACTTTATAAAGTGGCAAATTCTTTTGACGCCGTTCAACTCTAATTAAGCGGGGTTTTATTGGTTTTTAGCGGAATTCATTTGGCATTTATAGGAGTTGATACTTTTATAGGATTGTTCGGCTGCTATTTGCCGGTGTTCGACTTGTTCAACTGTTTTTCAAAGGTGTTCATCTCAGTTATTGGGGTTTTCAACTTCTATTTACTGGTCAATCGTTATATAATCTTGAAGAAAACTAAAAAGTTGATAGAAAAAACAACTTAAAACAGATTTGAAACATTTATAAGCAAAGTGAAAGGCAATTGAAAAATACTGAAAGTCAATGAATAACGTTTGAGGCTACAAAATCAATTTTAATCCAATTAAAATAGGTTAAAAAGAATCCAAAAAACACACTACTTTGTTTAATTTGAAGCCATTACGAAGATGGCGTGATCAAATATTGGAGACTGCATTAAACAATTTAGATTAAATTAATTTGGATTAGTTTTTGGTACATTAATATTTCATCAGACTTAGTTCCAAAATATTTTAGTAGAGTAATATTTGATCAAGTTGAAATCTAAAATGTGCTAATACAGTAAAATGTAAGTATCCCATTATTACTCAAATAACTTGCGATTAGATTTTGATCCAACATATTTGGATACCGTAACATTTGAATAAAGTTTAATCCAAAATGTTTTATCGATATAACATCCAAAGTACGGCTACTTCTGATCTTGACCTTCATTATAATAAGTAACAGCTTCCCAAAATTTGCAATTTTCCACCCTTAAATTGGCGTACTCGATTCTCGACCTTCAGAAAGGCAGTTTTCGAGATCTTTAGTTTGGGCATCCCTGTTTTAGAATAAATATGATCCAAAATATCTGAACGATTTAAATATAGAAAATAAGTTAAAAAACAAAGAAATCTCTCATCACGTTATCTCAAAGTGGAAAATGAACAAAATTTAGAAAAACTTTTGTAATTGGTGTAAAGGATTAATTAGAATGAATACGGATGAGCTAATGAGCGGGCTTTGAATTTTGGTTCTTTAATATACACGTTGTTGCGAAATTAGAAAATATATATGCATCATGGCGACTTTTGTTTTTTGAATTTACAAAAAAAGAATGAAGAAGGTTAAAATTCTTACTATTTTGAGAGATATGCATTCAATTAAATTTTAACGATTTAGAAAATTCACATGATCAAGGAAACATATGATGTTTCATTTATATCATTGATTTATAACAATTGAAGACTAAATGAGTTTTTGAAAATAAAGCATGAGGGACACATAATGGTATTTTTTATTATAAATGGGTTTTAATAAGTTATATTACTTAACCATATTGTCACAGCAACTTGCATTGTTCTTAAAAACGCATTAGTCGCTGATCATTAGGAATTGATTTACTACATAATATTTTTTCATTCTACAAGAAGCAGTTATTTAAAAATAAGATAACTGTATACATAAGCTTAAGTATACAGGGTGTCCACTAAAAAACGATCCAGGGCGAATATCTCAGAAACCGTTTTCTCTAGGAATTTTAAATTTTTATGTTACGTAGCTCGTGCAGAGGGGAAAGAAGAATGATAACCTCTATGACCTTGAACCATGTCTTCCAGGTCATCCAAAAACTATCTCGAGAATCGTAAGTGTTAGAAAGTTGGTTCCAATTAGAAAAGTGTTCCCCGTCACGTTTTATGCCTACATTGCGTGAACATGATCGGATTCGACCAATAGTAAGTCGAGAAAATTGGTAAAAAATCACAAAGGTCGTAAAAGGCAAAATTGCAAGACAGCGCTACTAACTCCAAAACAAGTCGTGCTACATTATCGAAATTTGCTAGACAATCGCATCATGGTAGGATATTTTAATATTTGGAAAATTGTACGACCTTGAACCATGTCTTCAAGGTCATACTAAAATTATCTCGAGAACCATTAGGTTTAAATCAAAAATTCCAATTAGAAATTATAATTTAAAGTTATTAATGTGACGAAGAACAACTTTCTAATTGGAATTTTTGCTCTAAACTACAATAGTTTTAGTTTAAACCACATGCAATAGTGACTGGAAAATCGAAAATAGTTATCAGTAGATCTAATGAAAAGTTAGTTAAAAAATGGTTTTCTATTAATGACTTAGAATAAAGTATACAGCTTAGGAAATATCCTTATTATATTTAATCCCACTTGGAAAGCACTTTGATATTAAATATTTATGGGATACACAAATGAGGTCAACAAAAATATAATAACAAACGAAACGTTTTAATTTATTATTCAATTAATATTAATTAAAATACTAAGAAAACAAAGTGGTTTTCCAAACAGATAATGCTTTTTTTCGAATAAAGAGTTAGTAAATTGCCTCACGAAACGAATGGCAATATTTTAAATTTTTTAGTTAATATCGCTAGTTTGTTGTTTTGATAAAAATAAGATTTACTGCTGTAGATCCAAATAACGTTTATCGAAAAAAGAACGATCTTATTCTTATGCCGATTAATCTTATCAATACTTAATTTGTGGTGAAGCATTAAATGGTGTTTATTAATTTGTTATTAGTGTACTATGCTATATAATGATAGGATAGGATAAAAAAATAAGCCTTTTTTTTAAACATGATAAAATTGATTCAGTGCTCTACTAGTTGGAAAATACCAGTGTCTGTTCGTAATCAAGGGGGAGTGGCGGATAGTGTGAATTAATTCCTTAAAATTTGTTCTTTTACTAGGTCACACCCATCAGATAGTATTTGATTAAAATCCGTCGCCTCATTGTTAAACAGTGAATGCAACTGCAGATCTAAAACCATGCTTGCAAAATCTCTAGCCGATTTTCCTGAAATATATTGTTTTGGTTAGATCACGCTGATGAAAGTCAGATTTATTGTTTGAAAACGGATGCCATCTTGTAAAACAGCGCTTAAATAAATAATTAAAACGACCGCAAACGACAGACATGATTGCAGGAAATGTACGTTTTTCACACCTTGCGAATAAGGCTTTTTGTGTTTGGTTCAATTTTCAGCTTATCTTGGTAAATGGTAGTTCTCACAAGGAATCCCTTAAGTATTTCTGTATCGTTTTCATTTCCTGCTGTTCTCGAACATTCACGAGCAAAAGTATCACCAGCAGTGAAATAAATTTCATTTATGCTCCTTGGATAGCAAATAATCCCCACAAAAATGAAACCGCTCACTTGTACTGTTTTATTATTTCAAAAATGTATACACCACTAATGAGCTATTGCTTAAGAAGTATTTTCCCTAACGCGAACGGTAAGGTTCAGATTTAGCGCCGGTGAGTGTCATCTCCCCTATCTGTTTCTACGGCCCATACATCCTGGTAAAGTCGGTTCAGTTAAGGCCGGTTTCGTTTCGCGGATTTTTTAGAGGTAAGGTAACTCACCAATAAAGCTTCAAGAAATTTCGTTTGCATATTTTTCATTCAAAAAATCTATGGAGCTTGGAATATATCAAAATAAGAGATAGAAAAGGCATTTTAAGAAAAGATTTATTGGATTAAATTTTTTTTAAACTACTTGACAAACTTAACGCCATTATGTATTATTACGGAAAAATATATTTCATGATAATCAATCAAGACCTGGTTTTAAAATTAACATAATAATTTTGCTTACAATGGTTCAAACCTTAATAAATGAGTCGAAAACTAGACCTATTAAAAAGAAAAAAAGAATTGATCAATAAGTGATGATGAATCTCTGGATGAACAAAAAGAAGATGATCATACCTACAATACGTAAGAACAAACGTATGACTTATTTCATTGTTAATAGCAATATGCGAGCCAGGTTATAAAGAAAATTATAAGAAATAAGTAGTCATGACAGTGCAATGTTACTGAATATTACTATGGTTAACATTTTAAAACACTCTCAAAACTAATCCGCAGAAGCTTGATCTCAGTTCAATTGAGCCTAGTGAAAATAGCATTAACCTACACCTACTGTAAATATCTTTGACGAATCCGAATCTATCCTCAAGTTTGGTAGATGTACTCTGTTTGAACTATCTTAACGAACCAGAATAGGTTGTATAAATTTGATGTATTCCTTTAAAAAAACGACAAATTGATATAGATTTTCTAAAATGTAAATAAGAAAAAATGATGTTGATAAACAAGACTCATCACGAGATCTCAATATCAGACACAATGGCAAGATGTTATTTCTTAGAAGATACAAAACAGATTTGATAAAATGTCTACGGTATACATACAAGAGTCTAAAAAGGTTCTTAAAATTTAAGTGCTTTGAAAAAGGTCCGGTGTTGATTCCGTTTAAAAAGCGTATGCCTTCATTTTTTAAATCAAACTCTCAATTCCATGAAAATTAAAAAATTCTAAGTGAAATAGTTCTTGAGAAGAAGTCACGGTACGAGCAATTTCAGACACGCTGTAGAATCTCTGCGATTTATATTAGAAATAAGGGCTTATGAGTCGCAAGATTTGACTTCTTTAAATGTTCCGAGAAAATAACTTGGTATGTGAAAACCGCAATTTAAACATTATAAGAATGCCATTATAATACGAAACGATCCTTTAGTCTCGCCGTTAAAGCGCTTAAAGACTGGTATCGGATTGTGGTATATCATAGTGAGAATATGCTTATTTTATAAAGCCTCGGACATTTAAACATTAAACTTGTTACTATCGAAATGTCCACCAAAAAAGAAACTAAGAAGTTGGAATTTCCTCACTAGAATATTTAGGCCATGAAACTTCAACTAGCTGGATAATTGAAAAAGCTAGATCTTAGGATCAAAAACTTTTTAGAAGAACAAACGTGATTCGATAGAAACAAAAATCACTAGCGTGTAGCGGAAATTAAATCTTCATAAAATACTTAATTTTTTGCACGCTTATGTACAAAATAACAAGTGGTTTCGAGGCATTAGGCAGGCTTTGGTTTCCCATAATGGGTGAATATAGCTGCGTTGGAGATTCCCTGGTATGACTTAAGAAACGTATGGGGTAAGAAATGACACGCCACATTTAGTAAGCAAATAACATTGCAAAACAAACAACATATTCCGCATGGAAGAATGAAATAAAAATTTGCAAATTCCCGCTTGTTGTAAGCAGATCGTCCAACGGAAGCACGAGCTAGTCCAAGCATCCACGCGGAATGGTACTTCACATTTCATTTGTTTGGTGGCCCAGTTTTTGTGTTGTTAAGACAATGAAACAAAGCTTGTTAGGATCCATGTTCATAAGACTTTTTTGATTTATTGGGAACCTAAGAACCCGCCCTAAAATGAATGATCTACTTTTATTTAACACCCTGTATAACAACAGTAGAAAAATAAAATGTTACATGGATTGATCTTATCTATGATTTATTATACCAGGAAGAGAAACGACAGATAAAAATTTATATGAAAGTGTGCAAACTGTGCATGATCAATGGAGATGTAGGATAGGAGAATAGAAAGTTCAGAATTTTGGAAGACCTATCTTATTTATCCGGCAAAATGCGATTTTAATTTCTTCTCCTTTATTTAATTAACGTAAGTTCTGCAATTTCCGAGTACAAGCCGCGAGCGCACGAAGTGTAGAAGTTAAGGGAAATGGCCTTTTTATATTGACTTTAATATTTTTTTTCGCCAAGAGTAAACGAGACAATGAAAGTAAACTTTAATTGCGTAGTTGAATATATAATAAAAGTAAATTGCGTGAGAACGAAAATCGATTTTAGCTTCGACGAAAACGATGCCGCTCTGGAAATAATATGAAGTTGACAGCTGTTGCAGACTAAAGATAAATACATTCTGTATTCGGGCACAGTGGGAAGACAACGAGCCCTCACTGAGACGTTTTTTTTAATTCAAGATGATGTGATAAGATAATTTATTGCATTTAAAGGTAAGGATAAAGTTTAACTTAGATTCTTTAATATTTAACCCGTTTTTATTTCCTGGTTTTGACGATGATATCATTTGTAATTCATCTAAATATGTTAGATTAAGTTAAATCCTTTATAAATTTCATTTCGTAAAATGAAGAAAACCAGAATACCTTAAATATAAATTTTTTCGCGTACCTTAGTTTAAACGACACCGGCTCTGGGTATGAGATATAATGCGTCTGGTTGTTTTTAAATATCACCAATTTAAATTCACTTAAATAGCCTACACAAAAATTAAGTTCACATACAAATTTTAGATCATTTCGACTTAAGGCACGAAATTTATAGTTTTACGAATATGCATCACATTAATTGTTTTTATTTAAATAAAATTGAAAAGTTTTACAAATTAAATAGATCTTATATCCTAAAACGTCTCTACAAACCTAATAAAAAGAACATTCCTATGCACAACTCACCAGCGAATAAAAACGTAACAAACAGAATCTCGAACGTATTTGTTTGACGCACTCTTACAAATGAGGGAATAGAATAATGGAAAAAGGCAGCCAAGTAGATTCATCCTAAATTTAAATTACTTATTTTTTTCAATCATTCCCCCACGCCAGTGTTTAAAGATCCACACAGTTTATTTGAGGCTAGTTTTCATCTCTTTTCCTTCATATGGCTAATATAACCTTAAAAACAAGGGTGTTTATATAAATGATGTTTTTGCATCATGTGTATGAAATTAGAAAATCATCAACTTAGAACCTTCCCGTAAAGTAACTTTAACATACTTCCCCAAAAAGATAAATCGCTTTATCAAATCACTTTTTTTAGAACAAGAAATGTCTCAAAACATACGATACTGCCTCACAGGAGTAAGATATTTTTAAAGATTTGTTAAGGAAATAGACTCTTTAATTTATTTATGTAAATTTGAACAAGATTTCTTTGAAACAATATCTTCTAACTATTGGAAATGTTTTTTTTTAATTCATAAACGAGATTTTTGCTTTGCAGATGCAGAAATATAAAGGGTTCTTCTGACGAGTATGTCGTCGAGAGTACGCCATAACTATTGGAAGCACCCTCTTTAAGTTACCTCAAGTTATTGGGCTTAAGCCTAAGTTTCACGGGTAATATTAGGCCACAGTGTTTTTCTATAACCACAATGCATGTGCCATTGAGTTTTCGACGGGCTGTGGCGTAAGTTATTACACATATAGAAAAACACATTTTGGATAATGCAAATGAATAATTTTAAATGATTAACATCCGTATTTCCTCCACTCTCGCCCTCCCAACATGGTCCCTCCACCCATGATTGGTTTCTTCGAAAAAAATTCTTGATGTTATCTCTTCTCTCATCGAAATTAGATTCGTTTGTTTTAAAACGTTAAGTTAAATTGAAATTAATTCGACTATTTTTCACCGGATTAAAACTTTGAAACTCACCTTGTCATTTAAATCCTGCGTGGGTGTAAATAATTTTTAAATAAGGTGAATTACTCTTTTGTATAGTTATTGTTATTCATTTCTCATCATACGGATTTTCTTTCAGACATGTTTAAAATTAAGATACTTTTTAAGTTTTAACTTTTCAGGCACCACCATGGGTTTATATACTGGCGACTCCTTCGAAACCCGCGCAAACGGAAGGTATTTTAAAACCTTTCTCAGATCCTTTAATTAACAGACTGAATTCCACGTAAGTTAAATATCCAGCTGATGTTCCTATTAACATGTTAAAGAAATAAAAAGTTTACAATTAAGCTTAAACAGAGGATTAAAATGCCAATCGTGTCTTGTTTTGATTTTGCTATTTTCTCACCGCTGATTAAACGGGCTACTTTCAGATTTTTTATTCAAAGTATTTTTAGGTAATCGGCTATAGAAAGAAAACAGATCTGAATACGTAATAGTTGAGACCTTTACTTGGCTATTACAAAAAGATAATTCACGGTAATTTTCATAAACGAATCATTTATGTTTCAAATGGTGATAAATAAGAGCAGGCTATTAAGAGATTTCCCACTAAGACTTTATTGCCCATTATTATTATTTTTTTGTATTCATCGCTGCAAATTGACAGATCTTTTTAGAATAATAAAATTATCTTTGAGATCCTCAAATCCGTAAAAAATTAAGATCATATGCGTTCAAAGAAAACATTTAAATGCTTGATATTAGCTAGCATCGTTTTTATAATAAAACTGTGTGACCTTCTTGTTATTTATGTTCCCCTAGCGTATAACTGGTGTCAAAAATTATGGTTTCTTTATAGAATAAAAATGGATAATTCGCTTATTTTAAACTTTTTGGGTAGTAAAAATGTTGTGAACAACTATTTCAGAATCGTTTTACTTCCTTATATTTGATTAAATTTTTGGGAAATGGAATTCGACTAAACCCTATTCATTTTTCATTACTTCAGGGATATGTTTTATAAGATTATTTTCACACCCGTAGAACTTTTGTTAATCTGGATATTATTATTCCTTTCTGATCACTTCCATTTAATCTTTCTTATTCGTTTTCGTAATCAAATAAATTAACGTTGGCAGTTTATCATCAATATTCGTAAGTTTCTAAATTATTGTATATTGTTCAAAAGTTTTTTGTAACCTTTTGTAGGAAAATATCACAAATATTTACGTCAATTTCATAATTGTTTTACTGATATCGACAGCTAACTTGTATTTCCAGAATTCTGAAATATTCCTGAAAAGTACCAAAAGAATCCAATCTTCCGTGCGAACCTCTATCTCAAATTTTTACTTTGATCAATATCTATCTGAGCATTAAACTTAAAAATTTAATTGATATAAAGAATTTAACTATATTTAGTTTTGTTATATAATAATTTGTGTTGGACTGCACATATATAAACGAATAGGGACACTATTTTTTTCTACGGATATCGCAGCTTCAGAAGAATTCCAACACAGTTTTGATGAATCCGTAAAGAGCGAGAATTTCTGTTGTTGGAAAATCTCGAGCTGATATTTGGTATTATTCGAGGTCTACATTATCTGACCGTTATCCACGCTAATTAACTACAGGGACAGTCTGGTTCTATAACGGTGCGAAAAACAGTTGTAACATTTTTGCCGCGCTGCCAGGTAAATATTTTTTTGCTTGTGATACAAACGTCATAAACAGGAAACTAAATTCTCGAAATATCGCCATCTATCCGAAAATATTATGAACTGTTGATGTGTCGTGATTTAAATTTCTTTCCGTTGGAAGCCGCTTTGTAACTTAGCTCTTAAGTATTTTTTATTGCCTTTAAATAAGTTTATTTGTAGGTATTTATAAGTACTATTATAATTAACGTGCTGTAAGACATTAATTGTGAAAAATGAGAACTAAACATTGCGTTTATAAGAAATGCAACAGTGATTCACGTTATTTAGATAAAGCCCACATGTCAGGAGTCTTTTTCTTACCCTTCCCTAAAGCTAAAAGCAACTTTGAGAAGTGTAAAAAATGGGTTAAATGGTAGAGAAGAGAAGATTACGGCATCGAGCGATTAAATGCCAATACATATTTATGCTCAAAGCATTTCGTGGGAGGAAATGGGCCAACTACCCAATTCCCAGATCCAATTCATCACGGGGCATCTGTAAGTATCAGTCTTTGCATGAATTAGAAATTTGACTTTATGGTACACCAATTTAATGCTTTCTAAATACTAGCCCACCGCAAAATTGGATGCAATTCCAAACGTTCCCATTTGCGGGGTTGGAATAGAAGAACAGATAATCTGCACCAATACCAATGACCTAGTTTCAGAAATGGTAATAACAGTCTGGTATAAGTATGGCATTTCATTAAAGTGACAAAAATAATTGCAGATTCATGAGAGTTAAATTTCAAGTAAAGCAATTTGCAGCACTTCTTCTAAACCAGTAAAAGATCATGCTTCAGAAAGGGTAATAACGGTTTTGTTTAAGTATGGTTCGATTCATTTTATTAATTTGACAAAATGTACTTTAGATTCATGAGAGTGAAATTTCAAGTAAAGCAATTTGCAGCACTTCTTCGAAACCAGTAAAAGACCATGCTTCAGAAAGGGTAATAACGGTTTTGTTTAAGTATAGTTCGATTCATTTTATTAATTTGACAAAATGTACTTTAGATTCATGAGAGTGAAATTTCAAGTAAAGCAATTTGCAGCACTTCTTCGAAACCAGTAAAAGACCATGCTTCAGAAAGGGTAATAACGGTTTTGTTTAAGTATGGTTCGATTCATTTTATTAATTCGACAAAATGTACTTTAGATTCATGAGAGCGAAATTTCAAATATACCAATTTGCAGTACTCCTTCGAAGCCATACAATAATAATCCTCTAGGGGGAATGAATACATCTGCCAATCTCAATGTATATTTTAAGGATTATTTGATTAGTTTTATAAGATTTCTATTTGTTTGATTACCATTGTTTCTCTTAAAGGACCAATCAGTTTCAATTTTGGAGGAGACAACCAGTAATTGCGCTGTACCTTGCTTGTCCAACAGAACATTCAATGATTCTACAATATTTACAGTATGTACCAAATTCCGAGTAACTGTAACTGTTGATTAAAACATTTTCCCTTTTTGATTTTAGGATCCCAGGTATCTGCAATTAGCTTTTCAGGATTTAAGTTATCCATTTGGCTGGAATGTCACATATTTTTTGGACCTTATAAAATCAATAAAGACACTGGGTATCCAATATATACAATAAATATTGCAGAAGACTTTTTGGTTTACTATGAAGTCACAGGAAAAAAGCTTTTGAATGAAGATCTCATAAATGATTTACCAATCAGAATTAATTCAGTTGATAAATTGAGAACTGCTATTCTCTGTTTCTCCATTTGGAAACTATGCAACGGCAGTCCGGAAAGCAAATTTGTGGTTTTGTTTGATAATAGCACGCATAAAGGCGGATATAAGAATACTTTGTCAGGGGCCATTCACAGTGAGAGGTGTTGTTTAGTAGTGAAAAATACTAGCAGAAAGAGATGTTTTTATTGCACTAAACAAAGGTCTAGTTGAGTAGCTATTTCCCAAAAGAAATCTAAGCCAAATGTTGCTAAACGTTTCCACAATTTGAGTAAGACTGAATTGGTGAACGAATTGAAGGAATCCAAAGTAACTGGAACAAAACTCATTCCCAAACTAAAGCGATTAGAAGTTAAAATTAAGAAGAAAATTAAAAATGCAGAAACTGTAGAAGATGGAAACCATGAATTTTTAATCAATATTTTGAAAAAGAATTTGAACAGTTCTAAGCAGAATGATTTAGATTTTCAAACAGTTTTCCTAAAAACACAACTACAGATGCTACGGAGTAACAAATATGGAAGACGATGGCATCCATTGGTGGTACAGTGGTGCCTTTTCATGTACCAAAAGTCACCCAGCCTGTATAAAGTTCTGGACGAATCTGGAATTTTAAAATTGCCTTCCAAGACAACTTTGATGAGGCCCTCTTCAGACATAGGTGGGAAGCCAGGATTCCATACCAATGTTTTCCAAAAAAATACAAAGTGATTTCAAGCAGCTCAAAGTTGAACCACACCATGAATATTTTACGTTGGTGGTTGACGAGATGAAAATCTACGACGACATAGTTTACAGAGTGGAAAGCGGTGAAATGGTAGGATTCACTAATTTGAACAATGTTCAAAATAAATTAATGGCTTTAGAAACAAAAACGTATAAAGAAAAGCCCCTTGTGTCACATGTACTGCAATTCATGATTAGGGGCATAACATCAGGCTATCAATATGCGTTTGCACACTTTGGAACCAGATCATTGACGGCAGAAAGTGTTGATTCCCTGATTTTTGAAGCTATAAATAAACTGGAGTTATGTGGCTTAAAGATTTTGTGTGTAGTAGGTGATGGAGCATCAACAAATCGCAAATGTTTTGCAATGAATGGAGGGGAAAAATATTATAAATGCCAAAACCCATTCACCACAGATGATAGAGATATATATTTTTTATTCGATGTACCTCATTTATTGAAAACCGTGCGAAACTGCCTATTGCACAGCACTGAAGGGTGTAAATATAGGCTCATGAACAACCATGGAGAGAACCTGACTTGGGATACCATTAAGAAGGTTTACCAAAGAGATGCAGAGAAAAGTGGTTCGTTAAGGAAGTTACACAAGCTAACGGTGGACCACATTACAGTAGAAAACAAAATGAAAGTGAAACTAGTCACACAAGTTATAAGCCAAAGTGTTGCAAATTGCATAAAACAAGAGTTTCCTGGTGAATTTCCCGAGACAGTTCGTTTCATCGAATTGTTTAATAAATGGTTCGAACGTGGGTCATCTTTTAGAGGGATTTCATTCACAAAATCCGAACGTTCACCCTTTCCGTAACGTTTATGATTGCAGACTTAGCGTAAGTAATTTAAAATGTTCAATCAAATCCTTGAGGTATCCATATTAATAGAAATAATTAATTTCAGTGGCTTAAAAATGAATTCCTCTATTATTTGGATGAATGGGAAAATTTTGTGGAAGAACAGCCCATATCGAGATCATCGAAAAATAAAATGTTACTTACCAGGGAAACGTTGTCTGGATTACGAAAAGCAAGTAATTAATCATAATCTCTAACATCGTACATTGTAACTAATATTTTATTATTTTAGCAAATGCCATTCTGGAATTGATTCCTTTTTTACTTGAGAAAGGTGCCAAGTTTATTCTAACTACCCACTTCAATCAAGACCCTTTAGAACAATACTTTAGTAAACAGCGGCAAGCGTGTAAAGCTGGTTCACAACCTAGGTTATATCAGTACTCTAGGACAACAAAAGTTTTACAAAATCTGCAGGAAGGAAGAGTAGCACTAAAGAAAGTCAAAGGTGCCAATACTGAATAACCATGGACAAAAATTAGAGATGGGCATGTGTAAACCCACCTGAAAGTCATTGATAAGCAATAAAATTAGAAACCAAATCAACTAAATAAAAACTCTACTAAGATAATATCCTTTAGTTTTATTAATTTTAAAATAGGAAACCATTACCATGTATTATCACAAAAATGTAGGACACCCATAGCATCAGTTATCACAACTTTTTTTTGGAAAAAATTTCTCTTCAAACAATAAGGTTGTGTTTCTTAAAAATTTCTTGTTTTAGTTCACTTTAAATTTTTTTCTTTAATATTTCTTTTCCATCAAATTTATCTTCAGCCTTTTCTTTCTTATCTCATCTTTTTTTACACTTCTAATTTTCTTTGTCATCCCATTACCTTTCGTATTAATGTAAGTTTGAATAACCATTTTAAAAATTTCATTCCCTTCAAAGGTGTCAACATCAGCGCTTGCCAGCATTTTGTTCCATCTTTGTTGAATGTCCAAATCATTTTTTATTGATGAAAGACATTTTTGGATTTTATTGGAACGTGTTTGATCAATTAAATTATTGGATACGTGCCTATCAATTTCCTCAAATAATTTGGAAGTTTCCATGTTGGGGTATTTTAGCCCACCTCGGCTCTGCATATCCGACCATTTTTTTATAATTTTCTGGTATACATTTGTGGTCAGTCTCTTTCATAGCTTCCCCAACTCTGTGATGAGCACTTGACTTGGTTTTTTTTTCAATAATTTGTTTATTACAAACCCAGCAACGTAAAATAAAGTGTATGCTTCTTCCGCTGGAATATATGTATTTTTCACAATGTTTTGTTTTGCACATACCCCACAGTTAAAAATTTCTTGTATAAGAATCTTTAAACCAACTTTTTTGTCTTTATCACTTAAAGTGGTATCATAATTTCTGCATTTGTCAATTAGTGATTCTATATCACTATGAAATAGCTTTTTGAACTTGGGGTAGATTTAATCTTCTGGGCACTGTTCAACAATTTCCCTAAAGAGCTCTCTTACTTCGATATAACAAGAGCTCTCAGCTTTGATTTCTGAGGCCCATTTCACTCTTCTAATTTGATCATCTAAGCCTCCAATTTCAATCATTTTGTTTAAGGCTTTCTTCGCTTCATCGAAGGTAGAATAAAAGTGCTGATCGTAGTTCAAATGCAATAGAGAATTAGAAGCATTATTTGATTGCAATTTAAAAACATTTGTAACCGATTTCAAAGCTTTTGTCTTTGGAGGAGATAATGCATTTTCTAGACCTGATTCTGGACTATCTATATGAAAAAAATTAAAACCAAACAGTACTAATAGTTAATATGTAAATTTTGGTGCTTACCATAACAAATTTGAGGGCCAAAGTTCCCACAAGAAACTGAAGATTCACCAAAAATTAATTCATATGAATTATTTGAAAAATTTGCCATTATGAAAACCAGCAAAAGAAAACAAGCATGGCACTAAGGGACGGATGGACATCTGCGGAAAAATATTTCATCCCCCCCCCCGTCTTGAATTTGTATCAGTACCTATACAAGAATTTCCTGTAATGCACGCAAGCGCCACTAGGTGGCGTCATTATTTGTTCTTTTTACATTTTCCCCCTACCAGACTGTCCCTGTAGTTAATTAGTCCATGTTTGGGGTAAGCTATGGATAAGTATGAAAGTCGGATAATTTGTTTTATAACATAACGTAGTGGAATTAATCAAATAAAATAGTTGGGGATGTAGAAGATTACCATTTTAATCAAAAAAATTATTGCGTTAAAAAATTTTCCAAATCTCTTTGTCGACAAATTAAACTGTTCAACTTTCGACAGAGAAACAAATGTTCAACTAAGCAATAACAAAATAAAGAGACAAATAGATAATTTCCCTAACATTTATTTTTTTAATGGTTTTTTAGAAAGAACTAGATAAATAATTGTTTATGGAATTGTTTTTTAAAGGTTTTTTGACTCAATTATACCAAAACCAATATTTTAATTTGTTGAATCGTTATCCTTCCACCATAACTTCAGAGACATCATGGCGGTAATTGTATCCGCCTGGAGACTTCCCCTCTTAGTGGTAAAAGATCACTTCCAACAGAAAATACTCTTTCGGCTGGCACTGATGTTGCTGGTATGGCAAAATAGTCTTTCGCCATTTTACACACCGAAGGCTACATAATTTGGTTATCCTGCAAAGAGGACATCGTAATTAAGGATGTATTGGTATTAGGTTTGCCAGATGGAGTTTATGGTAACCTGTTTGCTTAGTAGGGTCAAAATTTGGTCGAGTCTTGTATCAAGTACTTGATTAAGAAAATATTATTCACGTAGTCAAGTTAAGAAAAATGTCCGGTTACTCGAACGAGTTTATGTAGTTTAGCACTTTCGTTACGCGCTTAAAAACGTCTATATGTGTCAAAATTGAGGAACGTGCTAGTGGTAAACAAGTGATATGCTTGTTTCGGACTCAAGACCAGTCCACACTAGGAATTTTTCGCGATTTCGCACGCTTTGCTTTACACGCGTATAGAAAAATTCATTATGACGCGTGTTAGTGGAAATTAAGCTTAATGCTGTTTTTCACTAAAGTGGCCGTAACGACGCGTTTCCCAACTTTAACACATACAAACGGTTTTACGCGAGTAGAGACATATGACGCGCGCTGGTGGAAACTACGCTTTACAGTCGAACGATAAAATCACGCAACTGCTTTATGAACGGTTTTTAGTTTTAATCGGTCAAGGTCGTGGAACAGCGGATATTCCTCGATCACTTTTACTCCTTTACCGTTAAAGTGAATATCGCCGAAAGAAAATCTCGGAAATAGCATCGCAGCGAGCTTATAACTAGTACCCAAAGGAATTGGAAAAATAATAAGTCAGCTTATTCTGATATTAATAGATAAGGTATAATTTTTCTAATCTCGAAAAAACGACTGTAATCACAATGAAACTCTTCTCGTAGTAGGTAATAAAAATATTTAAAATCTTGGTCTGAATGGATTTAGCTTGTGTTTTTTCGCAACTTGCTTGGATGAAATCCATTTTTAATGTAGGGTCCAAAGCTAAATAATGAAGATAATATTTAATTATACGTTACATATATACAGAGCTTAATAAAGGTTCTATCTAATGATTTGAAAACATGAATAGTAGGAACATTAAGCTACTCGTATTTGTGTTATGTTTCGAAATAATGGCAAAATAAGTTACAAGAGTGTGACGCTATCTAGTTGGACAACGCAACGTTTTTAATTGATAGCAGGTGAAATCTATTCGCCAGTCCTGACGCAGACTACTCGCCGGATATAGAATTTTCGGACAGTTAGGGCTCTCGAAAACAGTTTTTCGGATCGTTCGGGACTGAACTCAAGTAAAATTCGTCTGCTTGTTAGTCAGCAGTCAAATATAGCCCCTGCCTTCTCCATTTTTTTTAGTTCTTAATCAAACTATTCGAATATAAAATACCGAACTGTTGGGAATTTTTAGTGACGTCACATCTCGGTTTTGAACAGTACTGTGGACTGTTCGGGACTGGAAAATAGTTTTCACTTAATTAGTTGCACCAAGAACCACACAATAAGAGTCTTAGAACTGCGAACTACTGAATTGATCTAAAAACATTTTTCTCGTATTTATATTCATCAAACTACGTGGCAATAATTTCTACGTAGTAAATTCTAGGAACCGGAACCGATAATATCAAAATTTAAGAATAGGATCCGGAACCGATATAGCTCAAAAACGTGGAACCTTTGCATCCGTACTGTTCACTTTACAAAAGGTACTACCTAAGATTGTACTTCCTGTACTCGGTGTACATAATTATGAAAGGTAGTGCACCCCTCGCGTTTGGGATAATGAAAACCAACGTGCTTGTAACTAGTGACGTATGAAAAAATATCGTACCAATAGCTATCCAAAAGGCTTCGATATTCGAAGATTCACGATAGGTGTTGAGCTTAGCTCTAGCAATTGAGCACGCTACCCCCCAAAATCGGGTCCATAGTGAGATTGTTTAGTTTCTCAAGCAACCAGTGGTAGGCCGGCATTACCATGGAAATAGTGGGATATGCCACAGAAAAAAAGAATTCCCCAGCAAACACAGTTAGCTCCCATCGATATTCATGCTACGTTTACTTTGGATATTATGATGTCTGTGAGATACCCATATATCCAAGTTTTCGTCACATGGATATTCAATAGATATCCAGATGTCATGGTTTTGGAGATTTTAAAATATCCATATAAATATATTTTTATTTTTTAAAGGAGAAAAATTTATTTATAATGGGTTTTTTTTTGGTTTATTCTATAATTTATAGAAGACGTTTAGTTTACTATATTTTAAAATGTAATTATCAAAGTATTAGACATAGGAAAATATTCTTAAATAAAATGACGATTCTTGCATTTAAACCAATTATTACCTATATATAGCTAAATAATTGGTGTAAATGCAAGAATCATCACATTAACATAACTAATATAATTAATAAAATTTATAGATAAGTGAAATTAACCTTTTTTTAATATAATGATTGGAACTAGGCCTGATGACGAAAGATATTAAATACACCACTAATTAGATTTAAAATTTCCTTTAATCAAGGTTTTATTTAAAAAGTTCTTTGGTTCCAAAATCATTGTTAAAGTTATTTAAACATTATAATTATTTAGGTTTTTCTTTTTTACTTTCTGCTGGGCAATGGTGCGACCAGTCTTTAATTATTAGTTCAATTTTAGCAATCGTAGAATTGGCAGCGCATTTTGATCGTTTAACGGCCGCTAGAAATAAATTATTGCCAGTGAATAATAGTCGTAGAATGAGAAGCAATCTAGAACAATACACTAAGGATAATTTTCATTGTGATTAGATCTTGTAGTTTTTTTTTTGCTTTTTCTTCCTTCCCAACTGTAATGTGAACCAAGGGTTTTACTTAATCAGAGTTAATTAAAAAATTTTGCTCGTGTAAATCCATTTTATCGCTGGCAGCAAGCTTCAAAATCAAATCATACGGAAAGTGCAAGCTACGCTAATTTTAACAAGTCGGCCCAGGCCGTAATATTAGTTCCACATCAGTGTATTAGAGTGGACAAACCTATACACCCTTAGTAGACATAGGTAGGCAAACTAATACAAACGCTTATTATCGTTTGATAAATAAATTGCCACCCTAAGTTAAAGAGTGGATGCCGCCCACCATCAGCTGACCCGGGTGGGCAAACTAATAAAAAAGCTGTTGAGCCCATTTGATTTCCTATTGTTTGATATAAAATTCACCATCCATTGTTAAAGAGTGGCCACCGCCCACCCTCATGAAATCAACTTTTTTTTTCGGTAACTCTCCCTTTACGGGGGTTGGTCAGAGGGGGCGGAAATTAACGGCACTGCGTGCGCGTCAAAGAGTTCTATCGAATGAGACCCACTGTTTTTTTTCGGTCATTCTCCCTTTAATAAGAAAGTGCCACACTTATTAATTACTTCTGACCATATACGGTTTCGATAAGAAAGTGCCCCACTTATTTATTATTTCTGGCCATACACGGTTTCGATAAGAAAGTGCCACACTTATTTATTACTTCTGGCCATACACGGTTTCGATAAGAAAGTGCCACACTTATTTATTACTTCTGACCATACACGGTTTCGACCTTTGCGACAGCTACGAGGTAGACCTCTCTGCAATCAGAGATCATATAATATTATATGCTCTCTGCTGCAATGTCTAACGGATCTATCTCTCCCGCCTTTACGGGCACTACTAGTTAACAATCTACTTGTACCGCTATTGAGTAAACGCAAAATTTCGTTCCGCTCCCCCCCCCCCCCATGGAAGTAATGCGCCCCCCTATTGGGCGGGAACGAAACAAAAAGTGTTCTATAGTAAAAGTTTAAGCTATTCTCACGCATAGGACGGCGTAGCATAGTGGGTAAAATCTTCGGCTTTTGGAGATTACGCGGGCAGCAGCTATCTGCGTTCGAGTCCCGGCGCCGGCGGTAATTTAAATTATATTAATAAATTCTTTTTCGCAGCTCCATCTGCCGTGTTGTTGGTTTCCACACCAAACAAACAACAAACAACACACAACAAACAACAAACAACAAACTACAACAAACAACAAACAACACTTAACGACATTCCGTCCATAGCAATAGTCCCACTTCGATATATATATCTCGATGTGGAACTAAAAAGTGAAACAATAACATCAAGAAGCCACATTCAGAATTAATTGAAAAATCTGAATAAATTTTGCTCGTGTAAATCCATTTTATCACTAGCAGAGAGCCCCAAAATGAAAATGCCAGCTATACAAAATAAAATTTTAAGTCTAGTGGGGGTTATTTTTCACAATGAGGAGTAATAGAATAATTGGCATACATTTTACTTGTTTAAACCATTTTTCCTCCAGCAGCAACGTCAAACTCAAATTTAATGCAAGCTGTTTAAAATTTAAGAAAAATTACCTAGGCTTCAGTGAGATTTAATTACAGGTTGGTAAACTGTAAGATTTCCAAGTCATATTGACTTTTGTATTACTGACTTGAACATGAAAAATTGCTTACCTCTTATTAATAGTTCCTATAAGTTTTTATCGTATTACTGCCGACAGAATTATTAGTGTTCTACGTGTTGAAAATGGGGTCTAGTAAAAGCGTTACTTACTACCAAACAATTCAATCAGAGATACTGACAATATAGAGATATGAAACTCCCTATACATCGCTGCGACCCTTTTTTTTTCGTTAACGTCGGCGCCATCTATCAGCCGGGAGAAGGCTTTTTCTTCTCGTGTTTATTTGTAGTAGGTTTACGTTTTGTTTTGAATGAAATTCAATGAATCATATGTGCAGCTTTAATAAAGAAATACGATTGCTTAGAGGATTTTCAATATAATTTATTAAGATAAGATAAAAAGTAAGTTTTTAATTAATTATATTTAATTATTTTAAGAAAGTTCATATATTAACTATTTTTATGTTATTTTAGACCTTTGTTACTTGAATCAGGGCCAGAGGTTAAATTAATGATCATTAATCCAAGGGTATTTCTGGGATAAATAATTGGAATATTATTAATCCAAGTATATGTCATCAAAATGGTTAACGACTAAAATGTTTGGTAAGCATTTGTTAATGTTGAACCTTAAGTAATTTGCGATCTAGATGTTTCGGGGTTTTGTCATACTTGTGGTTAAAATTATGTTTTTCCAATGTACTAAGAATGGAAAGTTGTACAACACATGCATCTCATCTTTTGAAATAAACCAAGATTGATCGATTGTTCTTGAAATAATTCTGGTAATCCTCTCTTTGACTTTATTCATTTGTATTACCATTGGGAAAGGTTTATCAAACTTGTCCTTGATCTCAGATACGTAGCTCTGGAATCTTTCAGTTGGTATTGTCAAGCCACTGAATGTTGATGTATCACGAGACTTAAATGATGCTAATATATTTGACTGGTTGAGTGTTTGTTTTTCATCTACAAGTTTGGTTTTGCATGATTCACAATTGTGGTTTTTATTACAACGAGATAAGACATATCCTGAAATGTAAGATAGTGTGTTTTGTTTTCCAGGCCCTTGGCTTTCAAGGGAACTTTTACAAATTTGAAAGTCTTCCTCCGAACATGCGCTGGGATAATAATTATTTGCTGATGGAAGACTTTCATCATAATCATCTGGAATTATTTTATGGGTCTTATATAAGTCAATGTTAAGAAGGAATTGGTCTTGATATTAGGTTTAGTAGCCTGCTGAATTTCAATTGTAGGAATTTCCACAGATAAAGAAAATCATGTTAAAATTTAATAGAGTTGTTTTGAATGAAACTGTTTACAATCCTGTTCTGTAGATATAGATTCGCTGGAACTTGCTGCAACTGAAACACGGGTCCTTTTTGTAGGTCTATTATTGCGCTCTTCAGGGGCGTAGGAACGTTCTAGAAGTTGGAGGGGGCAAAGTGAAACACAGTTGAGGTTCTATAAGCTTTATATGCTTTTAAAATGATAATTTGAGCCTTGCGAAGATTTCAACTGACAAAAATGTTGGAGGGGGCAATAACATTAGTTGCCTCTCCCAGTAAAATTCTAGGGAGGGGCATTGCCCCCCTGGCTCCTACGCTCTTCCACCATTTCTACAGACCGTTTACTAGATTCTATTTGAAAATTGAGTTTTAACTTATGACCCCGTTACCAATGTATAAATTTCATTGTACCAGTTTTTTTATGATAGTCCTTGATATCATTTTCTACTAAGTTCTCCGGAACCTTTACGTTTGGGCAACTAGCTAAATTATCATTCCCTTGGGAAATATGTTTCATTTAAATTAACTTATAAATAAACAATACTTAAAACTCAATTTTTACTTGTTGGCTTAAATTCATTTGAATATTGTTGGAATAGCGTTTGATGTCAGTCGGTTTTTGGTTTTACTATTCATAAAACAAGAATCCTCAAAATGTAGGGCGCATATTTTATTATGATGCAAATGTTTCGCATCTTTCAAATAAAGATAGCTTCTTCTGACATTATCAGCCATTTCTCAGAGCAAAGTTTATTGAAAAACCACATATTAAAGATAGGCCTAACAAAAGCTATTAATTAATTTTTCCCACCGTTCTTTCTCTTTTGGAAACTTAAACAAGGATATCCTTTGCTTTTCTTTGGAACTGTTACAAAATTTTACAGAACAATTACTTCCAGGCATATTTCTTTATTGATACAAACCCTCAAGATGATAATTTCTAAGACAAAACGCGTATATAAATTTTTGCGTCTGAAATCCGCTGTTTGGGATTTCGAAAAATACGCTTTCTCCCGGCCGTTAGGCGTCGCTCCGCTCAGGATTTTTTTTAAAATTCCGGGGGTCGCTTTTCAGGCGGAGTTTCATATCTCTATATTGTCAGTATCTCTGATACAATTTAGTACGCATGTCACGTGGATGGATCGAGTGGTAGTCAAATAGAGGCACGGCCAACTTCGATCACGCGTTGCCCCTATATCGCGTGCGACCGAAGTGGACCGTGATAGAGTGCATAAAATCGAAAAAAATATATATTATTTTCAAAATTATTAAAATTACTAAAATTATTTAAAGAATAATATATTTATTTTAGTATAAATATAAAATAAATTTCAATTATTATTATAAAATAGATAAAATGTAGAGGGGAGCTTATTCTTAAGAATTGAGCGCCAAGTTTGAAACTTTTTATACTTTTTTACTTTAATTTTGAAAAAATGCATATTTGATTAATTGGAAATAATTCTTCTAAGTATTAACTATACTGTTTTATTAAAATTGATATTGATTCGTTCTATCCTTACGCTAATAATTAAAAGAGTTCTAAAAACATTTACGAATTATTGCGTAAGTTAAAATATTTTCATTTATTACATATTTATAAACATTTAATGGAGGTCGACTAGTTTCGGCGGTATTAATGCCATTATACTGTTTTACATCCAACAAAAAAATTGTTTTTATAATTTTAAGACTAATATTTATATATTTCTGTATATTTAATTAATCTATGCAGATAATATCGGTAGTCCTGCGTATGTAAACTATACTATACATGTATTTCTCGGACTTATATATTTTGAGAAGTTTTATAGTAGTTTGAATTAATTAGGAAGCTCTGACGCGAATGGTAATAATAAGGAAACTGAAATTGAAATTGATATCAATTGGATATTAAAGAGCCTTCCCCATTTTTGTTATTTTGGACATAAACAGTCTCCGATATTCGGACGTCCCAGGGATATGCATTAGATTTTGAAACTTGGATGTATGAACTGTAAGATTCGGATCTTATATGAATATCCCCGGTACTTTTGTGTTTGCTGGGTCGTTGCTTCATTGAAATCCTAAAAAAATGTTGTATTTTAAATTTACCTACGCTGTTACGAGTTTGTATAATTTTGCCGGCCTGCTCTTTCAAATGATGAAAATTAGGAGATAGTAAAGTCAGCTGGCAGTTTGGTCGGGTTTAAGTAACCTGAACCCGCGGGTTGGGTTTAACACGATTTGGCCCCAAGCCCAATGCGCATTTTCTGATTGGGTAAGTTTCTAGTAACTTGAACTAGCCGGTCTGTAAGCCTAGTTAATATGTTAATATTAGCAACACTAGAACAATAAGTATAACAGAAAACGTTGCCTGGAGTACATTTTCAGAGTTATAGCGCAATCAAGGTTTAATTCAGCTCAGATCTCTTTATGTCCAAGCCGATCTGTACTACTATACCAAGGACGAATATTAACTCCCGAAACGTTTGCGCGTCATATAAGCCATTGGTTCCCAAACTGTTCCGTCGTGGAAACTAAGATTAACCAACATCTGCACAACCTCAAAGGCCAGATGGATTTTGGTATTCAACAGTCTTTTAATACTTTCGAAATAAATCTTCGGATAAAGTTTCGGAAACACTGGTTTGTGTTTCCACCGTTCCACTTGCAAACGTTCAGAACATTTCGGCTGAAGCGCTTCGCGGAGTAACTTAATATCGTTTCGTGACGTCGTCGCATCGGCGTTCAAGCAACGCATGACTATCGCTTCGCGTATAAAACCAAACCAGTTAACGAAGTGGTTCCTAAGCACTACAAGCCACTTTGATATCGAAACGATTGCTATTTGCTGCACGAATTTCGTTGTTAAAAATGGCTGGGTCAGAATTTAGCATTAACGCAAAATGAACTATCATACTCAGTATTTTTAAAGTTACTTATGATGATACTAACATTAAGCAAATTAATTAGTACGGATAATGCATCCCATTCGGCGTCTGATAAAGTAAATTTCCTTATGTCTTTATCTGTTTGCATTATTGCTTGCATAGACTAAAGAGAAGCTATTTACAGCAAAAGTCAAAATTTCATCTAAACACGACCAAATCGCTAATCAAGAGCGTATCAAGGATTTTATTTTGGGAGGCGTAATAGTCGAACAATTTCCCGAGACTAATTCAAGCTTACCCCCTGCCACTCATCCATTGCCTACGGGGGGTTGAACTACTAAAACCCTCCGCTTCGATACGCCCTTATATATCACTTAAAGACCTTTCTTAAGTACGTAGCTCGGGAAAGCATGGCGTAGGTTGAATTCCAAAGAGTCTTTAGGTCGAGTACTTATTTCAAATCCTTTATCCCAAAAGGAACATTCAGCTGTGATAAATTCTTTTCACGAATTCCAGATAACCTTATTTTGGTGACCACATTTCGAATCTGTAAACAGTCGATAATTTGACTTTGTTCAGAATTCATCTTAAGCTTATGTAATTATTGCCATTAAGCGATATTAGACCGATTTTTAAAACAATAGAAAGACACCGACGGTCAATATATTACAAAAAATAAGGTAGACTCGAGATGCCAACCGACTTGTCTACATACTGAACATAAGAGTACAGAGAGGGTCTGTTTGCAGATTAACTTGACGAAGTTAATCGATGATAACTCGACGGACCATGAATTTTTGCAGATTAACTTGACGAAGTTAGTCGATGATAACTCGACGGACCATGAAGGAGATAACTTAATAAGGCGCAGACTGAGATATAATTAAAATTGCATCTTTATTTAGTTAGCTGAACAAGATTCAAAACGGAACTGAATATTTACACTTAAACATTTATATTCATATACAGTATTAAAAAACCACCTTTTGAATTAAAGCGTACATTGTACATCGTCATAAAAAACAACCATAAAAAAATAGAATCTCGAACATAATCCCCCCCCCCCCTTGACTTCGCTAGTCAATGAAAGCTAAGTGCTGTCTATAGGTAGTAAACACAACTTCATTATGGATCTTTTGTATGTTTTGTTGCCGATTTTTACCGTAGCCACTCTGACAACTCCATCTGGACCGGGATGCGTTTCGACAATTTTAGCGAGACTCCAGCGGGTAGGCGGTAATTGTTCATCCTTCAGGAGTACTAAAATTGGTACCACAGTCTGAGTACAAGTCAACGCATTTTCCTCGTCTGGATGTGAAGCGTCTGAAAGCTGCAATGAATGCTTGCGAGGTGAGATCACTCACCAGTTCTAAGTGAATAGCCTTTGTCACCATACATATGAAGACTGCAATATAGCCTTTGGTGGTGCGTTGATGACCTCGTAATCTTGATTCCCGGATCATAATTGGACCTGAGTAGTCAATTCCAGATTTCAGAAAGGGACGGGCTGGTTTCAGTCGAACGGAAGGTAGATTCCCCATTATTTGCGGTGTTGCACGAGCCCTTTCACGATAGCAGGTGCAGCATCTATGAACAACTTGACGTGCCAGATTTCGAAGACCCAATATCCAGAACTCCTGCTGAATGGTCGTGACCAGAAGTAGGACACCCGCATGAAGGTTATCCAAGTGTGCTTGATGTACGATCTGCTTACTGATTATACTGGTGTTTGCTAGGACAATGGGATACTTCTGGTTGTATGGAACATCTGCTTGACCGATTCAACCTCCAACTCTTATTGTACCGTGGGCGTCCAGGAATGGATATAGTGAGCGTAAACGGGATTTGGGCGAAACTGACCCTTGTTTGCTCAAACTCTTCAATTCTTCACCAAATGATATCGACTGCATGATACGGACCAATTTGACGACAGCGCCTTGCAGCTCTGCAGGCGTTAAGCGTCCAACTTTTCTTTGCTTCATATCTCCATGGCATCTTCGCTTTACCTCGCAATTTTCGTAAAATCTGATACAGAGAGCTGTGATTCTTTTCAATTTAGTCCACGACGAGAACCGTGAGAGTAGTTCAAACTCGGTTGATGCTTGTACATGTAGTACGCAAATCTTTCTTTCCTCCAAGGTTGTGTCTTTTACCAAGTTAGTTGGCCAATTTGACTCGTCCTCTTTAAGCCATCGCGGACCTGTCCACCAAAGTGGGTGGTTTGCTAATTCTGATGCCGGCACTCCCCTCGTAGCTCAATCAGCTGGGTTGTCGTTGCTAGCCACGTGTCGCCAGTGATTAGATGGTAGTTGTTCTTGAATTTTCGCTACTCTATTGGCGGCAAATGTAGTCCAACGTGTTGAAGACGATGCTATCCAGCTCAAGGTGATCGTTGAATCTGACCATGCATAGGTCGAAATGTTCTCAAATGGTAGGGCTTCTTAGATTTTTACGAAGATTTCAGAAAGTAAATGGGCGCTACAAAGCTCCAACCTCGGAAGAGAGACCTGCTTGATTGGTGCCACCTTAGTTTTAGCCAGGATCAGGTGAACGGACGTACGATCTCCACAGGTGACTCGGAAATAGCCGGCCGCTGCATATGCTGTCTGTGAAGCATCACAAAATAAGTGTAGCTGGTAATTACTTGCCTCTGGTGTAAAATTGATCCATCGGCTAACTTTGATTGTTTGAAGCAACGGGAGTTCATCTCTGTACTTAGACCAGCTTCGTTGTATGTCTTCAGGGAGTGGTTCGTCCCACGTTAGCTTGCGTAGCCAAAGTTGCTGAAACATTACCTTGGCGGTAATAATTGTTGGAGCTAACCAGCCTAATGGATCGAAGATACGAGCCACATCTGACAACAGGTTTCTTTTAGTGACAAGCTCTTTCGCTGAAGGCAACATGACTGAAAAGCAGAATTCATCTGTTGCTGGGTTCCACAAAAGTCCAAGTGCTTTGACTACGCCTTCGTTGTTGATTTCCAACGGCAATTGGTATTCCCGATCGGCTTCCGACACCGCTGATAGTACGACCACTTTCTGAGTTGCAAACCTCCAGCGTTCAGTGACTGGATGAATTGTCGTTGAATTTCGAGCGCAGTATCTTCATCAGGCGCCCCGGACATACAGTCATCCATGTAAAAGTCATCTCTGATAATTGGTGCTGCCAGCGGGAATCTGTGACTCTCATCATAGCTAAGTTGCTGCAATACCTTAGTCGCCAGGTATGGGGCAGGAGACATACCATATGTTACCGTCGTTAAATAGTACTCCTTAACGGGTTGCTTCGAATTTTCCCGCCATAGTATCCTCTGGAAGTCGTGATGTACAGGCTTGACTAGGATTTGGCGGTACATCTTTGCTATATCAGCTGAGAAACCAAATTTATGGATCCGGAACCGTAGAAGAATTGAGACCAAGTCCTTCTGAATTACTGGTCCTACAAGCAACCGTTGATTCAAAGAAACTCCAGTTGAAGACTTCAGAGAACCATCAAATACAACCCGAAGCTTCGTTGTGGAGCTTGACTCTTTTTCAATTCCGTGATGTGGTAGATAGCAGTGATCATTGTCAGTCTTTTGAAGTTGCATCATTGGAATTTCCTTCATGTGTCCCATCTGTCTATATTCGTTCGTAAATTCATGATACCTTTTTTTTAGGGTTGGGCGACTTTCCAGTTTCCGTTCGACTTGCAGTAGTCTCTGCATAGCTGCATTCTTAGTGTTGCCAAGGGCTGGTGCATCCTTCTTCACCGGAAGTTCAACAACGAATCTACCTTCTAAGTTCCGCTGGTGTGTCTTTGCGAAATGCGATTCTACTTGATTCTCTTCGTCGGTATATCTGTTCGCAGTTGTTATGGTTTCCAATTCTTAAAATTTCTTGAGTGTGCTGTCCAAATCAAAAAAATAATGATTACTATTATTTAAAAGGAAGTACTTACTTTTGATGATGTCGTTATTCTTCCAGACAGTAGCCAGCCCAGTCTAGAATTTTGGCATAAGGGTGCACCTTGCGGGCCTTTGATTAGACCGTCAACCAGGATCTCCGCCATGATGTCTGCTCCCAAAATGATATCCATTTCACCAGGTTGATGGAAGGTGGGATCTGCTAGAACTAACGTCTTACGATGACTCCAGTCATCCATTTTTATGGGTTGCATTGGTAACATCTTCGTCAATCGTTGAAGAATTAACATAGATACTTCAAATGAAAATTTTCCGGTATAGGATGCGATATGAAGACGTACAACACCTGTCGTGGTTCCAGCACTACAACCTGACAATCCACTAACTGAAATTCGAGCATGATTCCTCTTCAGCCCAAGTCGCTCCATACAGGGCCCAGAGATAAAACTTGCTTGTGACCCTCCGTCAATCAATGCTCGGCATAGCTGATGAGATCCGCTTACGTCAGCAACTTTGACCAATGCTGTTGAGAGTAGCACTTGGTCACTGCAATGACTGTGATTGATATGCCCACTGATCGTTTTGGAACAGGTTGCGCTAAATGAACTCTTAGGATTGCTTGGCGTCGGATTTCCTAATTGAATACCCGGCTCTTCTTTCGGCGTTTGCGCTGTACGATGAAGCAATGTGTGATGTCGTCCCTTGCATTGTTTACATGAAGACGACCGACAATCGCTTGACGAATGCCCCTGTCTAAGGCAGTTGAAACACAGGGACCTTTGTCGAACCATGGACGAACGCTCATGGACTGGCATTTTAATAAATTTCTGACAGACATATAGTGCATGTGCTTCATTGCAGAATGGGCAACTGGATGATGCCGAATTACTTGTATGATATCCGATGATGGGTTGCTTTTGTGGAAATAGGTTAGACCTGGTATTGGATCTTGACTGCTGTAAGTTTCCTTTCCCAGTTGAGATGGTTTCAAGAGCTCGGCAACGCTTCTCAATAAATGTAGTTAACATCTTGAAGGTAGGAAGGTCATCTGTAGACGGCTCCAACTCCCATTGACGTCGAGAGTCTGAATCGAGCTTGCTCGTAACGATGTATACTAATAACGTGTCCCAATACTTTGTTTTTTGACCAAGCACTTGCAAGGACCGGATGACTTCCACAGTGGTTTCGAGCAGCTTACGAAGATCTGAAGTCGACTCGTGTTGTAGCGCCTTCTGTCCAAACAGAGTATCCAAATGTGATTGAATGATATAGCGGTTGTTGTCGTAGCGACTCTTCAGGACTGCCCAAGCTTCTTCATAATTAGCATCGGTAACGGAAAATGAGCGAATCAAGGAAGCTGATTCCCCCCTCAGAGATGTTTTCAAGTACTGCAGTCGTTGTGCATTTGTCAGCGATGGATTTTTGTGTATCGCAGAATCGAAGAGATCTCGAAAGGACATCCATTCTTGATAATTTCCCGTAAAAACTGGCAAATCTAATGGCGGTAACTTGACATTTACATTTTGTTGAGTGGCTAAATGCTGGAGAGAAGAGGCAGTTTGCATGAATTTTTCAAGAATATCTTATATATCTGTATAGAGTTGATAATAAATTGTTTCGAAATCCAAACGTTCAGGTTCCTGCCAATTGACCTCGACTTCATCTTTACATAAAGCTTCAATTCCTTGTTGTACTGATTGAAACTGGTTCCATTGATCTTCGAAATTCTTGAGGCGTGCTTCTAGTTGAAACTTCGATGTTGTAAATTGCGTGAGCGACTTTTGAATCCTTGTAACAGCCCCCTTTATGGTACCTCACTTCCTCACTAAGACATCCATTTGTGAAAATATCCGGCTCGACGGACCAAAATGTTTGCAGATTAACTTGACGAAGTTAATCGATGATAACTCGACGGACCATGCATGTTTGATAGTCAGTGGCTAGCCACAAGGAGATAACTTAATAAGGCGGAGACTGAGATATAATTAAAGTTTATACGCAGTTCACTATTGTTTCAGAAGTGGGCAAAAATGGTGAGAACTCTTCCAAAATGAGCGCTCACTCATTGCCAGGCTATTGTGCAATATCATCGCTAACAATTTTTGCCCACCTCTGTATTGTTTCACTTTTAGATACTATTCATACTAAAAATAAATAAAAAAGTACTAAATTAAGACTTAAGTTTAAATGTTGCAGTACAAAATCAAAATAAGTAACATAACATTTCAGCGCACCCTACCTTTCCCACAGTTATTTTTATTAACGCTTCAATCAACCTGCCTCCTCTGCGTTATGAAATTTGCTAAAGGCGCCATACCAAAGTAATAAGTCTTTTAAATTTCATAGAACCACGCCGTGGCATTTGTGAGAAGTTCGTAAATTGCTGTTATATCGTCTGTTTTGCAGACTATTTTCATTGATAAAAGACCAAAGCGTCTGTTTAGCAGACACAAATTCAGCAGTTTGCGAGCTTCTCACATAAGCCACGGCGTGGCTTTATCGTAATTTAAATGGCTAATTTCGCATTACGTGTAGCGATAAACTGTACAACCTACATTACACGTATCTACTACTAGTTGCGATTCTAGTTGCCCAAAGGATGTTGAAACTGGCCCACATGCCGAATATGTTAAATAAATGGGGAAAAAACCCGTTTGAGTCACGAGTTCACCAGTCCTGTGATGTAAACCTATGAGAATCCATTGTTTAGCTCGGCAATCCAAGTATAATTTCATGATACGATCCCTTTTTTCAATATTCAGTGTATATGCTCACGGGGCCGGCGTTATCCGAGGTAAGCGAGGTGATCGCGTAGGGTTTCCCACTTAGCGTCGCTTAAAAAGGGGCCCGATTGTGAACTTTCCTTCCAAAAGAAAATTTATTGGTGGGAGGGACCCGCTCATTGGTCGCTGTACGCTGAGACACTAATGTATTTAGTAAAGTTTACATTTTCTGGCAAGAAATTGAAAACCGTCACTCGCAAATACCAAAATTAAAGTATGGAGTACTTACTTTTCGCAGTATTTACAATGAGCCATACTACCCACGATTTCAGAATGAGCCAACCCTGGACTACGCACATTTCGTTTCATATTTAGGTTATCATTTTGCGTTGACTCTAAATCATTACCTGCCATTGCCTAAATTTAAATACTCGTAATATATCCAAAAACCGTACAAGCTACCACTTTATTACTACCCTCGGATAATATCAGAAATATACGAGCCGAGAAATAACCATCACATAGCCGAGCAGCTTACGATTAATTAATTCATTTAAACGGTAATGAAGTTAACTTATTTTGGATTTTTTTAAACATATCTGGGTAGGTGATTCACAAATTCAACTTTTTTGTAACCTGAAAGAAACGATTAAAAATATATCAAACAACCGAAGCTTCCCTTATTTAAAAACGTCAGACGAAAATAAATCATAAAGCCAAATTCTTTTAAATAATAATAAAATGATCATTTTTAAATTAAAAATATAAGTGTGTGTTCAAATATTTATGTTGCACAGCTAACTGGAATGGATATTTTTTTAGTTATTTGAGACCATTCAATTTTAACTGCGAATAATTATCTATGGTTAACACTTAGATTGCTTAATCATGGATAAAAGTTAACTGAACGCCGACATATTCATTGGCATACATGTTTTAAAAGACTAGGAAGATTAATCGATAATATTTTTTGTAACTACGCGTTTGAAACTATTCTGATGTTTCAAGCTTGACTGTAAGAACACTTTAACGTGATTTACAAAACCTCATAATAAGGTATTAATATAATTGATATTCCACAGATGTTCGAACACACTTGCCAACAGAATTCAATCAAGATTTATTGGTAAACCCGTACATAGTTCAACCCCTTGAAATACAAGTTATAGAATGCAATATTATAAATATATATATATACCGAATAAACATGTATATTCCAAAGGATTTTCACAACGCCACTTATCTTTACTAATCCTCCAGGTAACCAGAATGTGTTTAACTATATACAAGTGATGAAAATTTCAAAATTTTACCAAAATCCAAGGGCTTCTCCTAAAGAGATCCCTGGGTTCCGCACGCGCCATTTAAAGATATCTTCATCGCTTTCACCAACCAGACAATGAAAGAGTATATGGGCGACTCTTCAGAGGCTTTCCTGCACAGCTTGCAGGCCTGTTCAAAACCAAACAACCGATGTTGCCTCTCTCCCGACAAATGGGCAGCCCGTTCTAGCGTCGAACAGGAGGCAGCTACACCAAGAACCAAGTTATTTTAAGGCCAAATCTAACTTCAAGTGGATCCGAAAATAATGGTTTTTTTAAATGTCGCACGTTTAAGGGGTGTTGACTATGCGATATTCGTACCGCTTAGGGCTATGGTGTTTATGTATTTCAAATCTAAGACTAATATCATGAAAATTTAAAATATAAGAAATATCCAAGTGGGGAAATGAAAAATGTAAGCACAAACCAAACAATTTTTTAAAATTTAAAAATCACGAACGACCAACTTTAGAAACAAATTTTGAAAAAGGCTACGGGCTGATTTTAAAGATTATTGGTTTTTAAAATAGTGCTAGTTTTTATATTTATGCATTCATAATTGAAGCTTAAATTTATTCGCAAAGTGTAATATTTAAAGACGTCAATTTCAAAAGCCCCTTTGAAGGTTTCGGCGGTTCTTATCAATGGCAATGCTAACACAGGAATATTTGCAGATAGCGGAAGAAAGCGAATTTCTAAAAACATCCAAATTTCACGGTCGGTCTGAGAAAAATATAAAAGGAAGTTAATTTATTAATATTTTGAAAGTCGACGTTAAGTTGCTTAAACTCATTCTTGAAGAACTTGTTGCTTAACGTAGTGCAGCTTCTGTCCTACAAAGACACCATATATTTTATCAATATTTGTATTTCTATAATCCAAAAACCTTCACAGTGCAAAAGTTAAAGTCGCAATATCGAATGAAATAGACGAACCAGTAATATTCGAGGCGGTTCAGTTGGGGATTATGTAGCGTCCGAATATGACTCTGAAATAGCTTCAGTGTAAAGCTTCCAAAATTTTATTACAATCTGATGAACCATGTTCTCAAGAGTGTTCGAACCTCCGTGGAAGGACCCTATATGATTAAGTACGCGCTATGTTGTGAGCTTCAGTTTGAGAAAAAATGCACTAAAATATTAAATTAAAAGATCGTTTAAAAATTGTAAAACTTCCGCAAATATAATTTGTATAAGAATTCCTTATTATTGTCAATTTATGTATAACGTAAAATATAAATTTGAAAAACTAGTAAACAGACTTGAAGACTTAAATTTATAGAATTTTCAGAGAGGGAAAAGTGTATTGTTAGTCGGAGAGCTAACACAACCATGACTTTCCACAAGGTAAAATTTGTAGCCAGCCAGGGGCAGCACTCTGTTTCTCTCTTACCCTTCTTGTTAACTCCAATTAATAGGAAAAAAAATTATCGAGGCGTGTATTGCAACTCATTTTGGAATAGACACTCTTCATTAGAAATATTGTAATCGTATTGTATTGATTCGACAGTTTCAACACCGATTCCAAACCAAAGGGGTTTCTTTTCTCCGCCACGAAACTAAAACGTAACCTATTAATTCAGTTTAAAAACCAGACCCGTTATTTTAAACCCATTAATAAATAATACCACCTAACTTACAAATCAAATTGAACGTAGGATAGCTATTTTAGTCGGGCCAATCCTAAGTACCATTAGCTCTCCCAAAACTAAACGAAAAAAAAAACAAATAATATCAACTCCCGAGCAGTGTTTTGCGACATAGTTTCTAAATGCAGAAAACAAAAGGCATTCATCATGTCTGTTTTAATATCATCTTTTTATTCCCAAAGCCCTTTTCCGGCTTTGAAATAAAGTATTTCAATTAATATTCATTGTCTGATTTCTAAAACAGAAATCCAATGACGCCACCAATAAAAAGATTTGGCCCACGAGTTAGTGTCAGGTTCATAGCGGTATTTAGAAAGAGGGCGTTTTTTAACCTTCTTTTCAGGTGGGCCCATCGGAACTTTTCGTTTAGTATTATTGCTTTCCTGGGGCGACTTTGGAGGTCGATTTTTGCGTTTTACGACTTTGACATTGGGATCTTTTTCAAAATCCATCGCGTCTTCAAATTCGGCATCAGACTCCGAAAACACGGATGGTTTTTTGAGTAAGGCGGTCGCGCGATCAAGCGAGGATTCACGAGACTTCGTTTGAGTCATATCAGTTGCGGAGGTTAGGCACTCAGCCGGACGAGTTTCAGTAACACCTGAGACGGATGAAACGATCGTAGGAACTTGATTGTCGGCCGTGGTTGAAGTTGAGGCGACAGTTTTTACTGTAGTAGGATCGGATGTAGTAGATTGACTTACCGCGGTTGAGGCGGATGTTGAGGTAGGTACGGTGGAGTTGTCTTTAGACGAGGAACGCTTACAGTTCCGAATGACGTGACCGGTTTCACCGCATGCCACGCAGCGAACCGGATTATTCACAGGAACAATAAACATCTCCTGGTTAATAAAGACGGTGAGAAATTCAGGAAGAGCGCGAAATGCGTCATCCGAGTCGAAGAGAACTGAAACTTCACGGCGAGCGCTTTTGATGTGCTTAAACTCGGGGCGAGTGACAGCGGCGGTGATGGAACGAACTGCGCCTTGCACTACGCCATAGCGCGATAGTATGGACGTTATCATCGTATCTTCTATGAGGGGGTTAATGTTAGACAACATCACCCTTTTCGGTGCAATACCAATAGGGATACATTCCAGCAATGCATTTCGAAAATTTAAGCCGTCGGCTAACAACTGGCGGGCCCAAGAAGAGTCCTTTATTGAAGAGAATTGTTACTTATTGATCAGAAAAAGATTTTTTAATTCTGCTGCTTTTGACACGTGGAAGCAATAGTAAGATTAACATTGAGATTAAATAAAATATTTAAGAATTTTTACGCCAAAGATAATGTTTCAAATTCATGAAAGACGTAAGTTAACTTCTCCTTACAACAGCCAGGTGAGTCCTTAGGGTATTACTAGGTTTTCATCGCAATTTTTAGGGCTTCTTACAATTTTCATGGCGTACGATATTGTCCATTCAGTGACTCTCTCTTTAAGGGGGGGGCGGAAATTAACGACACTGTGTGCGCGTCAAAGAGTTCTATCGAATGAGACCAACTTTTTTGCGGTCACTCTGTCTTTAAGGGGGTTGGTCGGAGGCGCCGGAAATTAACGGCACTGCGGGCGCGTCAGAGAGTTCTATCGAATGAGACCAACGTGTTTTTTTTCGGTCACTCTCCCTTTAAAGGGGTTGGTCGGGAGGGGCGGAAATTAACAGCACTGCGCGTGCTATCGTTTGATATAAAAAGTACCATCCTAAGTTAAAGAGTTGACGGTGAAGAGTGCGTATTGTTATTAACGGGGGTCAAAATTGTCCCCTTGTTTACCTGACAGACCTGAAACTGGCCATCGGGAAAAGTGGTGTAGCCCCACATTGTAATTCAAACTTCCCGCCATGCCCGTGTCACCCTTCTTTAAAATCCACTGAGGTTAGGGGAGGTCAAGTTTGAGGTTCACTTGACCTTAAACGCCGTAACTATACGTAAAATAACGCGGAAAAAGGAACGACAATTGCGACCACTCAACTAGCCAAATCCCCCCGCGTCGCTTAAAACGACTAGAAGTTCCAAGTATATAAATCTCTGGACCAACTATTCAAACTATGAAAGTGTACAACGCTAAAAGTTCAAGCATGAAATTCGGAGACGACGGCGCTACTCCGTTGGTATAGGCGGCGGTTTTGGAGATAACGCGACCAGCAGCTATCTGGGTTTGAATCCCGGTGTCGCCAAAAATATAAGTTATATAAAAAACTAGCCAAAAAGCACGCCTGACAGGCGGGCCCCCAGCTAATTGTGTGTTTCGAGGCACTCCACTCCAGTACGCCCCCCAACCCCCTTTCCCCATGGAATAATTTCCATGGCACCCTTTTCCCCATAGTCGAACCACCCTCCTCCTTTTACCCATGCGAGAATTGCCATTGCACCCATTAACCCTTAGTCGAACCACCGCGGTAAGGCCCTTACTCCACTTTTTCTCATGTTATAATTTGCGTGGTACCCACCTCTCCCTTTTCCCCATGTGATAATTACCGTGGTACCCACCTCCCCCTTTCCCCAGGTGATAATTACCGTGCCTCCCCTTTTACCCCATGTTATAATTACCGTGGTACCCATCTCCCCCCTTTTCACATGTGATAAATACCGTGGTACCCCCTCTCCGCTTTTCCCATGTGAAAATTACCGTGCTACCCTCTCCCCCTTTGTTCCATGCGAGAATTTCCTTAGTACTCCCCTCCCCCTTTCCAAAACGATAATTTCCGTGGTACCCTTTTCCCCGCAAGAACAACTCAAACTCGCAGTCGTATTAAACCCCTCTGTACCTCTTTAAGCCCCTGTATCCAATGGCTGATGCATAAAGGCCACGGGACTAACGTACGCCAAGAGAGCCACGGGACTTTCAAATCGAAACGACCCCGAAACCCTCACACCCTCCCCGACCCCACCTCACTCCTCCCACCTCCCCGTTGCCAAAACTCACAGGCCTTCTGAAACTACCCCATACAATCCTCCCCTCCGAAATTTGCGGCGGAAAGGGATAAAATTTCGGGTGTATTGCTGGTTGCAACAAACACGGCCGAACTCTCAGGGGCGACAGATTTTGAGCATTTTTCGAAACTGACATTTGTGTTACTTTTGAAAATTTGTAATAAAGAATTTAAAAACCAAATCGGAAATCAAAGCCGACTCGATGCGAAAAAGCGAACCGCAGCGTTCGTAAAGCGTTCGTAAAAAAATGCCACGCGACCCTCGCGCCCGTAACGTGAAAATCGTTAGAAAATCAAGAAATAAATCTCTCAAATCGGTTGACGAACGAACCTACCACCCAACCAACAACTTTTTATTATATAGACTAGCTGAAGGCCCGCCCTATGGGCGGCAAATACAATGTTTCCAAACCCCCCAGTAAGGCACTCCTCGCCCTTTTCCCCGTGCCAAAATTACCGGGGTACCCTTTTCCCTCGCTAAAATAGCACCCTTCCCCTTTTTCCCATGCGATAATTACCGTGGTACCCTTTTTTCAGTAAGGCACCCCTTCCCCTTTTTGCCATGCGAGAATAACCGTGGTACCCTTTTCTACCCAAAGACACTCATTTCCCTTTCCCCATGCGAGAATTACCGTGGTTCCCTTTTTCCCATGCGACAATTACTGGGGTACCCTTTTCCCCACTAAGGCACTCCTTCCCCTTTTTCCCATGAGATAATTACCGTGGTACGGTACTTTTTTCCCACTAAGGCATGCCTTCCCCTTTTCCTAGTGCGAAAATTACCGTGATACCCTTTTCCCCACTAAGACACCCCTTCCCTTTTTTCCCATGCGAGAATTCCCGTGGTACCCTTTTCCCCACTAAGGCACCCCTTCCCCCTTTCCGCGGGCGAGAATTACCGAGGTACTCTTTTCCCCCCGTCCCAAACTCCCCTGTACCCCTGTAAACCCCCACTAAGGCACGCCATCCCCTTTTTCCTAGGCGAAAATTACCGGGGTACTCTTTCCCCCCCCCGCGAAAATCACTTAAAAACTCGCCTTTTACCCTCGTCCCAAACTCCCCTGTACCCCTGTAAACCCACTGTATTCAATGGCAGATTTGCTTTCCCCTCATGACGAACAGAAAACTACGCTCGTCCTTTTGACCCGACTTCCCACTGATCCGCGGGCCGCTCTGCCTATTGTCGAACCACTTCAGCAACGAAGTGAAAGGGAGTCTCGGTTTCCCTCTGTTTCGCGAGTCGCTTTTTTATATATGTGATACGAAAAGAGAACGTGATATGGTGGTCCGAAAATCCAAAAAGCCCGTCCTACGGACAGGCCCTCAGCTAGTGGTGTATTTCGAGATGCACTAATTTATCACATAAGGTTATTTGTGGTATTGGCCAAAAACTCATATCTTTCTCGTCCCAAAAATCTATAGTAGAACCACCCCAGTCACCCCCGCCCCCTTTTCCCCACTAAGGCACCCCTATCCCTTTTTCCCATGTGATAATTACCGTGGTACCCTTTTCCCCACTAAGGCACTCCTTCTCCTTTTTCCCAAGCGAGAATAACCGGGGTACTCTTTTCCCTCGTCCCAAACTCCCCTGTACCCCTGTAAACTCCCTGTATTCAATGCCGGCCCTGTAAACCCGCTGTATTCAATGGCATATTCGCTTTCCCCTCATGACGAACAGAAAATTACGCTCGTCCTTGAGAACCTTGAAAGCCGCCGGACCAAAAACCGAAGGGCGAAAAGGCCTTAAAGTTTTATTATATTTATAAATATAAATAAATATAAATATAAATAATTTTTCACCGCCCCATCTACCGTGTCGTCGCTTTTCTACACCAAACAAACACTTAACGACAATCCGTCTATAGCAATAGTCCCACTTCGATATATATCTCGATGTGGAACTAAAAAGGGTACAAGTAGTCAGATAAATCGGGTTGTTTGTGGGAAATAGGAGATATAGTAATCAGTTTGCCTTATTCTGATAATCGTTAGAAGCCCTTTATAGAGCCGTATGAATTTGAAGAATGTATCGCAAAAAATATGTTTCCGAAAATTTTGCCACAATTTTCAAAATTCCTATGAGTTATATTTTAATGAATTACAATTTCGTTATTAAGAACATTAGTCTTAAAATGATATAAGAAGTTTAGGGTCATACGGGATGGCGTATACCATTAAGAAGGAAATTTTGAAGGCCTTTTATTGAAAAGTTATGTACAACGTATTTTGTGACTTGCGATTCAAAGAGTTGAAATGTACGATTTTATAATTGAAAATGTTGTTCAAAAGTTGCAAAATATCAAATTTCTGTCATGTCTCTTTATCCAAATCGACGATTTTTACTAATTCAAGAGAAGCAATATTAGTTTTTATTAAAATAACCTCTATCAGCAAAAGTTTGGAAAAACGTTATGTAGAAGGTTTGGTATGAACGTATTTTATTAAGCACATTTTCCGCTTGCCTATTTATGACAAAAAGTTAATCTAAAAAAAATCAACATTTTGGTGTAAATTTAACAGACATGAAAATTAATAAAACGGTTCCATCATATTTACTTTCGAAAATAGGGAATGCATATTAGATTTATGACGTTCCTGTAAACAGAAAGTCGAAAAGCAGTGAACTAGATTTCCTTTCATTATAGTACTCTATTCAAGGCCTTATGTTTTAAGAATTGAAAGATGATTCGAAAGGTTTTATGAATTAATTAAAAGTATGTTTTTAAACATGCCAGGAACAGAGAAAGTAAATATGTATATCAAAGTTATGGCAAACATGTGACCTACATTATGAAAATTAATTGAATCACCTGAGTTTATCAGGAATATGTTTTACATATATTTGATCGCATATAATGTTAAAAATTTCTCGAAGAACTTAAGAAACAGTGTACTTTAAATTAGGCACTAGATCGATATGGAAATCAAAGTAACATTTTCGCAATGGCTTAAGAAAAAGAGCTCGAAGCGGTTAGTTTAAGAAGTTTGAATACAATTTTTGATATTTAAATTGTTTCTGCAGCGTGTTTTAAATATGCAGTTCATTCCCTTTCTTGTCAAACTAATTTCCACTTATATTTCATTTACACATAATAAAAGGTAAGTATGCAGTACTATATCTAGGTATTGATCCAAGTTTTAAAAATATATAAATATTTATATTTGGAAAGCTTTCATTTCGCTAAACCTTTCAATATTTTTAAATCTACGGTGTCTTTCAATATATAAAAAAATGGCAGTACTCATATTTTTGGGAGTTGCAAAATTGATAATAAAACTATGTAATTTTTAAAAAAAGTTGTAGTTTCTTAATCGCATTTGGTTATGCTAAATTTGATTAGTTCGTATTGTTACTCAAATATCATTAAATTCAGAAAATTTATGGTTGTCTGAGTTTAAGATTCGACGTTGAATACTCTTTAATAAGCCGGTTCTATTTTCAGTATTGGTCGATATTTAGAAAGTGGAATTTACAACAGGGATTTGGAGATTCTGATAAGAGCAAGTGCACTTTGCGATAGTGTGATGTCAGAACCAGCTCCAATTGTTAGTTTGCCTTTCCTAATTTGGTTAGTGGAAAACTTAAAAAATCTACGGTTTAATTAAATTAAGTTTTGTCAAATGTTTTAATCAATCTTTAAGTTTTGAGAAGTCCCGCTATAGTTTTTAATAAGGTGTGGGAAAATCCTAAATTTGAATGTTAACTCTTATTAAATAACTTTGAACAAAATGTTTAAAAGAATTTCAATTACCTGACATTGTATGAAACATATGGCTTATTGCAAAAAATATCCATAAAGCACTTAATATTCTCTAATGCTGCATCTCATAAACCCTGAGGGATTTTTGGAACAAAGAAAAAAATCTGCATTTTATTAAATTAAAATAAACGAAATTTGAATTATTTATTATTTATTATTTAAATTAGTTTATTTTAGGTTTTTTTAAATATTTTAAAAACACGGTAAAATTTTACTATTATAAATATATGCATAAGCAGATGCAGACACGTTTAATGGCCTATCAAACTCCATTGATTATAAATATTTACTAAGATTTGGATCTCAACGACATGTCATGAACGAGAAAATCAAAATAGACTTTTTTCAGCACAACTCCTCTGTGATTCACGCTGAAACGAAACACACTTCCAGGCAGTGGCGTAACTATAGGGCGGCAGGGTTGGCAAAATGCCACGGGCCCCCGACCCGAGAGGGCCCTGGCGCAAGCGGCCGCGAGTTCAGAAATAGCCAAACTTTTTTTAACAAAATATTGTACCTAGGTGACGATTTTTACTGGGAGGGCACCATCCAAAGAATTTGCCACGGGCCTCAGGTGGTATAGTTACGCCACTGCTTCCAAGGCAAAATTTTAGAAAGACTCAGTAGACCAGGTGAATTCCATTCACCAGTCGCTCGAACATAACGCCAAAGTATCAATAAAATTTCTTATTTTGTGGCCTGATTTACTTATTTCAGGTTTCAAGCAAAAACATTACATTTCAGTGTTCTTTCTTTGGAAAGTTTAAATTATAATAGGAAAGAGCTTTTACGACAATATAATCTTTGATATTTAAAGATTATCTATGACTTTGAATTTTAGTGATATATTTTGCTATTAATTTAATAATTGAACGATTAATTTTTTTGGTTGGATTAACAGTTTTTTGGTGGAAGTTTAATTTCAATTAATTATACGGGCAAATTAATTTTTTGGGCAACTTTATTGTGAGCCCTAAAAAATTAGAAACCAGAAAGCAGTAAGTATTGCTACATCGACCTCAGAAATAAATTGGAAGGCTATACATTGTTTTTAAAACCCGAGATTTTTAATCATAATTTTAGGCTTGTGATCGAAATAGAAAATATAATTTTTACGTGCGCGCTTCGCGACGCATGCGGCAGGACGTTTTTATGCGTGAGTAACCTTCGGTTTCATATCATTTGTATATTACGTAGCTTAATGCATGCGTATTTCAATTACTTCTGCGGATGATTTTTCTCCTGGGTGTCCAATCAACCTGTCTTTATTCCAAGATGTACAGAAACGTATTACACACAATGGTCAATGATACGCTCCGCATTTTCTGACGTCACGGTTCAATACATTAATGGATCAATGAACTGTTTTTTTCTGTACGAGGTTTAATAACTTGTCAAATAGTTTTATTGGCAGCCATCTTTTTTGGAAAAATATATTTAGCATGTGGTTCATATTCAATCCGTTATTGGATCAATGAAGTGTTTATCCGATCAAGCTTATGTTTTTAGCAGTACATATTTGTTGGGGGTAAAGTTTCTAGGTTATAAGTAATAAGCTTTCGAAATCCTTCCCCCAGGTAAACAGGGAGGTGTGTACGTGTTTAAAATTTTCATGTGATTTGATAAGGGGGAATTTTTAATAATCTGTCAAGCGTTTTACCTACATTGAAAATCATTTCAGTGGCTATTTTTATAACGAATATATTTTGAATTAGTTTATTGCCATATTTCACTGGAAATAACCGTTAGGAAACTAAAATTGTTTGTTTCAGTATCGTTAGTTAAATGGATCAGTGATCTACGCGTTGAAGGTTGTTTTTGAGTAATTTGGTCTTAAACAAGTTGTCCCTTTATGAAGAACACGGTTCGTTAGATTATGAATAGAAAACGTTTATGTTCCAATCATTGTCGCCCCAAGTACGGTGTGAAAAACATTATAATTTTGATTACTCGTCTTTTTACATTAATAACTGCGGTTTTATATTTTTCGTTTATCAACCTAGCTGTCCCTATATGAACCTTTAAGTATGTTTAACGGTTTTGAAGTTATTTTTTTTAATTCTTCTATATATAAGCACTATACAAACCATAAATTTTAAAATGATAACGTATACATGGCTAAAACGTTGATCCCATGTATCAGAAACTAATATTTGATATTACCTTATAAAAAAACCATTACTAAATTTTCGGGTCAATTATCATTATTCGTTTACGTTGCCTTTTTAGTTTATTTAAAACTAACATTTTATATAACCTGTTATGAAAACCTTTACTTGACATCGAACATGTAATATTTGACCTTTGGCAGTTTACCTGATATAAAAAACAGCAATCGAACGTGAGTAGGAGTGTCTACCATCTTTGAGGGTTTTCCATGTAGAGGTAGAAAGGGGGTCGGAAATCCCCGCTTCCTTCCCCCCTCCCTAAACTAGGTCACAGGTGGCGCGGGGGGGTCGGCATTTTCCTCCCCATCGAGGTCATTGACCTCCGCAGAGTGGCGCGCGCTGATTGGCTGGCGCGGGGAGCACGTGGTTACCTGCGCGCTGATTGGCTGGCGCGTAACTACGCGGTGCGGGAACCACGTGGTTACCACGCGCGTGTACTGCGCGCTAATTGGCTGGCGCGAAATTATTCAAAATGGCGCTGATTGGTTGGTATTTTGGCGCGAAAAGGGGTCAGTACTCCTTTAAAGGAATTCCCAGGCTCGCTATACTCGGGCATTGTTAAAGTGGTGACAGGTTTGATTGATTACGAGCAGGTGTTTATCGAGGAATGCGCCGTTGCTAGGTTACCCAGTACGCTGTTAGAGACTCGGGGAATGTGTGACCTTGTAGCTATATAATAAAAACATTTTTTGGCGGGAATTTAGACAAAGGGTTAACATAAGTTTGTAACTCTCTTTTAACGGTTATTATATGAACTCTTAGTAATTTGGAAAATTCACGTGATTTGGCCGCCATCTTTAATGTCGCATATTCAAACGGGTAGGGTGGCCATCTTTGTTATTTACCATATTTACGTCAATTTTTTAACGCTTTTTAAACAAGTTGTTCCTAACGGATTTTTATATCGTTACGTACCTAGATGGCTCGAACTTGATTATTATGACATATACATCATATATTACCGTCACTTAACCTTTAATAACGACGCGAGGGAAAGCTTTCTAATTTATATTGAATACATTGCCACTATACGAAATATTTACATAAATTAAACAAGGTCGGTTCGCGCTCATGAAATTTAAATAAACGTTAATAATGCGGTAAAAAGCTAAGCCTAACAAATACTTTGTCGTCAAAACTACTGTTACACTTTTTGTTATAATCTCCCGCGTATTGACTTAATAATTATGGTATTTTATAGCGTCATATGAAATAACGGGCGGAAATAACTTACTTACGTGTTTAAGGTGAATCCTACGAAGCAAGAATTACATTTGTATAATAACCAACAAAACATTTACTAATAAAAAAATTATAAACTGAAAATGTTTTTGAAATATATTACGTCATTTAAACAATGACCAATCAAATCCCTTACGTCAAATGGACAATGTAATAGTATTATGTCAATTTATAACGCTACCAAGTAAAAACGGTTTTAAATGTGCGGTAGATGGCCAAGTCAAACAGCGATTTATAGTCCTCCTGTATTCATCCATATTATAAATATAACTCTTAAAATATAACTTAACATTTTTAAATACAAAAGTAAATTAATTAAAAAACGCAGCCGATACATTTAAGCGATCATACAAAATAGTAAGAAATCAATTTCATTACACGAAACATTTGTTTGATTTATAATACATTTTTAACGGTCTGCTACGTTTTACATTCTGTGATGTTAATTTGTTTGGGTTTTAGTTCTTTAACAATTAAACTACTTTACATCTAAAAAACCAATGTGTTGCTTATTTGAATTGATAATAAAACTTTTTTACAAAACTCAAAAATGAATAATACAATGTTATAAAATAATTTTCAACTCTGAACCTGAAATTAAATATGTTTGTCAAATTGTTACCATTTTTTTTAAAATTATCTTACATCCTTCTATGTGTAAAATAAAAAACTCTGATTTAAATTTAAGACTTTATTTTACAACATTTGTTGTTGACACAAAGGAACTATCGTTAATAACATTTAACACGCTATCAATAAAAACCACTAACTCGTCTATCGCCTTTAAGAATCCAGATTTTGGGGGTCGTTCCAAATGCATTTCGTGAGAATTATGCTCTTTTTGAAAATATCTCATTCTTTGTGCAATCAAATCCATTTCAAGTTGACGATTCATTTTTTTCAATTCTTTATTTATATGTTTAATCAGTTCATAGTCCTTGTTTTCTTTATAAGTCAATATTCCACAACAAAAACAAAACGAAACTAGTTTGTACAAAACGCGATGTGGTTGGTTCAGTACAGGTCGGACACAAAGGAATCTGATTACTGATCTCTCTCTCCAAGCCGTTAGCGCTCCTCTGATTACCGCGAACTATATCTCTCTCCACGGCGTTAGCGCTCCTCTGATTACCACGAACTATCTCTCTCTCCGCGTTTATCTCCATTGTTGATTTATTTAGAACAGGTGTTGAGCGGAGAATCCCCGTTAAATTCGTTAACCTCGCATGGTTTAAAAGTTCTCCACTTAAATATACGAAGTTTGAGAAAAAACTTTGACCACTTTTTTGTTTATTTAGAATCAATTAACATATCATTAGATGTAATTATGAAACTTTTCAAATTATGGAAAATAATGAGTTCAAAATAAATGGTTATAATTACTGTTTTACAAAAATGTGTTAAACCCGAAACGGTGGCATAGTTATTTCCGTAATAAATGATTTAAGTTTAGTTGAGAATGTATTTACGATAGCCGAAGCAACTATCAAAAGCATCGACGTCAAATTACCTAATAATAAAATTTACAGGATTATAGGATGTTACCGAGTAACAGTGCTCTAGAATTTATTAGTGATATGAATTCCAAATTGTCTTATTATACGAATATTGAAAATGTAATTTGGGCTGGAGATATAAATATAGATCTTTTATTGCCACACGAGAAAATAGTTACTGAGTACCTAAACGTACTACACGAAAACGGCTTTTTTCCATGTATAAATAACGCTACTCGAGTAACTTCCACTACTAAAACGAGTATTGACCACTTTTTCATTAAGCAAAACGTAAAAAATGAATCGTCAACTTGAAATGGATTTGATTGCACAAAGAATGAGATATTTTCAAAAAGAGCATAATTCTCACGAAATGCATTTGGAACGACCCCCAAAAACTGGATTCTTAAAGGCGATAGACGAGTTAGTGGTTTTTATTGATAGCGTGTTAAATGTTATTAACGATAGTTCCTTTGTGTCAACAACAAATGTTGTAAAATAAAGTCTTAAATTTAAATCAGAGTTTTTTATTTTAAACATAGAAGGATGTAAGATAATTAAAAAAAAATGGTAACAATTTGACAAACATATTTAATTTCAGGTTCAGAGTTGAAAATTATTTTATAACATTGTATTATTCATTTTTGAGTTTTGTAAAAAAGTTTTATTATCAATTTTATTCAAATAAGCAACACATTGGTTTTTTAGATGTAAAATAGTTTAATTGTTAAAGAACTAAAACCCAAACATATTAACATCACAGAATGTAAAACGTAGCAGACCGTTAAAAATGTATTATAAATCAAACAAATGTTTCGTGTAATGAAATTGATTTCTTACTATTTTGTATGATCGCTTAAATGTATCGGCTGCGTTTTTTAATTAATTTACTTTTGTATTTAAAAATGTTAAGTTATATTTTAAGAGTTATATTTATAATATGGATGAATACAGGAGGACTATAAATCGCTGTTTGACTTGGCCATCTACCGCACATTTAAAACCGTTTTTACTTGGTAGCGTTATAAATTTACATAATACTATTACATTGTCCATTTGACGTAAGGGATTTGATTGGTCATTGTTTAAATGATCTAATATATTTCAAAAACATTTTCAGTTTATAATTTTTTTATTAGTAAATGTTTTGTTGGTTATTATACAAATGTAATTCTTGCTTCGTAGGATTCACCTTAAACTCGTAAGTAAGTTATTTCCGCCCGTTATTTCATATGACGCTATAAAATACCATTATTATTAAGTCAATACGCGGGAGATTATAACAAAAAGTGTAACAGTAGTTTTGACGACAAAGTATTTGTTAGGCTTAGCTTTTTACTGCATTATTAACGTTTATTTAAATTTCATGAGCGCGAACCGACCTTGTTTAATTTATGTAAATATTTCGTATAGTGGCAATGTATTGAATATAAATTAGAAAGCTTTCCCTCGCGTCGTTATTAAAGTTTAAGTGACGGTAATATATGATGTATATGTCATAATAATCAAGTTCGAGCCATCTAGGTACGTAACGATATAAAAATCCGTTAGGAACAACTTGTTTAAAAAGCGTTAAAAAATTGACGTAAATATGGTAAATTTCCTAAAAAAATAAAGATGGCCACCCTACCCGTTTGAATATGCGACATTAAAGATGGCGGCCAAATCACGTGAATTTTCCAAATTACTAAGAGTTCATATAATAACCGTTAAAAGAGAGTTACAAACTTATGTTAACCCTTTGTCTAAATTCCCGCCAAAAAATGTTTTTATTATATAGCTACAAGGTCACACATTCCCCGAGTCTCTAACAGCGCGCGGAGTAACCTAGCAACGGCGCATTCCTCGATAAACACCGGCTCGTAATCAATCAAACCTGTCACCACTTTAACAATGCCCGAGTATAGCCAACCTGGGAATTCCTTTAAAGGAGTACTGACCCCTTTTCGCGCCAAAATACCAACCAATCGGCGCCATTTTGAATAATTTCGCGCCAGCCAATTAGCGCGCAGAACACGCGCGTAGTAACCACGTGTTTCCCGCGCCGCGTAGTTACGCGCCAGCCAATCAGCGTGCAGTACACGCGTAGTAACCACGTGCTCCCCGCGCCAGCTAATCAGCGCGCGCCACTCTGCGGAGGTCAATGACCTTCGGTGGGGAGGAAAATGCCGACCCCTTCGCGCCACCTGCCGGAAGTGACCTAGTTTACACACAGGGGGGGGAAGGAAGCGGGGATTTCCGTTGCCGACCCCCTTTCTACCTCTACATGGAAAACCCTCAAAGATGGTATATTTTATTATACCCTTTCAAACACAAACAACTTATCGACTTGACTAAAACTTACGACAACAGATATGTAGAAGTAGGAAATTTATTTAGCAGAAAAACTTTAAATTCATCATTTAGTAATTGATTTGGGTAATAATAATTTCGTACATATGCGTAGAATTTCTCTTTGTAATATTTCCAATGGTACGATTGTAGTTTCATAAGTACCACCCCAGCCGATTATTCCGTATGATATAATTGATTGAATTAGGGCGTAATATACTGTTTTTAACCACGGTATTTCTAAAAAGTTTTTAATTTCACGGAATTTATACATAGTCGAATTTTATTAGTGATATAGGTCACATGTTCATTCCACTTTAGATTACTGTCTATTATTACCCCCAGATATTTTAGTTTATTTACTCTTTCTAACTTTAAACATTTTCCAGTGCAGTTTCTACAATTATTATTTTCGTGAATTTTTTATTCATGTAACAAATCTATAGTCGTTCTCGCGGAGAAACAAATGTAATTAGTTTTATTTATGTTGAGTGTTAATAAATTTTCCTTAAGTTTCATATAAACTATATTTAAATTTTCCTTAAGTTTCATATAAACTATATTTAGAGCCCTTTCTGTCTTGGAAAAATAAACCAGCCTAAGGAATATTTCAAGTTTTTTACATTATTTATATATGGTTTTCTTTATCGTCCTTCGAAGTCGGTCGTGTCTGGTCTGGCCGATCCCGATAGCTATCTGTTGGAGAAACAGGACAACGACGTTTCAATTCAGAAGACTGAAGTAGGAGAGAAGAATTATAGGATTAATTTACAAGGTTGCTATACTTTGTAGATTCTACTCCTTTAGTCCGCGATAGGTAGTCGTAAAACACAACGATTTTTTTCTTATTCGCTTATTATACTGGGAAACGTATTCTTTACCGCGATATTATGACAAATAACTACAGAAATCTACTAACAAAAGAGTCCTGAAAGATTAAGAAACTAGTCTATTAAATTAAACCCAAAGCGCCACAAATCATGAAGCTACTTTTACATTAAATAGGTATCAAACATTAGTTAAAAAACTTGTGTTCAAGTTGTTGTGATAACAAAACATGATTTTCGGTGAAATTACCCCAAAGTTTAATTGCCAATAACAATAATTAAAATATCAAATTGATAGGCTGGTAATTGTTTGCATGTTTCGTTAAAAAATAACTTGATTAACTGAGTTCTATATTTATAGTATTATTTATTATCTATAATAATGTAGTATTTCGGTTATGTAAAATTTTTTTTGGCCATTTATCTAGCTGTACTTTTTCCAAAAATATTGTTCATAGGATATAAGGTGCTAGACTTTATAATGTATGTCAAATCTGTTAAAATTTAAAAGTACATATCGCCGGAATAAATTGCAACTCTATTTTCATTCTTATTATAACTGACAATAGCGATCAATAATAATTCCCATTGAACCGTATAGGAGTAAAACGCTCAATAACTAACCATAAAAATAACCTAAAAATGGTTAACCAAGTAACTTCTAGCTCTGTATTTGACGGTAATTAGAATGTCATACTTATCGACTGCTGCTTTTTGAAAAAGTTATAGTATTAATGTACACGTTTAACACGAATAACCGTTTAAAAGTTCATATAGGGGCGACTTGTTTAGGTAATCCGAATCCATAGATACCTGCGTATTAAACTTTTTATAATCAATCTTTATGGACATATCTTTTAGCGACGAAAATTCAGACGTTGTTAATTATACCGTCATTGGTCTATTAAAATGATGAACGGTTATTGAAATATCCATTACAAAGTCAAGTAATTTACCCTACAAAGTTTACTATTATATAAATTTCATGAGCGCGAACCAATCTTGTTTAATGTATGTAAATATTTCGTATATTGGCAATGTATTCAATTTAATTAGAAAGTTCTGAATACTATTATGTGTTCAACACGCGAACTTATAAATGCATTATATTTATCTAACCATGGTCGATTGGTATAACTAAAAGGTTACGGTCATACGTAAACTAATATTACTAAATGTACACAATGTGGGTAAAGACATTGTATACAGTGAAACATTTATAAGGCCAGATCTGCAAATTGTATACCAAGCTGATTCTTAATATAGGGACAACTTGTTTCAAACTGCGAGGTTAACGAATTTAACATTGAAACAATCTAAAGGTATTTGCTAAGTTTGTTGATACTCAAATAAACGTCGCGCCGAAGTCACCATAGCAACGGGGGATTCTCCGCTCAACACCTGTTCTAAATAAATCAACAATGGAGATAAACGCGGAGAGAGAGATAGTTCGTGGTAATCAGAGGAGCGCTAACGCCGTGGAGAGAGAGATAGTTCGCGGTAATCAGAGGAGCTCTAACGGCGTAGAGAGATAGTTAGCAGTAATCAGATTCCTTTGTGTCCGACCTGTACTGAACTAACCACATCGCGTTTTATACAAACTAGTTTCGCTTTGTTTTTGTTGTGGAATAATGACTTATAAAGAAAACAAGGACTATCAACTGATTAAACATATAAATAAAGAATTGAAAAAAATTAATCGTCAACTTGAAATGAATTTGATTGCACAAAGAATGAGATATTTTCAAAAAGAACATAATTCTCACGAAATGCATTTGGAACGACCCCCAAAAACTGGATTCTTAAAGGCGATAGACGAGTTAGTGGTTTTTATTGATAGCGTGTTAAATGTTATTAACGATAGTTCCTTTGTGTCAACAACAAATGTTGTAAAATAAAGTTTAAATTTAAATCAGAGTTTTTTATTTTAAACATAGAAGGATGTAAGATAATTTAGAAAAGTGATAACAATTTGACAAACATATTTAATTTCAGGTTCAGAGTTGAAAATTATTTTATAACATTGTATTATTCATTTTTGAGTTTTGTAAAAAAGTTTTATTATCAATTCAAATAAGCAACACATTGGTTTTTTAGATGTAAAGTAGTTTAATTGTTAAAGAACTAAAACCCTAACATATTAACATCACAGAAAGTAAAACGTAGCAGACCGTTAAAAATGTATTATAAATCAAACAAATGTTTCGTGTAATGAAATTGATTTCTTACTATTTTGTATGATCGCTTAAATGTATCGGCTGCGTTTTTTAATTAATTTACTTTTGTATTTAAAAATGTTAAGTTATATTTTAAGAGTTATATTTATAATATGGATGAATACAGGAGGACTATAAATCGCTGTTTGACTTGGCCATCTACCGCACATTTAAAACCGTTTTTACTTGGTAGCGTTATAAATTGACATAATACTATTACATTGTCCATTTGACGTAAGGGATTTGATTGGTCATTGTTTAAATGACGTAATATATTTCAAAAACATTTTCAGTTTATAATTTTTTTATTAGTAAATGTTTTGTTGGTTATTATACAAATGTAATTCTTGCTTCGTAGGATTCACCTTAAACACGTAAGTAAGTTATTTCCGCCCGTTATTTCATATGACGCTATAAAATACCATAATTATTAAGTCAATACGCGGGAGATTATAACAAAAAGTGTAACAGTAGTTTTGACGACAAAGTATTTGTTAGGCTTAGCTTTTTACCGCATTATTAACGTTTATTTAAATTTCATGAGCGCGAACCGACCTTGTTTAATTTATGTAAATATTTCGTATAGTGGCAATGTATTCAATATAAATTAGAAAGCTTTCCCTCGCGTCGTTATTAAAGGTTAAGTGACGGTAATATATGATGTATATGTCATAATAATCAAGTTCGAGCCATCTAGGTACGTAACGATATAAAAATCCGTTAGGAACAACTTGTTTAAAAAGCGTTAAAAAATTGACGTAAATATGGTAAATAACAAAGATGGCCACCCTACCCGTTTGAATATGCGACATTAAAGATGGCGGCCAAATCACGTGAATTTTCCAAATTACTAAGAGTTCATATAATAACCGTTAAAAGAGAGTTACAAACTTATGTTAACCCTTTGTCTAAATTCCCGCCAAAAAATGTTTTATTATATAGCTACAAGGTCACACATTCCCCGAGTCTCTAACAGCGTACTGGGTAACCTAGCAACGGCGCATTCCTCGATAAACACCTGCTCGTAATCAATCAAACCTGTCACCACTTTAACAATGCCCGAGTATAGCGAGCCTGGGAATTCCTTTAAAGGAGTACTGACCCCTTTTCGCGCCAAAATACCAACCAATCAGCGCCATTTTGAATAATTTCGCGCCAGCCAATTAGCGCGCAGTACACGCGCGTGGTAACCACGTGGTTCCCGCGCCGCGTAGTTACGCGCCAGCCAATAAGCGCGCAGTACACGCGTAGTAACCACGTGCTCCCCGCGCCAGCCAATCAGCGCGCGCCACTCTGCGGAGGTCAATGACCCCGAGGGGAGGAAAATGCCGACCCCCCGCGCCACCTTCCGGAAGGGGGAAGGAAGCGGGGACTTCCGGTGCCGACCCCCTTTCTACCTGTACATGGAAAACCCTCAAAGATGGTAGACACTCCTACTAACGTGTTTCAAATATTTGATCTTTGGTCACGAAAGATGGGACCAATTCTGTCTGGTGGGAATGACGTGATAGGTCACCTTGTCTTTTAAGAGTTTAAAAATGTATCTACGTCCAAATTTTATTAATTTGATTTCTAAGCTTTAGTATTACCATTTCTTACTTCTTATGAACTTGAAGGATCAATTTGTAACGGCTTTATTCCCCCTAATACCAAGTCCGTAGGTAAAGTCCGTAGGTGCTTCAAATAAATTTTGTTTTTATGGTCCGTACATTTTTCCGCAGCGGTTTAATGGGATTTATTGATTTTAGGCGATTGTCTTTTACAATTATTATAACCAGAGTTAAAGACTTCGTATAATAAAAAGTTACACAAGTATTGGAAAATTTCGTAAATGTCAGTGAAAAGTAGTATAAGAGGCATAATCCCTTAACGACATTGTGGCAGCTAGGTAGCAATAATTACATTTTCCCACACGTTCCTGATTGTAACAAATATTTTTAATTGCATTAAACGATTAAAGGGTACTGACATAATAAAACGTTTTAATGGCAGCCATATTGCTTCCAACCGTACCTGATTTTAACCGATATTTTAAGCTTTTCGGAATAAAGTTTTTAGGGTTTATTATTAATGACTATTATTTTGTTAATGGTTGGATTTAAAATTTTGGTCCTTGCGTGGTAAATTTTAAATACTTTACAGGGTAGAACATTTCTTTCCATTTCTTATTCAATTGTTTTGACAGTAACATTTTCTGTTTTGACTCGTATTACGCCAGTTATAATAAGTCTCAAAGAAAAAAACGGGATCAATTATATTTGTAATTTATTTATAAATCATAATTATTGTATTATTTTTAAATCTCCACCCATAATTATCTTATAATGCATATATTAAATACACTATTATATTATTACCTAAGTTCATTTATTTACAAATCATATAACTATAATTGTTCATTCACCAACGATAAATAACAAGATTGTCTATTAAATGTATATATTACTTACATCTTTTATTTTTTTACCCTTTGAACTTTCAAGGGCAGTGTGTCAGAATTTATAGTCCGGTGAACCTAGTAACAGAGACCATACCACCGGAGGCCTATCATCATAGTGCCCTACGCCAGCGTCCACAGCCCGGACAGGTGAAAACTCTAGCATGGGTAGCAGAACCCTACTACTGCTGGTCGCACCTTTGACGCAAGCCACTCAACCCAGCAGAAGAAGCAGCAATGGGTGGACCAATCCCCAGCCGAAACCCTACCTATGTAGGTAAAGAGTCAAGCCCTTTGGAGAGAGCTCCTAAAGGGGAACGACGAGCACACAGCAGTCCAAGTAACCCGGCACAGCTGGCATCGGAGATGCCAGTGTGACTCCAAAGGACCGGGAAACAAGACCGCCGTGCCCTCATACGGAGTCCCGCCGCCCCACAGCAGGCTAGTTTGCACGGACCCTCTCCGTTAGCCTGAGCCGAAACTCAGTATCCAGCCCTACCTGACCGAAGTTGGAGGTGGAGATAGGACCATTTGACCAGAGCTAACATATCCCAGTGCACCACTGCCCTTATGGGTTACAAGAGCCGGACCACGACTCCCCGGTAAAGCCACCAGTTATTGCACACCCTGACCCATTAAGGGCCATCTTTCAAGGGCATGGATAATTAGATAATAGGCAAAATTATAAAGTCCAGGGGGGGGGGGGCGAAAAGATGGTAGTCACGTGACTTTGTGGTGTACTGCAGCGCCATCTATCCTATGAAATACGAATTACTATACATTTTTTTGGCTAATGGTAGTTACATTTTTGATCGATTATCTAATTATTATTATTATTTAAAATATCTTGCAATAGATAGGTGTAAGTTAATTAGCTGTTTTCAGTATCTGGAAGGAATACTTTTTTTCTCTACCGTCACACTGCTAACTATGAACATGAGTTACTAAATCGAAGTTGGCCGTGATATAGTAGTCGCATGATTATGTTTTCCCATTTTAACAAGTTGGTTAAGACTAAATTATGAAAGGGTGCTCGCTGTGGTAGACGATCATGTGTGGGGATAGGGTAGCTGATATTTATATTATATGAAAAAGCTCAGCTGCGTTGAGAAAAAGGGGATATATATATATCGTTTCACTACGGCCAAGAAGGGACATGTATTAGATTAGATGGTTAGTAAGGTTTTAGGGGAGAACCAATGGCGTAGCGTGCATTTCTGCTACCAGGGGCCCTTCAAAGTTAAACCTGGAAAATAGTGGGGGGCGGCAAATTTACGGTTTAACATTGATGGGCCCCGGGTAGCAGAAATGCACGCTACGCCATTGGTTCTCTCCTAAAACCTTACTAACCATCTAATCTAATTCCTGTCCCTTCTTGGCCGTAGTGAAACGAAAAAAGGTAAGTAGCTTTAAATCCCCATTTTCTCAGCGCGGCTGAGCTTTTTCATATAATATATGCCCCTTCTTCGAAACTATAAAGGAATTATACCAATACTATAATTTGTCTGTGTACTCTCTAAATTTAGAACCTGTTAATTTAGAACCAGCATTTTGCCTGGGGAGAGGTTCGCGTCTCAGAGAAGTATCCCACTAACAAGGAGACGACCCGAGGTGTAACACAGCGATTTGGTTCAAACTCGGGGGTTTGGTAGACCTTCATGTAACTTGAATAACCCTAAAGGGAAATGTCTCCATAGTCAACCGTTTTGCCATGGCAACCCAAAATGTTTTTGACAACACAAAATATAAATTTTCCTATTGAATATAACATGGGAATCTGACCAAATGTAAGGGTACCCCTGTAAAGATTTTAATCAACTTATTTATATTTTCTATTTTTAGCATTTTCAAAAATAAATTTTTTTTACAGGGGGTACCCTTACATTTGGTCAGAATCCCATGTTATATTCAATAGGAAAATTTCAATTTTGTGTTGTCAAAAACATTTTTGGTTGCCATGGCAAAACGGTTGCCTATGGAGACATTTCCCTTTAGGGTGTTTCAAGTTACATGAAGGTCTACCAAACCCCCGAGTTTGAACAAAATCGGTGTGTTACACCTCGGGTCGTCTCCTTGTAAGCGCAGCATTCTTTTTATCGGCAAGAAAAGAACTGGCGGCCTAGGCATGGAAGTTTACAGCCAGGTCAGATGGGCGACGCTCAGTGCGAAAACCGAAGAGTGAAAAATCGGTCGCTCTTTCACTCTCGCTCTCACGCAAATCGCTCTGTGTGAAGAGCGTATTTTCCCCTTTTTCGACGCTCTCTCTCTAGAGGAAGAGCGCCAGAAAAAAAAAGGGTGATTTCCCTCCCCTCTCGCACTTGCTATTGTGGGCTCTACGCGAAGAGGTATCAGTCCCTCTCTCGTCGAACCACCCTTCTAAAAGTGCGACGCTCTCGTCCCTCTCGATTCCGCTCTTTTCATTTCCGTTGCGCGCTTCGAAATGGTGTGAATTTCGAATTTCAATATTTTTTCACTCTTTAATGGCTGAGAATTCTTTTCTATATTTATTTATTTAATTAATTACTTGGAAAGCCTCAGAAATTCCCTTAATTAAGGTTTAGTAAAAACAAAGGAAACACATAATTAGGTAAACTATTAAATGAAGTATAATATTTCAGTGATTAATTTTATCTTGTATAAGTAATTCGGTAAATTTTTAAATGCTGTTTAGTTTGGTTCGTGATTTACTTTATCTTGTACAAGCCCGTTCTGTGGTTTTTTGTACCTATTTTACTTCTAAATAAATAAATAAATAAATGAAAATAAATAAATAAATAGGTGAAATATGTAATTTTTCGCTGAATTTTACGTAAATCTCATTAACGGGAAATAATTGGTGATAGTTTTCGAGGCTTTTAGGCCTAGTTTCACTTTGAATCTGGAAAAGGGACCCCTCGATTCATCTCGGACGCACGGTGACCGTCCCGCTCTCGCCAAATATCGGCTTATCTCTCCCGCGCTCTTTCGCGTTAACTGCACTACAAAATTAACTTGTCGCAAAGGATATAGCAAGACGTGTACAAATAACTTCTTAGCGCAGCCATATACTGTGCAGATTTTCACTCCGTATCGAGTGAAATCGGAAAAAGAAAGGGCGAGTCTAGATTGTAATGTTGTGCGATAATTTTATATTATTAGTTCTAAAATAAAACATGAAAATATATATATTTTAATATTGGAATTTTACTTATTTTCTAATGTTTTCCGTTTGACCGATATTTTGACGTATATAAGGATCATTTCTAAAAAAAATTAATTTTAAAAATATTTTAATGTAAATTTAAATCGTTTCGGACGTGTCACTTTTAAATAAAATATCGTATTAAGATATTGAAAGGAAACACAATTTGAATAGCAGCTAAATTTTATTTAATTAGTACAATGGGTTTACTACAATTATTCAATAAAAACATGTTAAAAATGACTGCCTTTTCCCCGGCTGGATTAGGATACCTATTCCTTACACAATTTAAAACACATTTAGGCATAATTTGCCTCCGATGAAACACAGTGTTCAAATTGTTCCGGGTCAATTCTCTACTTTTCATAGCTAAGTATCTTGGATCGGTCCACGCTTCGAGGTTAAACAACATTTTCCCAAAATGGCCGTACAATTTCCTTCTTGCGCGACTGTTTCTACCACACGGAGGTCTTCCAGGTCCCATAAAATCATTCGCTCTGCTAGTTACGCGAGGCAATAAATGGTGATATTCGCATTCATTGACTGAAACGAAACAAGTACATGAGTAAAACTGTTTCCTTTCACATGAAGTTAATACTTTGAAACTTCTAACCAAAGGAATCACAGTGGACTTCTATCGTTCCCCTGCTCAACAACCTCACTCGTTCTGTGCGACAGAGCAGTGGGATACTCCACCATCGTCGCAATGACTCGATCGAACCCAGCTCTCCCTCCTGTACACCAACATCGACTCGCTTAAGACGAAGCACTACGCACTCCGTGCTTACATTGATACACATAGTCCTCCCTTCATAGCGCTCACAGAAACCAAGCTAGATGCTACCATATCATCTTTCGAGCTCTGCTGCATTTATAGGCCACCGCCAGTCACCCTCACGTACACCAAGAGACTTAATAACTTTCCCAGTATTGACTGGGTTATCCAGACAAGTTCCTCGTCAGTGGCAACGAGCTTTCTTTATAATCTCCAGGCCTCTCACCTCAGCCAGCGTGTCACTGAGGCCACTAGTTTACGTGATTCTGCTGCCCACATCCTTGACATCGTTCTGGTTTCCGATGACAACATTCTTGAAACTGTCGCCCATCTTCCGCGCATCAGTGACCATGATTTTCTCCTGCTCAATATTCGTGGGGTCCACCCTCTACCAAGGAATCCTCCTTGATCGGTCCGTGACAGCAAAAATACCGACTTTGCGTCCATGACACGCTCGCTCTCTGATATCCACCTCCCCGATGCCACTTCTATTGAAGAGACGTGGAGCGCTGTCACCTCGGCCGTCAGGCAAGTGGTGACGGATCATGTTCCCACTAAGCATCTGTCCTCCAGGCATTATCTCCCGTGGGTAGGCTCTTCCCTCAGACGTCTGATGCGCATCACAAAGCGTAGGTACAACCGCTCCCGGAAGTACCCTTCTGCTGCCAATGTACAATCCTTCAGTCGGCATCGTGCTATGGTCAAATTTGCACTCTGAACTGCGCGCACCCATCATATTGACAAAGTAGCGTCGGATATCTCAACCCACCGGAAAAGGTTCTACCAGCAAGTCTCCAAGAAGGCGAAGTCAGCGGGAGTTCCCGATCTCTCCAGCTCTGGAACAACGTTTACCACAGCAGTAGACAAAGCCAATCTCGTGGCATCTACCTTCCGGCGTACTTTTCCGACGTATGATGTAGCCGTAGTTTCGCTCTTGGCGCCTCTTGCACATCATCTTCTCAGTCAAAGGAACACAGCAGCTGTTGACCAAAGTCAAACCGCATAAAGTCCCGGGCCCTGACGGCATCCACTCAATTGTATTGAGCCAGTGCGCCGATGCATTACCGGCTCCGCTTGCGACCATCTTCCAGCTCTCTTATGACGCCGGTGATATTCCGTGTGATTGGAGTCAGGCTAACGTCACGCCAATACCCAAGGGTGAAGATAAATCCGATCCTTCTGAGTACCGCCCAATTGCTCTCCTGTCCCTATTTCTGAAAGTCGATGAGCATGTCTGTGCGTCTGCCATTTTTACGCATTTCATCCAGCACAATCTGATGAATCCGTTCCAGCACGGGGCTTCAGGAGTGGCTTCAGCACCGAAACCCAGCTCCTTTGCTGCGTCGAGGATTGGACCTCTGGCCTTGAGCAGGCTGGCCGTGTCGATATAATCTTCGATGACTTCCGCAAAGCACTTGATTCGGTCCCGCACGAGCTTCTCAAGGCCAAGCTCCACTCTAATGGGGTGCGTGGTCGCACGCTAAACTGGCTCTCTGCTTACCTTGAAAATAGGGCGTTTCGGGTTGTTCTGCCCGGTGCCACTTCCGATTGGCTCCCAGCATCGTCTGGGGTCCCAAAGGGCTTGGTCCAGGGACCTCTCCTCTTCATCATCTACATCAATGACATTGGAGACAACGTCATCTCTATGATGTATGTCTTTGCGGATAATGTAGCCCTCTCCAGGACGATCTTCTCGTCGCAGAACTGTAACACTCTACAATCTGACCTAGATACTATTAGCAAATGGAGTGACCAGTGGATTCCCCGCTTAACACAGGCAAATGCTCTGTCCTTTCCCTTCGAAGGGTGGGCCAGCTAGCACATGACGCTAAATATACTCTTCAAGATGTCAACCTCCGTTCGGTCACATCCCAAAAGTATCTTGGGGTGACCTGATACCCTCTAGTGGACAACGCTCATCACCCGGGTCGTCACCCAGACTGCGAGAGCGCTTAGGTTCATTCCACGTCCCCTTTCCCGCTGCTCTTTTGCCACGAGGTCACTCGGTGTCAAAACCTATGTATTCCTGATCCTGGAATACTGCTCAGCTGTTTGTTCTCCTTCGACAACGAGTGGAGTCCAAGCAGTCGAAAAAAACCAGCTCCGAGCCCTCCGCTTCACTGCCAGCGTTGGCTTCGCGTGGAGTCCCTCCATGACGAGGGTTCTTCATAACTATAAGTGGAACACAATGACTGCGCGCCGCCGTCTGAGGAAGCTTGCCATTGTCAACTGTGTCGTGCATCGCGCTTCTGGTGCCCTTGCTCCACTTTCGACGTTCATTTCCGAAGGAAATTCCAAGTCGCGTTCAATTCCGGAAGGCGCTTTCCTCGTTCATGGACCTGTACGAGTAATGCTTCCCTGTTGCAACGTGATGGGTTTTTTAACCCTTTGTTTCAGAGCAAAAACCGAACTCAAGAACTCAAGAACTTGACAATGTTACAATCTAGACTCGCCCTTTCTTTTTCCGATTTCACTCCTTGCGAAATACGGGGTGAAAATCTTAACCTACCCAGCATATGGCTGCGCTAACAAGTTATCATGTTATTTGTACACGTCTTGCTATATCCTTTGCGACAAGTTAATTTTGTAGTGCAGTTAACGCGAAAGAGCGCGGGAGAGATAAGCCGATAATTGTCGAGAGCGGGACAATCACCGTGCGTCCGAGATGAATAGAGGGGTCAGAAGGGGCAGCCACATACCCGCCTGAACCCTTTTTTCCAGATTCAAAGTGAAACTAGGCCTTTAATAATGTATTGAACTCATTTTATATAAGAAAAAACCTTTTCATTGGTTTTCGCTTTAAACAGTGATTTTTTAATCAAAACATCCCTTTTTGATAGATCCACTTAGAAAGAGAAACATTTAAATAAGGTTACGTTTAAAACTTGTAAGAGAAATTTAAATCAGCTTACGCTTAGAACTTAGGACAAGGAACATGTATAAAACTTTCAAGAGACATTTAAATCAGCTTACATTTAAAACTTAGGACGAGGAAATTTTAAATTAACTAACGTAAGCTTACGTAAGATAATTATTACTAGGAAACCTTATGAGTTTAAATAAGCTAACGATTAAAACTTAGGACGAGAAACATTTAAATAATCTTCTGAAATATAAGGACGTCAGTATTAAAGACTCCGCAAATATCGGGATATAGAAAAACTCATCCCAAATGCCGAGTTCCCCCTTTTTTATTTGTTAACGCGCTGGCGACGGTTCTGATTTTTTTTTGAAACCCCAAGCCAACCCCCTCGCCCCTTTCAATACGCTCTTGGCGTTAAAGGTCTTGAACGGCATGAAACTGACGCCTTTACTTACTTTTGTCACTTTTACCACTTTTACAAGTGTAGTTATGAACAAATATCATTGATAGATAAAAGTGATAAGCTCATTAACTTAAAGGCCTAGGTTTTAAATTTTCTTTCAAACTTACTTTGCCACACAAATACCCTAGTGGCACGGCCGGCGTTAGGGGGGGGGGGGTAAGCTGGGCAAAAGTACCCCGGGCCCGGGTCTCCGAAAGGGGCCCGCCGGAACTGGTGCCTAAATAAAATTTTCTGACTATTTCCAAAAAAAAACAAATTTTGGAGTAAAAATTACCTGGGGCCCGAAACTCCTAGCGCCGGCACTGCCTAGTGGTAGGCCAACCGCAGAACACGTTGGCCTACCACCAGGGTATTTGTGTGTGTGGCAGGTAAGTAGATATATTAATTAATGAGAGACCAGTAAAATGCGTCGAAAAATCACAATTTCTAAATTAGCCACTAAAGTGTTATAATGAATTTAAATATTTACCGTAGTATTAAAATATCTCGGTCGAAAACATTGAAATAAGCTTACTTTTTTTTAATAATTATTTTATTTATTCTTGAGAAAAATAGGAATCAAGCCATTTTTTGTACAGGGCTAAGTCAGATATGACTTTTTGCCCGGTTATAATTGTTTGCGTTTCCTAGGTTACATAATTATAGTTTAAATTAAAAAACAAAAACAAAATTAAAGTGACAATAAGAAAAAAAAGAACAATAAAAAAAGAGAACAGTGTAGTAAACAATGAAAAAAACAATAAATAAAGAAAACTGTGTAAACACTAAAAGTAAAAGGATTAGGGTCTTATGGATGCCCTATATATTATAAAATCCCTCGCTAGTTTTTTAAATTGAGTCATGGTTTTTAGGTCTTTTATCATACATTGATTAAAAAGTTTTACTCCATTATAAAATATGGATTTGATTTTTTTGACGGTTCTTACTTTTGGTACTACTAGGAAATTGTGTCTACGGGTATAAGTTATTATATTATTATTTAGAGTAAAGTTATTGCATATGTATGTGGTTACTGATCTAAAAATATAATTTAGGCAGGCAAATTCATAAATCTGGTAAATGTTAAATAGTTGCAGCGAAATGAAAAGGGGCTTAGTATGGGCCAGGAACTCTGCACGGGCTATTGAGCGAATGATTCTTTTTTGTAATAACAGTATACGTTTTAAGTTTGAGTCCGAAGTATTGCCCCAAATTGAAATACAAAAGGAAATACGAGAATAAATGAGGGCGTAATACAGTTGTTTACAAATATTGTCTTTCTACACAGGACAAAAACTCTGAAATAAGCTTAGATTTAAAAAATCTTACATTAAAGAGGCAACGAAGTTCCCTTACAATAAAAATAAATACGCTTATAATAAAACAAAAATTGGACACACCACAATACGAAGCGTAGGCTGTTAAGTATGACTTCATCGACTATTAATTAATCACACAAAAGTAAACTGCATTTAAAAATTTTCCCAATAATTAATTTTTCGACATTTTTAATAAATAGAATATCTGATTTCTCAGCCAATAAAGGGTGAAAAAATATTGAAATTCGAAATCCGCGCCCTTTTGAAGCGCGCAACGGAAATGAAAAGAGCGGAATCGAGAGGGACGAGAGCGTCGCACTTTTAGAAGGGTGGTTCGACGAGAGACGGACTGATACCTCTTCGCGTAGAGCCCACAATAGCAAGTGCGAGAGGGAATACAAATACTCTCAACGCACGGCTCAGTTAACTTGGCCCCCCCAAACGCTGTTTTCAAAAACTAACAAGTTGATTGAAAGGCACCCATTATGCACCAAACAGTAACCCATTTGCACCCATGGTGTTCAGTAAGAAATTGCAATTTCAAAGGGGGGGGGGGGGCAACTTTATCCGAGCCCTCCCACTTCCACTTTTCCCTAAAACTTGTTAACCAATCAAACGCACCCATTACGCACCATTATGCACCACAGTCGAATAATTACGCACCCTTATCCCTATAGCATTACATCAAATATTAATTGGGGGGGGGGCTAGGTTAACCCCAGCCCCCTTTCACCATTAGCATCGAAAATGGTGCCACTCAAACGCATCCATTATGCACCATTATGCACCACAGTCGGATCATTACGCACCCTTATCCCTATAGCATTACATCATATTAATTGGGGGGCTAGGTTAAACCCATCCCCCCCATTCACCATAGGCATCGAAAATGGTGCCATTCAAACGCACCCATTACGCACCATTATGCACCACAGTCGAATCATTACGCACCATTATGCACCACAGTCGAATCATTACGCACCTTTATCCCTATAGCATTACATCAAATATTAATTGGCGGGGGGCTAGGTTAACCCCACCCCCCCATTCACCATAGGCATCGAAAATGGTGCCATTCAAACGCACCCATTGCGCACCATTATGCACCACAGCCGAATCATTACGCACCCTTATCCTTATAGCATTACAACAAATATTAATTGGGGGGCTAGGTTAACCCCATCCCCCCCATTCACCAAAGGCATCAAAATGGTGCCATTCAAACGCACCCATTACGCACCACAGTCGAATCATTACGCACCCTTATCCCTATAGCATTACATCAAATATTAATTGGGGGGTGGGCTAGGTTAACCCCAGCCCCCCTTTCACCAATCGCGCCAAAACGGTGTCATTCTAACGCACCCATTACGCCCCATTATGCACCACATTCGATATATTATGCACCATAATAGTTAATGGAAATTTTTAATTTTTAGATTTTGGTCTATCCTAAATTTTAGAAAACAGACTGAGCAGATTTGGTTTTACCTCAGCCTCCCCCATTCAATAATTAAGATAAAAATGGTGCCAATATAATGTAAGCTCTAGCGTAGAATTATCTTCCGTACTCAAATTATTAGGCACCATCATATTATATCATTATTTAATTATTTAATCTTATGAAATGCTCCGCAAAAGAATAACATTATTTACCTGGATAGCTTTTTCCACAAACTCCCGGATTACAATTAATTATATTTTCGCATCACACTTACAATTTGTTCGCTGTTCAAAATATAATATTTATATTAAAATATTAATTTATAAATAAAAATTTGTGGGTAGTCAAGATTGTTAATGAAAATTAAATTAAACCGATACAAAATGCTTGTGAAATTTAAATATATCTCTCCATAACCCCGATACCCAAAAACTAATTCCATATGTGACAAAAACAGACGCGATAAACATCAAATAGCCCATAAGGCCCTAATTAAGAATTAAGGCAGAAATAATCCGTAAATAAATATACACATTTGCGGTAAAAATAAACACTTTGCACAGGAGCTATTCACCAATCCCCCTAAAAATTGTGTCTTGCATATGCAACCACTATGCCCCACAGTAGAATTATTATGCACCATAATAGTTAGCGGAAAAAATTAATTTTGAAATTTGGGTTCTCATTTTTCAATTTTTCACGTGGACCAAGTTAAGACACCCCCCTTCACCAATCGCCCTGAAATTGGTTCCATTCAATTGCACCCATTAGGCACCATTATGCACCACAGTCGATTTATTATGCACCATAATAGTTAGCGGAAAAAAATTAATTTTGAAATTTGGGGCTTAATTTTTTACTTTTTTCACGGGGACAGAGTTAATTAGGCACCGCCCTCCCCCTTTCACCAATCGCCCTAAAAATGGGACCATTTAAACGCACCCATTACGCACCATTATGCACCACAGAGAAATTATTACGCGCCTTACTATTTAACCAATTTAAAATATTTTTAAACATTTTGTCATTTTTTAATTATTTTAATTAATCGCGGGGCTAGATTCACCTCGGGCCCCGGAACTATTATCCACAATGCATTTCACGGTGACGCTCGTCGAAATCACGTCACGGTGTTTATTACCCCTTCACTCCCGCGTATCGTTTAATTACGACGTTGCAGTGCGTTGATGATAATAAGTAAAAGAAAGATGGTAATATCGGACAGTGATTAGGAAACTCAATGAAATTCAGGATTGAAATTCTTTTATTGATAGATAAAAATAATAAAAAAAAAACACAATATAAACGAAAAGTTAAAAATTGGACTTCTAACATAAATCAGGCGTATCCTCGGGATACCTGGCAGCCATGGTAGGGGTTATAACACTTAAAAAATGGGGACGGTAAAGAAAATAATAAAGAAAGATAGAAAAAACTGGCGTTAAGCGCCTAAATTTACTTAGATTTAATATTATTTATCGGTGTGGCTCAAAACGATACTGGCGTCGAGAAGGTAGAAATCGTTTAAGATACAGATCTGGGTTAGGGGCTTGGTTTTTATACTAGTCGGAATAAAGGGGTATTGTTCGGGGCTCTCAACACGGGGATTTTCCCGTTCTCGGGACAGGAAATTGACAAAACACTCCAACTTGGTATTAGGGGAATTATTGGGGAATATCGATTTAACATGGTTTTAGGGGCTCTAGACTCAATCTTTTAACCTGTCGGGGATTAGCGTATATTCTTAAACGTAGTTGTTTCGTCTCGGGGAATAGTAAGGGGGGGGGGGGGGGTTTCAAGGAAATTTTCTACGTTACGGTTTCGCTGTCAGGGGATGTTGTCTTCTCTTCGCTGGCTCTGTTTCTTGGTGTCTCGAATATACTGCATAAGCGACTTGGATTAGAAGGGGACGGAACCCAGGAATGTCCTTTGCCAGTGGGATGATACTTCGACGACAGTTGGGTTTGGAGGTGTGCCTTTAGTTGACTCGATCTGCTGATATAGTTTTTTCCATCACGGGAAAAACGTTCTTGGATTTAGGGATTCATTTGAAATTCAACGCGATGGGCATTTCGCCTCTTTTGGGTTGACCGTTAAGTTTGTGCATTATGCATCTTTTACTGGGATATCGCGGCCGAAGCCCGGACTGAGTTGGGGATCTCTCCTAGTTCTGATTCTGTTCAAACTATTCCTGTTAGTTCTTCTGTTTCCTTTGCGTTCTCTGGTTTTGTTGTTCTTCCGTCAAGAGGGAGGGGGGGGGGTGAGTCGGGTGTCGGAAGTGTAGGCTTGGTAGTGGTTTTTACTTGCAGCTATGGTTTCTTGGGGGGTTGGAAGGCGGCACTATTTTCTATTGGAGGGGTCTCTGTTTCTACCTATTTGGATGACTTTCTATTTTTCGTCCTTGGCAACTAAGTTTGAGGGATTTTTCCAGAGCCGAATATGACCTTTCACACTGTAAGGCAGGGATAAGGTCGGCCGCTACATAGTTTGCGTGGAAAAAGGTGGAAATTTTGGACGCTCTTTCCTGTTTGGAACTGTCGCCTCATGGTGCAATCTGACCTTCTGGGTGGATATTCTATTTTTCCCTGGCGCCGGATTGTCTATCAGGGGGAAGGTGACACTAAGGTGGGACAATGAATATAATAGATTCTGCTTTTAAATAAACTTTTCGGATTTTTAGGGGTTTTGTAATTTAACTTTAATATTTAGAATTTTAAATTATATCTATTTTCTGGGATTTTTCTGGGGCTTTCTAACCATACCACGCATGGCATACCAAGTATAGTAGGGGTTAATTAAGTGTATTAAAGGCTTTTTATTAATTGGGGATTTTTGATTAAAAAAAATCCCCGTGTTGAGAGCCCCGAACAATACCCCTTTATTCCGACTAGTATAAAAACCAAGCCCCTAAATAAACAAAAAATCGATAACATTTACTTGTAATATATTTTTAATTATGTCTTAAAAATATTTAAATTTGTATTTCATTCCAATTTTACGATTACGGGTTAAAAAAGGATTCATTGAGCCGCAGATTATTGTTTTGGGGCCCCTACAAACAACGGCTTATCGCCTAAGCCTCTTAATTGAAAAGTAAATCATTTAATGAAATTGCCCTTCAAGTATTCATTGAAATCGACTTTTGTTGCGACAACAATCTACTCACAATGTCTTCTTTTACCATATTAGCTGACTATGGCAGACAGATAAAGAATAAAACAAGTTGTTTTTAACTCTGATACCGTTTTGGCTTTTAAAATAGAATAAGGAGATAGTCGTAACATCGTAATTTTAATCTGACATACATGTATCCTTCCTAAATTGTTGCGTTTGCAGGATGTTAAATTGCTCTCCCATTCGAAAAACTGGTGAGCCTTGATTTATTCTCGCATTTCCGAATGGGCTTTATTTGGTTCTCAGTAGGACGACACGAAAACTCCCGTGTACAGGAAATCAATGATACTTAATAGAGGTCCGTGCTAAAAAAATATTGTTTGCAGAAAAATAATGATGCTTCATTCGTTTGTTCCTTTTGTTTCATGGAAAATAAACATTAGAATTCTTCAGGGAATATCTTTAATTAGAAAAAGTCCATTAATTTGATCCGATACTAATATGATACGACAGTAAGGAGGTTACGCTGGGTAAAATAAATTGAGTTTTATCGGTTTTTCTTGTTTGTGGTGTTAAGTTTTTTTTATAATACAAAAACAAACACGCTAACAGTTATTATCAGCCTCCAAATAAGTTCGCACATATTTAGTTGGTTTTAATTAGTTGTTTTGAAATATAACAAAACTTTTCTTTATTTGATATACAAAAGAAGAAAACATTTAATTTCGTCAAGAAAAAGCAAAAGAACAAATTTCGCTGGGAGAAAAATACACTCTTTTACATTTAAGTTTATAGGCCTTCTACGCGACTAAACAAAAGTGGATTTTACGCTTCGAAGGATTATTGCCCAAACTACCATGTTTGGTATTTTACAAAACTTTTTCTGGTATATGAATAAGTCGAAGCTAGATAATGTGCATATGTTGTTTAGGGCATAAAGCGAGGTCAGATGAGATAGACGGCCGATTGCGAAACTAAATGATTTGAAAACCCCGTTTTAGGGTCTGACAAGGGAAGGTCTTGGACTGTAAGTCGGGGATCCGAGAAAACGTTATGGATACCTTAAGATCATGCCCCAGGAAGTTATCAGCTGGTTTTTTTTAAGCAGAGAAGAGCTGGGGAAAAAATGGCGTTTGAATAAGTCAAGCCAATTTTTGGTCTGTGATTTTTCGTTATTTTTGTAAAAATTTATACTGTTCGGTACCGTTAGTAATAATTTCTTTACAAGTTTTATACCCGACAGTTTAAAATCAGTCGCGTCGTCGGTTTATTAGTTCAGCGAGTGTATTTTAACTTAGTTCCAATTATCATTTTGAAAGCCAAGCTGTACGTCGAAACCGTCGCCCTTTGCAGCTCTTCGGTGAGTTCGTCTTCTTGTGGCCGATGCATCGCATCTATTTACGGCAGGTATTGCTACCTCTTTTGTAAAATAAAGGGCTCCGACCCTCGAACGTTCCTCTAACGGTTTTCTCTTCGTGGGAGGCAATTTTACCAAAATCGGGTTGGCGAATCGTCTCGAAATTCCCGAAAAGGAAATCGTATTCACTAATTGTGAACGTCTTCCACTTCCAGCGGGTAAAGCTAGTGACAATAAACCTCGACTATTAAGAGTAACTGTTGAAACTGTGGAAATTAAAAAACATATCCTGGATCACACGAGAAATTTAAAGGGAAAGTCGGATGATCAGCGCATCTTGATACGGGCAGATTTCACAAAGCAACAGCGATGGAAAAGAGATCGTTACTTCGCCAATCGTAAGCGATCGCAAAGCTCTGGCCAAAGTAATGAAGGAGCGAGGAATCAACCCTTGCCAAATAACTTGAGACAGCACTGACTGGAGTCGAGGAAACGAGGCAGGAGGGTGAGAAGACGAGTGAGGCAAGGGAATTTTAAGGCTAGCTTTCAAGATTTGGATTTGGGCTTTCTAAATATCGAAGGGGGTCGTCGTAGAGAAATTTGGATAGAACTACAGACTCTCATGAAGAAATATAATATTCCCGTATCTTGTACTGTTGAAACCCATCTGAGAAACTTGGAATTCCCAGACTTTCTCCCTGGTTTTAACCGGTATGGCGTCAACAGCGAAGGATCCGAGAAACAGGGTGGTGGAGTTGGAGTCCTTTTTCGTTATACGATTACATGTCGATCAATGCGTCTTTGCCGGGAACATTTTTGGGTCACCGTCCAAACTGATCACGGAGTTATTCTTACAGTGGTTGTTTATCTCGCTACTGGAAATGGAGCGGAGGTTAAAGCCTGGAATGAAGCAATTTTCCAGTGTCTCACTTCGGATTTAAGTCACTTGAGCCCTGAGGACACAATCTCTACTTATATAATTGGGGACTTCAATGGTCACGTAAACGAGCTAGATGGACGCGAGGATCTAACTGGGCGGATCACGAAGGATTGGATTTCGAAGCATGATATGCATTTTTTGAACCTTGATCCTCAGCTATGTTCTGGAAAAGTTACGCGGAGCGCTAGAGGTTTTTGTTCTTGCATCGAATTCACTCTGTGCAATGAGTCCATGCGAGGTAGCGTAAAGCAGCTGACCATTGATGAAGAGGGTATCTGGGGGCTGGGTAGTGACAATAACGCATTGGTGCTTACAATATCTGGAGCCCTCCCTCGAAAAATTGATACGCCCATGGTTCAATGCCAAAGACGACGGCGTACAAATGACCCCGAGAAGATATCGAAGTATGGCGAAGGTGCCGTTTTCCGCATTCGTGATCTTCTTCAGATTTCGTATGATGAGTTCCAGAGGGCCATCTCAGAGTCTGCCTCCAGGGAGCTTGGGAGGACGAAACCCGACTCTCGTCAACGTCTCCAAAGTCACTGTTTCGACCCGGAAGTAAAAGCGGCGATTCAAGATCGTAAAAGGGCAAATAGAACCTACCGTCAACTGGATAGAAAGAAAAATATTTCTCCCCAAGAGGCCCGAGAGAGGAATCGTTTTTTGGAGTGTTTTCCTGGACCATAAGCACAAGGTCAAACACTTGGTTGCCTCAAAAATCAAAGAGATTAACGCGGAAACGGAGTTAGAGGTAAAGTCTGCCGGAAATTTAGCTGCGAAGAAATTTTGGAAGCTATTCGAAGACGATAAATTTACATCCAACAAGCCTTCGGTTTCGTTGAAAGATAGTTTTGGAAATAGTCTTACTGACACTGACGCCATCTCGAAACGCGTAGAAGAACTCGCAGAAAATTAGGCTAGTTTACTATTTCAACTTCTTGCTCCTATTATCGCTCGGGATATGATCGCGACACCAGAGTGCGTACATACTGTTGATGCCGAAGACTCCCTCATGGAACAAATCTTGTTCGCAGATTTAAATACCGCGATTGATTATCTTCCTCTTCTGAAAGCCGCGGGCGAAGACCAAATTCCTAACTAACTTTTACGAGCTCTTCCCGAGTCATCTCGCAAAATTCTCTGTAATCTCTTTAAGGAAATCCTAGCTTCGGACTCAATCCCTGAAGCCTGGTCAGCCACTGAAATTCGGCTGATTTGTATAGGCGGAGACAAAGAACTTGAAGAACTCAACGGCTACAGACCAATCGCCATTTCACAGTGCCGTTCAAAGCATTATTTTACGATCCTAAAAAATCGTCTCGTTCGTAAAGTGGAGGAGAAAGGTGTCCTGGGCGAACTCCAGAACGGCTTTAGAAAGGATCGGAGAGGTTCGGATAAGGAAAGCTTACGATAGCGATAATCGACACATTTTATAGAACACTCTTCTCCAGCTAGGCATTCCCCTGAGATTTGTTGACCACCTACGGGCCATTTACGCATCTACATCTTACCATTTCAACTTCCTGGATTCGCTCTGAAGTGGTACTGAAACAGGGTTGTCCATTGTCTCCAGTTCTTTTTGCTCTGTATTTAGAGCCACTAGATCGTGCCCTTTCCGAATCAAATCTTGGATATCCAACAACCGACTCACCTCGATATATCGCACGAAATTCCTGGAAAATTGTTTGCCGACGACTTGAAAGCAATTGCCAAGGTTCTCGATGACCTCCAACGACTCGAATTTGGCAACGATAAATGCAAAATACTGCGATTCTCAGGCGGTAATTTATCTAACTTTGACCCCACTGAGCTTCCAAGGTTCGCCGATTGGTTTCGCCTCCTAAATTGTTAACCTTGGGATTTCGTTTAGTACGGAAGAAAATTATCTCGAACCACACGAAGTCAACCTTCGATCTAAATCCGGACGGCTTCAAGGGGCGATCAAGGATAAAGGTGGTCACTCGTACAATGCCTACACAGTCACTCGCGAAATTTGGAAGGCCGTCGCTGTACCCAGCCTAACATACGCCAACGAAGTGCTTTGCTTCAAAGAACCTACCATCCGGAAGCTCGAGCAAACACAATTTTCAGTTGGTAAGGCAGCGGTTGGTGGAAATTTCTTAACTGCAAAAGCGGCGATAAAGGGAAATATTGGAAATCTACAAAAATTCAATGAAATATTTTCGATATTTCTGGAAATCTAGAAATACATTAGAAATATTGCAAATCAAGAGAAATACAAATAAATATTGGAAATCTAGATAAATAAATGAAAATATTTTCGATATGTAAGGAAATCTTGAGAAATCTAGAGAAATAAATAGAAATATTTTTGATATTTCGGGAAATCTGGAAGTATGTAAGAAATATCGGAAATATTTAAGAAATATCGGAAATATTTAAGAAATATCAAAAATATTTCGATATCATAAATCGGGTGTATAATTTTTCTAAGCGGCTACCCTCCCCGGCGCTTTTAGGAATGATAGTTTTCAGATAAGTTCTACCTAAAAAAATAATATAAATGTTAAGAAATATAAATAAATTTGAAATTTATGTCATACCTTTCTTGACATAATCGAAAGCTAAGAACACGTGGTATCTAATCCAAGTGTTTCAGTTTTTCGGTTTATTCTTTGAGTAAGGTGATATAAACAGCCTTGAATTTAGATTTGTTCATCCTTTTTAGCTCTCGCGGCTTGAATAATTTCTTAATCGAAGGAAACGTTTTTCGCGCAGTCTAGTATTGCTAATTTAGTAGGTTGACTTAGTTTTATTTCCAACTGTGTAAAATAGGCAGCCGTGAATTAAAAAAACAATACTTTTTTATTAGTAAAATATAAGTAATTTTCAAGAATCCTACGTTTTCAAAAAGTGCTCAATATTTAGTCTGCTAGTTGGTAATTAATCATTTTGCAACAAGGAACTGGCATACAAGTCAACCATTAAATCTAGGTGAATGACTCATATATGTAAAATAATTTTTTTTCAAACCATATAATAAATAAAATGTATAATTCCAAAGATATCAATCAAAAGAAATCCGCCAATATAAAATGTTTTTAACAGTGTCGTAAAATATTTATTTGAATGGTAATCGGTTGAATGGTATTTGATGGGACTTCTTTTAAACGAGATAAAAAAAAACAAGTTCGATTAGGGAAGGTTATGACCAAAGACATTGAATTCAAGCCGTATCTTCCAGACTGCTAGTTAATTTTCACAACGATTTTATTAATAAATTAATAAAAATTTCCAATTGCCAAATATTAATAGAAATTTATTAATTAGGGTAGTTAACCTGCTACTTGTACATCATTAAGTAGCGCACCGAAACTACTCAAAGAACAATATTTGATCACAACTAGAATTGAAAGCGTAAACTTTTACTGGTAATTGTCAGGTTTTTGTTTCAATTACCGCTAATTACGATGTCGAAAACTTTTAGATTTGGATAGGCGAACAAATCATCGAAAACGAAATATTGTTTATTACACAATGCCTACCAATTTTGCTTTTGTTTTTCTAATCTAGTCATTTTGTCAATTCATATTTGTATAAATTAAAACCATAATTCAGCTAGGCTAAAATCCAAGGCCGAAGTCATCGAGCAACTTTAAAGCCATTAATTAGTTCGCGTAGGAGGGTGGTGTCAACCCACGCGATCAACTATTTCCATTAATCTTAACAAGTTTTGGTGGAATGGCAAACAGTATAACTCAAACAAAAACTGCTTTGCCCAGTGTTGATGGATCTTGCCAACTCAATGCAGACGGAATTATTTTGACTTAATACCAATTGCCATTAACTGGGATCGAACCCAGCTCCCTCTGCTGCTAAGTGGAAGAGCTAACCACTTACGAGGAGACTACCCGAGGTGATAATCACCGATTTTGTTGAAACTAGGTAGATATGTAGACCTTATGGTAACATGAAATTTCACCAAGGGAAAAGTTGCAATGGACATTAGTTTCGCCATGGCAACCGAAAATGTTTTTGACAACACAGTACGTATATTTTATCATTGAAAATAACATGGGAATCTGAGAGCCCCTGTGAAAATATTCAAAATCCAAAAAATAGATCAAACTTGACCAATGAAATTAATTTTATGATATTTTGATCAGTTTTGGTCTATTTGATCAAATTTGATCAGAATCGGTTAAAAATGGAGAAAAGCGAAATATAAAAATAAAAAGTTGTATTAACCAACTAATCGCCAAATCGACGGTAATAAATGAATTTTATCAAAATTAATAAAATAGAATTTAGTTGTTTGAATTTTATCAAAATTAATAATTTTAATTAGAATTATTATTATTATTTTTTAGAAGTGCTCAGATTCCCATGTCATTTTCAATGGGAAAATATACATGTGTTGTCAAAAACATTTTCGGTTGCCATGGCAAAACTAATGCCCATTGCAACTTTTCCCTTGGTGAAATTTTTTGTTACCATAAGGTCTACGTGCCCACCTAGTTTCAACAAAATCGGTGATTATCACCTCGGGTAGTCTCCTCGTTAGCCCCCCCCCCCCCTCCGCTATCTATATCATCTAGTAACATGTTTGTATATATTCCACAAGTTAAATAAAAAAAACGTTAAAACTCCTTGGTATTTTAGTTTTGGAAACTATTCTGTAGCGGAAATATGTTTTAAATATATAATTGATATTTTCCTAACGGAAAAGTTTCTTAACCGTTATGATAACGAATATCCTACGAAAATCTTTCTGCCTAAATGTATTCAAGAAATACTTGTGAAAAATATAGCGAGATCGATGCTTTCTTCAAAGACCTATTGGTATTGTTAACGAATTCATGGAAGATATCAGAGAAAAATAATAATGAATACTAGCAATTCATAACGAATTGGTGATATTAATATTAATTCAATGGCTAGAGATTAACAGCCTGATTATAAGAATGTGCTTTCTTGACTATAAAAAAAACTACCAGAATCAGTAATCGAGTCAGTAATAAATGTAGTACATATTTAGGTCTTTAATTTGTTAGTAACAAGCTGTTGAAGTTCAGCGCTAGTTACTTGTGGAATGTCAATGCAGTTAGTAGGCGGAAATATGGTTGATGTTTTGTGTATTGAACGGACTTTGTACGCGACGAAGCTAGTATGAGGGATGAAAAAAACAATGATTTTAACCTTTAAATAAGAAACTTAAAATTATATTATCAGAAGTAAACAATATATCCCTTACAAGAGAAGTATTCATCTCTATTAACTGCTAGTGGTATTCGCTTGAAACAAGTACCCGAGCCGGCTCCCGTCGATTTTTCAAAAGAAGTTTCGAAGGAAATATTAGTGGCTGAAAAAAAGCACCATAATTATTACATCGATAAAATATGATTAATAAAATAGGTAAATGTTGTTACTCAATGTTTTGATTTATATGGACTTGGGCAAAACAGACAATCAGTAATAAAATTATAATTTGTAGAATAGTGTCATACCTATGTTTATTATGTTACTTATGATAATTCATCAAACCCTACTCTTAAATGAAATCTTGAACTCTTTAGAATAGTTTTGATAATATTCACAACAGAAATTCCATATATTAAACATGATAACAAATTGCATATCACCTAGATTTCCACGTTAAATACACAAACTTAGCTGGATGTAGATAATCATAAAAACTGCCCTTACAAAAATTTGAAGGCTACAATCTGTCTGCCATGCAGACAATAAATAGCTATACGAATCAATTGAATAGAAATCTGCAATTTGGTTGTAATAAGACTGCTTTTCGTCTTAAAAGGGTCCAATTTCAGCCATTTTGCAGAACTGAGATTTTGACAGCCATTTAAAAGATAATACTATTCTAGCACTTTAGTAGCTACTATGCAGTCGCAACGCAGCACCATTACATTGGATTTGCAGTAATTTAATAGCCTTAATACAGTTATTATTTGGATAAATTGCAGCTATAATGTAGTCACTAATCAGTATTAGATAGTTATTGCAGTCGCATTGCATCCCTATTACATTTACCCTTTAGTCACATTGCATCGGCATTACAGTTACTTTGCAGTCGCGTTGCATCGGCATTAAAGTTACCCTTTAGTCTCATTGCATCCCTATTACAGTTACATTGCATCCCCATTACAGTGATTTTAGTCACATTGCATAACCATTACAGTTACTTTGAAGTCGCGTTGCATCCCCATTACAGTTATTTTAGTCACATTGCATAACCATTACAGTTACTTTGAAGTCACGTTGCATCCCCATTACAGTTATTTTAGTCACATTGCATAACCATTACAGTTACTTTGAAGTCGCGTTGCATCGGCATTACAGTTACTTTGTAGTTTCGTTTCTGCTATTTTTCAACCATTATGTAGATAAATAAATATTAAAGTCAAACAACGACTAAAAACTCAAATATTAAAATTTATTTACCATCACCGTCTATAAAAATCCATTAAAATATGCCATTTCCATTTTTTAAACAAACTTTTTCGATTTTAGTCTTCAATGTCGCTAGATTCTGATCGAGATAGTCTCAACAGCGTCATTTTTATTCTCATCGGCGTCATTTTCTTTAAATTTTTACTTGTTTTCTTATTGATACTGCGTTTAGTTGATTGGCATCTGTTGGTAATGCTTTTTTTATTTTATTTTCTGTAACTTCACCTTTCTTAGTAGCATCTTTGAAAGTTCGACTAACATATGCTGGTAAAAATAAATAAATGCATCCATAAATACATAATGGATACTACATTTAAAAACAAAGCGCACAATCCACAAACCTGTTATTGCACTAATTTCGCTATTGGGGAAAGCAACCTTTCCATTCTTTCCAGATAGAGACATATTTTGAAGTTCTTCTTCGCTGTGTAACATATTTAAAAGAGCAATTGCAGCTTTTTTAGGGGATGTGCAATAGTTTAGGTTATGCTTTTGTGATTTGGTCACGTGTACGCTACAACCCTCAAATAAAGGAACCTAAAAACAATTTAAAGTTCATAAATACCTAATATATAAAAAAATACACTGTATTGTATAAATCAGATGCTTATACCATTTTTTCATTTTCAATGAAAGTTTGGGACACTTTTCGGCTATCAGGAAGTACCGAAATGTAAATGAATATTTTTAGAATTATTTCATTAATTTTTTAAGTACTAATCTAAAAAATAAACTAAGGCCTGGTGAATAACTGAATTAAGTGAATAATTCGGCCAAATATCGAGACCAATAACTGTCTCGATATTCGTGTCCAGCCTTTTTCGGTTTTTTATCGGATATCGAATAACATGTATGTTAATCGATATTTATTATTAAGTAAATTTTTGACGAATATTCAGAATATTTGATAAGGTAATATTTCCCTTAAGCATAACTATTCGGTATTCGATTCGAAAATTACTAATACGTTTCGGTACTCGATATGCGTGTCGATAGTCTAAAACTGCTATTCGCCCAGCCTTAAAATAAAAATACATTACTGACACTTCCATTTTCGGCAGGATAAAAAAGGATAACGATATGTTTTTAAATGCAGATTGATACTAATTTATCAAATATACTTACCACTATCTAATTTTTCACATTTAACACAACTGTTACTATTTTCCAAAAATTTTATGCGTTTATCCCTCTTTTCTGCAATAATAAATTTTTAATACAGACTTGCCTGAAAATCGCATTTGCCCTAAGTGTTTAAAGAAACGTTCCCTTCAAATTGACGCTTCAATGTTTCTTGAAATACCCATAGTTTCACAACTAGCAACTCTTTTTGAGCGTGAAGGATTTTTTAAAGATTTACAATATAGATTTAATAGAACTAAAAAACATGATTTAATCATAGAGGATATATATGATGGCGCTGTTTATAAACAATATATGAGAGATAATGGGCTTTTGTCCGAAAACACTAATTTTTCTTTTATGTGGAATACGGATGGAGTATCCCTTTTTAATTCTTCTAACTTTTCAATTTGGCCTTTATATTTAAGAATAAACGAGCTAGCTCCTAATAAACGCTCAAAGCCTGAAAACATGATTGTGGGGGGGATTTGGTTTGGAAGAGGGAAGCCAAATATGAATTATTAACATCAAGCCGTTTCACAAATCATTTGTAGAGTTGAGGGAGGGAGGTAACATAACTATGCATAATCAGATAGACCCGGTAGTAGTTAAAGGCATTTTGTTGTCTGGCACGTGTGACTTGCCTGCCAAATGTTCAAATTTAAACATGCACCAATTTAATGGTTGCTACGGTTGTTCTAAATGTAAGCAAAGGGGTGAAACTTACCACACAAATGCAGGGGGGCATAAGCATGTTTACACCTTTGATCAAAATGATTTTAAAGGACCAAAATGAAATCATGGTGAAACTATTTTAGAAGGGCGTAAAGCTATTAAAGAAAACAAGACCATTTTTGGCATTAAAGGCCCGTGTGTACTGTCACTGTTAGTGCCGGACATTATTAACACTACATCAATTGACATAATGCATACTGTCCATCTTGGGGTTTTCAAAAAATTATGCGGGCTGTGGTTTGATACAAAGCACAGTACCGAACCATTTTCAATATCAAAATTTAAAGATAAAATTAGTGACAGGTTATTAAAGATTAGACCCCAAATTTTGTACAAAGAGTTCCTCGTGTTCTCCGTGATTTGCACTACTTTAAAGCATCTGAATTTAAAAAAATTATATTGTATTATTCAGTGCCATTGCTCTGTGATTTATTGCCCGAAAATTTTTTAAATCATCACATCCTTCTGGTGACTGCTACGTTTATTTTAAATCAAGAATCTATAAGCCCTACTGAATTAGATTTTGCAGACAAACTGTTAGTGAAATTATGTCTTTATGTTTCAACAATTGTATGGGAAGGAATTTATGACAGCGGTTGTGCATCAGTTACTACATTTAGCTGATGATGTTTATCATTTAGGGCCTGCTTGGGTTACTTCGAACTATTCTTTTGAAGATCTTAATGGTAAACTCATCAGAATGGTTCACAGAACCCAATATCCAGAAATTCAAATTTATTCGGCTTTATCAAATATCATTAATCAACCTAGCATGTTCGCAAAATTGAATGAAGCATCTGATGTAAAACTGTTTTGTGAAAAAATTATCCACCATGAAAAGAAACACAAAATCATAGAAACTATATATCAAGGTATTTGGGCGATAGGATCGTATCAGAGAGTTAATCCAATTCCTTTAGATTTAAGACTCGCATTAGAAGATACAACTGAAGAAATTGGTGTTATTAGAACATTTAAGAAACTGAAGGTGAATAGATTTGTTTTTAATAGCTATAGTAGACATTCCGAACTGAAGCACGATTCTTCAACGGTTAAAATTTGTTTAAATAGAAGTAATCAAGTTTTGTATGGACAAATTTTATATTTTGTAAAAAATACTAAATACATGAAAATGAATGCAACAAATGCAATATAGACTTTTATGCATTTATCAGGTAATTGGAAACGGTTAACCTGTCACCATTTCAAATTAAAGAACTAGGTGATTTTCAATTTCACATTAAACAACTAAAACAAACCGATTGTTCATCAAACAAATTAATTCCCCTGAATAGTTTAATTGCTCCATGTTTTTTATGACTATACCCGAAAAAAACGCTTTTTTCATAGCCGACCTAGTAAATTCTGTTGAAAATGAATGATAAGAATGATATTTTTATTTGATTTTTGGGAAAATAATGTTTTTATTAATTCAGAGGTCGTAATTTCACTTGTCAATATAAAATAAATTTCACTGACCATTGTCAGATTACAGCTTTTTATTTTTGTAAAGGCAACCTCAGTATCTAACTAAGTTTAACTTTTCAATATGCATTAGAATTATTTTAACTTGTAAAATAAGACCACAATTATCATGTTTCTATTGTTATTAAAATGCTTAACTTCTAAACATTGCGTAAAGTGATGACATTTTTGTCATCAAGCTTCAGAAATATTTAAATATAACAAATCAATGTAATGCTGATGCAATTAAATTTCAAGTATTTCTCAATATTAAAAATCATAAAATTAATTGACTGCTTAATATAAAAATATTCCCCAGTTGTATCAAAAAACAGTTTGCTTTTGCAGATAAGTTAGATATATTTATCTGTATGGAAATTAATTCGAATTGACATTTTTTTGACATTTATTAAAGAACTAGATTTGCAGAAATATTGTAACAACTTTACAGCTTTATCATGCTTTTAAGTGCATCTATAGTTAAATAGCTGCATTTGATTTATTTCAGTCAAGTTACAGTCATATAACAGTGATATTACAAACATAAAATATTTGTTGTTTATAGTTTACAGAAAATATTTGCTGTTTACAGTCTACAAGTGCAGCCCTAAAGCAGTCATTTACTTAGATTTATTTTTGGCATTTATAAAAAAACTAGATTTTCAGAAATGTTGTAGCAACATTACAGATAACATTAAATCTGCGTTTGTAGACAATATTCAGTCCAAGTGCATCGTTAGTAAAATGGTTGCATTTTTTTCCAGTCATATTACAGTCAGATTGCAGACCGAAAATAATTGTAGTTCATAGTCTATAATTGCAGCTCTAAAACAGTCGCCGATTACTGCTATTGCAGATAAAAAAAACATCAACTTTGCAGTCTAGATATTAAGTGCAGCCAAATTGCAGCCTCCCTGACTTGGACAAAAATTTTACTTAAATAAGTGCAGTTCAGTGCAGCACATATGTAGCTGTATTACAGCTCAGCAGCCTCATAGCAGCGCCGCTGTAGTCAGATTCCAGCTTCTTATTTTTGTAAAGGTGCAAACACTTTTTTGTGGCTTCAGACAATGAAAATGGAAATTAAATACATAAAATCCTAAAACAATATATATATATACATTTTACATAGTATAACAGAGTATATGGCTGTACAATGATTACGTATACTGCTGCCAAATATGTTACGTACACTGCTGCAAAATATGTTATGTATTATGAAAAAATGTGTAGTTACTTACGTACGCTATATACTAATTTTATGATTTAAATTAGATTCTGTACAAACGTTCAGTTACATTATACAACAGCCATGCCAGTGAACATATGGTATTCCACATACTGGGTCTACTATTATATCTGATCTATGTTAACTAAATATGTAATATTTTAATTGATGATCGTCTCGTACCCTTTCTCGATAATCCGACTTAATATTATGTCAATACTTGGATAGTATATTTTGATAATGCTTTAAACTATATAAACCAAGTTCATACGGCTATACACGAAATACAGCGAGCTTTGAAAGGAAATAAAACCAAATACGTTTGTTTGTCAAGTCTAACTATAAGGATAAAAAATATGACCATTTTCCGAATTCTCTATGCAATGATATCTGTGTAGAAATAAAATAATCATAAAATACTTAGGATAAATTATTGAAAGCGTAAATAACAATTTAAATTTTCACAATGTTAATCAAAATTCAGATCATGTTTATACAAATTTTATTAAATTCGCAACTTTCTCCCATTGCCATGGCTTAAAAGAGAAAAAACAGAAAAATTACGAGGATTTGCTAATTGAAAAGGAGTTGATACGAACATCAATTTCAATATTATTTTTCATTACGACTGCTATTCGCAATATTTATGTTTACTTTTTAGAACTTATAAATTGAAATTATATTTTATTTGTTTATTACTCGTTTTATCTCGGATGGTAATTTAGCTTTAGCGAAAATGTTAAAATCTATTGACCGAAACATGACTTATACTTTAGGTTAGGCCTTCATAATGATTGTAATAGCGATATTTTATAGATGTAAATAGATTAAATAAATGTTAATATGTAATGACGCATTGAGCATTTCTAAGTTATTCTAACCTTTAATTAATTTAAATTAACACTTTTATATAATAAAGTAAGGCAAAACTATATCTTTTGAAGGTAAATTTGTTAATATTCCATACTAATCCCTTCCCAAGGACGATTTTGGTTAAGTTGGAAACGCGAGGAACTTTGGATTTTCTGCAGCACATGCAAATCCCAGCTTGACGTCGAAGATAATAAGACAACAAGCATTTAGTACCAGCTGAAAGGACATTTTTCGAGAAAGAAACACAGAGGTGCCGCTTTAGTTATCTGGGCTCGTTGGTTAAAATATTCTGTTGAGCGCGGTTCTCTGGTTACTTCACGAGTATTACGATGTTGAGTGTGTGATCAAGGATAAACCATCGCGCCTGAAGGAACCAAAGGTTTCAAATTGTGGTTTTAAAACAAATTTTCCCAGTCTTATGATTGAGTTTGCTTTTTATGGGAGGCTACCACCGATTACTGAATCCTTGATCAATCAGAAAGATTACACGGTGATACCGGTATGATTTAGTGATCATTCTGTTTTGATAACATAAATAATACCATAGTCATTGTAAATTTAAAGAAAACCCCTTACTACCAACATATATATTTAGATGGTAACATATTAATTTATTTACAAGCTGAGGTGCAAAGAATGTAAGCGATTAAATAAAAAGAGAAAACATGAAAAAAAAAACAAGAAAAATTTAAAATACGCGGATTTGTATTAGTCCATGAAACACTCATATAAAGTTTTGATTTTTTTATAAAATGTGTCCAGTGAACGTTACATTATGCACTGGCGTTTCTGGATGATAATATCCGCATGGTGGCTGAAATAAGCAAGTTCGACAGTGATGGCTGCAATGGATAACAGAATCCCAGCAAACCACACTTTAAAAATAGGGGCTAGAAAGTGCAGAGTCGTCTTCTTAGGAGGAATTGAAGAGTCACCGTCGGGAAACATTTTACGGTACTTAAACTCGTCTAATAACTTCCACGGCCGAATTTGACTCGTTTCCACATATCGAATTACTCTGAAAAAGTTTTCAGAATCATTAATTGAAGACTATCTACATATCACTGTCTCCTAATTGAGCGTGAAATTTGTATGGGATGGTTTAGTACGTTAATATTTCACAGTGACGTATTTTTACAGAAAGATAATTTAAGTGAAAACATAAAATGTTTCTTCGTTTTTAACACGCTAAATTGATATTTCAACTGACGCTAATGTTTTACAACTTAGCTATCTGTAAAATATTTTTCTATCACTCACCGATATTCGATAACCTCTTTAATGCGAGAAGTTATAAAGATGGAGAGACGCAAAGACCATGCTAGTTCGGCGTAACTATTTTGTCCTTTGTAATAATTCTGACAATATTTGGCTTCCTTGTGAACGCTAAGCCTACGAGTAAAGCTGGAAGTGTCTACTAAATAGACTGCCTCGTTATCCAGAACTATGCCGCCTATTTCAGTAACCCCAACTTGGATCAGCTGCCTTGATTCTGAATCCCAGTCCTTTAGATCCTGGAAACGGATAAGTTTTTAATCAATGCAATTCTAATATCCAATAATTTAGTCTGGGAATCCTAAAATTTTTAAAATATATTCCTTGTTTTCATTTTATGAAATTGACCTCGATGGTTTAAGAAATAGAGATACAGCTCAAAGGTTCATATTTCTGGTGTGTCTATAATTCCATGTCTCAATTTTCATGCAAATAGTTAAAGCGTCCTAATGAAGTCCCCTATAGCCACAGTAATAGAGGAATTTTATTGGATGCGAAATAACACGGACGTCACTGTAGAATAGCCCCTTTTCCGTTCATGGAATCCATGAATGATTTTATAGTGCAATATGACTGCCGTTATTCATTTTACCTGCATTCTAGAAGCTGTAGTAACATCTACATATATTCTCTTGATGTCAGTCCGTGCTAGTAGTTGGTCTTTGGTATCTATGTAATCTATTTTAGCCGTGATCAATTCACCCTTCATGTTACACAAGTAGAATCGGGTCATGAGGAAACTAGCACCCAGCAGCCAACCGGAAATAAGAATCCTCCAAGATGGTAAACTGTAGTTCCATCCTAATTCGACACCTGCAGAACAGAGAACAAAATTAAGAGCTATAGAAAACGACGCTTTTTATTATGGAAAAGTATGGTTTGAAAGGCAAATGACAAGTAATCCGCAACTCTATTACAGGCGCTTTTAGACCTCGTGGTTCAACGGCAAAATAAAAATAAGGACTTCCCGACTCCTGGTAATTTTTTTTTTATTGAACAACTAAGACTTATAAAGCCCGAGCGCGCAAAAGATTTCTTGATCGGTTTTAGTGTGTAGATGTTAAAAGCAATTAATTCAATATTTGGCCTAAAGATGAAGCGTTTCACATAAACTCCAAAAAATTCTAAGAGATAAGGACGCAGTGGTGCAAATCTTATACGACTTATAATCTTATTTACCGTTAACGACTAGCTGCGAGAAATAGAAGAAACAGCTGTCCCATATCGTCTTATTCGCAATGTTGATTGGTCGACGAGCCCCATCTGGGCGGAATACAACGGCCGTGATGAGGGAAATGACTACGAGCGAAAGCAACAGTGTGGTCCAGATGACGGTCCCCAGGGCTTCCAAAGGCATCAGCACTTGACTACTTTCTCCGTACCCATTCAAACAACTGTAGATATGGCCGCCTTCCGAATTAAATGTTTGGGTATAATTTGAAGTTAGGATTTTGTTTTCCAAACTAGAACTGCTCACTAAATCACTCCTAACGTCAGCAGTCTGTTCAAAATTATAAAAATCATATTCTACGATTGCATTTCGTACTATCTTGTGTAAGATGAGTGTAAAATTTAGGACAAACTTCTTAAAAGTAAAATAGATTGATTTTCACATTTTAATTTGAAGGGTTACAATCAGGGATTTGACATATGGTTCAAAGAAAATAATACATTATTGACACGTTTTAACGAAATTTAAACAATTTTCATATACCATACATAAATATATACGCGTATTTTTTCTTAAATCTGAAAACTTCAGTTGTAAAAATCTCAATCGGCAGCTCTAAATTGACTGAAAAGTCATAAGGATCAACGATTTGATAATAAGGTACCGGAATTTATTAAACAATACCATAAAAACTGAAGAATTGGCGGTTAAAATCGATTATTAATTCAGTTTCAATGGTTCTGGGGATTTCTGAGAAACACTTGATCTATTTCAGAGCCGTTATGATCAGTTAAGAAGCAGTTAAATAAATTTCACACCAGATCTGATCAGTTGCTAAGCACTTCCGGTTACCTAATTTGATATCTTGTGGGCCATTTCAGGTTGCATCAAGTTTTTGTTAGTAACATTGTGTTTTTCAAATTTTGCATTTGCTCGAACTTCGAGTAAAAAGTTTGAAGCTTCGGGCAGCCTAACGAGCGTGCTGTTAATATTATAGCATTGTGCATGTGACTGCTCGAAAACTTCCATCTCTTACGAAATCAATCTCTCTTCCGAATGAGAGCTAAGTGTTTGGAATATTCGAGTGCCACATTTCCCGAGTTCAAAGTAACATGCAAAAATGTGGCTCGGAGTGGACAAAAACAAAATAAATTGGCTACATTGGATGTCGAGTACGCTAGATTAATCTAGCGATCTCAGAACGCTCGGCAACAGTAAAACTAGGCTAACACATGAGGTTCGCAACCGATTTCGCGTGACGACCATATACATATGACTCTTCAATTTTTGCAAATTGGAAACGAAATAAAAGTTGACTGAAGAACTCTTTTATTATAGGAACTAGTACGATCTGCATTGAAAATTTAGGGGTAGAAAAAGGTTAATCGAACAACATTGGTTCAATAAATACTTTTAAGAAGGTTACAACAAGGATCGTAACCTAATTAAGTTAATGAAATGAGATTGGAAGACAAGGATTGTAAGCTTTTCTTAAGAGATAATCAAATATTAAGTTTTGGTTAAACCTATAATAATTCATTTCCCTTTTCAATTCAATTCAATATATATATATATATATATATGGTTTTAAAATTGTCTAATATTGTAATATGGCACATTGGTCCAGGAACGCTTATTGCACGGACGGGCTCAAGAAAAATGGGTTAGAAGCTCAAAGATTCAACCAGCAGTAGATTCCTAAACGACTGGTGTCAGATCGACTGGCGTTTGAGTCTGTAGATAGACGGCTAAGAGAAATACAATACATTTGAATCTTTAAATTTAATACTTAAAATCGTAACAATAAATTAAAATGGCTTCTATTTGTCTTCAAACTTATTTTACTTCTAAAAGTACATTAATGAACTTTAGCCACCTGTTATAAAAGTTTCTCGCCTCACGGATAAAAAACAATTGATAGTTTAATGAAAACAATTTGGTTCAAGGAAGAATATTGTTTGCCAGATTTAAGGCTGTCCGGCGCAATAAAATATCTTTGCAGCCCTTTAAAATGAAGTTTGAGACAATGTTTCGATCATCTGAAAATACAACTCTTTTCATAAGTCACAGCCCCAGAGACTCGCGCGAATTTCACGTGTGAAAATAGAGACCAATAATTTTTTATGGCGCATGGGCGTGGGCGAAAATTCTTAGCGAAATCACATGCGAACCTCATGTGTGCATCTAGCTTAAGTGAAACTCGAGAATATCGATTTGAGCAGATCCGTTTTTGAACCTTTTCCGAGTTGGAAAGTTTAATTTTTTAATAATATTGAAACTTTACTTACATTGTAATGAAGAGAATACAATATTCTGGAAAAAATCTTATCATATTAATTATTTTCCGCATTAAACAACGTTTCAATTGGCGAAGAAAAGTGAGCATTTCGTATATTTCCCTTTCCTTTCATTTAATTGAGGATGACCAGACAAATTAATCGATTTACGTTAATACTCTTCTATTGAACACTTATTTTGGTATATTTTCACAAAGACCATATACATTTTTTTATTTTAATAGCAGAAATAGTACTTGACATAGATGTGGTTTAAGTAAATACATTAGTTAAGTCACATGTATATATGTCTAGGCTGAGGTGCAAACAATTGCTTTTACTATATCTCGAAAACAGCTAAATTTATATTCTGAAAATTCCAAATTACGTTTTTACGGGCAATAGAATACGCTCAGATTGAAGTAGAGTGAAATATTCAGTATTCCACGATTGAATCTCATTATTTCATTCATTAAGCTTATTTAAGTTTGGGATAACTTTTCGAGATATTTGTGGAAACCAAATTTATTTTATTGGCTTCATAAATGTTTTGTTTTATGTGGCTTAAAGTTAACTGTATTCATCGTGCAAAATTGGACGGAAAAATAGGGTTCCCAAATATGAAAGTGTTGATGTGCTTTGAGATTAACTGCTTTAACGATCTTCCCTAAATGTTAGGCTAAAAGTAAGGGTGATTCCCTAGCTTAGCCCAATAAATGAAAGATATATTTAAGCTTCAAATTAACGCTGAAGAACATACATTACGTGAGCTATCTGTAGTTACTGTTCGATAAATAAATCCGTTCAAAATTTAAATAAATCCTTAGCTTCATTACCTCACATTTGGTAGATTGCGAATAACGTAGCCAAATATATTTTCTGATGCCTTAAATATATCTTCCGTCACAATGTCCTCGACCCAATGGAATTTGAACCAGATCTTGATAAATAAAAAAACATAGTTTTATATTAATAGGACAGTGTTCTATCACAAACAAATATAATTTTTAAATAAACAAACAAATCAGTTTCTTGATCATAATATATTTTTTAAATTTCCTAATATATGTTTAATATGAAAAAAGCTTCTCCATATCAATGAAACTGACCTTTTATAATCTAAAAATAAATATATTCGAAAACGACAATATTTCGTTTATCTCATTAAGTAATGAAATGAGAGGAGAGTGATAAATTTCTGCGTAGCTGAGTAAAACACTATTGGAATTTGGCGTGTAAGTGATTGAAGTAACCAAGGCCAAGATTTCATAAAATAATTAACAAGATCATTTATAAATATTTCAATTTAAAATAAGATAAAATTTGGCAAATATGAGTGAAAATTGGTAAATCGTTATCGTTAGTAAATAAGTGTCTTAAAGCTAATTCCCATTTCACAGAATCTAATAAACCTACTTTGATGAAAGCGCAAAAAAGCAATAATTCTAAATTCATTATTTGATTGTAAATATATTGCTTGAAAATGTTTAAATTTTGTTTTTTTCAAAAAAGATCAACTAACGTTCATAAGTCATACGGTTCATATTAACTTGAGGTGGATAAGAGCTTTTAAAAATAAGTAAATAAATAACGGTGCAGTCTTTTTAAAAATCGAAAAGTTCGTTGTGAAATTTATTTGAGATGAATTAAAGTAGGCTTCTTTTGTCGTGACAAAGAAAAATAGAATATACCTGATTTCAGTTATATCTGTGATATTTTATAATTACACGCTATTTTCCAAGTTAAGATAATTTGATAAAACTCAATGAAAGCAATATAATCAACCTATCTAAACTTTCGCAGTATAACGAGGCTCACTAGAGTGTGTCGATTAATATCAGTTGAATAATAATAATAATAATAATAATAATCAGCTAGGCTAATACCCAAGGCACCACCTTAGGCCTAAGTCATCAAGCGACTTTTGAAGCCGTTAATTCAGGTGGCCGGGTTACACCGCGTAGGAGGGTGGTGGAAAGCCCTGCATGCCACGCGATCGAGCCAACAGCTCCCTACAATAACTATAACCGTTAACCTCGAGAAGTTTTTATGGAAGGGGAAACCGAAGAACTCGGGGGAAAACCCATTAACCAGTGGGGAGAGAACTTGCAAACTCAACGCGGAAGGAGTTGTTCCGAGTTTTCACCCAGAGCCACAAGTTGGGGTCGAACCCAGCTCTGGTTTTTAAATATGGAGATTGTCAGTAAAATTGGTCCGCAGATTATTTTATTCGGAATTTAATAGGATTGGTCATTGTTTAAGCCGTAAATTTCATATCGCATAGGTAAATAGTAATTAGTTTTACATAAATAAAAATTCAACAGTTATTGGATTCTATTATTATTACGATTCAGATAAAAACTGCACAATTTTTTTCTTCCGAAATAACACATCTCTGGGTAACCCGGAAGGTCATTTTATATTCAGAAAATTACGGCACAATAATCGCGTAACTAAACGGATAAAATTGATAAATGCAACAGAAAAGTTTAATATTAATCAAACTGTGTGATTCAATTGTTGCTAAAAATATAAACAAAAATGTTAAAGATTTATTTAACCGTGTATAACCTTTGGGAAAATATGAAAAGCTAGACAAAGTGAATATCTGATTCCAATATTTTTATTGTTATTTCCAAAATTTGGCTATACTCACATATAAATCCACAACTTGTCCATCAGAAGTATCGTTAATTTCGTTCGATTGACATCTGTTCCAAGTGCAGATAGACCCGCGTTTATCGTTAACTGGAAAAGGTACTTTACGGTACGGTACAATATTTCCAGACATATTTTATAAATCCTTGAGTAGCTACAGTTACATATAAGGCTAGGGTAATAATAAAATTAAAAATCAAGAATCGTCTTAAGACGTAATGATAAAATTATCTAGTTTCTTTGATTATTATTCGACTTGATTTTATGATTGCATTAATTGTATGTATTTATACATTAAAGATTCAAAAGCCCAGAGGAAAATTTTCACTACTTTGTGACCCAAGAAGCAGTTCACATTCAGTACATAAATTTGATTTGCGTAATAAAGTAATGAGATAGTTTTCATTATTTCCGTGTTATATTAACAAAATTTGTTTCAATTAAATCATATTCGAATTTTGTAATAGGCCGATAAAAATATTTAACCTAAATTGTTATCTTTCCCTCACTACTAGAAGATTTCGGAAAGGGGGTAGGAAGGGGAAGTAAGTCTGTGACATATGTTCAACAGCAGCGCCATCTTTGTACAGATATCAAAACTATAAAAACCGTTAAAAACCAATTTCGTCTTCTGAAATTTTGACTGAGCTATTGTTAGGCGTTGGCTTAAGAGCGTCCCTGAAAAATATAAACGATTAAAAACACGGTTTTTGTATCAGTCTATTCTATGATGCCTTTTTTTAAAAACATTAAATTAAAATTTTACTTAAAAGTTATTTAATTTACATTTATCAAAAACATTAATAGACCTTTTCTTTGGAGAGTCCATCGTTTCAAACTTGCCGATTCGCGAATTGCGAATTCGTTAGACTGCAAAACAAATCGTCGAAGTTGGCCGTAAATTCCGACCAATCAGATAAATCCTCTTTTTCACCGGTTTACGCGGGGGAAGTACTCGTAGGATAATATTTTTATCGGCCTATTGAAATTCAGTATATTCTATTTAAAAAACCACCATAAAATTACATTCGAACCAGTCCTTAACTGACTTAATATTGTATTATTACTGTTCTAAGAGTCCACGAAGTTCTCACTCTTAATATGGTTTCGTGACCACATTTTATTTTACCTTGAGAATCTACGAAGGCTGCTTAACACGACTTTTCCGTTTCCTTTTGCTCGCACGCGATATTTTCCTTAATGGAATATCTTTCGACAAGCGAAAGGCGGAGATCAAAACAAAAACTACACGAAGTATACGAGAGAAGATCTTGCGCTTCAACTATCATTTTGGAAAATTAAATTTTATCTTTCAAATGCTTACGATCAAAGCAACAAAGTGCAGAAAGTCAAATTATTTTTATGAAAGCCAAAGGCAAAATGAGATGGACCTTTTGGCGTTTTGAAATAAAATAACCGAATATTAACAAGATCGTTGAAATAGCGATTTCTCCACCTTATCAATTTGTTGCGATTTGCTGCCTTTGGAATAATTCAAGGGATATCATTTCTTTCTCGTCCGAATGAATTAGTTGAGTTATCGCGGATTCTGGTGCAAATCCTCCGTGAAGTAGGAGTTTTCAATGATTTGCTAAAAAAAGTTATTCTGAAACTCGTTCAGTTTTGGTTTTAACAACCAACACTATGGCTTATTAATGATTCATTAGAAAGAGCAAACATTTTATAGCAAGTACAGAAAATTTCATCAAAATCGGTTAAGTGGTCTTTAAATTATTATAAAAAGAAGTCGAAATGGTGGAAATCGAGTTTTTCGGCGAATTTCCAGGCTTCTAAAATTCTTCTCGGCACATTTCTTTACACCTGGGATTAAAAGCGGGTAGATTTAACACCCAGGAAAAAGTCATACGTAGTAGTAATTGAAATAGGCATACACAAGCCTACGTAGTACAAAAACGATATGAAACCGAAGGCTCCTTCTAAATTCTTCTTAAAACGTCGGGTAGCGCTCGCGGATTTTTTTTATTTCGATAATAAGCCCTAGGAGTAGTAAACACCTCTGGTTTGAAAACTTCTACAAGTAAACAGAATCCCTCCACTTCAGTTCCTTCTATTTTAGGAATAAAACTACAGCTTTCATTTGCCCCAAATTGCTCGTGCTAAGGAGGAGGGAAATTCGCCGAAAATTTCCGGATTTTGGGGAGCGAAAAAGGTCAGTTTCGGACTCAAAGTTAATAAACTTAGGCTTGGAAATTTGTTTCGGCAATGACATTTTTGGAAAGAGAACGTCCTGGGCTTCAAAACTAGCCCGCACTCATTCGATTTTATTACTATCGATTTTTCGTGCAACCAACACTTTAAATCATTTTATATAGATTAAGAATAAAGTTTTCGAGTTTAAAAGAGTAATAAATTGGGAAAAAATTGCACATTTGGAGAAATACAGAGTAAATCCGTGTGTATTTCAGAAAAATACTATTCGACACCGAAAACTACAGCTGCGCCATCTAGTCACACTGCCTAGAACTATATTTGGGGGATACGGGTAATGGCGTTATATATTAGAGAGTAGTCTTTATCCATAGAAGAAGGTGTGCGGATGCTTAAAGGAAGTCCGAAAGGATCTTTGAATTTTTTACTTTCGAACGAAGAAGATGGACTTGTTATTATTGAAGGATATGCAATTACAATCGAGCCAAACAAAAGGTGAGACACATTCTTTAAAGTTAAAATTTGAAGTCAGTGATGTAAAACACAGCATTGAAAGTGTCCATTGTTCATGCAATAGTAGGTAAATAGGGTTAAATTTGCCTGGCGTAAAAAGGTGGATGTACTCTTATTTGGTCACTTTGTTAGTCTCAAAAATTTATTTCTCGCTTTTAGTCGGGATGAAATATTTGTGGAGAGTCCATTTGTAGCGAAGATAATAACAATTGAAGAGGCAGTGGCACAAAATAAACTAAGTTGGAAAGGAAGGAATTTATCTACCAGCTAACGACTGTAAAGGCTACTATGGAAAAATTCAGCTAGGCCTTTTCATTTTTTGTCTATTCTCTCAAGGGCTATTTTTAATTGATATTAAGAGAGACGGAGAGTATTTGAAGAAAAACATTGTCCAAATATATAATTTGTATTTTAGATTTTAGTTAAGGAAAAGTTATATTTAAATTTACACTTATAGTCAAGGAAAGTTTTATTTTTAATATGTAAAATTAGTTCCTATTTTAAATTTTGGCCAATTAGTATTCGTAGATAACAAATGAACTGAACTATTTATGTTATGAATTTTCTACTCAAAGTCAAAAATGTTAACTAAAAAGGCAAAAACAAAAATGTTAACTAAAAAGGCAAAAACAAAAATGTTAACTAAAAAGGCAAAAACAAAAATGTTAACTAAAAAGGCAAAAACAAAAATGTTAACTAAAAAGGCAAAAACAAAAATGTTAACTAAAAAGGCAAAAACAAATGTATTATAGAATTAATTCAAAATTAAAAGCAATTTAAATTCATTGAAGAAACCACTTAATTAGAAATTACAATAGAAGTTAATAAAATATCAATAAAAATGTTAAGATATGCAAATAAGTATTAAAAATAAAAACGATTTGAATTTACAGTATTATTTTTAATCATATTTGGATCTGCGGCAATAGCTCGAAATGTTATTAAAGGGAATATAACCTCAGGTATTTGGTGTGGAACACCAACGTTTGCAGCTCTGGCCGCTCTTGCCTTTGTATTCAAAAATGTTTGGCGCCACTGTACAGGGAAGTTTGAAAAATTGAAGGGGTCTTCCATAAAGATTGCTTTGCAGGTTATATTCCCTTTAATCAACTCAAAAACTCATACCGAATCATCAGGGTGGCAAAGATAGGAAAATAGGGGTCCAATACAAAATAGAAAAATATGCCCTTTTAACGCGTAATTTTGTGGGCCTCAATGTAATATTTTCCAGCGATAATGACAATGGAACGGCATGACCTAAAAATAATTTAATTCATTAACATTTCCTTATTTTGCAGTATATAATAAAACAGATCACCTTTAAAACGATTCACAAAACGTAGGTTCCTCTCTTTTCATTTAGTTAGTGGATTTATAATAAGTCTACATGGTAAATTATTGCTTGGAATGGCACTGCATTTCACGCGTCTCTTGAACTCTCTCCATCTAAATGACAGTTACTATGATAATTATTTAATAATATTGACTTTAAAATCGGTAATAAGTAAAATTTGTGTCTCACCATTTCTTTTTAAAAAGTCTTTATCTTTAAACTGGGTGCTGCAAATCTGTGCTCACTAACTAGGCGTCTTCCCTGATTTTATATTAGTTAACCACACATTAAAAAGATTTTTGCATTTCGGAAAATTGTGAAACGATAACTCCAACGTTCTTTTCTCACCATTTACTGGAATTGTAATATTTTAAGGGCAGTATTACTACAAAGAGGTACTTCGCAATTTATGCCACCTCGGCGCCTACAATACGCCATATTAATCGTTTGTTTTGATCTACAAAGTACGCAAACAAACCAAGCTGCAGGGATAGCGACTGCGGCGCCACATTATACCCGATTCGCTAGCGAATATTGTAGCCGCCTTTGCTTCGAAAACCAAAGCTTGAGACGACATCTTCTAATCAAGCAGAGAAAAACATTTCCTTAGGTATTGCAGCTTAACACAAATGGTTAGCACTAGCGTCTCGCAACCGGCGCCGGGTTCAATCGCAGCTTGTGGAATTTGTCGGCATCTTGGGTCATTTGCGATAGCGAAAATTTTACACCAGTAGACGGAGCCCACAAATTTGTAGTATGCAAAGTAAGGAAATTTTTTAGACATTTTGATAAACAACTTTTAAATTTTATTTTAATTATTAATTTATGTTTTTAAATTAGGATCCTGTCCATGCCATAGAACCGTGCTCTTATTCGAATGGCGCGGAAGACGGCTTCGGTGAAAAACGGCCGTGTACGAATTGTACAGAACAATCCAAATAGAGTACAAAAATAAGAAAGGAGATGGCTGGAAAATTGGAGCGGTCAAGCTACTCCTAAAAGACCAAGGAAATCGCACTTATGTGGTCACTCTGAAATGGCTGCGATATTTTGGAATGCTAACAAAGTAGCTATTCTTATAGGTTTAAAAGCTGTAAAATTGAAAAATGAAACTAATTCAATTATGGACAGCCGCGCTTTTGAAAGCATTTCTCAAGCTCTATGCGTGGGATATTGCGATAGTAAGAATGTTTAGAATTTCGCTAAGCAATCCAATCTACCTCTGTGGAATTTTGTTGAGTCAATATTAGACAAAGGAATTATTATTAACACTTACGGAAACAGTACGATAATTCTTAGTAAAGCTGCTTCAATATAAATTCTATATACGAGATAAAATAATGAGAATTTCTTGAGAATTTTCCTGTGCCGTTATAGTGGACTCTATTCTCATAGATGAAGATAATTCTTGCTTGGAAATCAAGACGTGCCAATCCGAACATTTACCTCTCCGCGAAAAACCAATTGGAAGATCCGTTGTGTCCGTTAGTTGTTCAGAAAATACAATCGCCAATCTAGAAGATTCACTTGAGAAAAAACTTTCAACTTCTTCGGAAATCGTGTGCATAAATTGCTCGAGTGTTAGATTCTTTCAATTGAACTTTCAAAATATCAATTATGTTGAAATGACAGATTTTTCACCGAATTCGTATTTCAAACATCAATTCAAATGGAGTTAGGGACAATCCCTAAATCAAATCAGTTGCGTGAACATCTTTACCAACTCTGAGGTGTAATTGTATGTAATGGCACTAACACCCCAGGCGTAGTTGGTCATTATGTTTTCTATGCTAAAAGACCAAATAATAAATGTGATAAATTCGACGATCTTCTTACTAAGCCGGTAGACTGTACTACAAAAGAAATTATTAATGTACACATTATTTACCTTACAACAGAAAAAGATCGTAATGCTTTTGTGGCCCAAGGTGTTCAGTGTGCCTTAGCAGCAAACGATGTGCCTACTTCGAATATTTCTCAGTCTACTAATGTAAAGCAATGACGTATTTGCAAGGTATTTTTAAAATCAGAGTTGATATGAAGTGGGGTGGCGGTTTGGTTAGCACTGCCACTTTCGCCTCGCAGCGAGACGAGCGGGTTCGATCCCAGCTTGTGGCGATGGGTGAAAACTCGGAACAATTACTTCTGCGTTGAGTTTGCAAGCTCTCTCCTCACTGGTTTAAGGGGTTTTCCCCTTTCATAAAAACTTGTTGAGGTTCACGTTAATAGTTAGTGTAGGGAGCTATTGGCTCGCGTGGCATGAAGGGCTTGCCACCACCCTCCTACGCATTGTAAACCGGCCCCCTGAACTAATGGCTTTAAAATCCGCTTGATGACTTAGGCCTAAGGTGGTGCGTTGATTATTATTATGAGGTTTCACAATTTAATAAATTTTAAACCAATAGTTCACTGGTTTGATTTCAGCTTGAGCGTTCACAAAGCTACATTCGCTGATTTTTGTCAACTAAGATATGAATTAAAAATTAATTGTTTTATCCTACAGTTCTGAAATTTTAGCTCTAAGTGCTTCAGAATTTGAGGTTTGATAATTGAATCAATTTTAAAAATATAGTTAACTGGTATGGGTCCAGTCTGAACTTTCAAAATAGTTACATTTGCTGATTTTTCCTAACTGACAAGGTCTTATCTAACAAGATATAAATTAAAAATTTAACTGTTACATCCTACATAAATGAAATTTTAGCTCGAGCTGCTGGGGACTATAAGCCTATGAGGTTTGGTAAATTAATCAACTTAAAACAAATAGTTCAATGGTATGGGTCCATTCTAAACGTTCAAAATAGCTACATTCGCTGATCGAAACTAAACCTCAGGTATAAAAATTTTATAACTTGTTTCTTCACAAACAAGACTTTAAAACCTAGTTAAAAAAATTATAACTATGGTAAAATAGCAACCCTTATAGTTCAATTAGGGCCTCAACCCATTTTGCCAAAATAATTATAAGGCTTGGCCTGCTATGTAAAGCTATTGTCAAATTAAACAAATACCAACTTATTTTATTTTACACCGTAATTAAATAGTTCAATAATAAGAGCATATAAATATTATTTTCTTTTCCAGACTTAAAATCCTTAAACATTGGGCTACCTTGATTGCCTCTCAACCGTTATTTTCAAATATCGACGATTACTGCACTGAAACTGCAGCCCTACTCTTGGCCACTTCCGGCCTCGGCGTGTAATGATTTTCGTTCGAAAATATCCTATCTTATACTATAAATAACTAATTCATAGTTACAAATAGCTATTTCATATATTGAAAAAAGTCAAAATATTATTATTAGGGTTGACAACAAGTATCACGTACTCTATTTGTCTAATTATTTGCTATTGAACAAAAACAATGTGCTAAGTTTGAGTGAGAAAGATAGTTAAGTAGAGTTAAAACTAATAAATAACGTTGATTTCATACCCATAAACTCGCATCGTTGTTTATCTTAACAAAAAGTTATAACTGCGTGGTTTTTGCTATATCAATTATAGAATTGTTATTCAAAGGTGGTCTAATTAGAAATTAATCTGAACAATTGTTATGTATAGCTAGACGACAGACTTGGAAATAGTGATATTTTTTACGGGGGACCTGCGGCCCCCGACCCCCCTTAAGTTTATTTTTATTGAGAGCCACTGGACCAAGCGGGGGAGGGGAAATTGGGGGGACAAATTTAAAATTAGGTAGGGAAAATAGGAAAATCAAAAATGGTTACGTTACTTACATACATGTAACATTTATTAACTTTAAAACAAGCAAGTATATTATAATATCACACATAATCATTTGTAACGCTAGATCCCGCTCTCGTATAGGGTAGGAAAACAAAGTTTCAAAAACGGCCCGTACAAATCATGTTCCAGAAATTTCTGTAGAATGTTTAATACATTTTTTTAAATTAAATTGAGAGCCCTTGTGGCTCGCAACCCCCGTTCGAAAGATTTATTTTAAGAGCCCACTGATTTTTATTAAGAGCCATTGGCCCCAAGACTCCCGCTAATTCCAAGTCTGCTAGACGATACCAAAACGAGCCTACGTGGCGCAATGGCCTTAAAGCTGTACATCGTGTTTCAATCGTCTGCTAAAATTTCGGCTTCGGTGGGTTTGACTATATTAAGAAACCTCGAGAGATTTAAATTAATATTATAATTAAGGAAATATTATGCCCTCAGAGTTTTCGACGGCTGCCGAAAGAGCACAAAACAAGTTTTCGGCGAATTTGAATCGATATTAAGTGGCGTGATATCAATTAGCGAAAAAATCAGCTAAATTTGATTAATTAATATTCAAGTAAATTTATGGTAGATTAATTCACTAAAATATAACTTTATTTTACATCAATAAACTCGGACCTCGTAGTTCACTTTAATAAAACGTTATAGCTACGTTTTACATTGATAAAGCAATATTAATGTAAAAAATTTGTAATTGTGTTTACTTAATATTAACGTAGACGAGTACAAAAAAAATGACAATCAACCAATCAGCAACGTTCACTTTTCTACCCGGGATTGTTATTGTTAAAACGTATTTATACACGTAGCTTACTTCTTTTATTGTTATAACGCACTTTTGATATTAGTTTTGTTTTTTTATCGAAAAAGATAAGAAACCAAATGCTAAGTGAAAGTAAATAATTGAGTAATGGAATAATAGAAACTGCACATTTGCACCTTTTATGAAAACATTTCTTAGGACCCAACAATAATCATATAAAATACAAAGGGTGAAAAACAATAATCATGTAAAATAAAAAGGGTGAAAAACAATAATCATGTAAAATACAAAAGGTGAAAAACAATAATCATGTAAAATACAAAGGGTGAAAAACAATAATCATATAAAATACAAAGGGTGAAAAACAATAATCATGTAAAATACAAAGGGTGAAAAACAATAATCATATAAAATACAAAGGGTGAAAAACAATAATCATGTAAAATAAAAAGGGTGAAAACAATAATCATATAAAATACAAAGGGTGAAAACAATAATCATGTAAAACAAAGGGGGTGAAAAACAATAATCATGTAAAATACAAAGGGTGAAAAACAATAATCATGTAAAATACAAAGGGTGAAAATCAATAATCATGTAAAATAAAAAGGGTGAAAATCAATAATCATGTAAAATACAAAGGGTGAAAACAATAATCATATAAAATACAAAGGGTGAAAACAATAATCATGTAAAATACAAAGGGTGAAAACAATAATCATATAAAATACAAAGGGTGAAAACAATAATCATATAAAATACAAAGGGTGAAAACAATAATCATGTAAAATACAAAGGGTGAAAATCAAAGATCATGTAAAATACAAAGGGTGAAAATCAATAATCATATAAAATTCAAAAGGTGAAAAACAATAATTATGTAAAATAAAAAGGGTGAAAAACAATAATCATGTAAAATACAAAGGGTGAAAAACAATAATCATGTAAAATACAAAGGGTGAAAAACAATAATCATGTAAAATACAAAGGGTGAAAAACAATAATCATGTAAAATACAAAGGGTGAAAAACAATAATCATGTAAAATACAAAGGGTGAAAAACAATAATCATGTAAAATACAAAGGGTGAAAAACCATAATCATGTAAAATACAAAAGGTGTAAAAACCATAATCATGTAAAATACAAAGGGTGAAAATCAATAATCATGTAAAATACAAAGGGTGAAAATCAATAATCATGTAAAATACAAAGGGTGAAAAACAATAATCATATAAAATACAAAGGGTGAAAAACAATAATCATGTAAAATACAAAGGGTGAAAAACAATAATCATGTAAAATACAAAGGGTGAAAAACAATAATCATGTAAAATACAAAGGGTGAAAAACAATAATCATGTAAAATAAAAAGGGTGAAAACAATAATCATGTAAAATACAAAGGGTGAAAACAATAATCATGTAAAATACAAAGGGTGAAAAACAATAATCATATAAAATACAAAGGGTGAAAAACAATAATCATGTAAAACAAAGGGGGTGAAAAACAATAATCATGTAAAATACAAAGGGTGAAAAACAATAATCATGTAAAATACAAAGGGTGAAAAACAATAATCATGTAAAATACATAGGGTGAAAATCAATAATCATGTAAAATAAAAAGGGTGAAAATCAATAATCATGTAAAATACAAAGGGTGAAAACAATAATCATATAAAATACAAAGGGTGAAAACAATAATCATGTAAAATACAAAGGGTGAAAACAATAATCATATAAAATACAAAGGGTGAAAACAATAATCATGTAAAATACAAAGGGTGAAAATCAAAGATCATGTAAAATACAAAGGGTGAAAATCAATAATCATATAAAATACAAAAGGTGAAAAACAATAATTATGTAAAATAAAAAGGGTGAAAAACAATAATCATGTAAAATACAAAGGGTGAAAAACAATAATCATGTAAAATACAAAGGGTGAAAAACAATAATCATGTAAAATACAAAGGGTGAAAAACAATAATCATGTAAAATACAAAGGGTGAAAAACAATAATCATGTAAAATACAAAGGGTGAAAAACAATGATCATGTAAAATACAAAGGGTGAAAAACCATAATCATGTAAAATACAAAAGGTGTAAAAACCATAATCATGTAAAATACAAAGGGTGAAAATCAATAATCATGTAAAATACAAAGGGTGAAAATCAATAATCATGTAAAATACAAAGGGTGAAAAACAATAATCATATAAAATACAAAGGGTGAAAAACAATAATCATGTAAAATACAAAGGGTGAAAAACAATAATCATGTAAAATACAAAGGGTGAAAAACAATAATCATGTAAAATAAAAAGGGTGAAAACAATAATCATGTAAAATACAAAGGGTGAAAACAATAATCATGTAAAATACAAAGGGTGAAAAACAATAATCATGTAAAATAAAAAGGGTGAAAACAATAATCATGTAAAATACAAAGGGTGAAAACAATAATCATGTAAAATACAAAGGGTGAAAAACAATAATCATGTAAAATACAAAGGAAGAAAATCAATAAACATGTGAAATACAAAGGGTGAAAATCAATAATCATGTAAAATAAAAAGGGTGAAAATCAATAATCATGTAAAATACAAAGGGTGAAAACAATAATCATGTAAAATACAAAGGGTGAAAACTATAATCATGTAAAATACAAAGGGTGAAAACAATAATCATATAAAATACAAAGGGTGAAAACAATAATCATATAAAATACAAAGGGTGAAAACAATAATCATATAAAATACAAAGGGTGAAAACAATAATCATGTAAAATACAAAGGGTGAAAACAATAATCATGTAAAATACAAAGGGTGAAAATCAAAGATCTTGTAAAATACAAAGGGTGAAAATCAATAATCATATAAAATACAAAAGGTGAAAAACAATAATCATGTAAAATAAAAAGGGTGAAAAACAATAATCATGTAAAATACAAAGGGTGAAAAACAATAATCATGTAAAATACAAAGGGTGAAAAACAATAATCATGTAAAATACAAAGGGTGAAAAACAATAATCATGTAAAATACAAAGGGTGAAAAACAATAATCATGTAAAATACAAAGGGTGAAAAACAATAATCATGTAAAATACAAAGGGTGAAAAACCATAATCATGTAAAATTAAAAAGGTGAAAAACCATAATCATGTAAAATACAAAGGGTGAAAATCAATAAGCATGTAAAATACAAAGGGTGAAAATCAATAATCATGTAAAATACAAAGGGTGAAAAACAATAATCATATAAAATACAAAAGGTGAAAAACAATAATCATGTAAAATACAAAGGGTGAAAAACAATAATCATGTAAAATACATAGGGTGAAAATCAAAGATCATGTAAAATACAAAGGGTGAAAATCAATAATCATATAAAATACAAAAGGTGAAAAACAATAATTATGTAAAATAAAAAGGGTGAAAAACAATAATCATGTAAAATACAAAGGGTTAAAAACAATAATCATGTAAAATACAAAGGGTGAAAAACAATAATCATGTAAAATACAAAGGGTGAAAAACAATAATCATGTAAAATACAAAGGGTGAAAAACAATAATCATGTAAAATACAAAGGGTGAAAAACAATAATCATGTAAAATACAAAGGGTGAAAAACCATAATCATGTAAAATACAAAAGGTGAAAAACCATAATCATGTAAAATACAAAGGGTGAAAAACAATAATCATGTAAAATACAAAGGGTGAAAAACAATAATCATGTAAAATACAAAGGGTGAAAACAATAATCATGTAAAATACAAAGGGTGAAAACAATAATCATATAAAATACAAAGGGTGAAAACAATAATCATATAAAATACAAAGGGTGAAAACAATAATCATGTAAAATACAAAGGGTGAAAACAATAATCATGTAAAATACAAAGGGTGAAAATCAAAGATCATGTAAAATACAAAGGGTGAAAAACAATAATCATGTAAAATACAAAGGGTGAAAAACAATAATCATGTAAAATACAAAGGGTGAAAAACAATAATCATGTAAAATACAAAGGGTGAAAAACCATAATCATGTAAAATACAAAAGGTGAAAAACAATAATCATGTAAAATACAAAGGGTGAAAAACAATAATCATGTAAAATACAAAGGGTGAAAAACAATAATCATGTAAAATACAAAGGGTGAAAAACAATAATCATGTAAAATACAAAGGGTGAAAAACCATAATCATGTAAAATACAAAAGGTGAAAAACCATAATCATGTAAAATACAAAGGGTGAAAATCAATAATCATGTAAAATACAAAGGGTGTAAAACAATCATATAAAATTCAAAGGGTGAAAAACAATAATCATATAAAATACAAAGGGTGAAAAACAATAATCATGTAAAATACATAGGGTGAAAATCAATAATCATGTAAAATAAAAAGGGTGAAAATCAATAATCATGTAAAATACAAAGGGTGAAAACAATAATCATATAAAATACAAAGGGTGAAAAACAATAATCATATAAAATACAAAGGGTGAAAAACAATAATCATATAAAATACAAAGGGTGAAAACCAATAATCATGTAAACAACATAGGGTGAAAATCAATAATCATGTAAAATAAAAAGGGTGAAAATCAATAATCATGTAAAATACAAAGGGTGAAAACAATAATCATATAAAATACAAAGGGTGAAAACAATAATCATGTAAAATACAAAGGGTGAAAACAATAATCATATAAAATACAAAGGGTGAAAACAATAATCATGTAAAATACAAAGGGTGAAAATCAAAGATCATGTAAAATACAAAGGGTGAAAATCAATAACCATATAAAATACAAAAGGTGAAAAACAATAATCATGTAAAATACAAAGGGTGAAAACAATAATCATGTAAAATACAAAGGGTGAAAACAATAATCATGTAAAATACAAAGGGTGAAAAACAATAATCATATAAAATACAAAGGGTGAAAAACAATAATCATGTAAAATACAAAGGGTGAAACACAATAATCATGTAAAATAAAAAGGGTGAAAACAATAATCATGTAAAATACAAAGGGTGAAAACAATAATCATGTAAAATACAAAGGGTGAAAAACAATAATCATATAAAATACAAAGGGTGTAAAACAATAATCATATAAAATACAAAGGGTGAAAAACAATAATCATGTAAAATACAAAGGGTGAAAACAATAATCATGTAAAATACAAAGGGTGAAAAACAATAATCATATAAAATACAAAGGGTGAAAAACAATAATCATATAAAATACAAAGGGTGAAAAACAATAATCATGTAAAATACAAAGGGTGAAAAACAATAATCATGTAAAATACAAAGGGTGAAAAACAATAATCATGTAAAATACAAAGGGTGAAAAACAATAATCATGTAAAATAAAAAGGGTGAAAACAATTATCATGTAAAATACAAAGGATGAAAACAATAATCATGTAAAATACAAAGGGTGAAAAACAATAATCATATAAAATACAAAGGGTGAAAAACAATAATCATATAAAATACAAAGGGTGAAAAACAATAATCATGTAAAATACAAAGGGTGAAACACAATAATCATGTAAAATAAAAAGGGTGAAAACAATAATCATGTAAAATACAAAGGGTGAAAACAATAATCATGTAAAATACAAAGGGTGAAAAACAATAATCATATAAAATACAAAGGGTGAAAAACAATAATCATGTAAAATACAAAGGGTGAAACACAATAATCATGTAAAATAAAAAGGGTGAAAACAATAATCATGTAAAATACAAAGGGTGAAAACAATAATCATGTAAAATACAAAGGGTGAAAAACAATAATCATATAAAATACAAAGGGTGAAAAACAATAATCATATAAAATACAAAGGGTGAAAAACAATAATCATGTAAAATACAAAGGGTGAAAAACTATAATCATGTAAAATACAAAAGGTGAAAAACAATAATCATGTAAAATACAAAGGGTGAAAAACAATAATCATGTAAAATACAAAGGGTGAAAAACAATAATCATGTAAAATACAAAGGGTGAAAAACAATAATCATGTAAAATACAAAGGGTGAAAAACCATAATCATGTAAAATACAAAAGGTGAAAAATCATAATCATGTAAAATACAAAGGGTGAAAATCAATAATCATGTAAAATACAAAGGGTGAAAATCAATAATCATGTAAAATACAAAGGGTGAAAAACAATAATCATATAAAATACAAAGGGTGAAAAACAATAATCATGTAAAATACAAAGGGTGAAAAACAATAATCATGTAAAATAAAAAGGGTGAAAACAATAATCATGTAAAATACAAAGGGTGAAAACCATAATCATGTAAAATACAAAAGGTGAAAAACCATAATCATGTAAAATACAAAGGGTGAAAATCAATAATCATGTAAAATACAAAGGGTGAAAACAATAATCATGTAAAATACAAAGGGTGAAAACCATAATCATGTAAAATACAAAGGGTGAAAAACAATAATCATGTAAAATACAAAGGGTGAAAAACAATAATCATGTAAAATAAAAAGGGTGAAAACAATAATCATGTAAAATACAAAGGGTGAAAACAATAATCATGTAAAATACAAAGGGTGAAAATCAATAATCATGTAAAATACAAAGGGTGAAAATCAATAATCATGTAAAATACAAAGGGTGAAAAACAATAATCATATAAAATACAAAGGGTGAAAAACAATAATCATGTAAAATACAAAGGGTGAAAAACAATAATCATGTAAAATAAAAAGGGTGAAAACAATAATCATGTAAAATACAAAGGGTGTAAACAATAATCATGTAAAATACAAAGGGTGAAAAACAATAATCATATAAAATACAAAGGGTGAAAAACAATAATCATGTAAAATACAAAGGGTGAAAAACAATAATCATGTAAAATACAAAGGGTGAAAAACAATAATCATGTAAAATACAAAGGGTGAAAAACAATAATCATGTAAAATACAAAGGGTGAAAAACCATAATCATGTAAAATACAAAGGGTGAAAATCAATAATCATGTAAAATACAAAGGGTGAAAATCAATAATCATGTAAAATACAAAGGGTGAAAATCAATAATCATGTAAAATACAAAGGGTGAAAAACAATAATCATATAAAATACAAAGGGTGAAAAACAATAATCATGTAAAATACAAAGGGTGAAAAACAATAATCATGTAAAATAAAAAGGGTGAAAACAATAATCATGTAAAATACAAAGGGTGAAAACAATAATCATGTAAAATACAAAGGGTGAAAAACAATAATCATGTAAAATACAAAGGGTGAAAACAATAATCATGTAAAATACAAAGGGTGAAAACAATAATCATGTAAAATACAAAAGGTGAAAAACAATAATCATGTAAAATACAAAGGAAGAAAATCAATAATCATGTAAAATACAAAGGGTGAAAATCAATAATCATATAAAATACAAAGGGTGAAAAACAATAATCATGTAAAAAAAAGGGTGAAAAACAATAATCATGTAAAATACAAAGGGTTAAAAACAATAATCATGTAAAAAAAGGGTGAAAAACAATAATCATGTAAAATAAAAAGGGTGAAAACAATAATCATGTAAAATACAAAGGGTGAAAACAATAATCATGTAAAATACAAAGGGTGAAAAACAATAATCATATAAAATACAAAGGGTGAAAAACAATAATCATATAAAATACAAAGGGTGAAAAACAATAATCATGTAAAATACAAAGGGTGAAAAACAATAATCATGTAAAATACAAAAGGTGAAAAACAATAATCATGTAAAATACAAAGGGTGAAAAACAATAATCATGTAAAATACAAAGGGTGAAAAACAATAATCATGTAAAATACAAAGGGTGAAAAACAATAATCATGTAAAATACAAAGGGTGAAAAACAATAATCATATAAAATACAAAGGGTGTAAAACAATAATCATATAAAATACAAAGGGTGAAAAACAATAATCATGTAAAATACAAAGGGTGAAAACAATAATCATGTAAAATACAAAGGGTGAAAAACAATAATCATATAAAATACAAAGGGTGAAAAACAATAATCATATAAAATACAAAGGGTGAAAAACAATAATCATGTAAAATACAAAGGGTGAAAAACAATAATCATGTAAAATACAAAGGGTGAAAAACAATAATCATGTAAAATACAAAGGGTGAAAAACAATAATCATGTAAAATAAAAAGGGTGAAAACAATTATCATGTAAAATACAAAGGATGAAAACAATAATCATGTAAAATACAAAGGGTGAAAAACAATAATCATATAAAATACAAAGGGTGAAAAACAATAATCATATAAAATACAAAGGGTGAAAAACAATAATCATGTAAAATACAAAGGGTGAAACACAATAATCATGTAAAATAAAAAGGGTGAAAACAATAATCATGTAAAATACAAAGGGTGAAAACAATAATCATGTAAAATACAAAGGGTGAAAAACAATAATCATATAAAATACAAAGGGTGAAAAACAATAATCATGTAAAATACAAAGGGTGAAACACAATAATCATGTAAAATAAAAAGGGTGAAAACAATAATCATGTAAAATACAAAGGGTGAAAACAATAATCATGTAAAATACAAAGGGTGAAAAACAATAATCATATAAAATACAAAGGGTGAAAAACAATAATCATATAAAATACAAAGGGTGAAAAACAATAATCATGTAAAATACAAAGGGTGAAAAACTATAATCATGTAAAATACAAAAGGTGAAAAACAATAATCATGTAAAATACAAAGGGTGAAAAACAATAATCATGTAAAATACAAAGGGTGAAAAACAATAATCATGTAAAATACAAAGGGTGAAAAACAATAATCATGTAAAATACAAAGGGTGAAAAACCATAATCATGTAAAATACAAAAGGTGAAAAATCATAATCATGTAAAATACAAAGGGTGAAAATCAATAATCATGTAAAATACAAAGGGTGAAAATCAATAATCATGTAAAATACAAAGGGTGAAAAACAATAATCATATAAAATACAAAGGGTGAAAAACAATAATCATGTAAAATACAAAGGGTGAAAAACAATAATCATGTAAAATAAAAAGGGTGAAAACAATAATCATGTAAAATACAAAGGGTGAAAACCATAATCATGTAAAATACAAAAGGTGAAAAACCATAATCATGTAAAATACAAAGGGTGAAAATCAATAATCATGTAAAATACAAAGGGTGAAAACAATAATCATGTAAAATACAAAGGGTGAAAACCATAATCATGTAAAATACAAAGGGTGAAAAACAATAATCATGTAAAATACAAAGGGTGAAAAACAATAATCATGTAAAATAAAAAGGGTGAAAACAATAATCATGTAAAATACAAAGGGTGAAAACAATAATCATGTAAAATACAAAGGGTGAAAATCAATAATCATGTAAAATACAAAGGGTGAAAATCAATAATCATGTAAAATACAAAGGGTGAAAAACAATAATCATATAAAATACAAAGGGTGAAAAACAATAATCATGTAAAATACAAAGGGTGAAAAACAATAATCATGTAAAATAAAAAGGGTGAAAACAATAATCATGTAAAATACAAAGGGTGTAAACAATAATCATGTAAAATACAAAGGGTGAAAAACAATAATCATATAAAATACAAAGGGTGAAAAACAATAATCATGTAAAATACAAAGGGTGAAAAACAATAATCATGTAAAATACAAAGGGTGAAAAACAATAATCATGTAAAATACAAAGGGTGAAAAACAATAATCATGTAAAATACAAAGGGTGAAAAACCATAATCATGTAAAATACAAAGGGTGAAAATCAATAATCATGTAAAATACAAAGGGTGAAAATCAATAATCATGTAAAATACAAAGGGTGAAAATCAATAATCATGTAAAATACAAAGGGTGAAAAACAATAATCATATAAAATACAAAGGGTGAAAAACAATAATCATGTAAAATACAAAGGGTGAAAAACAATAATCATGTAAAATAAAAAGGGTGAAAACAATAATCATGTAAAATACAAAGGGTGAAAACAATAATCATGTAAAATACAAAGGGTGAAAAACAATAATCATGTAAAATACAAAGGGTGAAAACAATAATCATGTAAAATACAAAGGGTGAAAACAATAATCATGTAAAATACAAAAGGTGAAAAACAATAATCATGTAAAATACAAAGGAAGAAAATCAATAATCATGTAAAATACAAAGGGTGAAAATCAATAATCATATAAAATACAAAGGGTGAAAAACAATAATCATGTAAAAAAAAGGGTGAAAAACAATAATCATGTAAAATACAAAGGGTTAAAAACAATAATCATGTAAAAAAAGGGTGAAAAACAATAATCATGTAAAATAAAAAGGGTGAAAACAATAATCATGTAAAATACAAAGGGTGAAAACAATAATCATGTAAAATACAAAGGGTGAAAAACAATAATCATATAAAATACAAAGGGTGAAAAACAATAATCATATAAAATACAAAGGGTGAAAAACAATAATCATGTAAAATACAAAGGGTGAAAAACAATAATCATGTAAAATACAAAAGGTGAAAAACAATAATCATGTAAAATACAAAGGGTGAAAAACAATAATCATGTAAAATACAAAGGGTGAAAAACAATAATCATGTAAAATACAAAGGGTGAAAAACAATAATCATGTAAAATACAAAGGGTGAAAAACCATAATCATGTAAAATACAAAGGGTGAAAATCAATAATCATGTAAAATACAAAGGGTGAAAATCAATAATCATGTAAAATACAAAGGGTGAAAATCAATAATCATGTTAAATACAAAGGGTGAAAAACAATAATCATATAAAATACAAAGGGTGAAAAACAATAATCATGTAAAATACAAAGGGTGAAAAACAATAATCATGTAAAATAAAAAGGGTGAAAACAGTAATCATGTAAAATACAAAGGGTGAAAACAATAATCATGTAAAATACAAAGGGTGAAAAACAATAATCATGTAAAATACAAAGGGTGAAAACAATAATCATGTAAAATACAAAGGGTGAAAACAATAATCATGTAAAATACAAAAGGTGAAAAACAATAATCATGTAAAATACAAAGGAAGAAAATCAATAATCATGTAAAATACAAAGGGTGAAAATCAATAATCATATAAAATACAAAGGGTGAAAAACAATAATCATGTAAAAAAAGGTGAAAAACAATAATCATGTAAAATACAAAGGGTTAAAAACAATAATCATGTAAATAAGGGTGAAAAACAATAATCATGTAAAATACAAAGGGTGAAAAACAATAATCATGTAAAATACAAAGGGTGAAAAACAATAATCATGTAAAATACAAAGGGTGAAAAACAATAATCATGTAAAATACAAAGGGTGAAAAACAATAATCATGTAAAATACAAAGGGTGAAAATCAATAATCATGTAAAATAAAAAGGGTGAAAAACAATAATCATGTAAAATACAAAGGGTGAAAAACAATAATCATGTAAAATACAAAGGGTGAAAATCAATAATCATGTAAAATACAAAGGGTGAAAATCAATAATCATGAAAATACAAAGGGTGAAAAACAATAATGATATAAAATACAAAGCTTGAAAAACAATAATCATGTAAAATACAAAGGGTGAAAAACAATAATAATATAAAATACAAAGGGTGAAAAACAATAATCATATAAAATACAAAGGGTGAAAAACAATAATCATATAAAATACAAAGGGTGAAAAACAATAATCATATAAAATACAAAGGGTGAAAAACAATAATCATAAAAAATATAAAGGGTGAAAAACAATAATCATGTAAAATACAAAGGGTGAAAAACAATAATCATGTAAAATACAAAGGGTGAAAAACAATAATCATGTAAAATACAAAGGGTGAAAAACCATAATCATGTAAAATACAAAAGGTGAAAAACCATAATCATGTAAAATACAAAGGGTGAAAATCAATAATCATGTAAAATACAAAGGGTGAAAAACAATCATATAAAATTCAAAGGGTGAAAAACAATAATCATATAAAATACAAAGGGTGAAAAACAATAATCATGTAAAATACATAGGGTGAAAATCAATAATCATGTAAAATAAAAAGGGTGAAAATCAATAATCATGTAAAATACAAAGGGTGAAAACAATAATCATATAAAATACAAAGGGTGAAAAACAATAATCATATAAAATACAAAGGGTGAAAAACAATAATCATATAAAATACAAAGGGTGAAAAACAATAATCATGTAAACAACATAGGGTGAAAATCAATAATCATGTAAAATAAAAAGGGTGAAAATCAATAATCATGTAAAATACAAAGGGTGAAAACAATAATCATATAAAATACAAAGGGTGAAAACAATAATCATGTAAAATACAAAGGGTGAAAACAATAATCATATAAAATACAAAGGGTGAAAACAATAATCATGTAAAATACAAAGGGTGAAAATCAAAGATCATGTAAAATACAAAGGGTGAAAATCAATAATCATATAAAATACAAAAGGTGAAAAACAATAATTATGTAAAATAAAAAGGGTGAAAAACAATAATCATGTAAAATACAAAGGGTGAAAAACAATAATCATGTAAAATACAAAGGGTGAAAAACAATAATCATGTAAAATACAAAGGGTGAAAAACAATAATCATGTAAAATACAAAGGGTGAAAAACAATAATCATGTAAAATACAAAGGGTGAAAAACAATAATTATGTAAAATACAAAGGGTGAAAAACCATAATCATGTAAAATACAAAAGGTGAAAAACCATAATCATGTAAAATACAAAGGGTGAAAATCAATAATCATGTAAAATACAAAGAGTGAAAATCAATAATCATGTAAAATACAAAGGGTGAAAAACAATAATCATATAAAATACAAAGGGTGAAAAACAATAATCATGTAAAATACAAAGGGTGAAAAACAATAATCATGTAAAATAAACAGGATGAAAACAATATTCATGTAAAATACAAAGGGTGAAAACAATAATCATGTAAAATACAAAGGGTGAAAAACAATAATCATATAAAATACAAAGGGTGAAAAACAATAATCATATAAAATACAAAGGGTGAAAAACAATAATCATGTAAAATACAAAGGGTGAAAAACAATAATCATGTAAAATACAAAGGGTGAAAAACAATAATCATGTAAAATACAAAGGGTGAAAAACAATAATCATGTAAAATAAAAAGGGTGAAAACAATTACCATGTAAAATACAAAGGGTGAAAACAATAATCATGTAAAAAACAAAGGGTGAAAAACAATAATCATATAAAATACAAAGGGTGAAAAACAATAATCATGTAAAATACAAAGGGTGAAAAACAATAATCATGTAAAATACAAAGGGTGAAAAACAATAATCATGTAAAATACAAAGGGTGAAAATCAATAATCATGTAAAATACAAAGGGTGAAAAACAATAATCATGTAAAATACAAAGGGTGAAAAACAATAATCATGTAAAATACAAAGGGTGAAAAACCATAATCATGTAAAATACAAAAGGTGAAAAACAATAATCATGTAAAATAAAAAGGGTGAAAACAATAATCATGTAAAATACAAAGGGTGAAAACCATAATCATGTAAAATACAAAAGGTGAAAAACCATAATCATGTAAAATACAAAGGGTGAAAATCAATAATCATGTAAAATACAAAGGGTGAAAATCAATAATCATGTAAAATACAAAGGGTGAAAAACAATAATCATATAAAATACAAAGGGTGAAAAACAATAATCATGTAAAATACCAAGGGTGAAAACAATAATCATGTAAAATACAAAGGGTGAAAAACAATAATCATATAAAATACAAAGGGTAAAAAACAATAATCATATAAAATACAAAGGGTGAAAAACAATAATCATGTAAAATACAAAGGGTGAAAAACAATAATCATGTAAAATACAAAGGGTGAAAAACAATAATCATGTAAAATAAAAAGGGTGAAAACAATAATCATGTAAAATACAAAGGGTGAAAACAATAATCATGTAAAATACAAAGGGTGAAAAACAATAATCATATAAAATACAAAGGGTGAAAAACAATAATCATATAAAATACAAAGGGTGAAAAACAATAATCATATAAAATACAAAGGGTGAAAAACAATAATCATGTAAAATACAAAGGGTGAAAAACAATAATCATGTAAAATACAAAGGGTGAAAAACAATAATAAAATACAAAAGGTGAAAAACCATAATCATGTAAAATACAAAGGGTGAAAATCAATAATCATGTAAAATACAAAGGGTGAAAATCAATAATCATGTAAAATACAAAGGGTGAAAAACAATAATCATATAAAATACAAAGGGTGAAAAACAATAATCATGTAAAATACAAAGGGTGAAAAACAATAATCATGTAAAATAAAAAGGGTGAAAACAATAATCATGTAAAATACAAAGGGTGAAAACAATAATCATGTAAAATACAAAGGGTGAAAAACAATAATCATATAAAATACAAAGGGTGAAAAACAATAATCATGTAAAATACAAAGGGTGAAAAACAATAATCATGTAAAATACAAAGGGTGAAAAACAATAATCATGTAAAATACAAAGGGTGAAAAACAATAATCATGTAAAATACAAAGGGTGAAAAACCATAATCATGTAAAATACAAAGGGTGAAAATCAATAATCATGTATAATACAAAGGGTGAAAATCAATAATCATGTAAAATACAAAGGGTGAAAATCAATAATCATGTAAAATACAAAGGGTGAAAAACAATAATCATGTAAAATACAAAGGGTGAAAAACCATAATCATGTAAAATACAAAAGGTGAAAAACCATAATCATGTAAAATACAAAGGGTGAAAATCAATAATCATGTAAAATACAAAGGGTGAAAATCAATAATCATGTAAAATACAAAGGGTGAAAAACAATAATCATGTAAAATACAAAGGGTGAAAAACAATAATCATGTAAAATACAAAGGGTGAAAAACAATAATCATGTAAAATACAAAGGGTGAAAAACAATAATCATGTAAAATAAAAAGGGTGAAAACAATAATCATGTAAAATACAAAGGGTGAAAACAATAATCATGTAAAATACAAAGGGTGAAAAACAATAATCATGTAAAATACAAAGGGTTAAAACAATAATCATGTAAAATACAAAGGGTGAAAACAATAATCATGTAAAATACAAAAGGTGAAAAACAATAATCATGTAAAATACAAAGGAAGAAAATCAATAATCATGTAAAATACAGAGGGTTAAAAACAATAATCATGTAAAAAAAGGGTGAAAAACAATAATCATGTAAAATACAAAGGGTGAAAAACAATAATCATGTAAAATACAAAGGGTGAAAAACAATAATCATGTAAAATACAAAGGGTGAAAAACAATAATCATGTAAAATACAAAGGGTGAAAAACAATAATCATGTAAAATACAAAGGGTGAAAATCAATAATCATGTAAAATAAAAAGGGTGAAAAACAATAATCATGTAAAATACAAAGGGTGAAAAACAATAATCATGTAAAATACAAAGGGTGAAAATCAATAATCATGTAAAATACAAAGGGTGAAAATCAATAATCATGAAAATACAAAGGGTGAAAAACAATAATGATATAAAATACAAAGGGTGAAAAACAATAATGATATAAAATACAAAGGGTGAAAAACAATAATCATGTAAAATACAAAGGGTGAAAAACAATAATCATATAAAATACAAAGGGTGAAAAACAATAATCATATAAAATACAAAGGGTGAAAAACAATAATCATATAAAATACAAAGGGTGAAAAACAATAATCATATAAAATACAAAGGGTGAAAAACAATAATCATATAAAATACAAAGGGTGAAAAACAATAATCATATAAAATACAAAGGGTGAAAAACAATAATCATGTAAAATACAAAGGGTGAAAAACAATAATCATGTAAAATACAAAGGGTGAAAAACAATAATCATGTAAAATACAAAGGGTGAAAAACAATAATCATGTAAAATAAAAAGGGTGAAAACAATAATTATGTAAAATACAAAGGGTGAAAAACAATAATCATGTAAAATACAAAGGGTGAAAAACAATAATCATGTAAAATACAAAGGGTGAAAAACAATAATCATGTAAAATACAAAGGGTGAAAAACAATAATCATGTAAAATACAAAGGGTGAAAAACAATAATCATGTAAAATACCAAGGGTGAAAACCATAATCATGTAAAATACAAAAGGTGAAAAACCATAATCATGTAAAATACAAAGGGTGAAAATCAATAATCATGTAAAATACAAAGGGTGAAAAACAATAATCATATAAAATACAAAGGGTGAAAAACAATAATCATGTAAAATACAAAGGGTGAAAAACAATAATCATGTAAAATAAAAAGGGTGAAAACAATAATCATGTAAAATACAAAGGGTGAAAACAATAATCATGTAAAATACAAAGGGTGAAAAACAATAATCATATAAAATACAAAGGGTGAAAAACAATAATCATGTAAAATACAAAGGGTGAAAAACAATAATCATGTAAAATACAAAGGGTGAAAAACAATAATCATGTAAAATACAAAGGGTGAAAAACAATAATCATGTAAAATACAAAGGGTGAAAAACAATAATCATGTAAAATACAAAGGGTGAAAAACAATAATCATGTAAAATACAAAGGGTGAAAAACCATAATCATGTAAAATACAAAGGGTGAAAATCAATAATCATGTAAAATACAAAGGGTGAAAATCAATAATCATGTAAAATACAAAGGGTGAAAATCAATAATCATGTAAAATACAAAGGGTGAAAAACAATAATCATATAAAATACAAAGGGTGAAAAACAATAATCATGTAAAATAAAAAGGGTGAAAACAATAATCATGTAAAATACAAAGGGTGAGAACAATAATCATGTAAAATACAAAGGGTGAAAAACAATAATCATGTAAAATACAAAGGGTGAAAACAATAATCATGTAAAATACAAAGGGTGAAAACAATAATCATGTAAAATACAAAAGGTGAAAAACAATAATCATGTAAAATACAAAGGAAGAAAATCAATAATCATGTAAAATACAAAGGGTGAAAATCAATAATCTTTTAAATACAAAGGGTGAAAAACAATAATCATGTAAAAAAGGGTGAAATTCCATAATCATGTAAAATACAAAGGGTGAAAAACAATAATAATGTAAAAAAAGGGTGAAAAACAATAATCATGTAAAATACAAAGGGTGAAAAACAATAATCATGTAAAATACAAAGGGTGAAAAACAATAATCATGTAAAATACAAAGGGTGAAAAACAATAATCATGTAAAATACAAAGGGTGAAAAACAATAATCATGTAAAATACAAAGGGTGAAAATCAATATTCATGTAAAATACTAGAGTTAATTCCTTCTTTTCTTTGAGTACTGAAACTGATCCACTTGGTTCATGAGGTCCAATGAAAAGACTACTTCAGGCACATCCTTTGACCTATGTGGCAATTTTTCGCAGCCTGATGAAGATTGTTCCTAAATAAACAAAATAAACAAAATAAATAAAATGTTATTAAATCGTAGTCGAACTTCTTATTATACCCGAAGTGATAAATATTTAGTTCAAGTTCTTTTACTTTTCTGTTTACGCTTTGATAATTCAGCTATAGCGTTATGCTGGTTTTTTATTCGTTGATTAAACCTATTCTGTGTAAATTTAGCGATGGGAAAATGAGATGCAGCTAAAAACTGAACCTTAAAATTAAAAATTGAATTTGTAATAAATAATCAACGATTAAATTACACTTACTTACTCAACAGATAATGTATTGAGGTGTAACGCTTGCTCCGTAATCTTGGAAAAAAGGTCAACATTTCTTCAAATATAAATTAATTATAGGATAGTAGTATAAAACTAAATATGAACATGTAAAAATCCAAGATGGCCGCCAAGATGGCCACCAAAACACCCCCAAAATATTTTCAAAAACAAAATTTTTGTCCTTTGAAAACTCAAAAACATATTTTTGTTTTCAATCTAAAATTTCACCTTGAAGATGATCTTTGACCTCGACGCCTGACACCTGTCCACAACCACTAAGCCTCGGTCTATACTCCCAACAAGTTTGGTCACGATCGGACAAAGTCGAACCGAGATATCGGCGGTAATATGTAACCCCAACGATTACGTCAACTTATTTACTTTTGGTGTTACTTTTTTATTTTTTTCATTTTTTCGCCGTTTAAAATGCTAATTAGTTATTTGCGAGATGGGGAAACGTATTCGCGACCTTCGCTTTATATCCTTGGCAACTTTTGGCCCCACCCAAAATACTTTAAATAATTAAACTAATATAAATAAGTTTTCATTTTTCGCAAATATTTTATTATTTTAAAAACAATGCTAGTTTAAGTAATCAAAAAAACACAATTAGTTATTGTAATATTTAATAACTATGATATTTCAATATATTTTTTAAACACTTAACAACATATGAAACACTACAAATAAAACTAAAATCTAACAAATTAAATTAATAAATAATAAAGAATTAAAGAAGGTTGTATAAATAATTTGAAGGCTGAAAAATATAAAAACACAATGTTAAAAATATTTTAAGTGTATAATAAAAATAATTATAATTACATCAATTCGTAGAAGGTATTTTTCCTCTTCGGTACAAAACGAGATGTCGGGTTGGAAATTCAGGCTAGAGTTCTTTAGTTCTTTAGTTCTTTTATTGCTCAACAAGAGGTCTAAGACCCATCACGTTAAGACAGTGGACAATACAAATTATACATATACAGAGAAAAAATATATACAGTTTGTATGTACAGGAAAACAGTACAATGTGAGGGAGATACAAGGGAAATAAAACAAAATAAAGGAGTTATATTACATTATTACATGTAAACGAGTTAAATATGAAGTTCTAGGAACTCAGTTAGCTCCTTGCGGAACTGTTTGGGGTTGGGAATGGACTTTAGGAAGTCCGGGAGAGAGTTCCAGTCACGGACCGAAGAGGGGAGGAAGGAGTGCCTGCGGACGGAGAGTCGAAAGCCAGAAAGAATGAGAGCCGCGGATTTCATCCCGCGCGGAGCACGACGCCAAGACGAGATGGCGGACGTAAGCGGGGCCAGGGCTCCGTTGGAGCGGTGAATAACACTGTTTACTATTGCGAGGCGTTTGACGCGGCGACGGTCCGAGAGGGAATCCCATTTAAAGTTTTTCAAGACTCGCGTCATGCTTGTACTCCAAGAGAAACCGATGTTGGCAACAAAACGGAGGGCTTTACGTTGGATGGTTTCAATGGTATGCATACCGCTGGCGGTGTTGGGGGACCAGACTGGGGAACAATACTCCAGAATGGGGAGGACATATGTTTTTATAGCGAGGGTTTTTGTTTGGAAGGAGCAATGTGAGACGTGTCGGCGCACAAAACCTAGGGCACGGGCGGCTTTGGAAGTGACGGTCAAGATATGGGGATTCCAATCAAGGGTACAGGATAGCGTTACCCCGAGGTATTTTTGGGAGGTGACGGACTTAAGTTCGACATCCCCCAAAGTGTAGTGGGGAGAGTGAGCTGGTTGCCCCGAGCGGTGAAGGGAGAGGACTGAGCATTTGGAGGCATTAAGAGGTAGCCTGTTCGAGTCACTCCAAGACAGAATACGATTGAGATCCTCTTGTAGGGTAATAACATCGGAGGGGGCGAAAATGGTTCTTGAGAGCGCAACATCGTCGGCGAAGATATACAGTCGGGAGATAACATGGTCCCCTATGTCGTTTATGAAAATGACGAATAAAAGGGGGCCAAGAACTGAGCCCTGTGGAACACCAGAGGCCGCAGGAAGCCAGTCGGACGCAGCCCCTGGAATAACAACACGGAAACGCCGGTTTTGAAGGTAGGCAGCCAGCCAAAGCAAGGTCTGGCCCCTAATGCCATAGGAGTGGAGCTTGGCTTTTAAGAGTTCGTGAGACACAGAGTCAAATGCTTTACGGAAATCGAGGAAGATAATGTCAACACGTCCAGTGCGTTCCAGCCCGTCGAACCAATCTTCAACGCAGCAAAGTAGTTGGGTTTCCGTACTAAAGCCGCTGCGAAAACCATGTTGGTAAGGCTGCAGAACATCATGGGCTTGAAGGTGGGAGGTTATGTCCGAAGCCACGATATGTTCATCAGCCTTGAGCACCAGGGAAAGTAGTGCAATCGGGCGGTATTCAGACGGATTTGATTTGTCACCGCCCTTTGGAACGGGAGTCACATTAGCTGTACTCCAATCAGCCGGAATACTCCCAGAATCGTACGAGAGTTGGAAAAGCCGCGTTAGGGGAGCAGCCAGGGCCACGGCACAGTTCTTCAAGACAGCAGCTGGAATTCCGTCAGGGCCCGCAGCCTTAAAAGACCTGCCTCTCTGCAGCAGACGTTGTACGCCTAGCTCCGTGAAGATGATCGGAGGCATTACAGGACATCGCGGCGGCAGAAGGGAGACAGTTTCAAATGTGTGAACAGGAAAAGTGCGTTGAAATGTTTCGGCCAGTAGTTTGGCTTTAGACTCTGCGCAGGTGATAGCACCCTCCGGACCATTAAGATCAGGGATACCAGAGTGCTTGGCTTTTTGGGAAACAAGCTGGTAAAACTGTCGCCTGTTGTTAGTGAGATCTGATGCCACTCGGTCCATGTGATGGGTACGTGCAGCACGAAGAGCGAATTTGACAATGGAGCGGTGATGGGAGAATTTCTGCTGGTTACAAGCGGAAGGGTATTTTCGAGCCCTATTATAGCGACGCTTCGTGATGCGAATGAGTCGGCGGAGAGACTGACCTACCCAAGGCAGGTTATGCCGTGAGGATAGTTTCTTCAAAGGGACGTGAGAGAGTACAGCAGAGTGAAGGGCCGCCTTGATAATGGCCCAAGCGTCATGAACCGAGGTGGCTTGAGTTACAGTCACTTGTGATAAGGTCGCCGAGATGGCAGGGTAGTCGGCCTTGTTGAAGTTGGGAACGCTACGTGGTGGCTTGCGGGGAGGTGGGCTCACTTTCCTGACATTAAACAAAAGGAAGTCGTGATCCGCGATACCGGGGAGATGGTCGACCCGGTCTATGAGATCGGGATCCGATACCAGTACCAGGTCTAAAAGGTTACCTCCAGAATCATTGTCTCTGGTGGGCTCCATAACACTCTGTGAGAGATTAGCTGCGAGGGTGGTGTGAATGAAGCTAGTAGCTTCAGAGGAAGAGCTCCAGAGGGTACTCCAGTTGATTGATGGGAAGTTAAAATCGCCGATAACAAGGAGGTCTGAGGAGATGGTAGCCAAGCGAGTTATCAGGTCGTTCAGGCGCTTTGTGTATGTAGGTTTAGCAGATGGTGGGCGATAAACGCAGCAAATGCAGAGACACGACGGGCCAATGTTAATTCTCGCGGCCACAGCTTCCACTGTAGTCTTGAGATCAAGGGGATAGGATTTGTAGGCTGTGTCGATGGCTAAGCAGACACCTCCACCATGTCTGTTCCTGTCCTTCCGGTAAACCGTAAAGGAAGGACCAAACATTTCAAGGGATGAGACGGAGTCATCCGCCTTGGTCTCAGTAGCTGCAACGACGAAGGGTTGGTGGGCGTCAATATATGCTCTTAGACCGTAGAATTTGTTACATATGGAATTCAAGTTAGTATAGAGGATTGGTTGGTTCCTCATGTCGCGTCAACAACTGGGCGTTGGCGCCTCAGGAGGATTGTCGGCGTGCTGTAGGGTGATAGAAGGACGAAATGGGCCTATCGTTATGCCCTTGACCCAATTTTCTGGTCTGTAGGCTAGTTTCACTTCCTGGGCAGGAAGAGTTATTTTGAAGGATGCGTGACTGGGCCGCCCAGAGCCCGGCACCAACTGAACGGCGAGTGGGTGAAGATCGAGTTGATGCAGGTGGGTTTCAACCTGAGCGACTGTGGTGTCGATGTGTGCGTGGGACACAAGGAGACTCCTTTCTACTTTGGAGACAAGGTGGGCGTGAGAGGGGTCGGATTTTTGCCCCCAGAGAGCTGGCTCCCGCTTAGTCGGTGAACGTTCACTCCGGGAGATGACTATACCCTCGGGCCAGTTAAGAGGGTCAAGTGCAGCTTGGACGTCCAGTGCTACGACGTCAAAAAAGCCCGTTATGAAGCCTTGCTTGCGAAGAGCTAAGAGCCGCAGTCCATAGGGCGTGATACCGAGACCTGTGATGTAGGTCTCGAGATCCTTGGAGGCGAGGCTTTCGTGAAGCCAATAAATGTAGATGGCCGTCAAGGCGGGCGCAGCCTGGAGGCAAGTGGTAGAAGACGAAGAGGCAACGCCAGTGACCTGGTGCTGTTGTGGTTTAGCGGGAAGCCTTTTATGTGGTTTTTTTCGGACAACCTGGGTCCAGGGAGTTGGGTCATGAGAAGCTGAGATTAGGGGGCCATGAGATAGTGGCAGGGAGTTACGTTCAGGATTGGGTTTCGATCGATCAGGGTGTCTGGCATCGTGCGGCACCTTTTTAAAGTTGGATTGTAGATTATCCGTGGCTGGAGAAGCGGCGGAGAGCAGCTTCTGCTTGAGGCTCTTATTTTCTGTCTCAAGCGCTTGAATACGGCTTACGGCAGCCGTGAGTTTCTTCTCAAAGGTGGCCAATTTCGTTTTGAGGGCGGACGGGAAATCTAGACAGTCCTTGCAAGCCCACAGGAAATAGAGGTTGGTTTTGTGGTGAATGCCGCAACAAGCTAGATGAAACCGACGACGGCAGTGGGCGCAGGCTAGCATCCGGCCGGCTGTTTCGTCGGCTCTACCGAGCTGACAATCAACATAGCAGTGTGAAATATCCTTGGGGGGAGGTAAGGGATGCTTGACTCCACCTTTGTAAATATTGTTCCCGCCGTCTTGGGAAGCAGAATCTGGAGAAGTGGGAAGGGTGGCGCCATCTGGCGAGGACGAGGCTGGAGACATGAGCGAGGCAGGGGGGGGGGAGAAAACCGACAAAGGGTGCTACCTAAGCCTTAGCGGCTTCGCGCACCAAAAAAGGACGAGAGCACCTAAATTAACCTGACAAGTTCAGTACTTTCTTCCAAACAGCAAAAGTATTAGCCATATGTTCAACGGTACTCCAATTTATAAATATAAATAAATTAACCTATTAAAAACGAATATATCTAAAAAATATTTACCACAAGAATTCTTTTTGTTGCTCTAACATCGCACGAATAAAAACACTGGTTTTGGTCTTAATCGCTTCGGAAGTATATAGTTCGAGAATTTCTGAATTAAAACAGATCGAATGTTGTACAGTACCAACATGTTGAATTTGATCTAACATATGAAGTTCAGACTTTAAATTCTTGTGATTCCATCGCGAAATTTGACGAGTATTACAAAAGAATAAACATTCTTACTACTCGAAAAGAGAGAATTTTTAAAGATCGCGGCAAAGAAAGTACAGGCTTTAGATGTAATTCACCAGACATCTTGAGTCTAGATTTCTCCTGGTAAAATCCTTTACATTGAGATTTTATAGTTTAAGCTCGACCTTTATTTTAAAAATTTAAAAATATTGTCTTTGGGAATAATTATTAATTTTTAATACAACTAAGGTTAACTAATTATCCCTATCCTTCTTAAACAAGTTTTTATAAATTAATAAAAACAATTATATTCAATTTTTAAAAACAACCTAGTACAAAATGTACTTATACACTTTTCAGTTAATATACTATTCAATTACCAAAAATAAATCATAAAACATTAAAGTTTAACCGATATTAGTATAGAAAAAGTATATCAAAGATATGAAAATAACAAAAAGAATAATAAATAATCAATGGGTCGTTTGATATAGGAGATAGATTGTAACCCAGATGAACTTTGTTTAAATCAGTTTTAAACAATAAATTTTCCAGAAGTTTTGTTTAAATAATAATGATAATAATAATAATAATAAAATAAAATATAAAAAAACTAATATTAATAAAAACAAAAAGATATTTATATCAGACAATTAATTTAACCAAAAAAATTTGATACCTAACAAAAAAAGATAAGAATATCATTTCTTGAAAACTTATTGGATAAAAAAGATGAAAACAATGAATGTTTGCTATAGAAAAGAAATGTTAATAATCTCAGGTAGACTTTTAAGGTTTCGGTTAGGCTCAAGGGTATATAGCGCAAGAGATGAAAAAGCAAAGAGGTTAATAATAATAATAATAGAAAAACATCAAATCTAGCACAAAGCGTACTAATCAAATTTCAGTTAATAAAATCTAATACTATAAATTAAATTAATAAAACTAGTTAAAAAAGAAAAAGTAGATTATGAAATATTAAAAACAACCTCCACCGCCTGAATTAAATTAATAAAACTAGTTATTTTAGAAAACATATTTAAAAAACACTTAAACTTTTTAAAATAAGAACATTTAAAATAAAAAATATAAAACATTTCAAAAATTAAAATCTTTCACCAAAATAAACAAATAAAAAAATAAAAACACAAAAAAGTCTTTAAATAAAAAATTAAAATTTTATAAGGTTTGAGTCCTATTTCAAAAAATAAATAGTTTTATTTTTTTTAAAAATAAATAAATTATTGTAAATACCTTGAGTCGCAGTTGGAAAAGTTGCCGACGATCGTTTAAATTGTGATTTGGTCGAGATAATTTGCAACTAAAAATAAAAATATTTATTTTAATTATTTTAATTATTTTTTTAAAATTAGTATTCCTTACTCTAAAGTTGTAACTATTTTAACTTCTTGTCGATCCAAATCATTAATAAAAAATAGAACGATCATGCCTAATTCTAAACGGATGGTATATCTCGTTAGGCGAAAGTCAGTTGTAATTAATAATTGTTTTTTTCGAAAAAAGGAAACTTGTTGTAATTGAAAGAGTAACAAAAGGTCACGTTGAAGGCTCCTACGATTTTTGTGTTGGCGAAACCATGGGATCTTATTTAAATTTTGATATATGCGCATATGTTTTCCAATTAAGCGTAAAATTTCGTATGAAAACCAGCCTTCAAGAGTGGATTGAGTGTGGAACAATAAGCCGTCAAACTCAAAAGCCTCGTGGGGACAGACAAAATTAACAGAATGAACGTCAAATAGACAAGAATTGTTATTGATTCTTCTAGAAAAAACCGAAGCAAAAACAGCTGGCGATAATTTGAAAGAATTTTTTATAAAGGGACAGGCAAAAACAATTTTTTTAAAGGGTTCTATTAATGCTTTACACTCAAGAAAGACAGTTCTCATACAGTAATTTTCAACTCTAATTGAAATATCGTTAATTTTAAAAAGGTTATAATTCCTAACTTTACGTAAAGCTAAATATTTTAGTGAAAAAGGGTTAATAGCGAGAGGATGAGAAATCTTACCAGAAACAGTCAAAACTTCGCGAGAGCCCATGGTTTATAAAAGGAATACGTTGAAAAACACGCTTTTATAAGAAAAAATTTCAGAATATTTAATTTTTACATCCTGATTTTAACCTGTTTTAAAATCAAGTCAAAAGACAATTTTTTATCAAATACACCCTGCAGAAATATAATTTTATCCCTTCGTTTAAATTTTATACCTCGCAGAAATATATTTCTTCCCATAGAATTTTAAAACATCTAACCCTGTAATTACCAAAATTCTTACATCTATAATCGATTTTTAAAGCAAAACTATTAAAACTCTTAGGGCGTTGTCTTTTTTGTCACGAAATTAAATATAAAGTCCTTCAAAAAAATAATTAATAATTTTATATTTTTATACATGTCTACATATTTAAATTGTTATTCACAAACAATTTTAAATACCGTTGACATACTGATAAATTATATCTAGGTTCTATCCTTGTAGTATTAATCACTTTAATATTCAAGGTTTTATATTTTGAAAAAAATTAATGAAAAAAATACATTTGGTATAAAAGGGCAAAATTTTACTATTGAATCATAACAGGCTAAAATGGCTTCCACAAGTAATAGTCAAATCTCCGCGAGTCAGGTAGTTTCAGTTTTTGATAGGCCCGAAGAGGAGATGTTATTAGAGTCGGACGAATCGGATGGGGACTATATTCAAGAGATCCGTAGAATGTCAAACATCGAAGAAGTTGGAATCGAACAATCAGTGAAAGTCAAGAAAGCTGGAGTGTCTTACGAAACTAAAACTCCGAGAAAAAAAGCGAGCGACAAGGGTGTATATCTAGATATTCAGATATATTCATATAAAAACATCAAACATCTTCCCCAAGATGAGATATGGAAGGGTGATTATAAAAGGGTGAAATTCTTAGCTAACACCCTATCCATGGATGTTATTCGAATCATAAACTCAACAAACAGGCTGAAAAAATTAATTGAGCAGACGGAAGGAAAAATTGTTGTTCCACCCACGAAGGCAAGTTAAACTCATTAATTAATTATTCTTAATAGTAATTAGAATAATATTTTAGACCTGGAAACGAAATTAGAATATGGAAGACTCCAGTGATTACGATTCGGACTCTCAATTAGACTTTTCATCGTTAAACAGTTTTAATTATAAAACGTTTTATAAAATTAAAAGATTAAGCCCTAGAAATTCAAAAAAGTGGAAATGTAAACAATTGGATATTGACCTAGAACTAATAGACTTAAACGAAATCCCCACACATTTATTTTTTACAGTATTTGAAAAGATTCTGTTTAAAATTATCAAATACGTAAGACAACAAGCACCCGGTTTCGATTTCCTCAGATTTGCAATTCAATCGGAAAATTTAGAACATCCAATTAACATTAAATTTATTAAAATTGATCAGTTAACTGTTTCTCGAATATTTAACCATATAGCTCGCGTTGCTCAATCGAAAAAAGATTTCTTACTAGATGGAGGAATTAAATTTAGTATAATTCTTTTGAAATCCCCACAGAAAATGGGAAAAAAATTTTTAGCTTTAAAAAACAGAGATATTATCGATCTTGATGCTTTTTTGAAAACTAAAACCAATTTTTACTATATAAACAATATCGATAATTTGTGCGTGGCAAGAGCTCTTGTGGTCGGAATAAAACTTTGTGAAATTGCCGAGTACAAAAAAAACTTCCATTAACAAGTGTTCTTAAAGAATATAGAGCCTTAACATTCTTTCGTAGTAAATTACAAACTAAAGCCGCTAAGAAATTGCACGATGATGTAGGAATTGCTCAAGGGGCTGTAGAAATTGGTGATATAGCTAAATTTCAATCATATTTAGCCCCAAAGTATCAGATAATAATATTTAACGCCACGGAAAATTTTCAAATTTATTTCAAGGGTTTTCCCCCTGCCGAAAATAAAATTCTACTTGTAAAAATTGGCACGCACGTTCATTTAGCTAAAAATCTACATTCCATTTGGGGCGGTGTAGCTTCGTGTTTAGATTGTGAAAAAATTTTTTATTCCACCACACATAGAAACAAACACCCCTGCTTTGACACTAGAAATATTAAATGTAAAAGGTGTTTAGGTCGAGATTTTCACGAAATTTTAGAAATTCCTTTAACTCGTTGTAAACTTTGTAATAGATATTTAAAACAAGGGGAATGTTATAGTTTTCACCTTAAAAATGAAACTTGCAAGCTTTTCCACAGATGCGAAAAATGCTGTGTTCAATTTGAAACTTCAAAAACTCACAAATGTGAAACAGCTTGCAACTCTTGTAAAATTGATCATCCTCCAAACCAACATTATGTTAAACAGTCGACATTTAAAAAGAATCCAAGGTTCTATGTATATTTCGATATTGAAACCGTAATCGAGAATAATGTGCATAAACCCATTCTCTTAGTGGCCCAAAGTGAAATTTTAAATCAGCCTGTGGAAACCACGGTTTTTGAAGGACAATATTGTGTAAATAACTTTCTCAATTTTTTGTTTCAACATGAAACTATTTTACTTACGGATGGAAAACGGAAGAGAAAAACAATTAGGCCGAAATTTACCAACCTCATCGTAATGGCCCATAATCTAAGATCTTTCGACGGAATGTTTATTATTTCTAAATTAATTAATCATGTCATTCCCGAGGTTATTTACGATGGAGCCAAGATACTCACTATTTATATTAAAGGAGTAGACATTCGTTTTGTAGATTCTTTGAAATATGTTAGTGCTCCACTAAGACATTTTTCTTTGCCTCAATCTAAAGGATATTTTCCCTATATTTTTTGGACGAAAGACACTTTGAACTATTCAGGTAAAATTCCGGACGAAAAATGAAAGAATTTGAATACCGAGAATTTAAAAAATGGTATTCACACAAACAGCTCGAACCGGTCTATTGTATTAAATCAGAATCCAGAGCGTATTGTCTTTTAGATTGTAATTTATTACGCTTAGCTATGCAGAAATTTCGCATCTTATATAAAGAACTAATTGAAATTGATATCAGTAATTATGGGGGTATTTCTCTTTCCGGGGCACTTAATAATGTATTTATCGACAAGTTTTTAGAACCATATACACTATGTACTATACCGGCAATCGGTTTGGCAAGTAGACAGAATCAAAGCGAGATTGCATTAAAATATTTATCTTGGTATGAAAAGGAAAATAATTTAATTTTGCAAACTGTCAGATCCGCGGCTGGGGAACAGGCTGTAGGTCCGTATTTTGTAGATGGCTACTGTGAAAATCCGGCCATAGTAATTGATGTAATGGGTGATTTCTGGCACGGTTGTCCAAAGCATTTTTCTGGCTCGAGCTTTAATTCAATTGTCGGAAAAACATTCAAAGAAATTAGAGAAAGAGAATTAGATCGAAAAGAATTTATTGAACAAAATTTACCAAACCACACATATATTCAAATTTTTGAATGTGAGATATTAGAACTGTTGAGAAAGAATGTCGAGGCGAAAGCATTTTTTAATACAATTAAAATTATTCCTAAAATTAACCCTAGAGATTCGCTAGTAGGTGGCCGTGTAGAAACAATTAAGCTGTACCATGAAGTAGAGCCCTTACTTGGAGAACAAATCAGATATTTTGACTTTTGTAGTCTGTATGCCTATTGCTTACAAAAAATGGAATACGGTTGTAAAAATGTTAAAGTTATCACACACAATTTTGATTATGCCCCAGACGCGTATTTTGGAATAATTAGTTGTCGAATCCTCCCCCCCCAGAAACCTCTACTTACCCGTTCTTCCATACCGTTTTAATAAAAAACTTTATTATCCTTTATGCGGAAGTTGTGTAATAAAATATGATGACAAATGTACCCATAGTATTGACGAACGAGCTATAACGGTAGTTTTACCTTCGGTGGAAATCTACTACTCTATAAAAGAATGTAACTACAAACTGTTAGAAATTTTCGAAGTGTACCACTATAGTATTACAACTAATTTTTTCAAACCATATATTGACATTTTTTTAGAGCAAAAGTTAAAAATTCAGGATTTCCACCCAATATTAAAACATATCAAGAGCAAAAAGAGTATTTAGACGCGATATACGAAGCTGATGGAGTAAGGTTAGAGCCTGAGGAAATTGTTGATAACCCATCCTTAAGAACTTCCGCGAAATTGGCGCAAAATTCGTTATATGGCAGAATGGCGTTAAGAATGGACAAATCATCAACTAAAATTATACATAGATACTCCCAATTAACCGAGATTATAGCAGACACATCGAATAAATTAACAGACTTTCATTTAATCAACAACGATGTTGCCATGGTAAGCTATAAAAAAAGTGAGCTAGCCCCAACATTTCGCAAAGGTTATGTTATTGTGGCTTCCTTTGTCACCAGTTACGGGCGTATTCATCTGCATAAGTTAATCAATAAGTTGGGAAAGCGTGTAATTTATTATGACACTGACGGAATAAAATTTACACATAAACCACACGAGTGGCTACCCCCCCTTGGTGGTAATTTAGGTGAACTTACGTGCGAGACTCCGAATTCATATATCACAAAATTCGTATCAACTGGACCAAAAAGCTACAGCTATAAAGTTGAAAATAATCGGACAATTATAAAACTTAAAGGAATAACTCTTACCAGGGAGAAGTCAGACATCATACATTTCGACGCCTTCAAACAAATGATTTTTGTGCCAAATACCGAGTTTAAGGTTAAAATTCCCTTTAACGTAATAAAAGATAAGTACAAAATGCTTTTACGTGTTGGCAACTTAAGTAAAACTTTCAAAAAGACTTTTTGTAAACGTGTGCTACAAGATAATATTTCTAGTGTCCCCTATGGTTATTTAGAATGTGAAAATGATGAATTGTAAAATAAAGTTGTCTTTTAATTATAAATCTAAAAAACATGTAACAAAAAAACTTGCAAAACAGGTGTCATTTAACCACATAGTTATCGTAAATGAAATCTCTTCCGAAAATCGAGTAAATACTTTATTTTTAAATAACCTAAGATTTAAACTTTTAACTTCCAAAATTGAATTTTTACTAAAAAACGGGAATTAATAATTTTTTTTTGGTGAAGGAGATATTATGATTTTATTTTTTATTCAAAATGTTATTTTTGTATGTTATTTTGAAACTTTATATAACTGGTGAAGGGATAGTTTTGATAAGAAACATATTATACTTTTAATAAAATAATTTTTTAAATTTAAAAATGTGTTTGTTTATTTTTTCATATATTCTATAAAATAGTCCATGCACTAACAAAATACGTAGTATGTTGTTTTTGTTTAAACAGTAATGGCTTATATAAAATTTTTTTCACCGTTTCGAATGATGGTGTCAGGCCCTACTATGTCGGGCAAATCATCATGGGCGAACTCACTAATTAGATGGAGGAATGAATTAATTGATAAACCTCCAATTAAAATTATTTATTGTTATTCGGTTTGGCAATCAGGTTACCACGATTTATCTCAGTTTTTAACCGATATAGAGTTTATTCAAGGACTTCCTCCAATGGACAGCGAGTTCTGGGAATCAAATAGAAATTCTTTACTTATTATTGATGACTTAGCAGAAGAACTTTACAAAAATGATCAAATTGCTAAATTGGTTACCGTAGACAGTCATCATTATGAAATTTCAGTCGTATTAATCTCACAAACCCTATTTCCTCGAGGCAAACAATCTCGTTTAATCTCTCTTAATATGTCATATCTAAATCTGTTTAAATCTCCTCGAGATCTAAGTCAAATCCAATATCTGGCCAATCAAATATCTCCAAATAATACAAAAATAATTAAAATAGCCTACGATATGGCTACTGGAGAACCTTACAATTCACTATTTATAGACACATCTGTCTCTACTCCAGATAGCTTACGATTAAGATCGTACACATTTAATCAAAACGGACCACAAATGGTAGTTTATTCCAATAATAAATAATTTCCTATATTATTATCAAGTTCATTAAAGAAAATGGCACCAAAAAAGACAGTACGTAAAAAAACGACTCCTATTGCAAATCCCTCTGACAGGTTTAAAACACACTATCCATATTTAAATTTATTGTATAAATCTAAAGGAGGGATACGTAAAAATTTATTAGCTAACAGTTCTCCAACGCAATTAAAAGCCTTACAGACCGTTTGCAAAAACTTGAAAGGGGGTGGAATTATATTATCTAAAGCCAAAAAAAAACAACTTTCTAAATATAAAAAAACAATACGGTTCTTAGCCAGTCCGAAAATTTCGCAAAAAAAGAAGCGTGCTCTAATAATTCAAAAAGGTACGGGATTCTTTATACCGGCATTATTAGGCTCTATTGTTCCTTTAATTGCCAATTTATTCAATAAAAGATAAAATGAAAAAAATGATTTTAGTTCCCGCATCGAGTGTCGGACAAATATCTCAAGAAAATAAACAGCTTGTTTCTCCCCAGGAAACGTATTATAACTTATTAGATAATGAGAAGCAAAATATATTAACTTCTAATTTAAACAGCCGCTCTAAATTACGAGAATTTCTAAAAATACTGAGCGAGGCCCGGGAAATGAGGAAAGCGATACCGGTACCTAAGGTTGAAATTACAAACTTTCAAGCCCCCGTACCTGTTGCTCCATTAAATTCCCCGTTCACCTCGCAAATTTATTCACCCTTCAAAACGCCCGAGGGAGTTAACGCTGGCGACGCTGCGGAGCGGCGTTTAAATACTATGACACGCAAAATGAAAGAATATCTCAGCGAGAGAGAAAACGAGCAGAGTAGAAAATTCCCGAGTCTCTTAAAAAATGTAGAATCTTGGAAGAGAAAAGCATCTACGCTGATTGTTAAGCAACAAAAGACAATTACCGATGTTAGAATGCATAAACGATTAAATCGAGAAAATGAAATATTTGAAGAATACTTAGAAAATACCGATATTGGAAGTCAATTAAGCCAGGAAGATGATTGGGATCGAGAGCTGTCTTTGGAGGAGGGTGCTGTCGGTGGTGTTTCAATATCGCCGCAAAAACAATTAAAATTACCATCCCCCAAAAAATCGCCAAGGCCCAAAAGACAGACCCGCCCTCCTTCTCGTTGGCAAGAATAATAAAAATGTGTAAAAATAATTATGTGTAAAATAAATAAACATTTTTTTATTTTAAACAAATTGATTTATTTCGTTTCCACTCTTTCATCAAATGAATACATATATTCAACAACGCTAAGCTATCATTTCTTTTTAAATCGAAATTATACAATTCGTTAATTATTTTACTGTAAGAAATCCCCACACATCTCGAGGTCATAAAATAAATTACATAAGGTCCGCAGTTTTGGCTTTTATTTGATTGAAATTTATGAGTATTGTGTCGAATACGCTTACTATATCGTTCTAGCAAAAATCCATAGTCACGATGTGATCTTCCTAGAGAACAAAAAAAATCCAGAGTGTCGCCCGATTTGTAAACAGCCGTCCAATGAGACCCTGGAAGCGTATCAGGATCGGTGTTGATTACGAAACAATATGATTTTTTTTTAATTGGAACTTTTGGTAATCTATTAGCGGGAAACACTCCGATGAATTTATCTCTCGAGCGGGGGTCACACTTAAGTATAGCTTGGATTTGATTAGTGTTCATCTTTCACGTTACTGTCAAAATGCATAATTTCTCATATTGATCTTTTGTTAAGTTGATTCCCCTGATAGATGGTTTCAAACTCCCGTCTTCTTTTTTAAAATGTCGCACGTCGAAAGTTTCGTTACATTTTACGAGGTATGTATCTCTTCCTAGATCGTAGGCTTTGTCGCAAACTCCAATATCTAAGCTGTATTCGGGACTTCTTTTTTTAAATTTCATCGCGGATGATACTATTGTTGCGCTCACGCCAAATATTACAATCGCGAGACCCAGGAGAATGTGTACTTCACCCATGGTTAACAAAATGTTGAATAAAGATTTTAGCGCTCTACACTTGAATTTTAACTATTTCTTGAGCGTAAAAAGCTCCTTTAATTATATTGCCGGTTAAATCTTTCACAATATACATACAGGGATCTCTCGTAATTACTCTATGAATTTCAAATATTTCGGCTGTAAACGTTCCCTTGTATGCTTTATCAAATGTTGTTTTTGCAACGGCTAATCGAACTTTATCCCCAATTTTTAAACTTGACTTCCCAATCATACTAAGTTTGCCATAGTTTTTTTCCCAAATTGCCGATTCATTGTTTTTATTGACATCTTTAGGGGCGATTCCCGTTGTTGAATGTTTTCGAGCGTTATAAGATTTTGCAATTAATGGTAGTTTATTAAGATAGTGTAAATCGCCGGTCTTGGTAATTATTTTAAAAAATTTAGATTTTACCGTGCGAACGAGTCTCTCAACCATAGAAGCTTTTTTCTCGGAGTACGTGAGGTAATGGTGGATGTTATAACGCTTTAAGAGAGCGCGAAATGGGGCGTTTCGAAATTCTGTCCCTGCGTCGGTACATAAATTAAGGGGTACCCGTTTTTTGAAAATCTCTCTAAAGGCCTTCACAATCTCGCTCGAGGTTTTATTTTTAATTGGCAGAATAAAAGCGAATTTGCTTAAGATATCCTGAACTAATAACGTATAGCGGTAATTTTTATTAAAAGTTTGTAAAATAGGGAGGTCTAATAAATCGGCCATAAATGTCTCGTCAATAGTTGTTACATATAATTTGTTACGTTTAAAATTTAATCTCCTAGCTCTGTGTTGTGTGTAGGTTGGTTGTTTACTGAGAAAATTTTTAATTTCTTTTTCCGAAATTTTGGGAAATTTTTTTCTTAAAGTAACACTGTCAGAATAACTGTATGGGCTTTCAACATCGTAATAAACTTTACTAAATTGTTTGTCTGTTTTTGACAACACCATCTTTAAATGTGTGAATAGAAATAATAAAAACAAACTATAGTAAAAGTTTTTATTTTAATAAATTAAATCACATTTTAAGTTTGAAACATTTTGTACAATATCAAAATATAATTGACTTTCTACTATTAAGGGATCAAGACCAAATTCCTTTTGGAATCTTACAACAATATGATCGTAGTTTAATTGGGGGATAGCTATTAATATCATATTTTCCACTCGGTCTTCAAAATTTGTGCTAAATCCTAGTTTACAAGAGACATCGTGAGCAATCGAAGATTTACAATGCGGATTCTCACAATTTTCGGTAATTTCAAACATTTTATCCGTAAGCTCATGTACAATTATGTCACGCATAATATTTTTTGCCGACAAAATTAAATTAATCTCCTGATCAATTGTATGTTTACAATGTTATAATCTTTTCCACCCTGCTTGGTTGAGATTAAAACCATAATTTGTTGAATTAAAAAGATGATACAAATGGTTTTTTCCTCTGGCACAAGCGCGTACATCCACGAGTTTTTCCTTTTGTCCCTTGAAACAGTCGATTTTTATCTTTGAACATTCAAGAGGAAGCCAGGTGTGAAAACAAGCAACTTGGTCTTCAAAAAAATCAGTCATTTCCTTTTCGAATGTGAATAGAGATTGCCAGGCTTCCAAATTCAGTTCAAATTCGGCGCAAGTGTCTAGTCGGTAAATTTTGATGGATGGATTTACATAACCTAGCACCGTTACTTCTTGTTTGGGTGAGAGACTGTGAGTTCGAGACATCTTTACCACTACGATTTCGCGAAACAACTAACCAATCTTTGCCCTCGTTGATTGATTTTATTCCGTAATATACGTAACTTGACGCTCTTGGTTAATGACAAATCGGTTTTCGTATTCTCCAATAATAATTATGTTTTGAATATTAGTTAAGGGGGAAGAAAACTTCATTACCATCCGTAAACTACCATTTCGTTGAATTGAGAGGTTGTTAGAGTTTGCCGAGGAATCGTAAGTTAAATCAAACGCGAATAATGTATTACCGTTTTTATAATTTTCGTAATCAATACAATTACCAGAGTTATTTCCGATTAAATCCATTGCCGAGAATAGTGAATAATACGACCTAGTGTAGAGGTTTTTATTAAAATCTGGAGTTAGAGCAGTTTCTGGTATATTCTGGTCGTCTAATGAAAGTTGTAAGAACGAGAGATTATTATGGTTAAATTGAAAGGGATTTTCTCTACTAGATCCATTGTAAGTAGAATTATTTACCATTCCGATTATTACACGATTTGGAATTTTACCTAAAAAAATATTTAACTTCACGAAATCGCTCGCGCCTGCTGAAATTGTCAGAGTTTTAACAACAGTTTGTGTTAGATCGTACAAAGCTCTCTGTTTGTGCAATATAGCATTATGTGCCAGCTGTAGATCTGGATTTACGAGAATATGTTTAGCAGTAAGAACCGCTTCTTCGATAATCAATCTATATTTGATATTAACATCTTCTTGTGAAATAATTATAAATTCATCGGAATTTTTCAAGAGTCGAATTCTTAAATTCACTTTGTTTAAAAGAAATTTGTCTATTTTACAAGAATCTACATGAAGTCTTCCCATATATTCACAAAGTTTCGATCCAGCAATATCTTTACTTCTTTTTAAAATTCCATTGTTTTTTTTTATCTTTATGAATATCGTTAAACGCTAGCGTTGGGTCGCAAAACCCGTCTTCGTAATAACCCTCGGCGGTTTTGTAAGATTGTTTGGCGCCTTTATCAAAATTTAAAACTGTTGCTAAATATGCTAAATATGGGTAGCAGTTGTTGCTAGATTGTACTAAAGTCTCATTCATAAACACGTCTATTTGGCTAAAAATAGAATGCAGTGGAAGATTACATAGTGATACTTTTTTTTCGGCTGCTGGAATATCTATTAAAACACCGCTTTGTTCTTTTTTAACCCGAATTCGAATTTTAAGCATCAAGTTTGACATGTCAATATAATAATCTCCCCCGGGGATAGAAAAATCAATCTGTGTAGCATTAGACAAGGGAGCTATAGGGAAATAGTCTACAAATTTATTTCCCTCAATATTACCATTAATCAGGGGTTCGTTAAAAAGCTCCAACTCTGAACACATAGATTCAAATTGAGGCATAATGCTTTAGTCAAGAAAATCGGTTTTTGTTCTCTTGCGTTTTCTTTGCTTATTGCGTAATTTTGATTGGCGCTTCTTTACTCTCCGAGCTCCAGAGCCTTTCTGTGTATTTAATATGGTATCACCGAGACTATTTAAATGATTTGTTCCAGCAATTTTACTATTTTTTTTTAACGACTCCTTAAAATTTTGACCTGCAGCAACATCGTCCATAATTCTCTTCCCCATAACCAATCCTTGAATACCGAGTGATTTAGCTACGGGTCGAAAAAGAGGTGTTACGAATCTTGCTAAACTTTTAAAAATTGACCCAAATCCACGACCAGTCAGATATTGGCTTCCTCGAAAGATGTTATATCCGCGTCCTGTTTGAACATAATGATGATAGTATCTTTCCATGATGAGCTTGTTTTAAGTGTACTTTAGACTAAGCATCCAGTCTTTTAAATATTAATTTAATAATAGTCTTGCCTGTTTTATATGGCAGGAGTTCACCGTAATTCGACCTTAAAGAAATTTCTATAGTTTGTATTTGATCGTAGAGAACTGGAAAATAGTCTAAAAAATGAAATCTTTCAACCTGTGCTCGATTTTTATTTTCGTTTAATTTGATAATTCTCAGCAGGGGCGTATTAGTGTGGCCTGTAATTATAGGTTGTATAATATTTGTATAGACATAAATTCCGGATATTCCGTGGTTGAGATCTGCGGGGTACATACCTATTTCGTTAAAAAGAGGTCTTTCAATTTGATTGTTTGAAAAACCTAACATTCGCCCGAGTTTGGGGTTATCTATTGGAAAGGTTAAAAAACTGTTTCCACCCAAACCTTTAACTGAAACTGTTGAATCTGAATTAAAATTAAACTCGAATTTAGCCCAACTCTGATGTGGCAATGCTTGTTTCATCGCTAATAAAATGTCATCAATAGTGTGGTAAACACCAGTTGGGATTCGACAATGGAATTTGTCTACAATATTTAGTTTATTATTTTTACCATGTTCGTAATTGTGGAAATCAATATCGCGTTTTTGTCGTCGACTATTCTCAACTCTGTTTAAATCGTTTCGAAAAATTATAAAATTAGCCGTATTATCTAATTCTAATCTAATTTGAAGTGGGTCTAATGCTTTGCTTTTATAAACTGAGGATATATAATCTACTTTGTACTCAATTTGTAAGAGGTCTGCTAGAAGACCGAATATTTTAATTTCCAACCCACTCATTAATTCAATTTGAAAATAATAATTTCCATTTTCTTTGAAAATAAAAAATCCAGCCTTAAGTGAGATATGCGAATCAAAATATTTTTGAAGTTCATTCAAAATTTTGAAATGAAAAGATAACGGTATAAAATTCCCGCTTAAATCCTTATCAGACTCGTAATAGTTACGTTCAAACGTATAACTGTCATTTTCCCAGTTAGGGTGTTCAATTGGAAAATTTTTATTGTACCTAAAATCTATAACAGATTCCTCATCTGACATAAATGTTTCCTCATACACCTTTAAAGGATTTTTACTGCTAATTACACCATTTTGAAATTCTGGCGCGTTTATATTAAAAATATTTGCTAATCTCCCCGTGAAGGCCATCTGTAGATCTCTAGGGAATGAAATTCTTAAGTAATGACCTCGATTTATTTCTTCTATTGCGTAACTAATTTCGTACCGATTCAAAGGGGGAAAGTTAGTCGCCTGTTGAATCTCGTTTTTTAATTGCCTATGCAAAGATAATGGGATAATATTTCCAAAATCATCTCTCTCACCTTCAAATAAAAAAGGTTGGATTATTGATACGGAGTAAAAAGCCCAATCTTCCTGCTCAAATTGCGGTATTTTTGTAGTCTCAATACGTATGTCGATAAAATTGTTACGGGAATTAAAAGTAATATTATTTAAATTATTTAACGGTCCAAATTTTTGATTACCCGTAAAATAAGTGTCTGTTGGAATTTTAAAAAGATCTGCTAATGGATTTTGAAATTTAATTTCCATCCCTACCGGTATTTCTAAATTAAAATATAAATTATCTTCATCATCGGAAGATATCGCTGTTTTTAATCCATCAAACTGTCTTGGTTTACATCGTTCTAATAAATCACGTATAATTAAGTGTAATGTGAACGGTTGAATTTCATTATTATATTGTCTTTCTCCCTCATATCTGCCCGCCTCAAAAACAATCGCGTAATTATTCCATTGTATTTGTTTAATAACAGGCTGAGATGGTAGATTAATGGGTATTGGGAGATAACTTGGTAGATTATTTTCTTCGGAAGGATTTAAAACTTCTGGTTGGTTGACGTCTCCATTAATATTTGGAATTAAAGGTTCTGTTGGTAAAATGTTGTTTAGATTTTCTTCTGGTTTCAAATTTGACTTTTCTTCTAAATTTGTTTTTGGTTCAAGTTTTGGTTTTTCCTCTTGTTTCACTTCTGGTTTTAGTTTCGGTTTCTTGTTAATTTTTGTTTTTTCCTCCTGGGTTGTGATTGTATTTCTTCCACGGGAATTTGTCGTGGTAAATATTTTTGTTGATATTTATTCACAAATAACGCTTTTTTAATTCGTACTTCGATAAAATTTGTTGCGTAAGTTAAAGAAATAGTTTTGGCGTGATTCGAGAGAGGATAATTAGAAAGATAATCACTGTCGACAAAATCATTTTCTCGAAATTCCAGAACAGACGCTAGAGGCGATGCTTGAGGTATTCTTACTTGTACATCTTTTTGTAACTGTATTTTTAATTTTGAACTGTCTTCGTTTTCATCTGCTTTTACCGTATCCATATGTATTTTTCCTTTAAGTGTTTGATTGGCCTCTATAGTTTTAGCAAACTCGTTGAGTATATTATTTTGAAGAGATGTTGGAATATTATTCTTATTTCGGTCTAGATCACCCTCGTAACGTTTGGGTGGAATTTCAATTTTAATATAATCCCATTGATTTTCTTCGGGTGAAATAACATCTGACACGTGCCCTACTTGGAAATGCGAATACTCATTTGTTATATTCGAATAAGTTTCAGAAAGAATTATTTCTGCTAATGCACAAGCCCATTTTTCATTGTTAAAATTTAATGGTTTTGATAATTGTACTTTAAAGCTAGAAGGTGTATTTTCCGGGTAAATATCGGGTGATGCGTTCGAAGGTAGAAATACTACGAAACTTGACATCTTTATAATGACAGTTTCAGTTGGGCGACATCTCGTTTTATACTAATAAAAGATTTAGCGTGATAGATCGAAAGGATTGGGATTTGAACTTGAGACTGTTTGAATATCATCCTGCAACGCTACCGATCTACAACGCTAAACCTTAACATGAAAGAGTTAAAATATCTATTTTACGTAGGAAAAATAACTACAATATATTAGAAAAACATATTTATTCACATATTTTCAATCATTTGACAAGTTTGTTCAAGATTTTCCAAAACCTCAATGGGTGTTTCAACTTGATTAAGAGTTAAAATTTGATTATTTTTACAATATTCTTGAAAAAAAATAATAGCTTCCATCTGCTCATCAGATGGCATGACAAAGTCCGGTGGAAATACAATATTTGATTTCATTGTTGAATTTAAAGTTTCTTCGGACTTAATACCAGTTGTCTTTTTTACGATGAATTTTCTTTGGAGTTCCAGTACCATTAACAAACTTGTCTAGCCATTCTTGATTTTTTACGTTAAACTCGTTCAAATAATCAATAATTTGATCGTCTAATATTTCTTCTTTGGTTGTATATTCTGGTTTCTTTGAATGAAGACAATCGCAAACATCAATACGAATTTGATTTTTACTACTCGATAAGTGATCCATCAAGTGTTGCTTAAAAATTGTCTTGTCAAGATATTGTTCTTGACAAATCCAGCATTTAACACTAAAGTTTAAATTATCAAAGAAATTAAAAGCGTGTTTGCGACATGCTTCCTCGTAATAACAAGGATTCTCGGTAGGAGATTTGCATATAACATCTGGTTTTCCCATAAATAACTTCATTTTTTTAACCTTTAAAGAGCTCGATTTTTGAGACGTCTTACGCTTACACATATCCTTTGACTTTTAAATGTAAAAACAATTATTATTTATAGAAATAGCTACTATCTCAAGTTTATATTCGTTTATTAGTTGTTTAAAGTATTTTGGGTGGGGCCAAAACCGCCAAGGATATAAAGCGAAGGTCGCGAATACGTTTCCCCATCTCGCAAATAACTAATTAGCATTTTAAACGGCGAGAAAACGAAAAAACGAAAAAAACGATATCAAAAGTAAATTAACATAAGTATTTGGTGGGGTCACATATTACCGCCGATATCTCGGTTCGGCCTTGTCCGATCGTGACCAAACTTGTTTGGAGTATAGACCGAGGCTTAGTGGTTGTGGACAGGTGTCAGGCGTCGAGGTCAAAGATCATCTTCAAGGTGAAATTTGAGATTGAAAATATTTTTTTCAATTTTTCCAAGGACAAAAATTTTTGTTTTTGGAAAATATTTTGGGGGTGTCTTGGGGGGGTTATGGCGGCCATCTTGGCGGCCATCTTGGGATGCTAAGTTTGCACGTTACAGATCAAAGATGCTCATAAAATCGTTGGCTTAATACGCCACATATAAGGGCTTGGAGGTTTTAATCTCTGCGGCTTTCGCAGAGAATAGTTCAGGTTTTGGCTAATAGATGTCGGGAGCTATTTAAAATTGGCGGGGTGTATTGTTGAATGGTTTTTTGCCTGGAGATATTGTTTTTAACATCACTACCAGACAGGGTGTCCTCGATTATAGTCCATATAATACATTTTTCCTAATTTACTTGAGAGTTTATTGGAAACATTCAACAATTTCCCATCTAAATTAACCCAATTTAAAAATACTTTTTTGTTTATATAATTATTATTTCATAGATTATCTGATTTATTTAAATAAATATTCATACATTTTTACATTATTTATTTGGATTATTAGCATTTGCAAAAATTGTATTAAACTTGCTCACAATTATTGTCTTAATCAAGCAAAGAGCGTTTGATAGTTTTTTCCGTGACGCATTTTTATGTTGAAAATTATAAATCAGATATTACCGATAACCTTTGATTAATTCATTATCTTGTAAATGTAATAACCGCTTACATAAAAATTACAAAATGAGGGCAAAATATAATTATTGGACCCAGTGGGAAATCAGTCCTTTGACTAAACTGGATATTCGAATAAAGCCTAATTATTATATTAATATTATTCGTCGTGGTACTTTCTGCAAAAAAAATAACATTTCATTCAACAAAGCACTCCAAACCAGTAAGTTTATCTTTTCTACATATAAAATTAAGGTTTGAGTCTATTTGATCAATTCCCAAATGATCGAACGGGTCCCATTTGATCGAATTTCCATTTGATCGAATTGTTCTTGATCGAATGGCATTTGATCGAACGAAATTTGATCGAAAGCTACTGTAGGGTAAAACTACTAGTTTTTGGGAGTAAATCGAAAAGGCAACATCTAGTCAGAATGAGATACAGTAGACTCTATGAATAATAATTATTTCGTTAAACTGTACTAAAGAAAAATAATATACAGAAAAAAACCTGAGCGCAGTGACGTAAAAACAAAATATTATCTCGGACATAATTAATAGAAAGACCTATTAAAAAAACGAACTCTGTACCTAATTTTTAGCAATAGAAGGGCCGTGAAAGTGGTCAGACCCTTCGTATACAACGGTGCATACGCGCGTACATCAACCTAACCTAACCTAACCTACCCTAACCTGACCCTATTTATATATATTCAAAACAACGGGCCGTTATCGTCGATGTCATAAAAAATTCCATCATATAGTGTATAAAGTAAAAATATCTTCATCTTTGTGGCTTAATACAGTTATATCAATGAATTATTCCATCATTATTCCTTCTGCACTTCATATTGAAATTCGGTTAAATAAAAACATACCAACTGGTACTATAAATACTTTTGAATTCGATCAAATAGTATTCGATCATTTGAAGGTTCGATCTTATGAAACAAATGACAAATGGGATTCGATCAAATGGAATTTCGATCAATTGCAACGTATAATGATCGACCGTCGATCACATATATTTTGATCAAATGGACCAACACCAAAATTAAAGGAAGAATGTATTAATATTTAATATAAATTCTTCACAATCGCTTTCATCACAGCACTTTGAGATATTGTGTATTTTATTAATTGTTATTTACTAGTACTTAAAAAAGTAGCGTGAAAATGGTAGTAGACGCTTAGAGAACCCTTTTTGACCACTCTGTTGCATGATTGTCATTATCTTTGAACGTGAACCTCTGAATTTCCCGCACGGAGATCTTAATATATTTTCATAAACAAATGGAACATTTGTTTGTTGCTATAAAAGTGATTACCAACAACCAACCATTTTCTTTTATCAGCAAAAATCAGTGCAATATGAGGTTTCACCTTCCCGCCCACCACAGTTTAACTAGTAACCCGGGTGGCAAAACTTAAGCAGACGATTAGTTATCCCTACGTAGAGAGCGCGATTTTAGGGTAAGAGTTGAATTTATCGTTGATAAGTCCAAATAATTGAGAAGCGTCTTGATAGACAACCGAGTCTTCGAATACTGTTTCGCAAGAACTTCAAAGAACGTTAATATAATCAGTGCGTGGTCTTTATGACCAATATTGCTATAAATAGGCTTGCAAGCAACGATGAAACCTTTGACGTTCCAACACAACACTCAACAAACGTATCTATCGCGAATTTAATGGTACTATTCCGGAGATACAAGTTCTTAAATAAATATCTTCAGCGGGGCTATGTAGCTAGCCGGGAACCTTCATTAGGTACAGTTTTTCTAGTCTGGGTGAAAAAAAAACCTAATGGCGTTTCATACTCGATAGTCACTTGTCCTGGGGGATAGTAACCTCAGTTTCCAGAAAATTTTATAAAATAAAAGTTTTTTTTTTTCAATTTTTTAAATCCCAGCGTAAGTCGCAACTGTTACTGAAAAAGCCTTTTATCCTTCTACAATACGTCTGAGAATGAGGTAAACACGAAACACTTTGTGATTCTAGAATGTATTAAAGGTGACGAATAATATCTGGTATACATGAAACATTTTTTATTCAGAAGTTTAGGAAGGTGGATAAAAATATATGAAATTCAAGAAAATATTTGCCACATTTATTAAATTCTACAATTACAAACAATGTCTAGAATTCATGAAACATTTTGTAATTGTAGAAGGTTTTAAATGTGACGAATAAAATCTGGTATTCTTAAAACATTTTTAAATTTATAATTTAACAAAGGATGTTAGTAATATATTCGATAAACGAAACATTTGATAATTGATTAATCAATCAAGGTGGCGAATAATATCTTAGATTCCCGAAACATTTTGTAATTGACATATAAATCAAGATGGCAAATATATCTGGTATACTCGAAACATTTGTAATTGATAATTAAATAAGGTGTCGAATAATATCTGGTATTTACAAGAAACATTTTGTAATTGAGCATTTGATAAAGGTGGCGGATAATATCTGGTATTTAAAATAAACATTTTGTTATTGAAGTATGTAATAAAGGGGTACGTAACGATCGTCAAAAACATCGATGAGTGACCGTTGCCAACATTTTGTTAGTATTTTTTGCGTTCCCGATTTGACGTCACGATGAGCATCCGATGCTCATCAAAAAAAAGCATCTCAGAGATAAGGTTTTATTGATGTCTTGACATCAAACGCGTCGGTGTTTACAGTTAAGCTGGCGGATGAGTTAAAATTATACAACTGTAGTTTTAATCAACAATCCTACTGGTTTGGTCAAAGGCCAAACATCTAATTGGAATGCCTCAGGTACTACAATGGCCATTTTCGCTTTTAATAAAAGACTGATCGTTGCAACAATACATAATATTGTCGTCAACAATTTCGTCATTTACCAACTCATTAATTATTGAAAATAATATTTTTCACTTCCTCTGATTTTTGGGCCTTGTTAAATCTATAGCCGCCATCTTTAAAAACAGTGCTGACTAGAAATAACACCGTTCAGTAACTTCCTACGTCACTATGACGAAAAGAGCTAATACAGCAAACATCAAATAAAAACCAATCTTTCCAAGATTTGCGTTACTGAACGTACCCAAGGTGACAAATAATATCTGGTATACGTGAGACATTTGGTATTTTTCGAATGTTATAAATGTGGCGAAACATTGGCCATTTAAATAAATTACTGGCCATTCTGATAACGCCCTATTCCAGTAACTTGTTATTTCGAGTACTCACTATTTCCGTCATTTGTTATTCCGATTTCCGATAATTACGGTTTCCAACTTTTGTGGAATGAAAGATATAACGCGTTTCTCCAATATCTGACTTTACATGGTACGCACTGTTCTGGCTGCCCTAAATAGAGGCATCGTTCAAAAAAGCGTCCGTTTAGTAATGATGTATCTTGTGAAATTCATCTAAGAGGCACCTGACCAAGTGACATCCTCTTTGTGACATCGTTGTTAGCGAAACAGGCCTAAGTAACGTTGTACCTAATGATATCGTTTCAAACTACAGCCCTCTAGAGGTATAGTAACTACTGATATCCCTTAGCTACATCGGACCTAGGAACCTCTACCTTCTAAACAGCAGCATTAGCGATATTGGTAAAAGTTCCTTTCTCTGTGGTTAAATTTGACCTAGTTACATCGCATTTCTGAAATCATAACAAATGCCATGCATCTTAGATATTACCACCCTTTTGGATATCCTCCTAAATATCAAAACTTAAGTCATCTTCTAAAACAACATTGTTTCTAATCGAAACTAATTACCTTGTTAGTGACATCGTAGCTAGCCACATATTTATTATTGACAATGTTGTCATAAAATGTAAAGCCAATAATCATCTTTGCAGCGTGTTTAAATCGTTCTTATGTTAAGAGTTCTGTTAGCTTTAATTAAGCTACAATCAGTGACTTTTAAAGCCATTTATTTAGGTGGCTCGTCATTTTTATATTGGAAACAAAATAACCAAAGAACCAAATTATTTAAAATGCAATTTTCAAAACGCCATAGCCTAAACAATTCAAATCAACTAAAAATATATGGGTTAAATATGTTTAAAAAAAAGTGTTCCTTAGATTTAAAGGTCGTTAAAACAGCGATAAGAGAAGAGTAAACATACAAAACTGAATACAAATCGATTTGTAATAGCTATAAATCCCATATAATTCGAAAAATTATGATTCAGTGCATTGTTTAAAAAACTTACGTAAATTTCAAACGGCGATTTTTGATAAATTCAGATTTGAATACATCCTAAACGTTTGTGTGAAAAGGCGATTGGGATAAGCAGATTGAATCGAAAACTATTTGCCAACATTCTTGCAATTTATATCGACATTTTGTTCTCCTTTTCTCAAAAAAAAAGATGAAGCAATTCACCACTTAAATATTTTATCCAAAATTTTTCGGTCGATTACGAGACAGAAGGCGAATTCGACGACAATAGCCACCAAGGAAAATAAAATCCCTACAAACCACACTTCCAAGATGGGCGCCAGAAAGTGGAGAGACGTCTGTTGAGGTGGAATATTTGAGTTGTCTCGGTGCAAAAATTTAGTGTTAGTAAACTCTTCTTTTAAATCGTATGGCCGTATCTGTCTTGTCTCCACATAGCTCAAAACTCTAAAGAGTAGTCATTATTAAAAACTACGATTACGAATATCTAAGGCGTTATAGAAAAGTATTATAACGATAAAAACCAGAGCTTGAAATGGTATAACCTGATCATAAAATCAATTAGTAACAAGGGTAAGTAGACACTCTAGCGTATCATCCAACGGATGATATTGATTATTCTTTTCAACGATAAAATATTAATTGGGTTTTTGAATAATTGGCATTTTGGAAACCAAATAGAGCCAATTATTTTACATTTGAAGTATTATACAGTATTTAATCACTTTTTGGCTTAACTTTTTTTCATTTTAAAACCTCTAGATAATTCAAATTTTGAAATAAACGAAGAAATCTTAAACATTTATTGAAATATAATACTGTATCGCGGAAGTTCGTCTGCTTTCGGATTTTCATAACACTCTTTCACAGCAAGGATTGCCATCTATGTTTACGTTTTAAGATTAAAATAAAAGGACAAATGAAGCTTCAAATTATGCGATGATATAAAAAGGGGCCTTAATACTCTGGTTTGTACTCACCGAAAATCAACTGCCTCCTTCAGCCACTGTGGCAGGTTTGCGGAGAGAACCACGAAACTTGGCAATTCAAAATACTTCTTTTGTCCCTTGTAAAAACTCCGACAGCGCTCGGCTTCAAAATTTTCGATCCAAAAGGAAAATTCAGATTCGGTTGCGAAGATGGCCACCTCACGAGAGAAAAAAGTTCGTCTCCCCATACAGGCCTTAGCGCTCTCTCAAATAACTGTAATGTTTATGTGCCCTGTAGAAACGATAATCATTTCAGATCTTTAGTTTCGTCAATCATGATTTGGTAGTGCTGAGACTCCATAAATGTAACATGAAATTAAAATATAACTTCAAAGGAAATTTTGTATTGCATATTTCGAATATATAATTAATTTCAAAGATAGATTTCGAGTAGGCCTTTAAAATGATTATAAAATGCTTTGAAATTTCGGAAAAGCTATTGTGACTTAGCAAAATATAAATAGATACGAAAGTCAATTTTCTTAAATTAAAACACGTTGGCAAGCCAAAATAAACCTCTCCTCTTAAGAGTTTGTTCATGGAGAATTAACAGGAGGGCCGACTCAGCCTATGGATTAAGTAAGTTTATTTTGAACGGAGATGCTTGCGTGACCTAGCTGTCGTTCTGTACTAAATAGAGCGCAAATTTAATTTCGTTCCGTTATTCCTAAATGGTTTGTCTATGATATTAATTATTTTCAATTTGAAGACGTGGGAGAACTTGGCTTATCTGTAAAAGATACACCTGCTAAAAAATGATTCGGTTCGAATCCTGGCAACGACGGTATTAAAAAATTAATCAATTAATTTTAATTTTAACAATAAAAATTAAAAATTTAACAGAACAAATTGACGTAAATATATTATATAATAAATAAACGTATAGTAAATATGTTCCCCAAAGATGTTTCTTTAAATATCGATGTAATATAAAACGAGGCAGTGGTTCTGTGGTAGAGCACTCGCTTGACCACCAAAAGGGCTCGAGTTCAAATCTCGGTCACCGCATTTGCTTTTATTCAATAGACAAGTAGCAACATTTGAAATCATCTACGAAGTAATTTAAATCGAACACGAAATCTCGTTATATTTAAATAAGAACCAAAATGTTAACTTATTTGAACTATTAATATACGCGTCCACTAGAGAAAGGTGTTACCGTTCCGCAAATGAGATAATGAATCTGATATCTTATCTCATTTGCGGAACGGTAACAGCCAAGCTTTTCTCTCTTCTTCCTTCCCCCTTTTTCCTCTCCCCATTCGCTGAACGGTAACAGCCAAGATTCTCTCTGCTCCTCCTTAATGAATCTGATATCTTATCTCATTTGCGGAACGGTAACAGCCAAGATTTTCTTTCTGCTTTCTTCCCCCTTTTTCCACTCCTCTCCCCATTCGCTGAACGCTAATCGCCTAGATTTTCTCTCTGCTTTTCCCCATTCCCCATTCTCCAGAATTTGTTTTAATCGCGCAGATTTCTGGAGGATGGAATTTACCCCTCTCTACTCTTACTCCTTCCCCTCCCTCGTTAACCATAATTTCCACTATCGCTTCCGAACCCCTTAATTTCTAATCTCTAGGCAATACGCAATTAAAAACAAGAAATATACATTTCCAATTTTATTTTACTTTTAATTACATGATAGCGTAAAACAGGTTCTAATATTTGACCGATAATATAAATAACGCGTTTTAATCGTATTTTATCAATATACCCATTCGCGATAAATCGCAGCAGTTTGCCAGAATTAGTTTTACCTCACCGAAATACTTCATGTACCCAAAATTGGACCGCAAATTGTTTCTTTTTAGGGGAATCTATATGGGAGTTTAACATTACATTAAAGCTAAAAGGTCTAGTTTGGGGTACTTTTGGTCCGAAATGGGGTACATAAGGCCGAAAATGGTGACTTTGGTCGTTTATAGGGTACATTTGGTCCCTTGTGGTCCATTTTTGGGTACATCAGAAATGCAGTTGGAAAAGCGAAGAGCCGTAATTTTCTCCACCCATCCCCAAATTTAAAGTTCTAACTTACGTATTTGTAGTGTCTAACAGCAGTATCGTCTGACATACGAGGGACAGTCACAAACGTCGTCTTCTTCAGGTACAGGTGAGAAGCTTTTATCGATGACAGTAGTTGCTTTTGGCGTAAGTGGAATGTTCCATTCTTGCGAGAGCTACTTTTTTCAGATGGTGAATTATTCCTAGCCGGACAGTTGGGAAAGAATCAAGCATGTTCCAATTCTGGTACGTCTCTTGATTTCCATCCTTCTAATACCCCATGGCATTTGTAGCATCTGACTGCGTCGTCTTGTTGAATATAGTAGAATCCAGCCTTCGCTAGTTGCTCCTTAGTGACGTGCGGATTTTTCCAGTGACGAAACGTTTCAAGTCGATACGCTTCAATTTCCATAGCTGATCTAGACCAAATACGTTCTATAGTTTCAAATGATACATTCTCTAAGCCTACATTTACCCCTAAGTCTACTAAACCTAATTTTATCAATATGGTTAAATTTCTACGCTAAAATTCTCAATATAAACGCTTTTTTCAATATGCAAATTGTTTTAAATATGTCTAAAAATATAGTCTATTACAAAGAAAAATAGTTACTTATTTACGGGTAGAAATCCTTTGTCGAGCTGTAGAAAAGACTGAGCGATTCGTCAGCAGGTCATTTCCCGTCAATGTGCCGAAGAGAAATGACGCGTGGAAGATTAATTTATTCCTATCTTGTTAAGAATAATTCATCACGTGATCTAAACTTCAAATAACCCTCAAATTCTATTGGCTGTTTCTCTCTGAGAGTTTAAACTGCCTCTAATGATTGACGGCACATATTAACCCACTTGAGTATTTGGAAAAAACCCTTTGCTACTCGAAGGAGAGTTTTGGAAATGCCACGTTGACGTAATCAAAATCGAGCTCTCACTTGAAAATGTTTACGGAAACAATCCTCTTGGAAAATTGAGTTACGTAGAAGATTGCTAAAAAATGGCTAAGTGTTATTTTTTTTTCAATAATAAGTCTTATTTTTTACATTTTAAAGTATTTATTCAGAGTGAAAAATCCCATGACTACACTGTCGGCATATCTTCAGTACTAGTGGAAAAAATCCATTGCTCAAAGTTCAGTTATCTTATTAAACATGCGCGTGCACAGAAAAATGAACGAGTCACGTGATAGTAACTTAATTTCTACGCTAATCTTACCCCTACTAGGCCTAATTTCTGTCTAATACATTTCCAATATATATATATATATAAAAGAATGCCTAAAAATTTCATTTTAAATATAATAAAAGAGCCTACCTGATTATTATTATTATTATTATTATAACTTACTTTTCAGCGTGACCTTCAATGACTATTCCCAATGCTAAGACTCATTATTGAGATAACGAAAACTGTAACTAAGAATTGATTCCCATGACTACACTGACGGCATATCTTAAGTACCAGTGGAAAAAAATCCATTGCTCAAAGTTCAGTTATCTTATTAATCGGGTGCGCGCGCACAGAAAATGAAAGTCACGTGAGAATCGGTACGTCACTGCAAATAGGGGAAGTGTCATCACTAGAGTTCTTTTATCAATATATTTAATTAAGGATTATTTCAAAGTTTAGATGGCGCCATGGTTCTCAAAGCAGTGATATTAAAAGATCTCAACGGGTGGAATTGGAGAAACGCTAAAAATATTCTCGACATATTCATTCTCCCTGAGTATAAATAAATACATTCTTGGCGTAGTAGTAGGATTTTAGGAAAAAAATAAATACGGAAAATCAATTATTTTATTTTAAAGGTTTTGTGATTTCCCACCAAACAATTTCAACATCTTCAATGAAGGCTAACTCATCAGGGGCATCTCAAAAATAATGTTTTTTCTTCAATATTGAACATTGCTTGTATTCCCCGTATCGGTTAATCTGAATACTACAAGAAAGAAAGAAATAAAAAGATATATATACTGAGCATTTTAGGTCAAACTAAGAAAAGATAATATTTTAAAATAAATTTCTAATAAAGTATAGAAAATGGAGAAATTCAAACATAAAAGTAAAACTTAGAAATAAGTTTTATGGTAATTAAAAATAATAACTATTTTTTACCTTCTAACCCAAAAAAAATATATTGGGATCATATCCTTCCGGTACTTTGGTCCAACTAAAAGTAAAAAACAGTATTATTAAATCTCACTCTACTTGAAAAAAAATCCAAGAGATTATTATTAAAATTCTTACCTCTTAAAACAATTTTCGAACGACATTTTGTTTTTTACGTTATACGCGTAGTTGTAGTGATCGTTTTATGAATTATTCATTTTCATTTCAGGGGTATTTATACATAAGGGCCATGTATCCTCGATAGTTAAGAAACAGTTTTGAATAAAAAAAAGATAATTAGAAGTCATAGGAGATCATCTCAGTGACGTCACGATGTTCGTTAGCAACGAAGTTACCAATCTTAGCCCTTAGCAACCACAGCGTATCGAGGCTAGCTTTTATAAACTAAAATTTACTTACCTTGATCTAAGCCTATACCCTAGGCCTAATTTTATCATTTTAAACGCATACTAATGATAAAGTTCATTACCAACAAATTGCTAAACTAGTATTTCATTTCATAATTATATACCAGTTGGAATTAAAAGGTATTAACTATTTTTGAAAATTAATAAAGATTTTATTAAAAAGAAAAAAGTCAATTTCAATTCCAATGAAAATAATTTTATTTTATTAAAACTGCAATCTGTAAATCGTTATTTACATTTTTTTGTGTTTGTTTTTCTAAGGGAAGTCTTCTGATCCCCCTTGACGAAGATGGTGCATTCAAAAGTTGGGCTGCCGAGATTTCGGCGACCGGAGCCTGAATAGGTGGGGTTACGAAGGCTGGAATCTCGACGACTAGACCCTGGACAGGTATGACTTCTGCGTCTTGAATCTCAATGACTTGAGCCAGGGTGGGTGGTGCTGAGGGGTGGACGACTGGTGCTGGATCCTGGTCTTGTAGTGCTGCGGACTGGGCGAGTGGTGCAGGGCCGTCTCCCCAGAACAGATTGAAAATTTCTTCGACCTCCTTCTCCTCTTCATCGGTTACACCCACAGTACGCTCTTCTATCTATCAATTGTATTAATGTCACTGAAAACCCTTATCGAGTTTGGAATTTGTTTAATTTAAACTCCCACTTAATGTAAAAATCAGTTTCAAAATATTAATTAGAGAGCAGTAATAGATTAAATTATAGATTTAATATTTTAGAACTGGACCTACCTTAACATATTTATGAGTTATAAATCCTGGGAATACTAACATGAGCAGCCAAATGAACATCTATATGTTTTTTTTGCATGGTTTGACTCCATGAATCTGCGGTACCAATTCTTATATTTCTTAACAACGATTTCCAGCATGCGAAAAGAAATTTTATCATTGCGTACTTTAAACCTCAACACCTGTTTGGTTACAGACATATCGACTTCGTTTTCCATGGCCGAGACTTCTTCTTTTTCGAGCTTAGACGACAGAGAGAGAGGGGTAGAAATTTCTTTTAACTTAATTAATCGAAGAGAGGGAGAGAGAATTGATAATTTTTATATTGGTTTATAGGCTTTTATACCAAAACTTGGTGTACTTGAGATGGAAGGATTTCCCAAGTTGTTAAATATGAAGGGGAGATGTTTTTGTGATTGTTTTTATTTATAAAATTGGTATTGAGATGATTGGAAACTGTTTTTAAATATATTTCTCAAGTTATGAAATGTGTTTATGAATTAGTATAAAAACCGATACTGCTCTCCAAATTTATTCATTCTTCTAGTCTCTCTAGAAACGTAGAAACAAAACTTGGTAAATATACTTTTCTCTCTCTTTTTTCTTGGTAGTATAATTTATGGTAGAATTAAAAATTAATACCATGAATTTAAAATTGAATTAATTTATGTAAAATTTGCCTTTTTTTCTATATTTTATTTTTTCTATTTGTATAGTAAAAGGACCATATTTCCATATATGTAAAATTTGCCTTTTTTCTATATTTTATTTTTTCTATTTGTATAGTAAATGGACCATATTTCCATAAAATTGGCATCCGGAGAAGAGTACGTCGGTACGACAACCGAATCTATGATTTGCTTTCATTGTGGCGAATGTACCGAAGAATTAACAGTAAGAGGCGGAGGACTCTTCTTTTGCTGGGGCAGAGAGTGCGAGCATTATCAAAGGAGTGTAATTTTTCGTCATGGTAATGTCTATACCAAACACATCCCCGGGCATCTGATAACGGATTTCCCGCCCCATCTCCGTTGTACGTACTGTGGAAGAAGAGGGTCAAAGAGCAGCCGACGACAGGAGGAGTGCGTGGAGTTCAATTTCATGGGATGCTGCCATTACCCTAAGCCTCCCAGAGACCGAACTGTAGTTCGTTTTATAAATAAATAAATAAATAAAATTGCTAATAATTTACAAATAAATGTCTATTGACTTTTCTTCATCCCATAATATAAGTTTATTCCTAAATTTTTAAGCTTATTACAATAAGATTTCTTTAAGAGAGAGAGAAAAAATTGCTTAAATTATTAAGTTAGGGTTATAAGTCAATATGATAACTTATATCCTGGGTATAATTTACTAAACTTCAATAACTTTGACTTGATAAAGTAGGTAATATATGATTCCATCTAAGTATACAAAAAATGCTTCAATCTTTCAATAACTTTATTTAAATTACATTGATTGTGAAAAGGCATAATTTAAGTATGCGAAGGATATAATTTACTAAACTTCAATAACTTTGACTTGATAAAGTAGGGTAATATATGGTTCCATCTAAGTATACAAAAAAATGCTTCAATCTTTCAATAACTTTATTTAAATTACATTGATTGTGAAAAGGCATAATTTAAGTATGCGACATCATTTAAACCATGCGAAATTAATTCGTTTATATCGAAGGGGGAATACCCTGTAAATTCAACCAAAAAATCTTTTTTTACACGATTCAAATAATCCTGGGAGATACGAAAGGTAGTATATAGATTTAAAAAATCACAAGGTTCACCTTGATTTTTCAATGGTTTATAAATACAATGAAATTTTTTGAGATTTTCGATCAATACATAAAACATTGTGTTTATAACTAATATATAATTGATTAGTATATTTAATTGTTCATCTATACAATCTTTAAAGTTATTCAAGGCTAACACCTGAGAACTACTAATAGAAAGGCTATAGGATAAGTTAGTATCATCCTCAAAATATTTTTGGGTAAAGGGTAGAATTGTCCACGAGAATTGACCCACCAAAGAAGAAACTTCAAAATTGTGATCAAAAGTACAGTCTGAATATGGTTCTACGTCAGGAACCGGAAGAGCAATTTTTTTCGTAGTTGAAGAACATAGACTAGCAATGACCAATGGCCTTTTCATCCAGAGGACCTTCCACGTTTTTAAGGAGAGGATAGTACTTTGGAGTCCGTTAGAGATGTACAACTGAGGTTCTTTGTTGAAAATTGATATTGTCACTTTCAGTCTTGAAGGAGAAAAAAAAGTCCTAGATACTTCAAACAAATATATATATATATATATATAAATTTATTGTTTTTTTTTAAACAAAAAATCACTAGATATGTCTGATTACAAACCGTTTTTAAATGTACGATTTACAGTAAAGGTTTCAGCCATAGTAGTAAACAATTCGCACTACTTGTCGAATAGTAGGAAACAGATAACTAAAGAAAAAAAATCCTACATAAATTAAAACAAATTTAAATTCATGGTATTAATTTTTAATTCTACCATAAATTATACTACAAGAAAAAAAGAGAGAGACAAGTATATTTACCAAGTTTGTTTCTTGAAAACTATTGAAGTTTTGTTTCTACGTTTCTAGAGAGACTAGAAGTATGAATAAATTTGGATAGCATTATCGGTTTTTATACTAATTCATAAACACATTTCATAACTTGATAAATATATTTAAAAAGTTTCCAATCATCTCAATACCAATTTTATAAATAAAAACAATCACAAAAACATATCCCCTTCATATTTAACAACTTGGGAAATCCTTCCATCTCAAGTACACCAAGTTTTGGTATAAAAGCCTATAAACCCATATAAAAATTATCAATTCTCTCTCTCTCTCTCTCTCTCTCTCTCTCTCTCTCTCTCTCTCTCTCTCTCTCTCTCTCTCTCTCTCTCTCTCTCTCTCTCTCTCTCTCTCTCTCTCTGTCGTCTAAGCTCGAAAAAGAAGAAGTCTCGGCCATGGAAAACGAAGTCGATATGTCTGTAACCAAACAGGTGTTGAGGTTTAAAGTACGCAATGATAAAATTTCTTTTCGCATGCTGGAAATCGTTGTTAAAAAATATAAGAATTGGTACCGCAGATCCATGGAGTCAAACCATGTAAAAAAACATATAGATGTTCATTTGGCTGCTCATGTTAGTATTCCCAGGATTTATAAAAGAATGGGCCCTCAAACTCATAAATACGTTAAGGTAGGTCCAGTTCTAAAATATTAAATCTATAATTTAATCTGTTACTGCTCTCTAATTAATATTTTTTAATTGATTTTTACATTAAGTGGGAGTTTAAATTAAACAAATTCCAAATTCGATAAGTGTTTTCAGTGAAATTAATACAATTGATAGATAGAAGAGCGTACTGTGGGTGTAACCGATGAAGAGGAGATGGAGGTCGAAGAAATTTTCAATCTGTTCTGGGGAGACGGCCCTGCACCACTCGCCCAGTCCGCAGCACTACAAGACCAGGATCCAGCACCAGTCGTCCACCCCTCAGCACCACCCACCCTGGCTCAAGTCATTGAGATTCAAGACGCAGAAGTCATACCTGTCCAGGGTCTAGTCGTCAAGATTCCAGCCTTCGTAACCCCACCAGTTCAGGCTCCGGTCGCCGAAATCTCGGCAGCCCAACTTTTGAATGCACCATCTACGTCAAGGGGGATCAGAAGACTTCCCTTAGAAAAAAACAAACACAAAAAAATGTAAATAACGATTTACAGATTGCAGTTTTAATAAAATAAAATTATTTTCATTGGAATTGGAATTGACTTTTTTCTTTTTAATAAAATCTTTATTAATTTTCAAAAATAGTCAATACCTTTTAATTCCAACTGGTATATTATTATGAAATGAAATACTAGTTTAGCAATTTGTTGGTAATGAACTTTATCATTAGTATGCGTTTAAAATGATAAAATTAGGCCTAGCGTATAGGTTTAGATCAAGGTTATAAATTTTAGTTTATAAAAGCTAGCCTCGATACGCTGTGGTTGCTAAGGGCTAAGATTGGTAACTTCGTTGCTAACGAACATCGTGACGTCACTGAGATCATCTCCTATGACTTCTAATTATCTTTTTTTATTCAAAACTATTTCTTAACTATCGAGGATACATGGCCCTTATGTATAAATACCCCTGTAATGAAAATGAATAATTCATAAAACGATCACTACAACTACGCGTATAACGTAAAAAACAAAATGTCCGTCGAAAATTGTTTTAAGAGGTAAGAATTTTAATAATAATCTCTTGGATTTTTTTCAAGTAGAGTGAGATTTAATAATACTGTTTTTTTACTTTTAGTTGGACCAAAGTACCGGAAGGATATGATCCCAATATATTTTTTTGGGTTAGAAGGTAAAAAATAGTTATTATTCTTAATTACCATAAAACTTATTTCTAAGTTTATCTTTTATGTTTGAGTTTCCCCATTTTCTATACTTTATTAGAAATTTATTTTAAAATAATATCTTTTATTAGTTTGACCTAAAATGCTCAGTATATATCTATTTTTCTTTCTTTCTTTCATGTAGTATTCAGATTAACCGATACGGGGAATACAAGCAATGTTCAATATTGAAGAAAAAACATTATTATGAGATGCCCCTGATGAGATAGCCTACATTGAAGATGTTGAAATTGTTTGGTGGGAAATCACAAAACCTTTAAAATAAAATAATTGATTTTCCGTATTTAATTTTTTTCTTAAAATCCTACTACTACGCCAAGAATGTATTTATTTATTTATTTATTTATACTCAGGGAGAATGAATATGTCGAGAATATTTTTAGCGTTTCTCCAATTCCACCCGTTGAGATCTTTTAATATAACTGCTTTGAGAACCATGGCGCCATCAAACTTTGAAATAATCCTTAATTAAATATATTGATAAAAGAACTCTAGTGATGACACTTCCCCTATTTTCAGTGACGTACCGATTCTCACGTGACTTTCATTTTCTGTGCGCGCGCACCCGATTAATAAGATAACTGAACTTTGAGCAATCGATTTTTTTCCACTGGTACTTAAGATATGCCGTCAGTGTAGTCATGGGAATCAATTCTTAGTTACAGTTTTCGTTATCTCAATAAAGAGTCTTAGCATTGGGAATAGTCATTGAAGGTCACGCTGAAAAGTAAGTTATAATAATAATAATAATAATAATAATAATAATAATAATAATAATAATAATAATAATAATAATAATAATAATAATAATAATAATAATAATAATAATAATAATAATAATAATAATAATAATAATAATAATAATAATAATAATAATAATAATAATCAGGTAGGCTCTTTTATTATATTTAAAATGAAATTTTTAGGCATTCTTTTATATATATATATATATTGGAAATGTATTAGACAGAAATTAGGCCTAGTAGGGGTAAGATTAGCGTAGAAATTAAGTTACTATCACGTGACTCGTTCATTTTTCTGTGCACGCGCACGTTTAATAAGATAACTGAACTTTGAGCAATGGATTTTTTCCACTGGTACTTAAGATATGCCGACAGTGTAGTCATGGGATTTTTCACTCTTAATAAATACTTTAAAATGTAAAAAATAAGACTCATTATTGAAAAAAAAAAACATAACACTTAGCCATTTTTTAGCAATCTTCTACGTAACTCAATTTTCCAAGAGGATTGTTTTCCGTAAACATTTTCTAGTGAGAGCTCGATTTTGATATCGTCAACGTGGTATTTCCAAAACTCTCCTTCGAGTAGCAAAGGGGTTTTTTTTTCAAATACTCAAGTGGGTTAATATGTGCCGTCAATCATTAGAGGCAGTTTAAACTCTCAGAGAGAGACAGCCAATAGAATCCGAGGGTCATTTGAAGTTTAGATCACGTGATGAATTATTCTCAACAAGATAGGAATAAAATAATCTTCCACGCGTCATTTCTCTTCGGCACATTGACGAGTAAAGACCTGCTGACGGATCGCTCAGTCTTTTCTACAGCTCGACAAAGGATTTCTACCCGTAAATAAGTAACTATTTTTTCTTGGTAATAGACTATATTTTTAGACATATTTAAAACAATTTGCATATTTAAAAAAGCGTTTATATTGAGAATTTTAGCGTAGAAATTTTACCATATTGATAAAATCTGGTTTAGTAGACTTAGGGGTAAATGTAGGCTTAGAGAATGTATCATTTGAAACTAAAGAACGTATTTGGTCTAGATCAGCTATGGAAATCGAAGTGTATCGACTTGAAACGTTGCGTCACTGGAAAAATGCGCACGTCACTAAGGAGCAACTAGCGAAGGCTGGATTCTACTATATTCAACAAGACGACGCAGTCAGATGCTACAAATCCCATGGCGTATTAGAAGGATGGAAATCAGGAGACGTACCAGAATTGGAACATGCTAGTTTATTTCCCAACTGTCCGGCTAGGGATATTTCACCATCTGAAAAAAAGTATCTCTCGCAAGAATGGGACATTCCACCTACGCCAAAAGCAACTACTGTCATCGATAAAAGCTTCTCACCTGTACCTGAAGAAGACGACGTTTGTGACTGTCCCTCGTATGTCAGACGATACTGCTGTCAGACACTACAAATACACGTAAGTTAGAACTTTAAATTTGGGGATGGGTGGAGAAAATTACGGCTCTTCGCTTTTCCAACTGCATTTCTGATGCACCCAAAAATGGACCACAATGGACCAAATGTACCCTATAAACTGGACCTTTTAGCTTTAATGTAATGTTAAACTCCCATAGAGATTCCCCTAAAAAGAAACAATTTGCGGTCCAATTTTGGGTACATGAAGTATTTCGGTGAGGTGAAACTAATTCTGGCAAACTGCTGCGATTTATAGCGAATGGGTATATTGATAAAATACGATTTAAACGCGTTATTTATATTGTCGGTCGAATATTAGAACCTGTTTTACGCTATCATGTAATTAAAAGTAAAAGAAAATTGGAAATGTATATTTCTTGTTTTTAATTACTTATTGCCTAGAGATTAGAAATTAAGGGGTTCGGAAGCGATAGTGGAAATTATGGTTAACGAGGGAGGGGAAGGAGTAAGAGTAGAGAGGGGTAAATTCCATCCTCCAGAAATCTGCGCGATTAAAACAAATTCTGGAGAATGGGGAACGGGGAAAAGCAGAGAGAAAATCTTGGCGATTACCGTTCAGCGAATGGGGAGAGGAGAGGTAAAAGGGGGAAGGAAGCAGAGAGAAAATCTTGGCTGTTACCGTTCAGCGAATGGGGAGAGGAGGTAAAAGGGGGAAGGAAGCAGAGAGAAAATCTTGGCTGTTACCGTTCCGCAAATGAGATAAGATATCAGATTCATTAAGGAGGAGCAGAGAGAATCTTGGCTGTTACCGTTCAGCGAATGGGGAGAGGAAAAGGGGGGAAGGAAGCAGAAAGAAAATCTTGGCTGTTACCGGTCCGCAAATGAGATAAGATATCAGATTCATTATCTCATTTGCGGAACGATAACACCTTTCTCTTCCACTTAAGCTGAATTTCCTATTTTTAAGCATGCTTCATAAGTGTCAGTGGTTTTGTGGTAGAACACTCACCTACCAAGTCAGAGGGCCCGGGTTAAAAACCTACCCGACGCTTTCGCAAATTGGTAATAAAACTTATACCGTGAACCTTAGGTTGAATACTGCCATTTGGATGCTGAGACGCTTAACGTAACCTTTAGCGTTCGGTCCGTCCCTAAAGCCAATAACTATTAATAGACGGCAGTAATTAATACAAAAACCGCAACATACGTACACTCAAAGGAAGAAAGCACGGTTTTTGTGAAACACTTTTTCCCTAATTTCAAAAACACTAATTATGGACTAATCTACTTTTTCGCGTATTTTATCATCTTTCGCACAGTCCATAGGTGGTTTCTTCTAACTTAACATATCGTATATACTAATCTAAACCACACTCCCCCTTTTCGGCTTTCCGTTGCTTTTCAATGGGTTTTGAAATTTTTAATGTTTAGGCTTAGCTTCTCTTTTAGATATAACAGTCGCCAGCCAGATTTCCCGCACGGTGATGAGTTCCAAATAGAACGAAACCGGTCTACCGTTGGAATTTCTGGCTATTCAATTTAGTTTTTTTCTAGTTTATTACTCGAAGATCTATTTGATCCGAGATTCGCGTCTTTTTGTTTTCTTGAAGACCTATTGGTACGAGTTATTAGTAAGTTTTTTAATTTCTTCAAATTTGTTTAGGGTTTAGCTATATTATCCCTTTTAATTATGGACTAATCTACTTTTTCGCGTATTTTATCTTGTCAAGATTTATGTTTGAAATCAAAATATAAGGAGCTTATTTCTCATTCAGATAATGAAACGTAGAAAATTTCACATAAATCGGCGAATAATTTCTGTAGTTATCGCATCATAAATTTTATTTATATCCACCAGATTTGAAAATGGAGTCAGAATGGCTTCAAAAGTCACTTGATGACTTTGGCCTAAGGTGGTGCTTTGAGTATACGCCTAGCTGATTATTATTATCTATAGTACTAACTCACTCGGGCAGATAATGTAACGTAGCAAATCTCAGATTAATCGTATACAAATTACCGAACTTATCGCACCATGATTTATATTTAAATTCGCCATTTTGTAAAACGTCGTCGTTTTTCTTTCGAAATCTTAAATTCTGTTTATATCGTTCAGCTAATGCAATGTACAAATTTTCAGATTTATTGCCGAAAATATATGGCAGTTATCCCCGCATTAAATTTACAAATATTTGGTATTATAATAATTATACTTAAAATGACGACATATTTATTCGATTTAGCTCGAGTTCATCCAAAATTGTTTTACCCCCTTATTAGTGCAAAGTAACCCAAAATTGGAAAATTTCCTATTTCTATCATTTAAAAAACCATTTGAATTTTTTAAGTTTTAAGTTGTCGGAAATACTTTTAGAAGCCCAGCGTAACTTTTCCCTTGAGCTTTTTTCATGTTATCTCTTAAGTTCAATCCTCGTTATTTGAACAAAATCGGTGAGAACCCCTTCTGGTCGTCTCCTTGTAAACGTTTGTGGTTGTTTATTGGGTGCATGTCATTCGAATTGCTACTATTCGTTTAGAAAGTCGATTTGTTTGGTTTTTTAATTTGTGAACACCTCCAATAATTCAAAAAACTTATTTCGGGAGAACCTTGCGTTGACTGATTTAAACACTAAGGCGCCTTGTTTTAAATTATCATTTACAGATGACTTAAGATATCCATATTGAAAAGAATGACAGTCTCATTATGAATTTCGTTGCTCAATTTGAGAGTGGTACTCTCATGGATCTTTTTTTTTAATAACGAGCCAGATAACAATGAAGCACTTACATTGTTAGTTGTTAGTTTTTCAGCCATTTTAATATATCGATTTTCTGGTAAATTGCTGGAATAAGACTCAGTGCTAATATTGGTTCCTAGTAGCACAAGAATGAATAGGTAGTAGGGAGTTGAGGTTGGTACATACAATTAACCTTTAACACCTGCTGATTTCCAAAACATTCATTATCACCTCGAACTACTTCTCTTCAATTAAAGCTACGCTAGCGGAACGTCTGCTCGATTCTATGTTCACATTTTTGGTTTCTTTTTTGCGCGATTTATTACCTTAAATTCCTTGAAGTATCCTTACTCAGCATAGATACGTTTGATATCTCTCCTGCGCAATAACTGCGAGATGCTGTCGATGAACTCGATTTTATTCGTGGCCAATTCTCCTTTCATATTGCACAAATAAAATCGATTCACGAGGAAGGCCGCCCCTAACAACCAACCGGTGAGGATGAGTCTCCTGGTCGGGTCTCGCCCTCGGCATTCATCAATTGCTGTTGGAACAAATGGAAAAACGTGACATTTTAGTGATTTCATTTGCAAAGTCTCGTAGATGCGTACAGGAAGGCGGGATACTTCAGGGAACGAAATGTGTCGAACATGTGTTACTCGATTTATTTTATTTGGGGAAAAATCATTGCGCTTCTCGCCCTGGACCAAATGCGAAACCTTAAAACCGGGTTCTAAGTATGGACCACGCAAAGATAATATTATTCTCGCGACTGTTTTATCAAACAATCAATACCTATGTTAACATTCATTTTATTTATTTAAATTAATTTAAAAATTTCTACATTCAAAACTTTAACTTATTGCAGCAAGTTTTTAAAAAAATGGCGTCAAAACACTTGGTATAAAAACCACTTGTAATTTAATTTGATAATAGAATAGACTCAGTGAGATTTTAAATTTTTATTATAGAATAGACTCAGTGAGATTTTAAATATTTATTATAGAATAGACTCACAAGTCAGTGCAATGTTTCATTTAAATTTTACTACGAAGCATTTTCAAGGAAAGTCAGTGGAGGGTAATTAGACTCGAAATCGTCTTTGTGAGTTTGGTTGTTTTGTCGTGATGCAATTACTAACGCTAGATTTATCCAAAATATTTCGGATTTTAGAAAAACCACAATTGTTCTATAGCTTTTGATGATATTTTTTAAATAATTTATTTTTTACCATTGAAATTGAATTGATTTTTACGATAACACCAATGGTTTTATCGGTAATGGTCCAATTGCGCAGTTCCCATTAACGCATATGCAATTGCGCTGTTTTCCCATTTGCCGTGGCAGCAATCGAAGAGGGACCAGGGATAAAAATGAGCACTTACTTAAATGGGAACATCGTACTTCTCAGGGATAAGAATATTTATGGATTTTTTAGAAGGTTTAACCGACCCTCAAATAATCTGAAGCTACCCGGAAATAAGCTATACCAAACCGAAAATTAATAAATTCGTCGTAAACATTTTTTATTTAAAATTCAAAAATTCCTTTTAATGGCTTGTTTTTTTATGGGAACCAACTAATTTCACATTTCTGCAAACAGGTTTAGCAAAAACTATAGGAATAATGGGCGCTAGTCACGTTAGAAAGCAGACAACTTTTCGATTTATTATATACTCAATTTTTACGATACGTTAGGTTAATAATAACTTGGACAATACTTGGTTCGTTATGGCTAGGTACTGTCCTCTAGGTCGCGTTGTAAACGGCCCATCGTGATAGCAAGAATAGGTCAGGCGCCAAAACATCGCATATCATTCTAAAGATTATCTCACATTTCCAGCGTAGTACAGGCTAAAGTTCCGTTTGAGCTAGGGTTATGCTTAGGCTAGGTAGGGTAAGATGACATGAAAATCATTTTTATTTACAGCGCGACAGGACCTTAATCGTACGCTAGTAGCTCAGGTGGATGTTAAACAAGGTTATTTAAAAAAAAAACCCACAAAAAACCCTTCTTCAAGGAAAAATTGCTTAATTCGCAATAATTTACGTCATGGCTTAATATACAATATTTACGTCATGAGAAGCCGCGCAAACGGTAATCTGCGCAAACGGTAAACTGCGCAAATGAAAACACTGCGGAAATGGGAAAACTTGCGCAATTGAGGACTTGATCAAATTGACAGCCGCGCAAATGAGAAAATGCGCAAATATGGGAACTTAGAAAATGGTAGCCGCGAAAATGGAAACTGCGCATACGGACCCAAACCGGTTGTATCGTCGATACAAGTAAATTTTTCTTAGGAATTTAAAATCTAGTATGAGATAGGTGGGTTTTTCTAAGTGCTGCGAAATAAAGTGGGTAGTACAGTCCCGGACAAAAGTTTCCGGCCGTTTTCGTTTGGCCGCCATTTCGATTTTGTATGACGTAGAGAACTGCTTGAAGGCTTGTTGGAAAAAAATATGCCCATGAAATGTTTAAGAACGTAAAATTATTGTTGTGTCTCTCACGTGGAAAAACCACGAGTCATACATCACAGAAGTGCAACGCAGGGACGATATTCGATTCAAGTATGGGGCTGGCTTTCAGGGGAGAGTTCTGGATGCCTGGTTTACGTAGATGACAAAATACTGCTCGTCGTTATATTGAGCTCTTGGAAAATGATTGCTTCCCAAGCGTATTGGAGAGGTTTCCAGACGGAAATTTTGATTTTATGCACGACCGAGCGCCAATCCACACGGCGAGAGCCACGGCAGAACTGTTGGATAGCTTCGCACTCATTACGGCTTTAGGGTAAATTTTTAAGATAAAATATCTCGAATTAAACTTTGGCCAGCGAGCGAACAGTCGGCGAGAGGGGAAAGGCAATTTAATTGGGTCAGTCAAGTCATTTCGAACAGCATAACATTTTGAGTTTTAGGTGTAAATATAATGAAGTTTTCAAATAACGTATCTTTTGTTCTTCTATTTAGATTATGAATTGGACTGCCCAAGGGGGTGATATGAATCTCATAGAAAATCTATGGGGATAAATGGTTCGTGCTATTGTTCATACACACGTTAGGAATGCCCAACACCTTCTTGAGGCGGTACGAAATGCGTGGCGTGATCTAAAATTCAACGAGGAACTTTTTCAAGTCTATCACGAATCAACGCCGAGGAGAATGCGAGCAGTTGTTGAAAACGTGGTTATTTGTCTCATTACTAAGTGCCGCAAAGTAGTAAAGGAAAAAAACAATGGAAATTCCTCCACGTTTGTATCGTATTGAATTTGTCATTGGTTGTAAGAGTGTTATTCAACTTTCATTTGAACTCTGTTCGCAACCATATTTAGTTCTTTAAGTTTAACGGTGGTCATAATCATCTTTAGTTCTTTCATTTTAACGCTAAGTACTCAAGCTGTAGGGCAAATAAAATTGGTCTTGAACCCAATTGTTTTCTCCACTTTATCGCCTGCTTCCAGGTTAAGTTGATATGTTTAATTGAATATTTCGATCAGGCTTAATTTTTTAGTTGTAAACAGTTATTAATTTATTTATACCTTTGCCAATTTTGAATCGATTTCAAATTCAATAGATTTGGATTCTGCGTGACATTGCGAGTCAACTGGACCTAATTGTGAATAAATTAATAAATTAATTTGGGCAAGTCAATTCGTTGGGGTTTTACTAATTACGGGTTTTCTTTTTCCACGTGAGAGACACAACAATAAAATTACGTGCACAAACTTTTTGTGGGCATATTCTTTCCAACAAGCCCTCAAGCAGCTCTATACGTCATACAGAACCGAAATGGCGGCCAAATGAAAACGACCGGAATCTTTTGTCCGGAACTGTACATGTTTTAAAGCAGATAAAATGTTTTCATTTAGGGTTCAAAACGAGATGAGAGAAATAAATGAAGCAGCTATTCCAGATCGTCACCACAATAGTGTTCATTTTTCCATTTCCTTTGCGCCGGAGAACCACCGCCGAAAAGAGGGAGATTGCTACGAGGGACACCAGAAGAAGCATCCAAATTGTGGTTCCCAAGGCTTTAACTGGCATCAGAACTTGAAGAGTCTTTCCTTCATCCTCCAGACAACTGAAGATGTGGCGATATTCTGAATTGTACGCCGGACTAAAATGCTCTTTCCTCACTTGACCTCCAAAAGAGCGATAGGTCATGTGAATGTTTTTAGCTTTTACTGTCTATGAAAATTAATAAGCCAATTTAGGTAAGCAAAGTGAAATTCAAGGACAAGTGCTTCTTATTAGCATCTTGTAAACAATTTGTGTATCTGCCTCTTGCACTCTGTTTATATAACATAATTAAAATAATTTTTTTTAATGATTCAGCTGTCCATTAGTTTTTCCAAACCATTCTTTTTATTTTACACTAAAATTCTTTACCTTACGTAATGTCGACTTAACGTTTTCTTTCTTATTTGATATTTCGCTTAAAAACTAAATAATTTTGATCTAGATAACTGTAAAGCTGCTAGCTGTTATCTGCATAAAGTAAAAAAATAACTTTACCTGATTGTTATACCGGTTAAAAATCTTATTATTATCAGACCAAATAACAAAAACCTATCTCGGTAAGAAGTACTTATCGGGACAAATTGACTAATCTTGTCCACTTGAGCTCATGGATTTGCTTAAATTTTGTGTTTTAGGTTTTTAATGGGGTACAAGCTTAATTCGTCATTTTCATTAAAAATAAAACCTTTGAAGAGATACAGTATATAAACGTTTCCTAAATTTCATCATATTTCCTATTTTTACCTCTCCGAGGGGACAAGGTCCACTAGGAGGGGTTATACAATCACCGCGTCTGTCTGTGTGTCTGTGCGTCTGTGAGTCTGTGTGTCTGTCTGTCCTACGAACGCGTTCGCAATTTTCCGTGCAATGGTTAATCATTGCGTACGCAGTTTCTCGAAATCTCCACGTTCGCAGTTGCTAGGACTGTCGAAGGGTTGGCAAAACCACCGTGCGACGGTGGGCGTTAACGTATTAATTTGCGGTTGGGTTTCGTTTGGATGGTTTTTTTTCTTTAACGATCACCGTCACGAGAGTTTTAACTAACTTTGATTGGATATTAAATTATTGTGATGTTTATGTGTAGGGTATATATGTTGAGTTTGTTTTATGACAGTTGTGGGTGTTGAGTTTGTTATGTTTGTGTTTGTTAAGTCTGTTGTGTTTGTACGGGCGTTTTCTCTTCAACTTCTTATTGACTTTTGGGACGGACCGAGTGCTGATTGTTATGGCAACCTCTCAACGACCAATGGCGGGGTTTCCATCAATTGTTTACGGTATTCTTCTTAGTATCAATTTGCGATTTATTGGCGCCGGCCGGGAATCGAACCCGGGTCTGCTGCGTGCAAGAGATTTACTCTAACGTTAGGTACTATAATTTATTCTACACCATTTTAAATATTTATAAATTATATTAATCTAATATTTATAAATTATATTAATCTAATATTTATAAATTATATTAATCTAATATTTATAAATTATATTAATCTAATATTTATAAATTATATTAATCTTATATTTATTTAAATATTTATAAATTATATTAATCTTATATTTATTTAAATATTTATAAATTATATTAATCTTATATTTAATTAAATATTTATATATTATATTAATCTTATATTTAATTAAATATTTAAAAATTATATTAATCTTATATTTAATTAAATATTTATAAATTATATTAATCTTATATTTAATTAAATATTTATAAATTTTATTAATCTTATATTTAAATAAATATTTATTAATTATATTAATCTTATATTTAATTAAATATTTTAAAATTATATTAATCTTATATTTAATTAAATATTTATAAATTATATTGTAACGTTAAGGAAATAACGACACGTCGACAAACGAGATTCTAGTTTAAAACATCGGGCGAGCCGACTGCGATTCCGTCCCAAGGAGAGCCCTTCCTAATCCCACTTCTCTTTGTACTAACCGAGGCCGGACGAACTGCCCTATCACTCGGTGTTTCTTAGAATTAGGTCGAAGGTTGAGCTCTGCCTGAGCCAAAGACTATATAACGCTTCGCTATCTAGACAGGCGTGATAGTGTAAAAACCATGTTAACACTTTGCACCCTAGCGCCATCTACCCGTCAGCCCAACTGCGTACCGGCAGACTTTTTTTCTACTTTGTAGTATATTCTTTGCTGTTTGTTTTTCGCGGACCTTTTGAATGTTGATAAATTTCAAAATAGATAAGAAATTCACTTCCATAATCCATGAGCCAAAATGAAATTACACTCATTATTTTAATCCCCTAGCCAGCCTAGTTTTATTCAATCACGATTTAAATACTTAAATATCATCTAAAGGTTTTTCAATTATAAAACAAATAACAAATAGTATTTAATTTTCTTGGTCTAATAATAATTTAATATTTAATCTTAAAAGATGCTGTAACTTCATTTTGGTCTTTTTGCAATTAAACTTTAATTAGACTAAATACATGACATTTCATCCTTAAAAAGTAATTAATCAAATCAAAGATAGCTCTGGAAGGACAAATTGTGTAAGAACATTTGCCAACTTTTTATTTTAAATTTTTTTTTTAAAAATATGAGTATATTTAACAACTCATATGTTGCACCCTCAATAGTTTTTTAAATTTTGGTTGTTTACAACTCCTTACTACAGTCAAAATATCAGTTTGTTTTGTGATAGGAATTGCGTACATTTGTGTAGCGTTTTGTTTCGCAATAGGAACTATAAAACCTTAACTAGTATTAAGTTTATGGATGGGACCAGTAGAAACTCCAGTAGCTATTAAAGTTTCATTTGAATTAGGATTACAAGCAGGTACTTTAGAAGGTTGATTTGCATTGCCTTTTTCCTTTTCCTTTGCAAATTTTAACAACTAGATGAAATCATTGGCAACTAAGCTAGCACAATCCAAGGCTTAAAGAAAATTTAATTACTCGTTAACTAGAAAACACCAAAAGTGTTCAACTTAATTAACATAATTAACCAAGTTCACAAAATTAAATGTGATTTATATACGAAATTATACTTACCAACGTTCTTTAGGATTAATTCGAAAATATTTAAACGATTGTCTTTCTTTCTTTCTTTAAACAATAAAATACCAACGGAGGGAATGATAATTTTATCCAATAATAGCACAACAAAGACTATATAGCTTTACATTTTCAAAAATATATATAGTATTTTGTGTGATTTTCATTTGGGCCCGCGGGAAGAGGGCGCTGCGGTTTTGTATGCATGAAGTGCCGTAGAACACGCCTGTCTAGATAGCGAAGCGTTATATAGTCTTTGACTCTGCCCTCAATAGGGATCGAACGTCCCCTTTTATAGGGTAGTAGTGACGTCGAAAGATACAACGGGCAAAACCCGGGGCTTCCCCTCTCCGGGTTCTCACACCGGATATTGCCCTGGTGCCCCCCTCGCAGCCTTCCCGTACCAACTCTTTAATGTAAGCACAAAATATAATATACAATATCTCGACAACATTATATGTACAATTACTTAGCAACATGATTCCGTTACATGACCCCCCAACAAATAAACAATCGTCCCGATTGACAAATTTGTAATTTTCCCGCACTTTAGAGTCCATAGAGTACAGCACCGTCTATAACGCGTTGTTTCCGTAAACGTCCGCTTCTTCTCCGGTGGGCTGGGGTTTCGGTGTCGTCTAGCTGAGGCAATGTCAATTACAGAGTCCATTTCCGCGAACCGGACACGTCTGGGCTTTTCTGTGGGATTTGTTCCGATGTACTCCGCTCTGTGGGGAAGTTGTGGGTCCCAGTGTTGGTCTGGATCTAGAGAATCTTCATTTGTAGGGGTGAAGTCTTCTAAGGTATCGTGGATCGGAGGAACCGAAGCTGCTGCGAAGTCATAGGTGTGTCCTGGGTCGTCGTCGTCTCCGTGATACGTGTTGTTGAAGAGGTTGTCGTTTCTTGCGATGTATGGTTTCATTCGAGAACTGTGCACGGTGTCCTGCCGGCGTCTGCCTCGTGATTCAATCCGGTAATTGACGTCCGAAAGTTTTCCAATAACCCGGTAAGGACCGTGGTATTGGTGTAGTAGCTTTTCTGCCTTACCAGTTTTCCTTGTTGGAGTTTTCACGTAGACGAAGGTGTCTGGGGGAAATTCGTCGTCCCGTTTGTTGCCATCGTAGCGCTCTTTATTCCGTGATTGGGCGTTACGCTCTTTCTCGATGACGATTTGTTTGGCTAGTTCCAGGTTAGTTCGGTAGTTGTCTCCCACGCCGCTGGTAAGGTTGAGCGTGACTTCGATAGGTAATGTAGTTTCCCAACCGTGGAGTAAAAAGAATGGTGAGTACCCAGTGGTGTCGTGTTTCGAAGAGTTATACGCGAAGCAGACGTATGGAAGGATTTCGTCCCAATCGCGTTGTTCCGTTGAAACATACTGGCTCAACATATCCGCGAGTGTTTTGTTAAATCTTTCGTATAGTCCGTTTGTCTGCGGGTGGTAGGCTGTGGTACGTACGTGTTTCGTGCTCAAGAGTTTAAGAACCGATTCTACGAGGGCTGCCAGGAAGTGGGTACCCCTGTCGCTTATCACTACCATCGGGGCTCCGTGTCGTAACACCACTTGTTCGACGAATGCTTTTGCTGCCGATCGTGCTGTGGCGTCTTTGTAGCAACGCATTCAACCCATTTGGTATGGTAGTCCGTGGCTACAAACACGTATTTGTTGCTGTCATTGGATTCTCGAAAGGGGCCCAAAAAATCAATTCCTACTCGTTCGAACGGTTTTTTTGCCGCCGGGATAGGTTGCAAAGTGCCTCTCGGGTGTCGTACTGGTGGTTTCCTTGATTTTCAGTCGGTGCACGACAGCACGTAGTTGGAGACGCAGGCGAACATCACCTCTTTTCTGAGTGATTTCGGTACTACGAGTGCCAAATGAAAGTCTGAGTCTCCTCGAATCTGTCTATAAAGGACGTCGTCTTTCAAGATAAATGCACGCGCCGTTCGTTTAACTTGACGTGTGGTCTTCTCTTGAGGCTGTTCCAAATGTTTAATAATTTTCTCGCAAAACGTATCTTCTCTTTGTATTTCTGATAAGTTCAGTTTGTTTGCTTCCAAAAGCGATTCTTTATCGTTGCTTAATGAAAGAAAAACCACGCTGTCGTTCTGGGGTGGATAGGAATACGCTTTCCCGAGGAGCGGTGTGATATCGTCGCTATCCTTGTTCGGCCTTGGAAAATCCGGAATGTCGTCCAAAACTTCTTTTTCTTGATTGATGGGTTGGCTAATCATGCCGTACGGAATTCTGGAAAGCGCGTCGGCGTTACCATTAGCTTTTCCTGGCCGGTATTAGATTGTAGGGTTGAACTCTTGAAGTAGGAGGGACCATCGGATAAGTCTTCCGTGCGTGTGTTTGACGTTGACTAGCCATGATCGGTGAAGACCTTGAATGAAGTCCCGAAGATGTAAGGGCGAAATTGTTGGCACGCGTAAACCACCGCTAGACACTCCTTCTCTGCCACAGAATAATTCTTCTCGTGTATGTTAAGATGTCGGCCAACGTAAGCCACAGGGTGCTCAACGCCGCTGTGCCTTTGTGATAGAATTCCCGATATGCCATACACTGAGGCGTCTGTGTGGATTTCGATCGGTAGGCTGGGTTCGAAATGTCGTAAGATGGGCATCGACGTCAGATTAGTCTTCAGCCGTTCGAATGCTGATTGGGCTGCCAAACTCCATAAGAATGGTGCGTCTTTTTTGGTTACGTCTGTCATGGGTTTCGATATACGCACGAAGTCCTTCACAAATCGTCTATAGTAGTTACAGAGGCCTCAGAAACTCTGTACTTTGCGTCTGTTTTTTGGTACCGGGAATTGTTCTACGAGGATGGTTTTTCTGGGGTCTGGTCGGATGCTCTCTCCGTCTACTATATGCCCTAGGTAATAAATGGATGTTTTAGCTAAGTGGCATTTGGTGGGTTTCAATTTGAGATTGGCCGCCGCTAGGAGTTTAAATTAAAGTTCTCGAAAAAATAATAATGTCTAAATACGCTAAACACGTTTTCCATAGAGCACCGGCTAGAATTTTATTCATCATTCGTTGAAATGTTGCCCCTGCGTTGCATAAACCGAACGGGAGAACGTTAAATTGGTAAAGGCCAGACGCGCTGATAAAAGCTGTTTTATCTTTATCCGATTCCTCGAGTTCCACTTGCCAATATCCTGAGGCTAGGTCTAAAGTAGTAAAGTATTTTGAGCCTCGTAGTGTGTCTAAAATGTCGTCTATCCTGGGTAGTAGGTGAACGTCTTTCTTTGTGAGGGCGTTTATTTTCCGGAAGTCCACGCAGAACCGCCAGCTGAAATCTTTCTTGCGTACTAGGACGACGGGTGAGGACCACGGAGATTCAGACTCGCTGATAATTCCTTGGTCCAACATTTCTGCGATTTGTTCGTGAATGATCCGTCGTTCGAATTCTGAGTGGCGATAGGCATGTTGATGGATTGGAGGATGGTCCGCAGTAGTGATGTGATGTTTGACTAAAGGGACCTTGCCGATGTCCCACGGGGAAGCGGCAAAAATACTTGAGAATTCAGCGATAAGTCTCTCTAATTCCTCTTTTTCGGACGGTGGTAGGACGTTGTTAATGTTGAGGCAGTTTAAGGGGCAGGGGATTTGAGATGCTGGTGCATTTGCACATCTGTGATTGGTAAGGCGTGCGCGATTTTCATGTCTTTGTTCAGCAGGATCGGTGCACTAGTAGGATTCGCAACCCTTATGACTCCGTAACCATTTGTTATGTTGACTAGGCCTCTGGCGATTTTAATTTTTTTCGTTAAATCTATGGGTTCGATGTAATTCGACCCGTTCCTCGCTATTTTGACCGGAAGTAGGATTTCGCTACGTGCTGGTATAGTTGTGTTCCTCGCCAAATAGGTTCGTCGTAATCCCGAGGAATCGGCCCGTGGTGTTTCGTCGAAGTTCATGGTGATTTCATCGTTCGTTATTCGTAGTCGATTATTGATAAAGTCGATCGCGACTCTGCCTTTACAAAAGGGGATCCCACAAAGGACGTCGTAAGGGAAGCCTTTGCGAACGTGTGCTCGAATTGTGTAATTTTTTCCCAAGATGGCTGCGTCGAATTCCAAGACTCCGTAAGAATTTACGATTCCCCAGTTAATATTCCTGACTATCATCGTGTCTGTAGGCGTAGGTGTGAGATTGTGTAATGAAGCAAATTTGTCAGATACAATGTTTATTGTTGAACCACAATCTATGATTAACTTTACAGAAATTGTTTTATTGAAAAAGGCGGGAACTGAAACGAGGTCTTCGCAGGAGGGATACGTTGCTTGAAACGCTGGTCTGATTTTATCTCCAGGCCGACCTTCTAAGCCCTCGTAAAAGGGTTTCCCGGATGTTGTCCTTGTCTACCACCCGGTGAAGGAGAACGGTGGTTGTACGTAGTTGATTGGGTTCCCGCGGCGGGGTTTGGTGACCGGCTATACTGGTGCTCTTGATACTGGCTAGTGGGCGCTGTTTCAGATGGACTAGGATCTTGATAACGACGGTCGCGGTATTGGTTAGTTGATGGGAAATATGGGCGCTGGCCAGCTGTGGTCCATGGGTCGGGATAACGGCTATCTTGGTACCTCTGTATATCGAACCGGTTTGTGGAACAGTGGCGTCGAATGTGGCCAGTCCTCCCACAGGCGAAACAGATGGGCTGGCCCCGGTCGTTGCGACCATTTCGGAAAAATGGGCTTCGGATTGAGGGACGACTCGATCCGGGTTAGAGTGGATGTCATGTTTGCGATTGCGTATGTGAGATTTTGCTGAGCGGTGAGAGGAGGTGTTATGGTGGTGGAAGATAGGAGTCCTGGGTCCGTCGGCATAGTGCCGATGGTGAACGATGGTTGTGGAACCTCTAGACGCCGGAAATGTCCTCCATTGGGTGTGTCGTTCTGAAAGATAACCGAACTTCCCGCGGTTGAGCCGCTGGAGCTTGTCTAAAGAGTCTGCCGGTGAATTAGGATCCATCAGCATCGTTTTTTCGATGAGGTCAGGTCGTAGCCCTTTTGTAAGGTGCCGCAATTTGTCGCCGTCAGACATTTGAGGATTAACTCGATGACAGAGCTGCCGCGTGTCGTAGTAGTAGCGTTCGTACCCTTCGTTCGGCAGTTGGGTGCGTTGGGTTAAACGAATATGGGAGAGCTCTTGATAACTGGCATTCGAGAAAGCTTTCGTGATAAGATCCTTCCATTGCTGCCCTGTCAGATTAAGGGATTGCGACAACTGCAACCCGTACCACCGTTTAGCATCACCGTCCAGAGATACGCACAAATGCTCGATTTTTTTATCGTCTGTCCAGCTGTTTAGTTTACTGACGTGTTCGTACCACGTTATCTATTCGCAGACGTCTTCATCTGGGCCTCCACGGAATATGGGGGGGCCCAAGGTAGAAGAGGGACGTTGAATGTTGGCTAAAGCGTCTAGTAGAGCTCGAAGTGTAGCAGCATCCGTCATGGCTAAGTTTTTTTTGTTTATAGTAGATTCGGTGGTCAGACCAGGGGGGTAGAAATTGTCCCCGCGCTTCGGAGTGAACGGGTGTCGTTCTCGTCCAGGTTGTGAGGTTGCAAGTGTCGTTCAAGCGAAGAGGGCGAAGATTTTCGAAAAACCGGTTTCGATGTCGGAGTCTATCGGTATAGCGTCGGTGTTGGGATGGACTTTCGCCGGGGGAGGTGGTGGTCTCCAGCCGGGCGGTTTGTGGAAGACGGCGTGCTGCAGCTGCTCGTAGTAGAAGATAAGGCCTCTTTCGCTGGAAATCTTTTGTTGCGTGACTAGACGGCTGTCGTTGAGGGAGGAGATTTCGACGTCCGATGCTGCTGATTGTAAGTTTGCACTGATCTGGATTACTTTCTTCCGCAGCTTCTTTAATAGTTTGCGATGTTTACGGGTTAAAGGGGCGATATTCTTCTGGGCGATGATGTGACGGCTCCCGACAGAGTTCAAAAGACTGACGGTGTGGGATTGACGGCGAAGTCGTCTGAGCCGTCTCTTCTGGCGTTTAGCTGGCGAGGTGCGATGGTGAAGAAGAGGATCGGAGAGTGGTGAGAATGCGGCGGACGTCGGGAGGGCTTGCGGTCGAGGAACGTCGATCGGTACAAGTTTTGGAAATGTGGAGCTCATCTGACTGGAAACGGAACTTTCGGCTTCGGCTTGCGGGGGATCCAGGATCGAGGCCGGCGACCTCCACCACGTGTAACGTTAAGGAAATAACGACACGTCGACAAACGAGATTCTAGTTTAAAACATCGGCCGAGCCGACTGCGATTCCGTCCCAAGGAGAGCCCTTCCTAATCCCACTTCTCTTTGTACTAACCAAGGCCGGACGAACTGCCCTATCACTCGGTGTTTCTTAGAGTTAGGTCGAAGGTTGAGCTCTGCCTGAGCAACTCTGCCCTCAATAGGGATCGAACGTCCCCTTTTATAGGGTAGTAGTGACGTCGAAAGATATTACGGGCAAAACCCGGGGCTTCCCCTCTCCTGATATTGCCCTGGTGCCTTCCCGTACCAACTCTTTATTGTCAGCACAAAATATAATATACAATATCTCGACAACATTATATGTACAAATACTTAGCAACATGATTCCGTTACAAAATTAATCTTATATTTAATTAAATATTTATAAATTATATTAATCTTATATTTAATTAAATATTTATAAATTATATTAATCTTATATTTAATTAAATATTTATAAATTATATTAATCTTATATTTAATTAAATATTTATAAATTATATTAATCTTATATTTAATTAAATATTTATAAATTATATTAATCTTATATTTAATTAAATATTTATAAATTATATTAATCTTATATTTAATTAAATATTTATAAATTATATTAATCTTATATTTAATTAAATATTTATAAATTATATTAATCTTATATTTAATTAAATATTTATAAATTATATTAATCTTATATTTAATTAAATATTTATAAATTATATTAATCTTATATTTAATTAAATATTTATAAATTATATTAATCTTATATTTAATTAAATATTTATAAATTATATTAATCTTATATTTAATTAAATATTTATAAATTATATTAATCTTATATTTAATTAAATATTTATAAATTATATTAATCTTATATTTAATTAAATATTTATATATTATGTTAATCTTATATTTAATTAAATATTTATAAATTATATTAATCTTATATTTAATTAAATATTTATAAATTATATTAATCTTATATTTAATTAAATATTTATAAATTATATTAATCTTATATTTAATTAAATATTTATAAATTATATTACACTTATATTTACTAAACGGATGAATACAATATCTGTGGATATTGTTTATTAATTTTAGTGAACTTGTTAAAGTCTAAATTATTTACGTATGAAAATTTAAAGGTCAAATCTTGTTTTAGCGCAGTCAGCAGATAAGATGGTTTAAGGGTAGAACCCGTTATATTTTTGTAATTTCTTTCGTTTTTTCAGTCTTTTTTTATCTATTGTGTGTTTAGCGTATTAGTTTTCAAGGGTAATCGTTCATTTATGAAGAAAATATCGAGTTGTTTATATCGTGCCCTTACATTTATGTTGGTCTGGGTTTTAAACTGGGTCGTCATAACTTCGTAATTTATTTTAAACGTTTTCTCGACTGATTAAGATGTTTAATGCAGTTCATCAATTGGGTTCGTTTCTTTTATTTATAAAGAGCCCTAACTATTCCGTTTACGGTCATTTATTGATATACGAGCTGTCGTTTAGTCAAGTGCATTTCTGTGCTTTGTGAATGGGAAGTTTTTCGCTTCTTGTTAATTCATTTTTTATTGGTGTGGATATTTGGACATCTACGATTCCTAATGCAGTCATTGATTTCCTGGGTTTTGCGAGTCATTATATGATATTGGAAATTGGACGGTATTGGTCTTTTTCATGCGGTATGTGTCACAACGTCAACAGGAAGTCTACGAGTCGTCCACTACCAGATGTCGAATTAGGTATCTTCATCAAGGGCGAGTGTTGAAATAAAATGAGCGTTAAAGATGCGGCAAGTATGTCGTAAGCGAGAAAAATACAAATACCCTCTGAAGATATTTCTTTCATTAAATTTGCTTCGTATTATATTTAACTGATAAACATGTTCTGTAAATAGGGTTAAATTCAATTGTGCATTGTTTTAGTACGTCTAAGTCGCTGTTGTAACTACTTAATTTATATTATTCTGAATAAATTATACTCGGTTGTTTCGTCTCAATTATTTTAATAAAAATTAAAATTTTATACCGGGCGGGATGGAACCGGGATTAGGTTTTTATTAAATAACTCTGAATTGCGGAGATCTATCTTTAAGGGTCATCTCGAGAAATTAGTACCACTAGGGAGAATTCTTCCGAGGAGAGGTATATTCTGGCTCAAATTTGGTACCTCTCCGAGGCGACTATAACATCGGAGGAGTATTACAATCACCATGTCTGTCTGTCTATCCGTCTTTCTGTCCGTCGGTATGGGCTGCGAACGCGTTCGCAGTTTCGGGGCAAAGTGGAATCACCGCGTTCGCAGTTTTGGGATTGGGTAAAAGGTTTTCCAAAACATCTTTATTTCTAAAACCACGTATTAATTTGTGGTTTGCGAATAAAGATCATTAGTGCTTTTTTCATTGCGTATGATATTGATTTGCGTGTATTGTGTCGTGTGTTTACTCGTGTTGTGTCTTGTGTTTGTTCGTATCGTGTTGTTGAATGATGTGTGTGTTTGTGTTTTTTATGTACTAACGAGGAGTGTACCCGAGGTGTAAATCACCGATTTTGATAAGACTCAGGGGGTATGTAGTCCTTGGGGTAACATGAATTTTCACCAAGGGAAAAATTAAGCTGGGCTTCCGTTTTGCTATGGCAACCAAAAATGGTTTTGGCAACTTTAAATTAAAAAATCTACATTTAAAAAAGCATGGGATTTTCTCGGTTTCATAAGGGCCTACTTAACCCCCGAGTTTGAACAAAAACGGTGTGTTACACCTCGGGTAGTCTCCTTTTTAGCACATACGTTAATCCGGCACTGAGCTTACCCTTCTACTTTCTGTACATTTCCTTTTCGTTTCTCTTTCGGGCTGTAATTGCAGTTTACGACGAGTTCAGTTTCTATAACTCCGTTTAAAATTCAAATCGTTCGAAACAAACTCTGGTTTAATAAATCCAGGTTTATATGCAACGTATTAATACGGTATATGATAGTTTGACCCTTTCCCCTTATTTATGTACCCTTGCTTCGCCATTCTTTTTCGGGCTGTAGCTTGTGTATTAGCCTGGCAGAACTAGTTTTATATTGAGATATTCTGCGGTTCTGTGGTGGAAATGAATATTCCAGGAGAATACCAAAATGTATCTCTCTTTTGACCGATCAGGCTAGCCCTGCAGCAAACGGGATTAAAGAAACGTTGGTTTCGGTACTTCTTGGTTGTGTGAAGACTACGTTAATACACGTTGCGGCGAGACAATTGGTCTATTGAACAAACATATCCGCAATACGCAGTGCTCAAAGTCATCAGAGGTATCATACACTTATTGAAACACCTAACACGTTTTATTCCAAAAGCATTTTCCTTATTTTGTATTCGTGGTGCTATACAGTAAAACTGATAAATGTAAAATTTTATACAAAATTGAAAAAAATTAATAAACAGATTTTCTCCTGACACAGATGGCACCTCCTGTACCAAGTAAGAAGAAAGTTTTATTTGGCATGAGCAATTTCCAGTAATTTTTAAATGAATGGCAAGAAATTATTTATGTAACTCACTTCCTTCGTAAAAGCCAAATCCGAATTTGTCCCATAACAAACTACGCTTATTAATCTAAAAAGATTTTAAACAATAGCTTTAATTACAATTTTTGTTTCGCCAGGATGAAAAAATCATTGAAATCAAATACTAAGATTTTAAAAATCTAGTAACAAAATAATCCTTCATCAAACTATTGAATATGACGATTTTCAATCCATTTCGAATACACCGATTTAAAAATTGAATACTTTGACTTTATTCATCAATATCACGATTGTAACATGTTTTCGAATACTAGGAAATAGGTAATCTATCGAATACCACGAATTCATAAGTTTATTAAAAACACGTGTATATGTTGATAACCACGATTGCAGAAAAGGGTGTTTAATTTGAAATGATAGCACCTTGTTATTAAACTTTTAAAACGTGTAGTGATGAATAAAAATATTAAACATATTAGGAAAAAACACTTAAAATTGAAATTTACCGTTAATTTTTAAAACATAAAAGTTCTAAGATATTTTTGAGCCGTTTAAAGAAAGGTACTATTTTACATTGATAATATTCTAGAGCAGAGAAAACGGACAATGAATTTTCGATTGCTAATAAGAAACTGTTGTTTATAATATGTATTTCAAAGTCCTACGCTTCATATAGTTTTTATGACAATTAAGATCGTTCTTTATCTGTTCAAATAAAAAGTGACATCTTTTATTTGCCTAAGCTATAATGCACTTTTTTACCTTAAATCGTATCTCGTTATAAAAGTACTAGTTTTAACTAATGTATAGTTAGTTCCCAATAAAACGCTGTTTATTTTACACGTACGTTGGTGTCGATTATTATAACGTGTCCTGAAGATAGTCGCGGTGTGAACCACGCTAGAATAGAGGCGCTGACTAAAGAAAATTACGATACATGGAAACTACGAATGGAAGCTCTTCTCGTCAACGTAAACCAATTCTTTGACGCTGTCGATAAACTAGAAGAAATGGAGTTGGATATCAACAACGACCTTCTCGCTATCATGTGGTTGTACAGTCTACCCGAAAACTTCGAGAACTTCAGATGTGCTAAAGAATCGAGAGATCAATTACCCAACCCGGAAGCGTTGAAAATCAAGATACTCGAAGAGAGCGACGCACGTTAATCAAAAGAAGACGACCTTGTTCAGATTACGATGATCGTCACGAAGTATAAACCTTGAAAGAAACCTACTGGCAAGACGCAAAGCGAATTCAACGGAGGAATTGGAAAGTCGATGGAAGTCTTCAAATACTGTTGCCATGAATGTCGAAAGCCGGGTCAAATGGCAAAGCATTGCCTAACAAAATCGCGTGTCAAGAAGTATTCAGCTGGAATGGCGGAAGATAAAGCGATCATCGTCTCGGAGCCGGATGAAGATTCGGAAACATTTGCGTTTAACGCCTCTCGAAAGATTGAAGACAGCTGGTGCCTAGACAGTGGAGCTACGTCCCACATTACGTCTAACAACAAAAACTTCTACAGTCTGGGAGTGATCGAGAAACCGCTCAACTTGCCGAATAACGAATCGACGAAAATTGAAGGCATTGGAGAAGCAAAAATTCCAGCAAATGGGGAAACCACAAGAATCCTGAAATAAGAACGGACCCTACACGTCCCGGACCTTCGAATCAACTTGATGTCCGTATCAAAAATCACTGATAAAGGCTACGACGTCATCTTCAAGAAATCGCACGCCTACATTACGAAATAATCGCAGTCGCTGAGAGATTAAGGGATCTATATATACTTCGTAAGAATAGAAGATGAAACTGTCAACGGCGCACAGGTCATGAAATCTAAGAGTCTCAGCCTGGAGAATTGGCACCACCGACTGAGACATCGTAACGAAAGAAACCTCAAGGGCATGGTTCGTAACGATTTGGAATTTGATCTAACTTTGAAACAGAACGAAAATCTCGGAATATGCGAAATATACATTAAGGGAAAGCAAACCAGAAATCTATTCCCGAAATCTGAGTCCGAAAGAACAACCGAATTACTTCAAATCGTCCAATCCGACCTCGGTGGAGCCAAATACTTCATAGAATTCACAGACGACAAATCCCGTTGGAGCGAAGTCGCCTTCCTGTAGCACAAAGAGCAAGTTCTGGAAATTTTCAAAGACTTTAAAATGAAAGTTGAGTTGCAGACCAGAAAAAAGATAAAAATCATTCAATCCAACAACGGTACCGAATATTGCAACAAAGGTTTTGACAATAACTTAACAAATAATGGAATGACAAAAAGACTGACAGTGCCACAAACGCCGGAACAGAACGGTGTTTCAGAACGAGAAAAACAGAACCTTGGTGGAAATAGCAAGATGCATGTTGCTACAATCAAAACTGGCATCGTATTTCTGGGGAGAAGCCACTGCGATCGCAAATCATATCCGTAACCGATGACCATCTAGAATTATAAACGGTAACTTTCTATTCACGATTTGGACGGGAAAAGGGCCCTGCTTGAACTATCTGAGAACGTTTGGTACCAAGGCCCTGGTATTGGATCAAAGAGCCGGAATTGGAATGTTCGACTCTCGAAGTAAAGAGTGCGTCTTCATCGGCTATTCTGAAGAGTCCAAGGCGTATCGAGTTTGGCTACCAAAGGAAAGAAAAATTGTCCGAAGTAGAAACGTAAAGTTCCTTAACCAATTCGACGGCCAAGACACTCCCGCGGCATCGAAACAAGTCTGGAGCCAAACGACATCGAAGTCAACACGATATTAATCAATTTGACCCCAGCAGAAGCCGAAGACCCCGTATTTACGGAGCCGGTGCAAAAAGAGGAGGCAACGAAAAGAGGACCAGGAAGACCAAAATTGGTAAAATCTGGAAAGCCTGGGAGGCCAAAGAAGTCTTACGATATTGTGACGATCCCAAAACAACGTATCAGGAAATCAAAATGAAGACAAGAAAATTGAATCGGCGAATCTCATCGGAATCCCGGACCCTTCCAAAATGAAAGAAGCCTTGACGACTGAACACAAAAATGATTGGAAGAAGGCAGCGTTTAAGGAGTATACATCTCAAATAAAATGCAAAACATGGGAGATCGTTGACCAACCTGCAAACCAAAAAGTCATTGGTTATCGCCTAGTATTTCGAACCAAGTACAAGTCGGAAGAAGAAAAGTACGCCGGTCGCAAAAGGCTTCGCTCAACAACCCGGAGTTGACTTCCAAGAGACTTCCGCACCCGTCATCAGATCAAGCTCCATGAGATTGGTAATGGCATTGGCGACAAAGTTGGATATGAGAGTACACCAAATGGACGCTGTAACAGCGAATCATAATGGCAAAGTTGAAGAAGAAATTTTCATGGAGATTCCGGACGGACTGGAAGAGGTGCTCGATGAAATTCTCCAAGAAAACGAAGAAAGTACGGAAGTCATAAGAACATCATGAAAATGTTCCAAAATTGTACGCGAAGACGAAGACAAAGTTTGTTGAATCAATAAATCGTTGTACGGTTTAAAACAAGCTGGCCGTCAATGGTATAAGAAGCTTGACCAACGACTGAGGGAAATTGGAACGAAGCCACTAAATGCTGACCCTTGTATCTACATATCAAGAAAAGGTGAAGACCTAATGTTGATCGCAATTTATGTCGACGATATTATTATTGCTTCTAAAAATATGAAATGGATGGCGAAAATCAAAGTGGATCTTCAGGAAAGATTCGGAATGAAGGACTATGGACAAGTACATTGGAATTGAATTCCACCAAGACGTCGCTCAAGGAACCATATCAATGTCACAGAAGACGTTCTACGGCAATTCGGTATGGAAGACTACAAACAAATCGCAACCCCATTCGACGCTAATACCCCGGTAGCAAAAGCACGTGTTAAACACGAGTAATATGATAGTGCGGTACACGTGTGGAGTTCACGTGGGGAAAACGGCGAGCCTGTCACCCTCAAACACGTGTTTCAGCTCTATTTGATAACGTTTTTCGCATGTGTGCATACACCAACTGTCCACGTGTATATACACCGACCGTCCACGTGTGCATAAACCAACCGTCCACGTGTATATTCATCAATCGCTACGTGTGTAAATACGTACCATGCACGTGTTTAAAATCAAACCATGCACGTGCTTACACACTCATTTTCACGTGTTTAAACACGAATCTTTCACGTGATCATATACTGATCGTCCACGTGTTTGAACATCGGTTATTAACGTTTAGGGCACCATTCAATACAAATGTTCGAACACAGAATTTGTTCCTGTATAACACCTTTAATTGTACGTGTTCAAACACCGTAGTAACATTAAACGAACATCGAACTTCCATTCTTTAACCCTAGTAATTCTCCTACATTCATAAATGAAAATATTGCATTATTGTTAATTAAAATCACCCACAACTTTTTCATTTTAAAATTTTTTAACATACCCGCCTAAAATTAAATATTAAATACGATTAATAAATTTTATGTCCAATATTATTTATAAACTTTCGAATAAAACAATATTTTCAAATAATTTTTTATTGAAATGAATTTTTCAATAAAAAAGCAATATGAACAAAAGTCAAAAATTTTAGGTCAGAGTTTCCAAAAGTAGACCGGTTCCGCCCTTTCGGGGCTCATCAGTGCTGGGTACGAACTCTGGCTATCCTTGGAAATCTGCCGATATCAGTATAACTAATAAACAATCCGAGTGCCCTATAAGTGAGCAGTCCATTGCAACTTATAGTGAAATTCTTCACCAATGATTGCATAGCAGTCGCTATTCAGCAGACATCTTTTACGCTCGGGCTTCCGTTGAATTCCAACGTTAAGATATTTATATCAAAAGTAAAAAATTTTAGGCCAGAGATTCCAACAGTAGACAAGAACAAGACGTACGACGGTCAGAATACACACAATCCTTCTTATGTGTTAAGTTTGTTTGAGCTATTCACAGCAACCTGCAACGCCGGTATCACAACCAAAATATATCCACGGTCACACATATATACATATTTACACTTATTTGTTACTTCTAATCATACTTTGAAAGCATCGAAGATTCTTTCGATCAGTATCACTCTTATATTTTACTTCTGATCACACTACTAGTCAGCCGTTGAGTGTAGCACTTATATCTTCTGGTTATACGACAAAAACTAGTTCGATCAGTTTCATACTTATTTGTTACTTCTGATCATACTTATTTGTTACGTTGAGTGTCACACTTATTACTTCTGGTCATACGCTGAAGACTAGGTCGATCAGTGTCATACCTTCAGGGCACGTGTAAATTAACACCAAAAAACCATCGTGAGTTAAAAACCTTTAAGACACCAGGAGATCACGTGTTAAATTACACGAACTGTATATCGTGAGCTATTAACCCTAAATTTCACGTTTTCTACACGTGTGTAATTTTCAAACACGTATTATCCACGAAAAATACGAAAATTTCACCATAAATACACGTGTTTTTGCTACCTGGGTAGTAATCTAAAGAAACCGGAAACTCCGAACGAAGAAGAAATGCAAAACATACTGTACCAAAGTCTCGTCAGTTCATTAATGTATCTCACCACTTCAACTCGACTGGATATAGCGTATTCCATGAGTGCACTAACAATGAGATATCCCGAAGTGTAAACCACCGATTTTGTACAAACTCGGGGGATTGGTAGCCCTTCATGTATCATGAAAAATCCTAAAGGGAATAGGTGATTATAAAAAATATCGGTGGTCACGTGATTTGGTTAAGTACTACCAAGTTGAAAGTATCAAAATTGGCCCTTTTTGTAAATTCGTCTGTCTAGTTGGGCAATGGTTAGCGAGATTTCTCTAATTTCATTGTTCAATCGAAAGGATTTTTCGTTTTTCGTTTTGAGAGAAGTTTGCAAAGTCGTTAAAATAAGGTAATTGATTTATTAAATGAAATATATTAAAATTCTATCCCAATTGATTTTAATTCATTTTCAGGTTTAATTCTTTCAACCATAGGCGTTAGTACCAGTTCTTGTTTAAAGACGTTTAAACCGTTCGTACAAGGCCTTGACTAAAAAGCACAAGCGCACACCGTTCACAAGCGCACACCACTTCTTCCTTCAAAATGCTTTGCTAAAAAGCACAATACGCACACCGCGCATACCGTTCACAACTTTTCGATTTTTCTCTCTTTCGATTTCCTTCCCCCTTTCGACTTATTCGCACAACAAGTCGGCAACATCGCCGCTCTCTGCACGCCTTCGCTTCCATCGAAGGTCTGTCTCGATCGTTTGGACGGCAATTCGGAAAAAGTTGTGCCCCGTAAAACTAGCGGTGAGCGCCGTATAGGAAAAAGCACAACTTTGCGTAAGTAGTACCGTGAAGCTGTTAAATTTGACGGAGGCACCTAGGCTTATCGCTCTAGATGGTAGGATATTCAAAGTACTTATATTTTTAAAATTCTTTTAAATTTTCCAAAACTATTAAAGTGTATTTTTGTGTCTTATCAGTTGAACAAAATTGAAAAAAAAACCCTTAATTTAATGATGTATTAAAACATTAAAGTTTAAAGGTTACATTTAATAAAAATAAAAACCTATCTTTTCGTGAAGCTTACAGTATAATATATCTTGAAAACAATTCATTTATTATTTTGTGACCGTAATTAATTTTTAATTCGCATTAGAAAGTTGCAGACATTTAACCAGACGACGCGACTCACTTCAAATCGGGAAAACGCTAGCCGTCGATTTAAAAAAGTTGTGCCCCGCAAAACTAGCGGTGTGCGCCGTCAAGTAAACGGCACAACTTTACGTCGACTAGGCCTATACGTTAGATTTCTTTCATGACTAAAAAGCACAAAGCGCACACCGCACACCGTTCACAACTTTTTTAGATCGACGTTCTCGCTTCGACGGCAATTTAAAAACGTTGTGCCCCGCAAAACTAGCGGTGTGCGCCGTCAAGTAAACGGCACAACTTTACGTCGACTAGGCCTACAAGGTAAAATTCTTTCATGACTAAAAAGCACAAAACGCACACCGCACACCGTTAACAACTTTTTTAGATTGACGTACTCGCTTCGACGGCAATTTAAAAAAGTTGTGCCCCGCAAAACTAGCGGTGAGCGCCGTATAGGGAAAAGCACAACTTTGCGTAAGTACCGTGAAGCTGTTAAATTTGACGGAGGCGCCAAGGCTTATCGCTCTAGATGGTATTCAAAGTTCTTAATATATTTAAAAAAAAAATTAAATTTTACAAAACTATTAAAGTGTATTGTTGTGTCTTATCAGTTGAACAAAATTGAAAAAGAAAACCTTAATTAAGTTTAATGATGTATTAAAACATTAAAGTTTAAAGGTTACATTTAATAAAAATTAAAACCTATTTTTTCGTGAAGCTTGCAGTATAATATATCTTAAAAACAATTCATTTATTAATTTGTGACCATAATTAATTTTTAATTCGCATTAGAAAGTTGACATTTAAGCAGACGACGCGATTCACTTCAAAACGGGAAAACGCTAGCGGTCGATTTAAAAAAGTTGTGCCCCGCAAAACTAGCGGTGTGCGCCGTCAAGTAAACGGCACAACTTTACGTCGACTAGGCCTATACGTTAGATTTCTTTCATGATTAAAAAGCACAAAGCGCACACCGCACACCGTTCACAACTTTTATAGATCGACGTTCTCGCTTCGACGGCAATTTAAAAAAGTTGTGCCCCGCAAAACTAGCGGTGAGCGCCCGCATTCCAATTCTGTGTTCATTATGCCAGGAATTCGAAGTAGAGGTAAGAAGAAATTAACACAATTGTTTTAATATCTTGTTTTACTCTAAACAATTCGCTTTACATTCTAGGTCATGGTGGTTCGAGAAGTTCAAGGCAGAGATCGAATCCATACCCCGAAATAACATGTGTCAGATTTATAGCCTGGTATACCAGTAAGATTGAAACCACACCACCGGAGGTCTATCATTTATTTTTAAGAAACATTTGGTGGTCGAGGAATATTCGGGGATAACTCTGCAATTGAGTTTTGTACCACTTTGGGTAAACGTGTGCCATGTAATTTTTCTACTGAAACTTTTTTTTCCTTAAATCACTTGTAATTTATTAAGTTTGATTCTAGCATTGACTAACGGGGACAGATATTCCGGTTTTGGTAGAAGTAGAGGAAACATCGAATCAACACTTAACTATTTGCAACGTATGTCTTCTTTACTTAATTATACTATTTTGTATTGAACACTTATTTTTAATTATAGCAATGCTCATCTGAAACACCAAGAGTTTTTGTTTTTTGTTTAAACAACCAACTTTGGAATTTGGTTAGTTATTTTATATATATATAGGGTTTATGTAATTTTAGATTTTGAAAATTTAAAATTTTTGTTCAAATGGTCTGAAAACCGAAGACCGTCAGCTACTGCAATCAATGATCTTGAAGAATTTTATAACCCAGAATTATTCATCTGAAATTACAGTTGTGATTCCAATTCCACCATGTAACGCTTCACAATATGATTTGAATCGATATTTCATCATAATGGAACTAGAGATCCAGAATAACTTGGCAAATAGTACAATCATTGTTTTAATTTTTCGTACAAAATTAAACTAAATGGTTTCAAATAAAATTTATAAATTTTGTTTTAGCCAACAACCTTAAACTCATTTTGGCATCGGATATAATTTCAAAAAACTGTATTCCTGGAAATCTTCAAATATAAGAATTATAAAATTAGCCCTTTTCTAAGCTTCGCGTCCTTAACGAGTATTAAGATTTTTAACAAATTTTAAAGCTTTTAACTAGTTTTCATTAGTTAATTGAGAATAGGAAGTTTACCCCTTAACTAATATCTTATTTATTAAATTTTGAGAAAAAAACCAACTAAGTTATTTAATATTTATTATTAATTTATTAAGCTTGTACAATAGAAATTAGCATATTAAGTATTTCTTAAAGTGTCTAGCTTCTTTTTCATCCATTCCATTTCCTTCCCCTTTTAGATTTTTTCGCACAAGATGTCCGCAACATCGTATTTGTGTCAAAGCTGTTGAGGAAGTTTTAAAGACAGAAATTTAATGGATAACCCAAAAGATTAAAGTTCCGTAAATTAAAACAACTATTTGTGTCTTATCGGCCGAAGGATATAGAAAAGACGGTGAGTTAATGATGTCCTGAAACTTAAAAGTTTCGCTAATGTTAAGCAAGTACTTGTGTCTTAAAAGTGTTTTTTTAATCAATGTAGGAATTTAGGTTGTTAATAGCGGACGTCGTGGCTTTCAATGGCCGAAAATGTTCATCTTCATTTTTTATAATAGAAAATATAAAGGACTTCACGTTTGTCAATAGAAAACATGATGGACCTCATTTTTTTCAATGGAAAACGTGATGGACCTCACTTTTTTCAATGGAAAACATTGTGGACCTCAATTTTTTCGATGGAAAACATTGTGGACCTCATGGTTTTCAATACGAAACGTTATGGCATTCAAGAGGGTTATCAAGATATACCAAAGTAAACCTTTCTAGGCAAAGTATCTTCGCTACAGTTACACCATGACATTTTCGTCGTATTTTATTAGACGCCAATTTATGTTCTTTTTAAATTTGTTTTTCTAATTCCCAGCGCTTCATTCGACGCTAGCGCCATCTCGAGATAGAAAATTTTCTATCTCTATGCTTCCCGCCTTGAACTAATTTCCCGCCAACCCTCAGACCCTGTCCCTGAGTCTATGCCCTTAGTGTGGATTGCTGCTTTCTTCACTGCGACAACGTTTAATTTTTAGGTGATTTTATTTAGTTATTTGTTAGATTAAATTAGTGAATTTTTTTATTGTTAGGTAAGGTATCAACTTTAAAAATTAAGGTAAGTTTTCAAAGGTCCAAAAATATTTGTCATTAGTATACTGGATAAAGATCTAAGCCTTTGATTCTTAATTTGACAAACTAATTGAAACTATTGCAATTTGCAATGCCTTATTTTCAAGCTCCAACGTTTTTTTTAAATCCAAGTATCATGACAAAGTTTGGAAATTTTTTGAATTCTGTAAATGCAATAGAGTTTTTGAACCTCTATTTTTCTAAGTTAGATGCTGAAGTTTTACATTCATGGCCGAAAATGTTTCAATGCACTTATAAGCAAAATAATGTGCAACTAATTCAACGAGCAATAACTCAATGTATTTTTTGTAAAGTTTCAGAAAACTACAACCAACAACTCGAGCCAAATGATGAACTAATGCAACCCGAGTACTACGTGAATTACCTGAATGATGTCAAAATTATAGAAATTCTTAAGGTTTTTTGTCAAAAAAAGAACAGTACAATAAATACGGGTACCGTGTAGGACATTATTTAGCTGGGCAATTTGATTACGTTGCCATAGAATGTATTTTGAAGGGATTAACCAATAATGGTGATTCCAATTCTGAGGTAGAAAAGTCAATCAACAATGATGACTTAAAATTACATGAAAATGAATCAACCAAGAATGGTGATTTCAATACTGATGGTGAGAAGTCAATCAACAATGATGACTTAAAATTATATGAAAATGGATCAACCAAGAATGGTGATTTCAATACTGATGGTGAAAAGTCAATCAACAATGATGACTTGAAGTTACATGCAAATGGATCAATCAAAAATGGTGATTCTGATTTTGAAAAAGAAAAGTCAATCTCAAATGATGATTTACAATTAGTTGGAAAAGAATCAACCAATATTGGCGATTTTAATTTTGGAAGGGAAAAGCCAATCAAGAATGGTGGCTTAAAATTAGATGAAAGTGGATCAAGCAAGATTGCTGATTCCGATTTTGAATTTGATAATTCAATGAATGTTGATAGCTATGATTTTAAAAATGATAGGTCAACCCGGACTGGTGACTCTGACTCTAGTGAAAAAACTGATGCTATAAACCATAACGCATTTTGTACAGATATTCAAGATTACTTGCCTGGAAATGAAATTGAAAAAATATTGCTTGATATTGAAAACAGAAAATTTATAGGACCATTATTTTTAACTGCTTTGCCTGAAAATATCGAAATTAAGGGTGGAGATATGTATGCATTTTGCGTTTCAAGAGAAGAAATTACAAATATAGTTAAAGATGGTCTGCATTTGCGAGCTGCTAAAGGTAATTTGAAAAAGGAGGAATTAGTTGGGAATAATTCAGAGAAACCTGTTACAACTAAAAAAAAAGCTAAAGTGAAGCAGCAATTCTTTTACCATAGAATTAAAGATAAAGTTGTGCCTGGTTTCAATAAAGCTATGTACGTACTAAAATATCCTAAGCATGAATCTAAGGTGGCACTAATAGCTCATTACATTGGAAATGAGAAACTTGTACCACCTAGATTTCAGAAAAAGGGGTCTGAACCAGCTATAACAAGCAAAAGACCTGACTCTGAAAAACCAGACTTTGAAAACATTACTGTAGATAAACCAGAAATTCACGTTTCTACTTCCACCAAAAATGAAGCTACTTATTCTGAGAACAAGCATTTATCCTACTATACAGTTGCCATTCTAGCTAAAGGACCTCTTAAGAATGTTATTAAACGATTTGGCATCTGGCAAGGTGATACTTTTGCAATATGGGGTGAACCTGAAGCTATAACATTAGCGAAGCGCCTGATGAAATCCTCTTTCCACGATGAAACATTGGATCAAAGTATATCCTATGTCACGTCTGTAAAAGTGGGAAGCTTACATTTGGAAATTGTTGCTATGCGAAATACCGAACTTAAAGGAAATCCATGGTTTTCATTATTTTTCCTTGGTCATGAAAATAAAAACCCAAATATTCGACAGAATTTTTGGTATAGCTATTTGGAAAAGCTAACTGGATATGAAACATGGGGTAAAAATATCCTTATTTTTTGTGACAAAGACAGTCTAGTTTCCGAAGGTTGCCAATTAGCCAAAGATAATTTCCGTATTTCTAAGGAAAACATTTTATCAGTCAAATACACTCAAACTTTAGAAAAATTGTTTACACAAGAAACTGATAATTATTTAAAACTGGATGAAGTTATTTTGGTGTCCCATCTTTGGCAAATTGATACTTTCAAAGATTTTAATTGTAAATATGACAATGTTGATGAATGCGTTATGAGAAGAGGTCATAAAAAAGACAATCTCAAACTAAATATTCCATCGACTGAATTTGGGAACCTTGAAGATTTAATAGGAAATATTAAACGTGGAGAATGTACAGCAAGCCTAAATCAAATTTCTAACAATGAGCCGTTTCCAACTTATTTGACAAAAGAAGCGATGGCAGACTATTGCGTGAAAAATAATCATGTATGTTTCGAATATCACCAAAAAGTGTATGTGGTTCGTAATACTTTCACAACAATCGACGCTAAAGAATACAGTGTTGTTGACTATGAGAAGAAGCAATGTTCGTGCCAACAAAATGGTTGTTTTAACGTGTTAGCTGTGGAAAAATTCATTGATTCTGACTCTTCTAGCCCAAAGAAGAAAATTCCCCATTTTGTTTTAACAGATTTAACAAAATCATCCAGCAAACCATCTAAGATTAAGGTTCCAACCTCTGCTAAAAGTCAAACTACTTCTCGGTTGAAAACCAAATCCAATAAAAAAACTCTTTCATCAAGGAGCAAAAAGCTCCAGGAAAGCACGTTGTACTTGCAATGAAGAGATAGGTGCAAAATCTATTTCTGAATGTACAGTGACTAAAACACTAAAGTCCATTAAGAGATCAAGTCTATCTGATTTTGAGTCACCAAATAAAAAACATTGTAGAAGAATTTTATTTCAGCCATCACCTAGTACTGAAGCTGAACCAAATGAAATTGATCCTGAAAATCTAGATTACTCTAAATTACCTTCACTGAAAACAGGAGTAGAATTTAACTCTCCTCCAAATGTGTTCACATCCTATACATATGTAGAGGAACTAACTAAAGACGATAATGTTGTTAAAAATATTGAGAAAATTCCAGAAATTGTGACTGAAATCTATCATGATTCTGTACAAGGAGAACAGATTTATATGGAGTATGGCATTCTCAATAAAAACCAAATGGGGACTGTGGTTGAAACGAAAGAAAATATTCCAGAAAATCTAGAAAACACGAAATCCCCTAGACTGGAAAAAGAGTTAGTATTTCACTCTACTCCAATTGTGTACACACCCATAACTGATAAAGAGGAACTATCCACAGATTCCATACAAGAGGAACTTATTAATAATGACCACGACGTTCTTTCAAATAAGCGGGGTACATCCAACGAACATGAAAACTTCAAATCAAATGAATCGCAGTTAAGGTACAGCTCATTTGGTGATGAATATTGGGAAATTGAGTTTAAACATACAGACAATAGTACCCATTACTTAGAAAGAACAATTTCTGGAGAGTTGTTGGAAAGTGCAATGAATATTTTAATATCCAGACTTAAATTTGATCGTCAAATTCAGTTAATAAAGTCTGATATGTTTTGCGAATTTTACAAAGTTGTCAAAAATTCCAGTACTGATAACGTAACGATATCAAAATTTTTGGGTTATTTCCAAGATAATGAATCTTTGAATAAAGATATATTAGTGTGTCTTATGCCATTTGATCCTTTTGAAATGAACGAAAACTGGCTACTTGGTTTGATTAACTTCAAAGAGAAAGCGATTTTCATTGTGGATGGTAAACACACGCATCCGGATGAACTTCAATTACATTTCAAAACGTTAATGTGTTTCTCTATCATGGTTTTAAATACAAATTTTCTTCCATTTGAAATGGATAAGTGGAATTACGGGACAAGCAAAGATTGTCCAAAGGAGTGGGAAGGTGACAGCGGTTTATTCGCTATTTATCATTTTCTTGGAATTTTACTGGCCAAAAAAACCAAATTACCGAATGATTCTCAGAGTGGTAGAAGATGGTTCTCATATGTCTTGTCACATAGAACAAAGGAACAAAACAATAAGGTAACGCAAAATTTAAATCTCTCTAAAAATGAGCTAAACTTATCTTCAGTTCTAATTTCAAAACATAAAATTAGTAAGATAATAAGTAGCAATAGTTCTGTAAAATTGTTTCAGCGCACCACTGAAGGACAGACAAGCAAGTGGCTTGATACATACGTTAATGTGCAAGACCAATTTTGTGCGCTAGGGAAAAAAACATGCAAATCCAAAGGAACTTTCGAACATTGGTTATACTGCGTGTTATGTAGGAATTGGTACCACTTCGAATGCGAAGGTCTTTTATATCCGATAAAATTAACCTACTTTCGTTGCAAAAAGTGTAAGGCTAAAGTAAAAGACCTATATAAAATTTATCTATAAAATTGGTAAAAAAGTAAAATTACAACATAATAAATACTTATTAAAAAAGCGTAAAATTATTAAATATTTACGAAAACTTAAAAATTTCTTGAATTTTTCTAATTGTTTTCTACTTCTCACTGCATTTTAGAAAGGGTGTTAAAAAGAAATTATTTTTCTTTAAAATTATATAAAAAATTTAAAATCCCCGTTTATTGTAATCTTGCATTTATGGTTATTTTTTTCTTTTGTTTTTCAATGTGTTAGATTATTGGTTTTAGTATCTTTATAGTTATGTTTTGTTAGTTGTGCATAGATTTTGGTGTTTGATGTAGCTCTAATTATTTAATTAGGATATTATAATTTTTTTTTAATCTATAACTTGTAGCTCCTAAACTTCTAAATAAAATGGGGAAAAGCAGTTTAAAATAAGGATGGTGAAGTTTTAGAATAAGCGCCATACCTTCGTTAAATTAAATAACTTAGGAGTTACTTCTAAAATGTGTGCATTTAGTTAGTTTTTTTTTAAGGGGGTGTAGCAACTGGAGAGTATGCTGTATTAGTAACAATAGAGACTTGGCGCTCCGTAGCTTTGGCCATGGCCGCCATTGTGGTCATATTTTTCTCCCCACGATAAAAACTATTGAAAAAAACTGTGACTTAGCACTGCCAAGTCCCTATTGCTGGCTTTTTTTGAATAAGTCTTAACGGCACCTATTTTGGGGAGTTGGATATTGGAATAGTTCTGGAAAAGGAATTTTTGGGTAGAGGTTATATTTAAATGTGCTAAGAACATAACTTCGCTTAATGTTGCTACACCCCTATTGAGGTGCACAGTGAAATTATTTATTCATTCTTGTTTTTAGTATTTAAAATTATTATTGTATAAAAGTTTTGTTAATAAGGAGAGACTCTGAGATTTCGCATAAATGACCAAACCATAACGTCCAATGATGAGATAGCGGCTGATAGCCTCATCCCTCAACTATTTTATATCCTATTCTTCCAAAACCGTTGAACAATGGCACTCTCAAATGACTCAGTTCTCATATCTTCATCAAAGGTGTTTTGAAAAATAAAAAGACTAAACTCAAGCAAAGCTGAAGTCCCAGATAATATACATCCACATCTCCTAAAAGTGACTGCGGCTAACATGGTACTGCCCCTCACCATATTTTCATTTTCAGTCTGCCCATGAGTGATGGTCCAGAGGACTGGCTTACAGCAAAATTTTATTCCCATACCAAAAAAGGGAGATCCTACATTACCTATAAACTACAGGACAATCAGCCAAGTGGTCAAAATACTCGAGTTCCTCATAAAGGAGAAGTTGCTGAAATACCTTCTCAAAGCGTCATTCTTTTCCAAAAATCAGCGTGGGTTTCTTCTGAAAAGGTCTTTTGGAGACTTTCTGGTGCGAATTTTGATTCAGGGTGAATGTTTTAAATTGGGCTGTGATTATTTGGTATGTTTTGATACAAGGTGAGTGTATTATGTCACTGTTTTCTTAACACATCAGAGGGATTATGTGTATGTAAATATTTGTGACATCTGGTTTTAAATTAATATAATTAACTAGTTTACCGCAGTGGTGGCGCCAGGAATTTTCGCGAGGGTAGGCAAACCAAATAAATGGGCCCCTGACCCGAGACTCCCCTTTTCTCAATGAAATGCTTCAATAAACTAAAGTAGTGATGTATATGACGAACAAAAACGTTCTAACAACAGTAAAACGAGTCCAAATATAACCGAACTGGTTTTATTTACTAGATGCCTAAAAAATTTCTAAATACATTATCGACATTTGTTTCATTGTTATGTATCAATAATTTTATCTCTTGGGACAATTTTGAGACCCTTTCTAGATGGGCCCCTTATAGAGTGATTTTGGGACCCCTCAAAATTTTAAGGTAGGCAGTGGCCTACCTGGCCTACCCCCTAGCACCGCCACTGGTTTACCGTATCTTTTATTTGTGTTGTTGTTTGTTTTACTTTACTTAAATTCAAGTACCAATTCACTTTACCTTTCCCAAATTAAAAAAGGCATTGGATGTAAACCAAGATAATTTAAATGCATTACAAATTTAAATTATCTTTGGTGTAAAATAGTTCAAGTTTTGATTTTTCATATCTTTATATAACTATTTTTCATTTTGTTTTTATGAAACAATTTATCAAATTGTCTTTGTTTAAAAGTTTCAATCAGTATGTACTTATTACTTAAATAATTAATGGAAGGTCTTTTTAATGTTATCTTTATATGATGCATAATAAATCTTAAACCCTGTTTACTAAGCCGAAATTACCTATCCATATTCATCACAAATTTCATAATTTATATTTACTTACAAATGTTTTAATAACGGCCTAGACATTAACTTTTTTTCTTGACCTGAGGTTATTCCCTTAAATTATATGAACCAAAGGCAAAAACTGCAATTCTTATTAATTGCTTTTCCTACAGTATAATAAATCATTGGAACTCTCTTCAATCAAATTGTTACTGAAAAAACTACCCAAATTAAATCTTTACTCAACTTAATTCGACTATTTTTTTGTATTTTAATTTAGCTTGACCCCAATTTGAATTTTACTTTACTACTTTTTCCCCGGAATTTAATTGTATTTTATATTGTCCTGTCCCCATTTTATAGTATATTATCCTGTGTTTTTTTACATCTATTTTATTGTAATGTTTTACGTTTTTATCCTTTGTATACATGTAATTCACTAACTATTGTACCTGACTGGAAGCCTACCTACAAGCTGTGTTAAATAAACTAAATTTAGGAATCAAATAGTCTATTAATCTTTGGTACTATATAATTGTTTAATAAAGAATTGTTTCCGAACACTTTCTATTCTAATCTCAGTAAAATAAATATAAGAAAAAATGATAATTTATCATATTTTATATCTGGTATTTGAATGTACCAAATGGTATACGCATAGAAATCTCATAGGTATGAGATTTTTATGGGTATACGTATTACCATTTTTGAAAACTCCCGCTACAAGTTTACTTGAAATGAACGCCTACTTTACATGAAAATTTGTTTGATTTCATTTCATCCCGCTTCTGGATTTCATTGTTTTGACAACGTTTACCGTTTTCGTGCTATTGTTTTGTCGCTGTATTGTGTCTTATCTAATAGAAAATTTCAATTTCTACTTATTCAACAACAAAAAATAGAGTAAGCTATTTCATTTTATTAAATCTCCAAGGTACTGAGTATGTAAAATATATTTTGTTTGTCATTGACACTTGGAAAGTTTATAAGCCTTTGTTGCGAACATGACTTTTTCAATTGTATATCTCCTATTTGTCGAAGCTATATTTTTCATCCAAGGTCCAAGGAGCATCTTTAAGGAAATATATTTTAAAAAGAGTAAAATTTTGTGTGAAATGAGATGAGTGCCAAAACTGACTAAAAAAAAGGGAAATGAGATAAACGTCAATTTTGGCTCTCAAAAAATCCTCATGCCTCCAATCACAGATATATACACACACATGAACATATATATATATATATATATATGTATATATATATATATATATATATATATATATATATATATATATATATATATATATATATATATAGAAACACATCTATATGACAAGAAACATGAGGAAATAGTTAATTATCCTAAACCCAATCTATTAATTTACCACGAAAGGAACCCTTTGAATAACAGTTGAGGATATCTGGAGGCAGGGAGTTCCAGGCTCTTAAGGCCCATTTTCATGTTCGCTGGTAGCGGATAAAAATCGTCAAAATTTGTTTCCGCCACTCGCAAGCGTGGAAATAAAGCTAAAATATCTGTTTGAAACAGATCGAAGAAGATTAAGGAAAGAGTTACGGTCACGTGGGGGAAAACTGTTAGGCCTGGCATCGACTTAGTGAACCGGTTATGAGCTTTTAATAGGATTTCACGTTCTGCGAGTGAGGGAGACCAAATGACAGAGCCATAGTTGATAGAGGGAAGGATTAGAGCATTGTAGATAACACGCATTAGGGTCTTAGTGTGGTAAATTAAATTTTGGCGAGTGAGTCAAGTAATTGAATTGATATAGCTAACGATGCTTTGGGTATGGTAGGAGAATTTTAGATTTTCATCAAAAAGAATCCCAAGATCGCGTAGAGTAAAATAAGAGGAATGTCATTTTCAGTGCTCTCAATAATCAAGGAAATGAGATGAGCACCAATTTAGGTGCTTAAAAATCCACATGCATGAGTGTGTGCCAACCTAGCTAGTGTGAGAAGAGCAGAAATACTCATCATTGGTTTTTGTACCAAAGAGTACTCTTTGCTTGTACCTCCCCATAGTTTAGAGGTGTCCCTAGTAACGGTGGTTTTTTTGACAGCCGATTGAGTTGGTACGACTACTTTGTAGACACAATGACCTAGCTAGCCAACTGAGTTTGCTTCTAATATACTCAGACAATAGTGTTATTACATTTTATTATTTATATAATATACTAACAAACAAGGCCTAGTAACCTACTTGCCTGCAGAAATAAAAAGACAAATATGTTTAAACAAATATGCTTGAATTTTCCATTACTATAAATTAATTACACTTTTTTATTTACAGGTTTATTTTTCAACTCTTTGAAAAATCTAAATATTTGTACTACTTTCAAAATCCAATACCATTGCCAATAGATAAAGACATTGAGCAAGCTTTCCTAGACTATTTGGATAAATTGAATGTTAATTCTTTCTTAGAAGTCCATGCTAAAAATTTTTTTGACTTTTGTAAGTTATTTGGGAACTTGAAAATTTTTAATACCCGGGGAGCAACAAAGGAATATAATCTCAAGTCCTGGTTGATCGACGAAGTAATTGAAAATTTTCACAGTGGTAATACTAATCAAATAGACCCTAACTATTCCAATAATTTCAAAAACCATAAGAAAATAATTGAATTGATGAATGCTTTTCTTGTTGAATCTAAAAATCTCGCATTAACAGACCTTTCTATTTCAAACTTCAAAATTACGGTGCCACCACCTGAGCCCTTCATCATAGATCCAATTCCAAATTATAGTGAAGAAAAACTTAAAGAACGCGCAAAGTTAGAAAATTTTTGGCATGATTATTTTTCAAACAATTTAATATCCAATTCTAACAATAAAACCAAAAATGATTTGGAAGAAGAGGTACCCAGCCTCTCAAATCCGCAACAAGAGACATCCAACAACAGAGTCTCAAAAACATTGCGAGAGATAGCCAACAATGGCATCTCTAATCGACAACCAGAGACATCCAAAAATGGAGTCTCTCAACCTTTGCCAGAGATAGCCAACAATGACATCTCAAATCGACAACCAGAGACATCCAAAAATGGAGTCTCTCAATCTTTGCCAGAGATAGCCAACAATGGCATCTCAAATCGACAACCAGAGACATCCAAAAATGGAGCCTCGCAACCATTTCCAGAGATAGCCAAAACGGGCATCTCAAATCAACAACTAGAGACATCCAAAAATGGAGTATCGCAACCATTTCCAGAGATAGCCAAAACGGGCATCTCAAATCCACAACTAGAGACATCCAAAAATGGAGTATCGCAGCTATTGTCAGAGATAGCCAAAACTGGCAACTCAAATCAGCCGCAAGGGACATCCAAAAATGGAGTCTCGGAGACAGCCAAAAAAAGCTTCTCCAGTTTGACAATCAAAGCCACTAAAAATGAGGATTTAAGTTTTGGAAACCGTGAAGGATCCAATTTAATTGAAAGTGATATTTCTGTAAAAACAAGCGATAATGAAAGTTCAATTGATGGAAAGATATCTGATGACAAAAAAAGAATGGCATTTCGAAGGGGTGTACACAATTCTTTGTCAATGAAGGAAATAGAAATGTTGTTGGTCTCCATAGAAAATGGTAAATTTGATGGGCCATTATTACGAACTCCCCTACCTGGAAATATTAAAATACGGTGTGGAGACATGTATGCGTTTTGTGTTACCAGGGATGAAATTAATGATATAAAATGCGATAGGATGAAATTTAAAGCTACAAATGGCAATTTGAAAAAAGAAGACTCAGTGAAAAGTAAATCCTCAAAGAAATCTAAAATGGTTAAGGTCCAATACTTTTTGTTGCCAAAAGCCATTGAATTTAAAAAAAGAATGTATGTGCTAACTCACCCTGCAAAAGAATCAAAAGTTGGAGTCATTGCCCATTATTTTGGTAATGGAAAGCTACCCAAAGGGTCACCCCATAAAAATTCCAAGAAAACTAAAAGACCTTTTTGTAGAACAATGACGACAATAAAAGATATTGTCAAATCCAAAGTGAGAAATGAAAAGCCCCAGATGGGTTATTTTTCAGCTCAAAACGAGACTCGTAACAAAATAAACAAATTACATTTTGAAGAAAAAGAAGTTGAAGTTAAATACGACCAACTTGAAGATATTTCAGCCAGAAATGTAAAGCAAGCTCGAAATTTCAAATATAATCACGAGAAAAGTTTGAGATGTGGTAATGATTCAATTGCTAATGTTGTAGCACTACATAAAATGCCTTTTAAAGAAGTCATTAGATATATTTCACTCTCTGGTCGAGTAATCATCATATGGGCAGCTCCAGAAGCAATTACTTTAGCTAAACGCCTTATCAAAGCGTCTTTTTACGATGACACATTAGAACAACTCATTACTTATGACACGACTTTTGATATTGGTGACTATTTCTTGTCAATCGTAGTAATGCGAAACACCGAACTCGCTAGCAATGATATTTTTCCTGTTATATTTGCTCTGCACCAAAAAAGGTACAAGGATGATCACGAATTCGTGTGGAAAAAATTTGTCATCCCCTTACTGGAGTATGACAAATGGGGAGTTAACGTTTCCATTGTGTTAGACAGAGAAATAGGCATTGTAGTTGCTGTTTTAAAGAGTTGTAAAAATGCTTTCAATAATGTACGATTTTGCACCAACCACATTCGTCAGAATATGAAACGTTTCCTTGACACACTTAAAGCTAGCATAATGGAGAAGATTGTCTATGATGAATTTCTCAAAGATATAATTAAGTGCGAAACGGATGAAGATTTTGAAAATATCTACGTTGGTTTTGTGAGAAACTGGCCAAAAGACTTTGCAGATTACGTTGACAAACATCTCAAGACTGATCTGAAAACTCGAACAATCAGGAAAACAACAAAATGTTTTGCCGTTTTTAACGATAACACAATGTCAGTAACAAGCAACCAAGCTGAAAGTTACAACAGTAAACTTAAAAGTCGTTTGCCTTCTACAAAGAATGGAATTAGTAAGGATGTGATTATCACTCGTACCCTTCACGAAACTTATGTTTTCCTTAGCGAAAGTAATCGTGCTCACAGACATTTGGGGAATTATACCCCAAAAGTTAAATTACCGGTACACCAATCTCAATTACTTTTGGATCTTCCATCATACGCTGATTTGCCTTACGAGGAATTTATGCGTGAAATACTTAGCCAATGTTCGACTAATGTAGTCTCCTAGGAACCTTCAAACTAAATTCAGTTTTTGGCTTCTTTAATTGTGCAAAACAAATACATCAGCTATGTACCAACTATGCAAGTGTATTTGATTCAAAGCGCATTAAATAAAAACCAATGTGTTGTAAACGTACGGAAAAATAGCTGTTCGTGTAATATAGTGCAATGTGAACATCTTTTAGCTGTGCAAATGCAGATGTTGGATCATAAGAAAAAATTTGAGTGAGAAAAAATCTCGTAGTATGACATATTTACTCAAAGAAACCCATCGCTCAGGTCGTCGCAAGCCTAGAAAAGATGAAGTAGACTATAATGTCACTGGCGTAAACCAGCAAAGCAACGATGTTTCCATTATAAAAAGAGATGGATGAAAATTGTGACTCGCCAGAAATAATAGAACAAGAAGATATTGTGTACGATACCATCTGGGGTGAGATAGATGAATTTCTCAAAGAAAGTGATAACCTTGGTGTATTATCCAATGAAGTAAACAATGAGAATGCTGAAAATCTTAGTGTGACAAATCCCCCTGTCATTTTTGCCAAACGACCTAGCGAGTGGAATGAAATTTTGCCCAGGTCTAAAAGGACCAAACGCCCAGTTGTGGCAAAAGGAATCGAGTTTAAAGATGATGATTCTAAGTGGAGATTAGATTTGGATTGCTATAAATTTGTTAAAGACTCAGATTTTGATAAAAACGATGCCTTGCGAACGTTAAAACCTCCAAATTGGGCAGGAAATATTTCCATTGATTATGCAATTAAAATTTTAATTGGTAGACTTGATTTGACAGATAAGGTCCTTCATATACCTTACGAAGTAATAGGAAGGCTTCTGTCAAAAATAATAGAATTAAAAACAAATAACTATTACCAGTACTGTTATAACTACCTTCAAGATAATGAAGTAGAAAAAAAGTATCTTATAGTTGTCTTGGTACCTGAAAAACCTTCATTGAATTCCAGTCATTGGATTCTTGGTTTAATTTATTTGAAGGGTAAGAAATTTTTTACTATGGATGGATTGCGAATGAAGCCAGAACAGCTCACGTATCAGTTTAAAACTCTAATGTGTTTCGCCATGCTTGCTTGTGATATAGCTAAAATACCATTTGACGCTAGTGAATGGACATGTGCCTGTAGTTCTGACAGCCCAAAACAAAATCTAGGTTTAAATGATTGTGGCATATTTATAATATATTATTTAATGGGTGTTTTAACTGCGAGGAAAACTGAAATTCCAAACAGTTTTTTAATCGGTAGAAAATGGTTGGTGTATATTTTGAGCCATGTATCTGAATTAGTTGAAGATGTTTTTTATTGAAACAACAGAATATTTCGCTGAAGTTAATAAACTAATTATTGAACTTTCAGAAATGAAAAATTTCACAATCAATTATAGTCCTATTGAAAGTCAAACAAGTAAATGGATGGATTCTAACGTTAATTCTTTGGTGCCATAGGTAAAAATAAATGAGTAAAAGTATAACTAATATACCACTGTATAAAATACCAATACATTTGATTTCTATATACAGAATTTGGTGGACTAGAAACATTTGTCATCACGAAAAGGAACACTAATGGCAAAAATTTTCAATAAACCAGCAAAGTAAGTGTTTTAAAATATTTCAAAAATGCATAGTTGTGGAAAAGTCATATAGCAAGCTGGTGGGAGAAATCAATTACTCTTAAAAAAATGAAATTTATTGAGTTCCCTTTTCTGTTTTTTTGTTAGGTTTTTTTTTAAAGTTTTGTCATAATTAGCTATCTTTACCCTGTTATGTTACCCCCCCAGTCTGTTTAAATCTAAATGTACTTTGGTGAAACTGAAACGTGTTATCCCTTTTTGTAATATAGGCAGTGATATTTAGGTTTTAGAAAATGTGCATTCTAACTATTAGAAATTTATTAATACTTGTAATAGCGAAAACAAATGAAAACAAACTCAAAATAATATGGTGATCAACTCCCAATCTTTTACAAAATTACTTGACACCATGAAACTAAGTAATAACAAGAAAGCACATTGATACATGTCAAGTTGTATTTGTTAGTGTGCTTCTTATTTTTGTGTGCTTTTCTACTGATGGATATTAACAGGCTAGCTATTTTAATTATTTTAAAATTTATTTTCCTTGTTATTTTATAACTATTTAAATATGTATAAAGTAACCACGCAAATTTTAATTGTGAATATTTAAAAAGCCACCCAGGTATTAAGTTTCGTTGTCATTTTAACAAAACAAAATTTGTCTGAGTACATCTTCAATTTCTTTGCAAGTTGCATTTTACCATCACGCTTTCATTTTGTAAAGTCGCTGGATCTTAGAAACAATTCAAAGTTTTTGATAAGGTAATTCTTCACTTTCTAGTCTCAAACTTTGAAACATTTAGTTGAATTAACTTTTTATTTTATTTTAAAGGAACTTTTTGATGGGAACATGTATTCTGCTTTGTTGACTGTTTCTAGTGGAATTAACCAAAAGGGTCTCACTTGAATTTCAACGAAGGATGAGAAAGGAAAGCCTGCCTCAAAGAAAATTTTGGAAGCTGAATTACCCTTTCAATCAAAAGATGTCAAATTAATGAAATTTATTAACAGGATGCAAATACTCATTGCGTTTAAATCTCCATAAAGCGGATTATTAAAAATAATCAAGCTATAGAAAGTTCTTCGGTCAACAACATCTACCGGTATGGAAAAATTACATCCATGTTTCCATCAATTTCTGAATCTCTTGTGCATGTGCGCTATACAGAATTTTGAATTTCCTAGACATGGTTGAGAGTACCAGTAACAATTTTTGGCGTTTTGCGTGGTTGGACAGTATCTCTAAAATAACGCAAAAAAACTTTATGGAACTGACATATTAGACTTAAATTCTTAGAGGTTTAACTTGTTTTTAAATGACTTTTATTTGACGTATTTGATAATATTCGAATCCCCAAACTTTAAAAATCTCAACAAAAATGATTTACATTGAAATTGCGGTGTAGTATAATCAGTAGTGGAGTTATGAAGGGCGGAATGACGCTAGCCCCTATTTTTCAAAGCATTGAAGGTATGACTGCCACAATCTCATAGTCAAACGCAGAAAGCTTAGCACTACAACTGATAATACTACAATGTTGTTTTTTTTTAAGTTGTATAGTACTTAAAAACTATTTAACATTTATCCATAGTTTAAATATATTAATATAAAAACACATAACCATGATTGAAGTGGTTTGTTGTTCTACTTTACTACTTTTTTGAAACTATGCTAAATGAATTTGTTTAGTGTCTCTTTTACGAAATATCAATGATAAGTGCTAAACTGGGATATTTTAGAAGTAAAATAAGAGTTAATTAACTGTTCTATTCCCACTTCAATCACTTCCAAGAAGCACACTAACTTTACATTTATATTTTTCAACATGCATATTATACTTATTTTAGTAATATTCTCATGAGGGATAAGTAAATGAAATATATAAATCCAACAATCTTTTTAAATTTTTGGAAACATTTAAAATATACTTCTTTTTGGTTACAATTGTCTTTAATCACATTAATCAGATTGCAAAATTACTGGTAAACAAAGTAGACTATCCGGTCTATATTTTTGTTCTATTGAACAAACATCTCTTTCAATCTAACTTTACAGGGACAATGAATGTATATACCCACCGAAAGGTTGCAAAATAAAGGGAAATTTATTTTTTTCAAAAATTAAAACTTCCAGCCTATTTTTCTTACTAGGCATATTTTTTAAAATATGAACAAATGTTTTTGTGAAAATTAAATATTGTAAGAATGTTTAAGTTTAATTCTTCATTGGGCAATCGCCCCTGTCAATGCCAGCCATGATCCTCTTAAATCTCATATTTATGTTTTGAGAAGCCTAAAATATTATAAAGCGTTTTTATACCCATATAAAGTATTTAATAGATGATGGAAAATGAAAAAAATTTACATACTTTCATTGTTGGCTCCTTTAAAATAATGTGGATGATTTCTACATTTGGTTTTGGGATTTCTGTGCTTTGACACTCTACTTTATCTATGTCAACATCTTGAAGAACTTCTTTCTTCAACTTCAAAGCAGGTCCAACACTTAACATTTTCCTTTGAATTTTTTGGAAACATTCCTCAGAAAAAGTGACAGGATTTAATCTTATGCCAGTTAAGGCCTCGTTGCGTCTGTAAATAAGTAAAATAATCAATTAGATAACATTATGAAAATAACACAAAAATAAATGCTAAATCTTCAGAAATGTTATTTTTTTTAAATAATCTGTTAATTTCAGGACATTGATAGTTGGTTCTGTAAAACAAAATATTTTTATGTAAAGTATCGGAGTACAGATTTTGAAGAAGTGGGTAACCTTTCGATAAAGTCTGAACTATGTTTACATTGAATATTTAACCATTCTCAAAAATTCCAGCAACTTGGGCTTCCATAATAAAGAATTTATCCAGAAAATATCCAGAAGCTGAAATTGGAGGCATTGGAGTGATGATGACTATTGATCCCTTTAGTTGCGAATTGATGAAATATTTTAGTTGAAAAAATAAATCAACTACTGATTTCAGATTGCAGTTGTCCTTTTCATGCTAAAATAAATATAAATTTGAGATATTAAAAAACTAAAAAAAATGGAAGTTGCTTACCAGTCTAAAAACTTCATTATTTCCTAGGAAAAATAGGAAATCTTCATTGCACAGTGAAGGATTTCTAAAGATAAAATTAGTTGAAATTTAATATTAGTATTATATACATAAAATGGAAAATCTTACAGTTTAATCATTTCGGTCAAAAAATTAATAGTTTCTGGTATGCCACCTTTACTTCTTATAAACCCCAAATACCTATCACCATTGTTATTTAGTTCATCTAAAAAAAAGTTTAAATCAAAACCGAAGATTATGATAGATTTCACATTTAATCTTTAGTATTTTGAATAGTAAATACGTGGGACATTTTATCCAACAAGTTGCAAAACTCCATGCATGAGTTGTCTCCCACCATAATATGCCCACACCAAGTTTCTAAGTTGTATTTGTAAATTGTTAGTTGAATAATTTGGATTTGGAAGAAAAAAAGGTAAAGATTGAAATTTCAATACTTACGAGGATGAGGAACTGTTCTCCCTGAAAATAAAAAAAATAGTAAGTAGAGAATAAATTATATATTTTATAAAATTACATTTTATAATATTTGGTTGGTTTCGATGACTCTATTTGGTTGGTGGGTGATGTCCTAAAATAATTTAATGAGTAAACCAGGAAAAAGGTTCAAACATTTAAAAAAAAAGTATGGTGTTATTGGAAAAAAAAAGATTACAATCATTAGGGTAAAACGGTTTTATAATTTTGTCTAAATTGAATATTTGGCCACCAGCATTGTCTATCCACTCTACGTGAGCCGCCCTGTTACAAAAGGGTGTCATTGACAGCAAAATAAAAACCAAACCTTTTTTGCTAATACCTTAAACAAAAAATTATAGAATTGATTACCTTGATCAGAACAACGTTTTCCTCTATTCATAATTAAACCTGATTATAATCCAATATTTATTAAATTAAAATATATCTAACACCTACATAAAAGCTTGGTAATAAAAAGCGCTAAACTACAACTAACATACCCGAGTGACTGAAATAATTCAACTAAAGTAAACTTAAACCACAACTAAAATATTCCGTTTCAATGACAGCGCTGCCATCTACAGAATTGTGAGTGCGTACTTCTTTAGTGCCATCTAACATTAAGTTTGAGCATTGCATAATTTTTCAGAGAGTGAGAGAGAGAGAGAGAGTAGCAATAAGCAAAAAGTGGTCTACAATACCACACGATATTCCTGCTTAAATGTCAACTTTATAATGCGAATTAAAAATTAATTACGGTCACAAAATAATAAATGAATTGTTTTTAAGATATATTATACTGCAAGCTTCACGAAAAAATACGTTTTAATTTTTATTAAATGTAACCTTTAAACTTTAATTTTTTAATACATCATTAAACTTAATTAAGGTTTTCTTTTTCAATTTTGTTCAACTGATAAGACACAACAATACACTTTAATAGTTTTGTAAAACTTAAATTTTTTTTAAAAATATATTAAGAACTTTGAATATCCTACCATCTAGAGCGATAAGCCTTGGCGCCTCCATGAAATTTAACAGCTTCACGGTACTTACGCAAAGTTGTGCTTTTTGCTGTCACGGCGCACACCGCTAGTTTTGCGGGGCACAACTTTTTTAAATTGCCGTCGAAGCGAGAACGTCGATCTTAAAAAGTTGTGAACGGTGTGCGGTGTGCGCTTTGTGCTTTTTAGTCATGAAAGAAATCTAACGTATAGGCCTAGTCGACGTAAAGTTGTGTCGTTTACTTGACGGCGCACACCGCTAGTTTTGCGGGGCACAACTTTTTTAAATCGACCGCTAGCGTTTTCCCGTTTTGAAGTGAATCGCGTCGTCTGCTTAAATGTCAACTTTCTAATGCGAATTAAAAATTAATTACGGTCACAAAATAATAAATGAATTGTTTTTAAGATATATTATACTGCAAGCTTCACGAAAAAATAGGTTTTAATTTTTATTAAATGTAACCTTTAAACTTGAATTTTTTAATACATCTTTAAACTTAATTAAGGTTTTCTTTTTCAATTTTGTTCAACTGATAAGACACAACAATACACTTTAATAGTTTTGTAAAATTTAAAAAAGCGGGCGCGTGCAGAGAGCTGCGATGTTGCCGACTTGTTGTGCGAATAAGTCGAAAGGGGGAAGGAAATCGAAAGAGAGAGATAAATTAAAAAGTTGTGAACGGTGTGCGCGGTGTGCGTTTTGTGCTTTTTAGCAAAGCATATTGAAGGAAGAAGTGGTGTGCGCTTGTGAACGGTGTGCGCTTGTGCTTTTTAGCAAAGCATATTGAAGGAAGAAGTGGTGTGCGCTTGTGCTTTTTAGCAAAGCATATTGAAGGAAGAAGTGGTGTGCGCTTGTGCTTTTTAGTCAAGGCCTTCGTACAATATAATACTAGATTTAAATCCTAATTATAAGTGTGGTCATTTATTTTACAGCCTTTAAAATGTCAACTAAAATTGTGCTTGTTTCTTTATCAATACTTGGTCTAGAACTATAAGAAATAAAAAAATATATATAATAAATTTGTTAACTTTATGTATTTTTAATAATTTTAGCGAGAATTTTAGAAAAATACTAACTTTTCAAACAATCAATCCATGGTTGGTGCTTTTTAAAAACGCGGACGACCGCGGCCTCGGTAGGTGCAGACGAATTTAAGCAGCAGACGCTTTGTCAAAAAAAGAACCAACTCCCGTGAGCCTCTGCGCGCAATCAATTCTTTTTCATAATCACCTATTTATTCAATGGGCAACCGTTTTGCCATGGCAACGAAAAAAAAATACACTTCGGGATGTCTCCTTGTAAGTCGGTTTAACACAAATTTCAACAAAGAACATTGGACCGTGGGAAAAAGAGTCTTAAGGTATCTAAAAGGAACAATTGGTCACGGAATGGTCTTTCAGAAAACCGATAAAGACATAGAAGGGTTCGTGGACGCCAATTGGGGAGCGTGCGTGAACGACCGGATATCATACACCTGTTTCGTTTTCGAGAAAGGGGTCATTGCCCTCGAGTGTCTGCCTACAGACCACATGCCAGCAGACGTTCTAACCAAAGGGTTGTTTAGCCCGAAGTACTGGGTATCCGTCCAGCAAACACAAGAACGTCCTTTGGACATTCGATAGATGTCACACTCGGATCTTGCCTTCGTCCGTAGGACATCCCAAAATCTGGGATTGACGTCGGTTGGACGTCCAACGGCGATTACGGCGGTCGTCTCCTGGATGTCTCTCTATAAAAGCTAGAGATGTCTTTAGGCCTTTAATTTGGTTCAATCATGGCTCAATAGGGATGAAACTAGGACGTTCATTGGATATCGTATTCTGAACAAATAATTTAAAAAGCCAAACTTTATATTAAAATTTTATTCAAAACATTAAAATACAAGATAATGGAAAAAATCCAGCAACAAGTGTACAATTTGAATGTAATAACACGAACTCTACATAAAAATTAAGAATTTAAATTTATTATATAAGGTTATTAAATTTACGATAGGTTTTCGAAAGTTGGAAACTCAAGTATTAGCAGTTAACATATAAATTACAAAACTTATATAGTTATTTAATTTTTATATAACAAAACAAATTTCGAACTAAACTATTAAAAAATTAAATAACCTTCTTTATACAAATGTAAAAAAAAACAATAAAATGAATTTTCAAATCAGAAGCAAAATAAAACTAAGCCATTTAATACTATACTTTAAAAAAATTAAGACTATGGGATGAAAAATGTACTCTAGCAATGGCTGTGTCTCGAAGCTTAATTTTAATATCTATCCAAATCTTACTTTTGGAATTACAATTTAACTATTTAAAATATCACAGTATGAAATAAAGCTTTAGGCGAACCGTTCAGTGAGAGTAATAAATAATAAACTTAAAAAGTAAAATTGAAACATGTACAGGTCCAAAATGAACTTTAAAAACAGCGAACCTTCCCTAACATTCGGAGAATTCAACGCAAATCTTACTTTAGGAATTCCAAATTCAATATATAAAATATAACAGTATGAAATAAAGCTTTAGGCGAACCGTTCAGTGAGAGTAATGAATAATAAACTTAAAAAGTTAAATTGAAACATGTACAGGTCCAAAATGAACTTTAAAAACAGCGAACCTTCCTTAACTTTCGGAGAATACACTGCAAATTTTACTTTTGGAAATACAAATTTACTAAACTATTCACGGAACACATTTGAGCTATAAGTCCACCATTCAGTGAGAGTGAAGATGAATACTCCATAAAGGTAACGAGTCAAAATAGACTTTGATCAAACATATTTTCTTCCTACCTCTGTAAAAGACACATTAAAAAAATCGAATTAAAATCATTAAAAAAATCAAACAGTTTTTTAATAAAATACTTACTCTAATGATATATTATCAGCGATACTAGAGATTACTATGTTAAAATCTTTAACGTTTGTGTAGAACGCATGATGGACTTTATGGTGACCGATTCCAAACTATCGAGTAATGGCGTCGTACAAAAGAAACTACAAACCATAGACATAATAAAGAAATAGACACCTTACGCGGAGTTTGATTTGCCAAAAATATACGGGAGCGATAACTAGCAGACAACCGGTATTTGTTCCGTATTCCTGTGGTACCACGTCTAAGCGACGCCTGTCGATTAGGCGAGAAAATACAAAATCATCACGTGATACGTCACACATGTTCGTGTTTGTAATCTTTTAGGTACTCTGACGTGATTCGCGAATATTTTGGCTGTGAGAATTTAAAATAAGGTAAATTTTTATTATAATTTTTAAATAAGTCAATTAATTCTTTCAAAACCCAAATAAAAAGCAGCAGATGATCTTATAATTAAAAACAAAAAATTCTATTTGCGAAATGATATTTTGTCAAAGGCTTAAGTAACTATCCGGTTTGTTGTGGAACTTGTGGTTATGGCTTGTTATGGGAATATTCTGAGATTCTAAATTGTAAACAAAAGTAAATGGAATTTTGATGAAAAGGATGATTCTACCTTGGATTAAGAATGATTCTACTAAAGGTATGTAGCTATTGTTCTTGAAATAAAATTAGCTTTGACAATTTAAGTCTGATGGCTTGACCCTTCATTTCTAGATTTTTGTCCTTCTCTAATTTGTGGAGTCTGAGCTTGCAATATAAATTAATAACTTTCTTAATGATGATGTTCGATTCCAACTTCAGGATCAAACATGTTCATGGTGATCTGGTAAGATGTCCATGCCAACAATATTTCATAATACAGCAAGTTCTAGTTCTTAGACTACATTTCTTTTATAGAGAGAGGAATATCTCTTCATAACAACTAAACAAAATTGGCTAAAAACCAAGGAGATCTTACTCAAATTATAATAACATAATTAAACCTACACGAAATGATCCTTGGTCAAAATTTAAAGGTGAGAAGATAGCATCACCGGTTTTTTCTATTTCACTTTCAACTGGATGTAATTTCTTTAAATTAAATAAAAAAATTATTTTGACTATTTTTACTTGTTTTAATTCTATGGAAACCAAACCAGAGTTGGAATGGCTTTTGGTGTGACCCACCTTTTGCCATTTACAATTTGTATATCCCGTTTTAAAAAGTGATCATTACAAATTAAATCATGATTTGAATGTGTCGCGATTTACAGCAATTGTCCATTGAGAAAGTATCGTAGGTTTCGTTATAAAAAGATTTTAAATAAGAATGAATATTCATCGAAATAATATGATAATTTAATCCTACTTATGGAATGAAACCTTTTCCGGTATTGTTTTACTTGTTATTGCAATGCGTAAAAACACTAAAATTAACCTTTTTTTACCAAATAAAAACCAGATTTTTAGTAGAAAACACTTTTTCTATAACTTTTTAATAAAAAAAATCACCAAAACGAATTATGAAACATGTTAGCTAACATAAAAGTACTACCCGTTTATCAAATTCACCCCTAAAGTTTTTGCTGCTGATTTTAAACCGGATAATTATTCCTAAGCGTTAGGTACTACATGGCCTAGGCCAAGCGCTCACTACTCCTCGTAACGTCTCTGTCATGGCTTCCACGAGCCTTTGCTTCGTAACGGAGACAATTCCTTGTGGAAGGCAGGACGGATACGAAACAGAGAGCCAGTGGGCGCCTAGTCCAAAGCGCCACTTAAGTTTAGTGGCGCTTTATAAGTAGGAATAAACTATCATATTATTTCAATGAATATTCATTCTTATTTAAAAATCTTTTTATAACTATAGGCAGGATCGAACATTATCATTCAGAAAATTATTAATTTATATTGCAAACTCAGACTCCACAAATTAGCGAAGGACAAAAATCTAGAAATGAAGGGTCAAGCCATCAGACTTAAATTGTCAAAGCTAATTTTTTTTCAAGGACAATAGCTACATACCTTTAGTAGAATCATCCTTTTCATCGAAATTCCATTTACTTTTGTTTACAATTTAGAATCTCAGAATATTCCCATAACAAGCCATAACCACAAGTTCCACAACAAACCGGATAGTTACTTAAGCCTTTGACAAAATATCATTTCGCAAATATAATTTTTTGTTTTTAATTATAAGATCATCTGCTGCTTTTATTTGGGTTTTGAAAGAATTAATTGACTTATTTAAAAATTATAAAAAAAAATTACCTTATTTTGATTCTCCCAGCCAAAATATTCGCGAAACACGTCAGAGTACCTAAAAGATTACAAACACGAACATGTGTGACGTGTCACGTGATGATTTTGTATTTTCTCGCCTAATCGACAGGCGTCGCTTAAACGTGGTACCACAGGAATACGGAACAAATACCGGTTGTCTGCTCGTTATCGCTCCCGTATTTAACCCCCGTAGAATCTTGGGTCTATTTCTTTATTATGTCTATGCTACAAACTGGGCTACCAGATATTTTAAAAGGACTTAGCGCGGCCAACTTAGATCAGCTTTTTCGCAGTCATTGGCGAAATAATTCATCAAATGAAAATAATGGAAATAAAAATTAAGAAAATAATAATATAAAAATTAAGAACAGATACAATTAATTAAATAATTAAGTAGTTTTGATTTAACACGTAATTTCATTAATTCAAGTTAAATAAACTCGTAAATTTAAATAATAATATTCATAATAAAATTAATATTTTGTGGTTCATTAATCATTATTAGCTCAAATACAAATACAGGTGAAACAAATTAAAATTAATTGCTGATAAACGCGCCTCTAGATAGCATTGAAGGACGAAACATTTCGGACGAATAGTGGGGATCCATGCGACGTCGATTGGGCTGAATATCGGATGTTGCGAAATTGGTTCTACGAGGACTAAAATGGGACGTCCGTTATTCGTCCCGTAGGACGAATTTTGGACGGGACCAAGCTGGGCTCTATGGACCATGCTGGGACGTCCCAGGGACGATTTGTGTTTGCTGGGCGTTCCATAGAGAATACTGAAGATTAATTTTGACTGCGGACTTTAAGGGAGACTGCTGTTTATAATATGTATTTCAAAGTCCCGCGCTACATTTAGTTTTTTATGCCAATGAAGATAGTTCCTTATCGTTTATTCCCATTCGACCGAAATCCCATTCGACCGAAAGAATTTTAAAATGTAGCCCAATTGGCGGGGTGATTTGGTATTTTATTTATAAGGTATGTACTATCGAAGATCCATGTTTAGGTTAGGTTAGGTTAGAGTTGGTTAAGTTTACTATTTCAGTTTTGGTTCAGTTACTTTTCTGGACTTTTTGAAGATAAAAATATAATTCATGCTCATTCCAAAAGCCAATTTATATAGCAGCGTTCGGTCGAATGGGACACATAAAAGCGTTCGGTCGAATGGGACACATAAAAACCACACGTTTCGGCGGAATTGGGTCGAATGGGACACCTCAAAAACCGCCTTCGGTCGAATGGGATTTCGGTCGAATGGGACTAAAGCTTCTTTATCTGTACAAAAAAGTGATCTTTTATTTGCCCAAGCTTAAATGTAATTTTTTACCGTTAAACGTATCTCGGTAAAAAAGTACTAGTTTTAACTATTGTATAGTTAGTTCCGTATAAAACGCTGTTTATTTTACACGTAGGTTGCTGTCGCCGTTCTTTCCAATAACAACAGTAGCATTTAAAACTCTATATTTTAAAATTTTTAGAAAAAAGCTCTGTTAGACATTGTACAAAAACTACTCAGTCTTTTGTAACTTTCTATCTTTTGTTATTGATATTTACTATCTAGAATTTTCAGTTTCAACTGGGATTTGAGCTAAATGTTAATTTATGAGTATACCTTTTATTCAATAGATCCTTAAAAAGGTTTATAAAACCGAAATGTAGATTATCAAACATAATTATTTTGTTTTTCAACACATCGTTGCAGTATCTTCGATTCAGCTGAAAAATATAAAAAATATACCGCTTTAAATTTACTAAAACTGAATGAACTATTTTAAAATACCAGGCTAAGTTATTTAAACTTGCTTGGCACTCTAAGTTATTTTTAATTTCTTGGAAGCCTAAGCTTTTTTTAATTGCGTTAAAATCTGATATATTTTAAAATGCGTGGTTTTTTTAGTTGTTTCAAAAGACGTGGCGCTCTGAGCTATTTTACAAGGTGCAGCACCCGGAGCTATTTAAATATGCGCGACACTCGGAGCAATTTCTAACTTATTTATTTCGCTTACCATTACTTGCACAAGTTGACCAGAAGAAGAGTTCATTTTTATTTAGTATTATCTGTTCAGATGAGAGCACTTTGGTTGTGATAAGTAAACACTAGACTGAAAGTGAGGAAAAAGTAATATTTTTTGAGTGTCGTATCAGTATCACATTTCTACTAATGTTCACAAATTAACTCAAATACTTATAAATGTATACAGTCTTGAAATGTCTTAGGAAGACTATAATGGTCTTGATGATTCTTTGGGAACCGCACGTGGTTTATAACGAGATTTTTTCTCACCACGTTGTTAGTTAAACTCAGCTGCAATTATCCATAAAGCCAGTTTTCGAATAGAAAATTACTAACCTTCTGTCTACTCTTTAAACCACGTTATTTCTTTATTTTACACTGATCTAGATTATTTTCTTTAAGATCATAACAAATTATTTTCAGCATTAAAAATAATAAGGAATTTTTAGAATTAATTTCCTGCAAGTCTCTTTTTTAAGTTCTTGCTTAAGCTCACGTGTCATAAAGGAATCGTTTTTTCCTACGCATTATTAATTATAGCCTCAAAATTAATTGTTATTTAATTATCGACACATTTAAAATGAATAATATTTTTAAATCACTTAGCTTAATCACTTAAATACGAAATTGTGTTTGCTTGTATGTACATACTGCGCGAATCTCATAGTTCCTATAACCACGAGGTGGTGGATCACAAAGCTTAAGGGTTTCCTAATAAACATGATTAAGTGATTAAAAGTTTTAAATTGATTTAATCATTTCCATTACGCTTTAAAAATTCGAATATCATTTAGATATCATGAATATATCATTACATCATGACTTAATCCATTTCATTGGTGAATATATATTGGTTGTCAAGCAGTTGACCCTACCCTAGGATGGTGTTTGATCATCCACTTGTTCGCTCTGTATGGACGTAATAATTTACCTCCCTAGGCGAATGTGATTTTAAAAAAACAAACCAAAATGCACTTATATTTCCGCCACATATTTACGAACTTGAAATAAAAATATTGTCACGTGTTAAAATATTTCAAAATGGAGATTGATTACATGAACTCTGATTTATTGGCCTATTTGTGTTTCAAACTTTCAACCCATGAATAATTCACAAATATTCTAAGAAATAATAAAAAGTTCATCAATTTACCTTGAACAAGCACACTCCGAACGACGGATAACTTTCAGGGCGGTTGTTAATCCCGTTTAATCTTTCTATAGCCGAATCTACAGATTGAAATAACTTCAAGTTAAGTTAAATTATCAAATGTAACAAATTAACTAAATAAAGTGATTAAATATTTTGCTTATGGGACCTCCCAATTGAAACAATTTCCTACGTCCGCATAAACTGATGTCAAAGCTAGGAGCTGTCAAACCGAATAAGGGCCCATTTCAATTTCAACTTATGAATGTGAAATTGAGAAACATTGTAGTAAATGGGATTTAGAAATTGACTTTCCAATTGCGGTCCCGTAAATTAGTTAGAAAAAATAAACCTTATGTACCAAAGTTATTATTCCTACTTTAATTGCAAATCAAAATTAACAAATGTTTCGTGTTTCTCAGTGTAATTACGATGGCACCTTTCGCTGTCTCAATTTATCTCCCAGGCTATGGAGCGACTTTAATAAACCCGCAACTGCGCTATACATATTCGTGATTAGTCCAAAGGTAATTGCACGGGATCAATATAACATACGCTTAACTAATGTTTTTTGGTGATCCTGTTGGCGCTAGCTGAGAATGTGCCATAACAAATCTTGATTTCATTTTAACGGCTTTCAAATAACATATAGTTGAACTATTACTTGATTAGATTTACCTTTGTATGGTAAACATGGCAATATACGAAGTTTAAAATTGCGTAAAATATTGGTCTAATTTTTTATATATACCATATACTATTCGCAATTTTAAATACCAGCTGTAATTACAAAATGTCTCAAGAATAACCCCATATTACTGGCAACGTTAATTACACTCTGTAATTACAAAATGTTTCATGTATATCTCACATTATTCTGAGCTTAAATTACTTTCTATAATCAAATATTGTTCCGTGCAGTGGGGTAGTTATAACAGAATGCCTCGGCGTCTCTATTTTACTCGTTTGCCACTACCCCCGTTTTAATTACCTTAGACATGGAGTTTTAGTTATTGTTGTATAAAGAAATGTAGAGGCACTGGATCGGTAAAGATCAGTCTCTAGTCGCCAAACGCAACCGACAATATTAGACGGTTCTTGGAATTTATTATAAGATATCAATTTATTAAGGAGCCGTCTTCTCTCGTCTATGGGGAATCCCTTATATCCTCTGAGTGCGGCGTTCAACAGGGGGATAAATTAGGCCCAGCTCTCTTCTGTCTCATTGTTCAAAAGGTCGCATCCCGGTTGGTTTCAGAGCTCAATATTTGGTATTTGGACGATTCGTCGCTGGCCGACAAGCCTGGGGTTGTCCTTCAAGATCTACTCTTCCTGCAGGAACTCTCGGCAGACATCGGCTTAGAACTCAATCCAGCAAAGTGCGAGTTCCTCATTCTAAATCCGGGAGATTTCGATGACAGCTATTTCAAATCTATGTTCGACTGCGCAGCCCCTGGGATCAAAATTGTTGAAATATCTAACTACGTCCTTCTGGGCGCACCTCTCTCAGACGAAGCTATATCTGACTGTCTAACTAGTAAAATGAAGGCTCTAAAGATCATGTCTAGGAACCTTCAACTTTTTCCTATTGAAAAATTCCTTGGCTATCCCGAAGCCCTCTTACCTTCTATGTAGCGGCCCGGTATGGCGTGACGAAGAGGGTCTTACCTCATTCGATGATACTCTACGTGGAGCGCTTCAAGATGTAACCAACACCTAATGGACGAGGGTCCATGGGTACAATCATCGCTTCCCGTGGCCAAGGGTGGTCTCGGAATCCACCATGCCTCCAAACTGGCTCTTCCGGCTTTTCTATCGTCGGTTTCTAGCGTAGCTAGCCTGGTCGTCGATGTTCTACCCGACTACATACCCGTCTCCGAAGATCCGGTATTTCGAGAAACCTCACATCAATGAGAACTTTGCACGGAAGCGCCCCTACCGCCCCGGACCATTGGAAACATCAGCACACGTGGGATGCCCCGATCATCGACAAATCTTTATCGCTTTTGTCAGTAGGCGCTTCCAGAGATCGCGAAAAAGCCCGGCTTATTTCAGTAATTACCAAAGAGTCTGGTGCATGGCTAAACGCCCTTCCATCGCCGTCCTTGGGCACCCATTTAGACGACGACTCTTTTCGTATTGCCATCGGCCTTCGGTTAGGCGCCCGCATCTGTATTCCGCACACTTGCAACTGCGGAATCATGGTTGATTCCTGGGGCACCCACGGCCTGAGTTGCGAGAAAATCTCTCTCCCGACACGGTGCCGTCAATGACATAATGCGATGCGCCTTAGTATCTGCAGGTGTACCGTCCGTTCTTGACCACCTGGGTTGTCCCACGATGATGGAAAACGCCCAGACGGAAAGTCCCTTGTCTTATGGTCCGGCGGAAAATCGTTGGTGTGGGATTTCACCCGCACAGACCCTCTAGCGCCTTCGTATTTGTCCTCATCTTCATCAGCCCCTCTCTGGGCCGCTACCCAGGCTGAAAGGAAGAAGCGCGAAAAGTACTCGGGCCTAGAGAATCGTTTCGTGTTTAAGGCTGTAGCTATTGAGACTCTCGCGTCGTTCGGGTGCGAAGGTTTGTCCTTGGTCCATGCTATAGGCCGAAGGATTGGGGAATTAACAGGAGAACCGCGTTCGAGAGAATATCTGCTGCAACGCATCGCGATCGCGATCCAACGAGGGAATGCAGCTTCGGTGCTGAACACTTTTCCGCCAGGTTCTTCCTTAGGCTAGGCGCCCACTGGCTCTCCGTTTTGTATCCGTCGTGCCTTCCACAAGGCATTGTCTCCGTTACGAAGCAAAGGTTTGTGGAAGCTAGGACGGAGATGTAACGAAGAGCAGTGGGCGCCTGGCCTTAGAGGAATGCCTATTCTTCTTATAAATAGTTGTAAATATTGGTTCATAGTTGTATATTCTTTTTGTAAATAATTTTCTGTTTCATTTATTAAGCACTCTCCAATATTTTCTTTGTGTAGCGGTCATACCGTTAAATTAAACTAAATCTAAGCAAGTCACTACAATTAACATTAATAAGATTATGATAATTTATATCTCTCTCCTGCTCGTTAAGTGTTCTCCGTGCCTCTTTATCTAAAGATCATTTAAGAAGTCGTCATGAGTCCTTTTTGTCTAATGAAATAACTGTTTTTATGGCATATTTTCTCAGTCAGTTTAAACAAAAGAATGATAACTATAGGCTATTTGACACTCTTATGGAAATTATTTAAAGATTAAAAAAAATTAATTAAGTGCGAATTTTTCTTTAATTAATTACCTTTTCAAATTGAAATACATAATTTCAGACGTCAAATTTGAATCTAGGAATGACAGTCAATATACAGGAGTGTTTCAAAGAAGTCTGGCTACAATTTAAAGGCGTGTTCTTTATGTAAAAAGGAGTGAAAAATCTACGAAGAAACGTTTTCCTAAATTGAACCGTATCCAAAAATCAGCCTACAAAACAAGTAAGCTTTATGTGTAGAAATATGTTTTAACAATAACAAGGTGGTTCTAAGTGACTAAGTCTATTTTAAAAAGGTTATTATTGAATTTCGATTTTTTATTCTTCTAATACCATAAATAAGTACAAAATCACCTCTATAGAAGCGTTTTGGAACGTATTTAGCTTATCTCCGTGTTTTTCCCCCGAATGCTAGTACACTGATGTAACTGTAGGCCATAGTCGTTCCTCAAAAATTTAAGCCTCTAATTGCTCTGTACATAGGAGAGCTGTAGCAGTTTGCTTTGAAACCTTACCCTTCTTGATTTCTCCCTCTTTTATGATCGTAGTCGTGAGATCCCTCGACCTTTCGTCCCTTGGTTGACACCAACCCACCAAAATCTATTTTTATTGTTTTGTTTTGTTTAAAGTATGGAGCATCTGCATCGGCTTTGCCCTCTATAGGTTGCACTCCATATTACTAAGCTATAGAGTTTTATGGTATTTAACTCTTTTTTTCGACAGTCCGAACATATATAGATACCTATCTGAAAAGATCTGCTCGACTTCTTCTTTTTTAACTTCATTGTAATTATTGATTATCTATAAGCATATCTTTGGTTCTCTACGCCGAAATCTTTTTGTATGGGGCAAAGGCAACATCCACGGAAAAATTAAATATCCTACAGTCGCAAATGGAACTACTCACTAGGCGGGAATTGATTATTAGGAAATATCACCGTGTCGCTAAAATTCTTTGGTGGGCTCCTCTTTATTCAAAACGTTACTTTATCTGGACCAAGGAATTTCTGCACAAATATTTCATAATGTGTTAATTTTTTTCCGTTTAAAGCTGCAATGGCAAAGATATAGGCTAACTTTCGAAGATCAGCTAACCTTTCTTGCTAAAAACAGTGGCGGCGCCAGGAATTTTCGCGAGGGTAGGACACCAAATGGGCCCCCGACCCGGGACCCCCCTTTACTCAACGAAATCCTTCAATAAAATAAAATAGTGATGTACATGACGAACAAAAAAGTTCTAACAACAGTAAAACGAGTCCAAATGTAACAGAACCAGTAGCGGCTCCAGGATTTGTGGGAAGGTAGGCGAACCATTTGGAGGCCCCCCCACCACAATTTTTTAAAATCCGTCCACGTGGATTATTTAATTTTTTTGGAAGCAAGTGGTAAAATTGTTGGGTAAAATGGGTACGCGACGAAAAAATTAGAGTTAATTATGAATTTAAACATTACTAAACACTGAATGTATGTTGATCCTCTTTTGTGTACCGATAACATTTAAAAAAATAAGTGGTTATATACTAATTTCTACGACTGAATTCCAGTCTATCAATTTACATTCATTCCTTCGGTACTTCGCATGTATGTACATCCCTTACATCAGAACTTACAACTTTACGAAAATGAATGTACGTAGGTACAGTAAGTAAAGTAAGTTTAAGAACTATTAATTTGTGAAGATAATTCTCCTATTCACCGTTTTCTCATCCACCCAATTGTGGCTCACTCCCAATTGAAGTTCACCGTATTTTCGTTCACCGAAATGACGCTCACAACAAATTGTGGCATACTCCTAATCATCGTCCACCCAATTGGCAAATCCAACAAATAATCGTACACCCACCCAATTGGCAACACCGAATCATCGCCCACCGTAAAAGTCTCCTACCAATTGTCGTAGACCCGAATGTTATGTCACAGCTAGATCATTGTACAATATGTCAAGGCATAAGAGGAGATCTTTACTCGCAATTTAAGAATCCATCTATTGCATCCGCTGATATTTGTGAACTCACTGAATATATCAAATCTGCATGTTGTAGATTACTTTTCAAGGAGAAAATCGGACTAGATAAATGTAAAGCATGCAGATTGAAAAAAAGAATAATGCAGAAAGTAATGATGTAAACGTGAAAAAGAAGGGCAAGGAGCTAAAAATTACCAAGAATTTAAAATTCTTTAGTAAATTTGACATTGAAGAAAGAAAGTATCAATGTCACATATGGCCATGAAGATAAAAATAAAACAACTCGAACGAAAAATTAGGAATAGTTTCAATCAAGAAGGTTTTTTTTAAGCGCTGAAGAAAGTGAAGATTTTGAAAAATTGATTAAGGAAAATTCCTTTAAAAATAAAAATTAATTTCGCAAGCTTCTGTTGAATGAACAACTAAAAATTTTGAAGTCAAATAAATTTGGCCAAGGAAGTGGCACCCAGTCATTATACACTATACCTTCTAGAAATGTGAAATTTACAGTATGTACTCTCTCGGTGGAGATCTTTGTTATTTGTGAATTTCACAAAAATCGTGAAATTTGTCACGGTTTTAGAATTTGTAGTTTTTGAACGTTAGGTGGTAGATGAAAAGTTTCAATGATTAATTTGTAGAGCATACTCTAAAACCTTTAATGGAGTTGGTATGGTCAAAATCGTACATTTTGTCACTGAAATACTAGGTCATGAACAATAACAAGTTGGTACTACCCAAATGTTTTACGTCTCATATGCTATTGTAATGATTGATTGATTCGGAAGAAAAAATGGCCCAATGACGCGATATTCTAGTCGACTTGCCCAGACGTTTAAACGGAATTGTACTTGATTGTGATGTGGAAATCCCCAGTGCGGATTTACATCGCTCCACATACGGTTATTCTGGCAGTTAGATGGGCCTCCCTTCCAAAGGAACACTCGTTGGACGCCAGGATCAAACGGAAGCAATCTTCGTTGGCATCCGCCATGGAACTGAATCAGTTACCAAAATTCAACCTAAGGCGCTGATCACCATCGTGAAGGAGACTCTCGACATAATATTTTGAGAAGTACAAATTGGAGCATGCCATTCTTATACTTGCTCGAGGGTAAGCGACAAAGTAGGCAATGACTGTGTGTTCCATATAAGTGTTATGACGTCCAGGTCCGCGGAATCTGGGATTCACATTGCCGTCTCCTTCGAAGTTAGCAACAGCTCGGAGAATAGTCTGCTGATTTGGTTGGCTTAAATTGTAACATGAAGCGTAAAACCATTTGGGTAGTACCAACTTGTTATTTTTCATTATCTATTATTTCAGTGACAAAATGTACGATTTTGACCATACCAACGTCATTAAAGGTTTTCGAGTATGCTCTACAACTTACTAATTGAAACCTTTCGGCTACCACCTAGTGTTCAAAAACTTCAAATTTTAAAACCGTGAAAAATTTCATGATTTTTCTGAAATTAACAAATAACAATGATCTCCAACGACAGAGTACATACTGAAAATTTCACATTTCTAGAAGGTATTGTTTTCGAGAAAAATGCCTGGGCCGATCAAATAAAGACACCCTGTATAGTGAAGATGGGGATCCAGTTTTTTTTTATTTCCGATATCTGTCACCAAGCAAAAACATTTAGAAACAATCTTTCTAATAGCGGAAGAATGAAGAAAAGGAGGGAAACCGTCAGAACCTATACGAATGCTAAAGAAAAATGACAAACATATTCTGTGGAAACATTTTGTTGAAATGTTTGAAAGGGATTCTGGTTCCATTTTAAGAAAAGCTAAGAAGACTAATTACAGCCATATTAACATGAATCCTTTCAATGCCATGAAAGTGAAGTTGGCGAATCAAATACTTAGTAGTACTGTAGTTAATGCAATGGAAGAATTGGTTGGGTATGAGGCTTCCAAGACTAATAAATTAATTCGTATCTTTGACCAATTTTTTGATATGTTCAATGCGTCAAATTTGTCAGCTGGGAAAAGAAAAAGAAAAGCCGCGATTGAACCATTCCATTGTCTTGATGATTCGCGTTTTAAAGTGAGTGACATTTATTTATTTAAAGATATGGGTTACTAACTGAAACTAATTGTTGTCTACCTTTCAATTGTGGTGGGGTTTAGGAAATATTTCTTCAATATTTTGCAGAATGGGAGCAAGAGGTAGATGAAATGCCAACAGCCAAAGAATTTGACAAGTCGAAAATGTTAATCAGTAAAGAAAAACTTGATGGATTACGTTTAACAAGTAAAGAACCAAAACAAATTTGAAGACACTAGTTTTAAAACTTAGGATAAAAATGTTTTTCTCTGTTTATCGATTATATCTGCCATTAGGTTTCTTCGTGGAAAAGGAGCGAAATACATTTTAACAGCTAGATTTTATCAGAATCCTTTGAAACAACACTTTGAGAAAATAAAGGGTATGATAGGATCTGGAGAAAACCCCATATTTAGCCCAGTGATGAGCAGTGATAAGAAGGTCAAGGAAATGAATCCGCTCAACCCTTATAGTAAAAATGGAAATTATAAAAATAGTGCCACCAAAAGGAAACGATCATCTAGACAACAAGAAGCCCGAAAATCTTTTAAGATGGATACTTGAAGAAATATAATTGAAGATAGAAACGTGTTTTATTTTGTTTGAAACAATTCGTCATGTGTAAACTTCTACGAGTAAAAAACTTTGTTTTAATTTTCATGTTTTTTTTTATGACTTCAGTTACTTGCTTGTCCCACTTGTATTGAGAGTTTCCATTTTTGGCTACTGAATGGTATTTTTGAAATAAGTGGTACGCCATTTTAAATTACAATTAATCATTTTTGTTATAGCTTAATTGAAAGCTGCCTTTGCATTGGGTTCAAACCCCATAGTTGATAAAAATCTTCATCAAGCCCACTTTTATTGCATTCAGCATGGATTTGAAGGTTTCTTGTTGTGTTTTCTTGAAGGATACATTTTATATCCATATGCAAAACAATTCTATTATTGAGTTTTTCAAAAAAAACTAATAGCTTGTTTTGAAAGCAAAAGAAGCCCTCCTCTGTCTGGTTTCATTGTCCAGTTTTGAAATTCATTTTCTTTACTTTTAGGAACTAAACAATTTTTCCAGAACGTTTCACAGTAATACATTTCACATATGCTATTAACAACGAAACCAGCAATATGGTGCAGATTTTCTAGGTTAATTTTGGTTCGACCAATAGAAGAAGTGGTCTTTTCCAAATTCCCAGTTTTGGGTTTCATTTCTTGATTGTTCTTAATATCCAATATTAAATACTCAACGAAAACTGTTTGAAAGAAAAGTTTATCTATAAATTTGTTTTCTCCTTCTAATGTTTTGAACGATTTTATTATATGGAATGATTTTTCATTTGATTCAATAAATCGTATTCCAAAATCAGGGCATGTCTATTAAACGTAAACCTTCCGAGACAGTTGTTAGAAGACTTTTCTTCCTTAAAGATACAAAAGATGGGAGCTATTTCGGAAAAAAACACAATCTTTTTCTTTTATTTCTTCAATTCAATCCTATAGGATGTAAAAAACGTGAAAATAAGGCTGTAGATTATAAAATTATTTTAGTTAAAATTATTTGATAAATCCGTCCTAAGTATGAAATTTCATCGAATTCCGACGCTTTTGAAAACACCGAAGGCATTATTTCTTCTTTAAATTCTTCATAGGCAATAATAAGGTTGGATTCTGTAATTGAGTGAATACAGTAAGCAACTAAAATATCTAAATACTTTTATGGCAATTATAACAAATAAGAAATAGGTTAAAAATAACTTTGAATAAGTTATTCTTTGCGAATTTGCTGGTTTTTCTGATTAATTGTGATCATTCATGACTTTGTCCACGACTTTAAGTTTTTAAAAAAGGCGGTTGAAGTTCATATACCTAGCCCTATAAATAAATTGTATACTTAACTGCCTAATAGATGGCGTCGTGTTAGCATAGCCAGTGGAGCGTATTCAGTGAAATTCTTCTCCCCTTTTTCTGACGCCCCTCGGGAAGATGGGAAAAACTCGCGTCACGCTCGGAAATGGTTTCAACCACAATTTATATCTGCAGTGCTCCTTCCTTCATGATATCACGATGGTCGAGTTATGAGTATAATGTAAATCGCTCAATAAAGTATAATGACCTATTAGAATAGATCAGTTTGGTTAAATAATAGAACAAATATAACATAACATGGTGTCAGAGTTCTAAACGAATATATTCCACGCCGCCATTGTATTTCGTCTCGCTAAAACGCTATTGTAGCTTCTTGTGCACCGTAACAAAGGCCGACCGAGGCTTAAGTTTCCCACATTGCCGAATTTTTGCAAAGTGAGCGTTCTTAAACAGGTTGTTTTTTCCGGCAAAATGTCGTCTGACACTTTTAACGTCGTATCTCCGCCGCCTTTGGATTTTCCTCGTCCGGGATAATGGCCCCACTGGAAACGACGTTTCTAACGATTTCGGCCCGCTACAGTTTTGAGCTCTAAAAGCGAAGATGAACAAGTTATCATGCTAACTTATCTCATGGTAGAAATTCATCGTCAACAACAGACAATTAATAGGAATCAGCAAGGAAAATCACCAGCAGCTACTGTAGATAAGTTAAGTACCAAATCGAAGTCGACTAAAGGTTTTGCCACTGATAACAATCCTCGGAGAAAAGAGAGACAGGCACCGCAACATCAATGTTTTGTTAAAAAACCTATCCAGTTTAATAACCAGCGGACCTGTAAAACGTGTGGTTTAAAGGAACGTAACTCAAGAGATGAATGTCCAGCGAGAAAGGCCAAATGTCTAAAATGTGGCAAGTTTGGGCATTACGCGAGAGTTCGTTACGTAGATTCTAGATCTCGTTACATGGCTAAATTAAATGGAACACTGTTACGTTTTAAAGTTGACACTGGTGCGGAAGTAACAGCCATTACACATTATTTGTACATGGAAAATAAAGAAATAGCTAATCAAAAAAACATAGTCAGAAATTTATATACCGGTGCTCCAAGCGAATCAAAAAAGCCTGCTACAAGACAGACAGGATCGAGTCCCCGACAAGAGCTTTTTGAAATGTACTGGTATGGTTCAACCTACATTACAAGTTAACGATGAAATAATTCGCCGCAAGATATGTCACACGTGATCTTGATGGACGATTACTCAACAAACATGTAGATGAGAGTGAGGATCTACAATTATGCGCAAAAATACAAGAAGTTACATTATACTCGAAAATCGACCCAAGTAATGAATACCCAACATTATTTGAAGGTTTAGGAAAATTAAATGCCTGTATTAAATACTACTGAAACAAGATGTTACGCCATAGAGGTTGTCCACACCACACCGTGTACCAATTGCAGTATCGGACAAAGTTAAAAAGGAATTGGATAACATGATAAGCCGAGGCGTAATCTCACCAATCGAGGAGCCAACTAAATGGTTTGCCCCTATGGTAATAGTGCGGAAACCCACAGGCGAGCTGATAATTTGCGTTGATTTTACAGAACTGAATAAATATATTCTACGTGAACTATATCAACTTCCTTCAGTTGATTTAATTTTTGGCATATTGGCAGGAGCCAAAGTATTCTCACTCAGTGCTCGATTGACGCAGTCGATATTGACAAGAACCGTTAGATCCACAGTCAGTACCTCTTACCACGTTCATCATAACCTTTGCCAGATACTGTTTTAATCGCCTACCTTTCGGAATAAGTTATGCAACGGAACATACCCAAAGATGAATTTGTTTTTCCATTGAAGGTATCCCTAATTGTGTTAATTTACAAGATGACATACTAGTATGGGGCAAATATCAAATAGAGCATGACAGAAATTTACGATTAGTTTTATCGGAGTTAGAAGAAAATGGGATAACTTTAAACAAAAAGAAGTGTAAATTGGGAGTACCTACAGTTACGTTTCTGGTACACAAAATCGATGGTTGTGGAATTCATGCAAACCATAATCGAATTTATTCCTCCAACTAACGTGTCCAAATTAAGAATAATACTTGGTATGGCCCACTATATTTAAGCAAATTTATCCCTAACATTTCCGAAACACTTCCACCTCTGTACAGTTTGTTAAGTAAGAATATTTCTTGGATTTGGGGACAATACGCTTTTCAAAATTTCAAGAAAACTTTAACAAGCCGATAAGCGCAAATTGAAAAAGAAGCCCTGGGAATCACTTGGGCGTGCGAATGGTTTGAACATTATATAACAGGTTTACGCATTGTTATCAAAACTGATCATAAACCTTTGTAACAAGTTCTACAATCAAAACAGTTTGATAATTTATCGCCCCGTTTACAAAGATTGAGAATCCGACTTATGCGTTATTTTTATACCGTCAAGTACGTTCCGGGTAAATTATTAGTAGCTGCAGACGCACTTTTGGCAGTCCACTGACAGATGTGGGCGATGAAGAATTATAGGAGGAATTAGCAGCCCACGTCAGGCTCATAACCTAAAATTTACCAGCCACGGATAAATGGTTAACTGAAATTTGGATGGCACAGAGAGAAGACCCTGTCTGCCAGTCATTAATTAGCTATAGCCAGGAAGGATGAACGATAGACAAAAAGAGAATAGAATCACACTGTTCAGCACATTTTCCTCACCGCGCTAGCATAATCGTTCAGGACGGATTAGTAATGGTAGGTGGTCGAATTCTAGTACCATTGAGCATGAGAAAAGTAATGTTAGACAGGATCCACTAAGGTCATTTAGGAATTACGAACCGTAGTGAAAGGGCACGAACTTCAGTACATGTATGGTGGTCCAGTATTCCCAAAGATATAGAAGAAAGAAAACGCCGATGTTCCGTTTGCATAAATGAATCGCGAAACAGACACGAGCCATTAATAACATAAAAACTTCCAAGCCGTCCTTGGCATGTTGTAGCTATTGATCTCCTATACGTTGAGCGAAATTGGTATATTGTTGTATCGGATTACTACTCCCGATTTTTATAAAAAGTTATAAAGTTAAAAGACCAAAGAACGAGCACCATTATAGACATACTCAAAAAGATTTTTCGAAGGTTTGGTATACCGAAAATAGTGAGAATTGACAATGGACCTCAATTTAACCTCACGATTATGGTTTCTAAAATATAACCTCTAGTCCGCGCTTCCCACAGAGCAACTGTTTCGCGGAAATAATTAAGTCCAGAGTTACATAATCGGAAAACTTACATCGAGGTTTACTAGCGTATGGATTTAGTCCTGCTGAACTTCTATTCAACCGTCGACTAAGAACCACCGTACCGATAACATCATCGTTATTGGAACCACACATATCACCACGCAATGAAATAGCTAAGAAAGAAGAGCCAAACAAAGTTAACCAAAAACGAAATTATGATCGCAGACATGGTGTAAGAATTTAACAAGATCTGAAGCCAGGCGAAAATGTTTGGATAGTAGATCTAAGACGAGAAGGCAATATTGAAAAGCAAACCAATGATCCTAGATTATAATCGGTTGTTACACCAAAGGGGATTGTTCGAAGAAATAGATTTCACCTTATACCTATCCCCGAGAACCTACAACTAGGCACCCAGGAGAGTAATCCTGCGACAGCACGAACACCAGTTGAAACAGTTCTGGAACCTCGGAATCAGCCACCACACCCAGCGAGTTCTCTTGTCCAAAATGACAGAGCAGCGACTCCAAGAAACATAGCAACTAGTCCAACTGGAGACACATCGAATATTCCTAGCCAGAGTTCTAGTCATATTCAATACGGAAGTAAAACACAAGATAGATCTCCGTGCAGGGCTCAATCTCAAGGAATCAATGTATCCGTCAAAACCAGAAGTGGGCGTCAAGTCGTTCGACCCAAGCGTTATGAACAAGGTACACATTTCTTAAAATGACCTTAATTCTTGTAGTTTGCACGATGATTTGTGCCCAGAAACCAAAATAATTATACAAAAATTTTTCACTCTTCTTATTATAGTTCAATAAATTAATTGCCAGTCAAAACTAAGTTAAAATGTTTACTCTTTTGTAAAAAAATCTCAAATAATATCGCTTTTTCCTTAAAGGTATCGTAAAGTATATTTCTGCTAGGAATTATATGAAACGATGAATGCGCTAACTCTGTCTTAGCGCAAAACAGTTTTTGCAGAGAAACGAATAGTAGCAGTGCAAGGCTGCAAATCTTACTGCACGGGTATGTCCCCAAAACGATCGCGGCACCAAAAGATTCCGAAAAATTAGCCTCATGATAAAAAGCGTAAGGTTTGCCATTAGTTACTCCATAATTGTTTTGCTAAATGTAATTTTCATTCAATTATACTAAATGTAAAACCCAGTTCTAGAGATTCGAATATGGGGTTTATGGAAATGTCTGATCTTTAAAAAGAGCCTTGCTAACTTTATGAAATCTATGTGGCCAGGAGTTTAAAGTTGAATTAAATACTTTTTCTATATTTTTCAGAAATATTTTTTATGTGTCGTGTACTGTCAGAGAAAAATGACATAGCTATTCAACGATGTAAGGATAAACTTCGCTTATTGATTCCGTAGCTAAAGTGCGACCTTCGCATCAAGCGTCGGATAAATATTTTAAAACCTTTGATTCAAAGTAAAGAAATCTTTAAAAATCTTTTAGTAGACACAAATAAAAAACGATTGCACTCATTTAAAGAAACATCATATAACTGGGCACAGAGGAACGATTCTATTAAACCACACCTCGATCTGTATGGTTTCTCAGATTTTAAATAAAGCGTTTAACTGGTAATCTATCTCTTGAAAATACGTATCGTTTAATTACAGTAGCTTTATCTACGTTGAGAACATTAGGAGATGAGTCGACTGATACACTTAAAAAAACTCTCCTGCTTGATGTCGGCCAGAATTGAACTTTATGATGACTAACCAGAACCTTTTTATCCAAACTTATTTATGTAAGCACAAAAGTAGGTAGCAAATTTGACCATTCTCTTCAGTATTCCAGGAAATTTGTCATTGTATGATGAGCCAAATGATTGATAGGTAACTTCAAATTCTAAACCACGCTTGGCCAAAAGAAAAACTAACGCAATAACTCGGTGAATTACGAACCATTAATTTTTCTGCTCTGTTTAAATTGGTTTTAACCCAATGTTTTATTGTAACAAACCGTCGATTTCACATTGATAATGCATTCAATTTCCAATCAAACCGCTTAAATACAAACAATGAATCCGTCAATTAGGTTTTAACGAAACAATTGTCAATCAAACAGCAGTTTCGGATTAGTTTCAACCTTGGCCGTTAAGCTTGGGATAATTACCTTCCTTACCTTGATATGGGTTTGTTTCGAGTCAGTTTAGTTCTGTACACTCTGTTTGAAAAGTCTTCGACAGCTGAAATTTTTGCTCTCTTTTTAATTCTGCTAGAAAACTATAATAGATAGTTCGATGAAACCTATTGCAACTTTTATTTATTTTTCAATATCTTTCGTTATTTATCGGTTTCGTCCGCCAAAAATTAATAGTTTGGCCGGAACCGTCAAAACTCATTTTTGACAACTGTTTAAATATTGGTTCTACGGCACTGACTCACGCGTTTTTGAATTCACAATGGTCGATTCATATTTAGAAAGTGGAAAAATTATCCCTCTACAACCAACGGTTGAGAAGTTATAGCGTTTCCAAACTCTCCTCGAAACTAGGAAACACCTAAAATGCATCAAGCGATTATAAATAACGCAACTTCGACGACAATTTGGAAACGCGATAACTTCTCAACCGTTGGTTGTAGAGGGATAATTTTTCCACTTTCTAAATATGAACCGACCATTGTGAATTCAAAAACGCGTGAGTCAGTGCCGTAGAACCAATATTTAAACAGTTGTCAAAAATGAGTTTCGACGGTTCCCGCCAAACTATTAATTTTTGGCGGACGAAACCGATAAATAACGAAAGATATTGGAAAATAAATAAAAGTTGCAATTGGTTTCATCGAGCTATCTATTATAGTTTTCTAACAGAATTAAAAAGAGGGCAAAAATTTCAGCTGTCGAAGACTTTTCAAACAGAGTGTACAAGATCTGGAGCCCTGCTAAGCCTCTTGGTAAATCCTTCACTGATTGAACTGTTTATTAAGTATTTACCGTGAAGTTGATTATATACTCTCTTTTATAGAAAGTGGGCTTTACTGTCGTTTCAATTAGTGCTCCGCATGGCTCCGGCTCCAGTCAGCTCCGGCTTTAGTTCCGGTGAAGGCCGGAGCCGGATCTGGAGCCGCGGCTCCTGCTCCAAGTGTTTTAAACCAGCTCCAATACTTTTATGGTGATTTCTTATGTCTAAGCTTTGGGAGCGTCCATAAATTACGTGAGGCGTTTAGGGGAGGGAGGGGATCGAGCTGAATCTCACCCAATCTCACGTGGAGGAGAGGTGGGGTTTCGGCAATTATCACGTAATTTTTTTCTACAAGAAACCGTGTAAAATTGCGATAAAACTTGGTTATATTAAGTAATTCAACCCTTTCACACCTTCATCAGCATGCCCTATGACCTCTATTGCCCAAGTGTACGTGGTGATCAGAAAAAGAGATGCTGCAGTACATGCGGTATCTACTTTTCATCCATCACAAGAGCTGCAGAGCACAGGCGTGCGGTCCACAGATCATCACCTGCACCAGCGCGCAAGTGTGACCCTCGGGGATTGTCACACGCCGAGTTACTGAGCATCTGTGTGCAAGCGACAACGGTTTAAAATGGCTAAATCAGAGCGAGGTTGAAGGAGCAGATAATTTTACTGAAAATCACATGGACTTGTTGGTTCCAGTAGTCACTTTTGAGACCACACATGAGTCCCCGTGGACTGAATTAGTATGTATATTTTTTTACGAATATTAGGAGTTCCTTAATACTTAAAATTTAAGTTTCCATTGTTCGATTTTCTCACTGTGATTCTAGACTACGTTTTGTCTAAAATACTAGTCTTAAATATAAATAATTAAGGAAATTATGTTTTTTTTAAATAAATCCAACGCAATCAAACACAGATTAACGTATTTACACTAAAAATACGCATTTTGAAAAATATCACGTGATATTAGAAGGGAGAGAGGGAGGGGGGGGGCGAGCCTTTTTTGTTATGAATTTACGAGTCCTAGCAGTAGCAGACTCCACTGATAATTTTGTAAATACTAATTATTTAAGTATTAGCAGTAGCAGTGGTTCACTCCACTGGTAACTTGGTTTTCTATCTTGTAATAAATTAAATTAAATATTATTATTAGTATTGATGAATGATGATGTTGTGAAGTTTATTTAACACTTCGATTAGCTTTTGAAACACAATAGTGTATTCTTTCACAGAAAAATTAGTGTTATCTTAATATTAACATGCGCTTAAAAAAATAAGTGCAATAGGAGCAGGGTCCGGGCTCCGGCTCCGGTACCGATAGTCCGTGAGCCAGGTGAAAATTCGACAATAAATTTTCTGACCAAACGAAAATATTATTTCTGTATACAGTAGTGTATCAGGAGTCAGAAACCGTTTGCCGGCGCCCTCTAGCGCCCAGCTGTTAAAAATGGCGCCCCATTAAAGATGGCGTGGGAAACATATCTTCAAACGGTCGTATCTTAGTCGCCTAATATTGCAGCTCAACGTGCAGTACCTTAAATTACAGATATTAATATATTCTTCAATTTATGTTTTGTACATATTTATCGTTAATAGATTAGTTTGTCTGTTAAATTCAAAAAACCACATTTTTACTCCGTTATACATCTACGTTTGGCTTCCCCAGTACTAAACAGCGCCACCTAGATTTTTATTAACGAATACAATGTATTCTGTATCTTATTATCTTTATTTTAAGGTATTTCACTAGTCGCTAGTGTACTTATTAGTGGTGCTACGATAATAAAAGTCAAAGGGGGATGGCAGAATGTCGCTCTATTGAAATGTGAAAAATAAAAAATACACCCATTTTAGGAACGAAATTTTAAATATATTATATATTTTAAATTTATGAATATACAGTATATAATATTTCAAGTACAATCTAATTAGTCATCATCGCTGTTGCATGAGTCACTGTCTTCATGACTTATGAAATCGACTTCAACATCATCCACCACGTTCGAACAGTTTGCCAATTTACACGCTGATGTACACTTCAGTCCGTTTAAAATGCATGTACATTCCGTTGGTTTACATATTCTGGAGCATTTGCAAGCCAGATTTCCTTCTTCGTCACATATCCAACCATGGCCATTTGTCGGGTTAGGAATATCAGGAACATTTTCAAGGCTTCGTTTCCAAATACCAGCTTGATAATTTGCTCGACGAGTGTGTTGCTGTAATGTATCTAGACAAGGTGGCAGCTGTCCCGATTCCAAGTTACCCTTTTTAGCTTTGAAGATTTGATATCGAAGTGTATTGACTTTTTTTATTTTTGTGTTACTACAATACACTTGACAAGTTAGCTCTTCTATTCCCGCTACTGTTTCTTCAGAAATGTTCCAGTTGTCTCCAAGACCAGTAACGACGGACCTTAGCTTCTCATTTTTGGAAATAATTTTGAGCGCTTTCAATTTCCCCTGACCAGCCATTGAACTTACGGTATCACATCCAGTAAAGCAATGTAAACCAAGTAAAGCTTCGCAAAGTTCATTTCCGATAGCGTTGGATATCTTTGTAATATCCACCATTCTCACGCGAGCCCGAGTTCCTCTTCTGATAAAAACATTTGATTTTATCTGAGAGGAGAAAGTGAGAAATAAAACCAGAACGTCGGTATCATCGGAAATGCATATTAAAGTTGAATAATTTTTGGAAGCGTGTTGAGCGTGTAAAAGAAGGCGTGTATCAGCTTCCTCGATCTCTTTTATATCGTGTTTTGTTATTTTAAGGCATTTGTCTAAGCATGTGACGTACATAACTACGTCTCCGAGCAATTCTCTTCGATTTTGATCTTTCCAGCTTTCCGTTAAAAATTTTATTAAATTGTTTTTGGTTTCGGTACATAACAAAAGGCGCCTCCAGTTTTTAATTTTGTGACTAGGTCGAATTTGGCTAAAGGACAAACTCTCCCCAGATCCTCTATTTACTCTCTCCGCGTTCTTAATAGAACGCTCTCTATAGACGTCGAATACTACGTCTATCCGTTTGCTGTTTTTAGCAACGTGAAGAATTTGTTTGAAAATGTGGTTGGACAGCTCTTCGAACGTATGGTTCTCCCCTTGAAGTTTCTGGATAAGGGCCATTGCATCAATTAGTGAAGCATTCGTTGAATGTATTACTTCAGCTGGAGCTACTTTGTCTTCTAGATACTTCCCCAGAGCAGCTTTGTTGGTCTTTTTGAGAGTGCCATCCGGATTTGCTAGAGTCCAGGGCAAAGGGCCCAATGGATGACTAAAAACTTCTTGCATATTAAGTTTTCGGTTATCAGCTATTAAAACCATATTTGCGAAAAGTCTATGGTCAGATTTAAGAACAATGTCTTTATTTTTTCCCTTAAAAATGTTCTTTTTCATCGAGCTGAATGTTTTTAAATTTAGCTTTTTGATGGGGTCGTGAAATCCGGTTCTGGTTTTCAATCGATTTTCCAAAAATAATTGGTAAGCTTCTTCGCCTTTTCTCCCAGCGGAAAGAAGGTCTTTAGAAACCTCACTCGTTGCTGCCGCACCAGTAGAAAGACTTACGATGTCGCATGCAACGCCGCCAAAAGGATTGGTCCAGTTACTCTCTAGTAACTCGACAATAGAAGAAACGTCTTCTTCATCCCTTTTTATTCGACTTTTTCCCAAATCTGGGTGAGATATTCCTGGTTCTTGTAGAGAGATTTGTTCTCTCAACTGTCTCAACGCATCTGCTCTGAATTCGGCAGTGAGGTAATAACGGGAAACTGTTCCAGGTTTGAGACTAAAACCTCGAGTTCCACCAGCAGTTTGAGTATCTTTATTAACTGTCTCTTCGGTAGCCTGGTCAATAGCGATTCGGGCAAACGGGTTGTTTGGCCGAAGCTGAACTGAAAATCCGCCGTCGTAAAAATGTTCAAACAATTCCGGAAACGTTTTATTGAGCTGAGTCATTTGGCAGTAATAGACAAGTAAATAACGAGAATAGTTAGGTTTATCCATGGCAAATATCCATGGAATGATTTCTCGGATCGCGGATAGATGCAGATACCAATTACCTTCTCTGTCAGCCCGAAGGAGTCGTAGTAAAATGGCAACCATATCTACGTAGGTCATCCAGAATTTTGCCAGAGGGCCTCTCTCGTTTCGCAAGATACTAATAAATTCAATGAATTTATTAATAATTAATTCGCAGGACTCGTTTACTACTATAGACTCGTAGGTATTTGGAGATGGGTCCATCTGAAGTTCTTGGACTACATTCGTGGCTTCTTGCATTTTATCGGGTTGCTGACCTTCGTTTTCAAACCACACAACGAAAGCTTTCCAAGCTAGTCTCATTAACGCTTCAAAGGTAAGTTTATGAAAACGTACGGATCTGTTGTAATGTTTACCTTCCAGTACTTTAGTAATGGAGCCTTCAGCTATAACTCCAGATTCCACGGCCAGATCACGTAGTCCGGCATCACCAAACATTTTGCCAATCACAGACATAAAATTGCATATTGTATGAAAGTTTCCCATCATCAAAGTTACATCTTTAAACATTTCTTCGTTTATCCAAACTATTTCCGCCACTTTCGCATATAGCGCTTGGTCGCAGACCACGGCTATGCTCTTCAGATTCAAAGTAGATTTAATACGAAGACAGTAACGCACGATTTCCTGAACTGTCGACATATCTGTTGCTGGGGCGTTGATTGTGGGCAAGTAGCCTACTGAATCAGCCGTCACTAACATTGATTTTCGAACTAAAATATTAAATCCAGTCCAAGAGCTTAGCTTTTGATCTGGCGAATTTGAATTTCTCGAGATAACCCAAATTAAATCTCGAAAGTAAGCTTGATTAGATGCGACAATTGTGAGCTCAGAATGATCGTTCGGGACTATAGGAGGAGGGCCTTTTCTTTTAGAAACTACGTAAGCTTCAAGAGGGTTATCGTAGAATGGAATAGTACGTTTCTTGTCTTTCTTACTTACATTGGTTATTGGCAACGAAGGATTGCACGTTAGAGATTGACGTTGAACAATTATTCCATTTACGCGGTGGGAAGTACCGGCTCCGCTCAAAACTTCTTCCTGACGATCAATGTTATCAAATGCTAATACTGTAGGAACATTGGGGTGTATTTTGTAGGAAAGCGGTACTAATTCTCTTTCGAAATTATCTAGCTTCTCGATACATAATGATGTATCTATTTCTTCTAGCCTTGAATAGGAACAAGAATGGCCAAGTCGATTGATTATTTTTAGCAACTCAACATTCCCTGTTAACGTTTTCACGACCCATGGAAGTAGAATATGCTTTGGCGTGTTTACCTGGCCGGAACTAACAGCGTAAATAATGTCTTGGGCAATCGACCAGGAGACCCTGTAGATATGATCCGAATACGTTAACTTTTTACCGCCAATCAAATTATTAAGAAAATCGGTTAGGTTTGTAGGTATATTTTAGTACTCCGAAGACAGTTCTTTGGGATGAGGAGGCCATTTTTGTTCTTGGACAGTATTTTTAATGTTTTCTCGAAGTGCTAAAGCTGCTCCGCGAGTTAAAGATAGCGATTCCTTCGCTTCCACTCTCGCTTCGTAATTTAACATTAAACGAACGTACGACTCTGAGAGCGAGTCAAGCGATAGACAGTCTTGTCGTACGTAAATTCTTCTGTTAACGTTAAAAAATATTATGGACTCTCCAAACTCAATTTCAATTTTTCGGCGCAGGTTATTCTTAGTCGAGTCAGATACTTCATGATCAGCTACTCCGTTATTACCCATAGATAATATAACCCTTTTGGTAAGGTCATGCAGAGAACAAATTGGTCTTCTTACGAATATTTCATGGCGTAGATCGTGAAACAGTTCCGCGAAAGCTTTGTTTTCAATACTTTTGTATCGATCTGCCTCTTCTGAATCCAGTTGAGCATCTTGATTTTTTGGTTTTTAGCTTGTATAGTATTTGTAACACGACTTATGATAGTGAGCTTCTGCAGCCACTATGTCTCGTGAGGTTATCGCTATTAGTCTTTCATCACATTGTTCTATTGCCGTCTTTCTGAGCGTTTGGTCTGCTCTTAAGTCTACAGACTGTATTAGCGGTTCTCGAGTGTAAGTCCCTTTAATATACTTCGACGTTTTATGACAAAATATGCAAACCTTTTCATAAACTCGAGAGTGTGATGGACCTTGCCTCGAAGAACGTCTCGAATCGTCAACTTCCGCCGAAGTTGATGGGTCTTGATTTAGTTTTTCTAATTTACCTAAAGTTTTTTTAGACGTAAACTTGTTTCTGCAATTGCGATGGTAGTATATCTCGCTAAATAGCGTTGTGTCGTCATTAGCTAAGCGAAGGAGCGGTTCAAAGTTCCTAATCTTAGCCACACCACAAAGATATTTCCATGACCGTTCGTCTTGAGGGCGGGTAAGCTCCTGTGAAGGCGATTCTATATTGCAAAGTACGCATGTTTCTCTGCGCTGTCCACTTTCTTTTCTATATTTTTTTAACATTATTAAACTTAACTTTTATTAAGCATAATATTTATATTTCACAACAAAAGGTTTACTAAAATAATGACCCCAACCTTGACACATACTATGAGAGACTATCTGCGCGTGTAATAGTTTTTCAAAATAATATTAGTTTTGGCAAAAAGAGCTGCGAAACGAACCACGCCCTTTGAACTCCTTTTTGTCTCACCTCTCCGACCCCCCCCCCTATAATTGTCGTAATTTTACGACTACACTCCTCAAATGTCCGATTTCTACTTGTCCAAACCTCCCTTAAAACTGTTTAACTTTGACCCGTTCGTATAGTTTTTCCGCCGTCTCTCTGGAAGGTTTCAGATTGCTTCTCTTTCGGGTCGCGAAAGCGAAATTCTGCCATCCCCCTTTGACTTTTATTATCGTAGCACCACTAATAAGTACACTAGCGACTAGTGAAATACCTTAAACTAAAGATAATTAGATACAGAATACATTGTTTTCGTTAATAAAAATCTAGGTGGCGCTGTTTAGTACTGGGGAAGCCAAACGTAGATGTATAACGGAGTAAAAATGTGGTTTTTTGAATTTAACAGACAAACTAATCTATTAACGATAAATATGTACAAAACATAAATTGAAGAATATATTAATATCTGTAATTTAAGGTACTGCACGTTGAGCTGCAATATTAGGCGACTGAGATACGAACGTTTGAAGATATGTTTCCGACGCCATCTTTAATGGGGCGCCATTTTTAACAGCTGGGCGCTAGAGGGCGCCGGCAAACGGTTCCTGGCTCCTGATACACTACTTTACACAGAAATTATATTTTCCTTTGGTCAAAAGATTTATTGTCGAATGGTCGATTTTAGGCACCTGGCTCACGGACTACGACACATCCTCGGAGCCGATATCGGCTCAGGCTCCGACCTCGGAGCCGGATCTGCGGAGCACTAGTTTCAATTGCTTTACATGATTAAATCAACTGTAATAATACTTATCTGTTTCATTTTTCAAATATTAACCTTATAGCTTAGTATTTAACTAATCAAACAAGCATGTCAATTATAAAATCTTTTATATCCTTTCAATAGAATAGTTAACAATATATGTGAAGTGGTAAGACGGATGTAGAAAGACGCCACCCAAATGGAATGCCCAAAAAAAAACAAATTTATCCTCTAGTGAATAAGTGACTGATGAATAAAATTATTATTGTAAAAAGTATTAACTTTTTTATAATTAATGAAATACATTTTCTTAAAAATTAATATTTCAATTATTCCCTTTCTTACATACATTTATAAAACGTTAGTTACTGATTAAACCAAAGTATGTAGATTGAAATGTTTGAAGCTCGGCTTATTTAAATTATAGGTCTAATAATTAAGTGTTTGTCAAAATAAGACAACTATATGCAGATATGATTGAGGCAAATATATCACGTTTCAGATTAAAACAAACTCAATTTTTTAGATTATATTCAGACTAAATTAACACCTACATTCACAGCTTAAACTCAGACTTTAATCTTATTTTATAATGTAGATTAAGACTAAATTAACACTTAAATTTGGAGTTTAAATTGAGATTAAAAACACTCATAGTTACAGCTAATATCAAGGCTTATTTAAGTATATACATTTAAGCTTAGATTTAGTCTAAATTCTGAACCCTGCAAACTGTAAAATAAATACTTGATTTAGACTAAAAGTAAAATTAATTTCATTTGATTTAAGAATGAATTTGGGACTCTGACTGCCTTAAAAAGACTCTTATTAGATTTCTTTGTGCAAACTTATTTTAAACTTAAAAGAGTACTAATTCAGCAGCCGTATATAAGATTCCGTTTAGTCTCAAAATAAGTCTGATTTACGTCTGATTTAAGGATGAATGCAGCCTTAATTTTGGTAAGGGATACCTGTGATGGTTTATTATAATTATTTTTTAATATCTATTCGAGCCTTATAGTAAGGGAACTAGATCTCGTATTATCACGTTTATTAGAGGTTTATAGGAAGGGAATCTAATTGTTTGGAGACGATTTCTACGTTTAGTCGAGGCTTTTAGTAAGGGAACCTTATAATTTACGACGAGGGCATAATAAAGATTATCAAACGTCCGTTAAAGAACATTGATTAATTGACATTAAAATAACCAATTAGCAGAACAAGTTCGTTTGCGGCCCACTGGTTGTGAATTTTAAAATCCTTTTGAGTTATTTCATAAGCGTCATCATAACAAATCCTATCTTTATATAATTTATTGTTTAGCCTATAAAATGAACAAATTTAACTCGATATCGTTTTCTTACAACAAAAATGATTCACAATAATTTTGCGCCAAAAATTCTTCACTCATTGTTAGGAGTTTTTTGATCGGATGTATTAAAATTTTGGTCTAAAGCTTAGCCCAAAATTTGTTGACTTCTTGTTCTGTGAGTTAACTGCAAAATTTATTAATTAAGTTCGTGTCCCACAACTTTTTTTAGAATCTATATTTTATATACTGGCGAATAATTTTAATACAACAGCAGTTAACTATCTTAATTGTGTGGTTTGCACAAACATTGGACAAAAATAAACAATCCAATTGTGGGAGTTACGGATTTTGTAACAAATCCTGGGCAGTTAACGATTCCTTATTGCGGGGCTTACACCAAAATTTGACCAAGTATAAAATTTAATTCTGAAAGATACCGATTTCGTAACGCCGATAATACCAGTTACTTACTAGTTGTGTGGTTTACACAAACATTGGACGGAATCCTAAAATAAATTGAATCTGAGCGTTACATAATTTGTAACAGATATATTTATAAACATTTTTATGAAAAAAGAAAATATGATACGAGTTCTGACAAAGATAAACATGATCAGGAGTAAATATCGGGATTGAGTATCTTTGAATATTTTGAGAGACGGCACTTCTCATTTTTTCCCGCGCTTTTTATTTTCAGGCTTTATGGAGAATCTGAAAAAAAAATTGCGGATTAACACACCTCTAAAGAGGTACTGAGTGAGTGCTACGATCCACGGAAGGCCGTAAACGGGCAATGCCTTTAATACGCGTTAGAAGCGATATTTCTAACAAAAACATATTCGTCCTCTCTCTTACGATTTTCTTTGAGAAATATTTCATGATCAACACAAAATATATACAATTAACTTTTAACTTACGTATTTATAACTACAAAAACCCTCTGTGAAGTAAGTTTAGCGGTTTAACTCGCCTAGGCTATGCGTGGTTAATCGGCCGTATTTCAAGTTTCTATCTCACCCCGAACCGAGGCTTAAATTTTGATATGAATATAGGAGGCTTTTTTAATCGGTACCCAGGGCCAAGTTAGATCATCATCTGTTCTCGCTGCACTGGCATGGAAGAAGTTTTACGTAGCATTAGTGACGAAGAATTTAAAGCCATTTCACTATATTCAAATAGAAAAGTAATTTTTGACACTCAATAATGACAAGTTAAAAGATTTATTTGAAGTGATGCACCCGAATTTTGAGATGTTAACAAATCTTATAAACCTAGCGAAAAACAAAAATGGTTTGTGGATATCATATGTATCTAAATTCATGGCAACAATGTGTTACAAATGTAATAGCAAAACGACTAGTTTTAAAATGTGACATTAATTGTGATGGGACTGAAGAAATTGAAAGAATAATCGCACGATATAAAAATTCGAAATCTGATGGTTTAGTTTAAGACATTGCTGAATTTTACACTGGCTTGCAACTGCTTTCCTTCAGACTGCAACTGTGATAGAGAAAGAGCTATTTTAAAGGAAAATATTTCCATTTGTGCCAAAAGATAGTCTAAGACACATAACCACAGATTTAGAATATGCGGCTTACCGTCTTGAAGGTGGTTGTTTAGGATAAAAGTAGATTGAAAAGTTATCAGCTAGTCATAGAATACTTCTTATGAGCTTCTAAAGATTTGCAACGTTCTAACGGATCGCAACAAAACAGGTCCAAACATCCCGAAAGCCATGAAAACCAAGATAGAGGTCAAATGTATTTTATTCAACCTTCTTTAGTGCCGTATTTAAAATTAGTTTCTCAATTTGTTGGAGAACACTACCGATTGTATTGCGAATTCAATGAGGAAAATGTTTTGAGTAAGAAATGATTTTAAGTGTGAAAAAGGTAATATTTCTACATTGGTGTTTTTCCTTTTCTTTGTAGAAAAGACTATGGCCACTTTGTTATCAAATGATAATTTAAAAGAAGAATTCAAATTGGCATTGTCTTCTATTTTCGAAACAGGTGAGAACAATTCTCAACAATCCTTGAAAGAGTTTAGGCAACTTTTTTTAAGAAAAATGGGGCATGCTCTTTTAAATGATTTTGTTTGTGTGCAAAAATTGACGTGACAAACTTTAACAGTTTTCCGAAAGTTCATAAAAAACATCAGCTCAGACTTCAGCAAAGGTGAAATAAAGATAACAAAGATAAAAAAAATTAAAGCCATTTTTTGAAACTACCAAAGAAATCTCACCTTCAAGAGAATAACGAAACCCAGAAAATAACCTAGTCAACATTATGTCAAGTTTCTAACACATTTTTAATACTGTACTAGTAAAAATCTCCTTTTATTTTAGTGACTAGAATATAAAAATAGATCTCACAATGTTAAAATTATTAAAAATTTATATTAGGAATTAAAGAAAAAACACCTGTTTGTGATGAATATCAAGAAATATGATAAATATTTCTAGATTAAGAAAGTGATAGTAAATAAATGTTTTGTACCCCATTTTTGGTGCATTTAGAAAGGTCCTAAAAAATGTAATATTATAAAATGAAAATTTTGTTTATTAAAAGTAAAGGCTGTAATATAGAGAATATCAGGAGTAAATAGTAATATAGTCAATACCCTCCTGTCCATACAGATCTCAAAATAAAGTGATATTTTCAAGTCAAATCTTTAGATCTTTTAACCAGACCATATTCAGTCACATGATAATATCATTAATTTAAAAATGAAGATAGATTTATTTCAACACCTCGGTATGAGTGTTCACCGGTTAAGGGATTTTCAATTGTTTCAGGGCTTCTCAAATCCCAACGAATAAGAAGTGACCTACGTTTGTAATTCACCCCGGTTAACTTTCCATCCGTAATAAATCTCATTTTAGTTAAAAAAAACTCTCGACCTCACTGCAATTCACATGGACAGGATGAATATAATGACTAATTTTAAAACCTAATAAGTCCATGGTATAGAAATATTTAAAAAATGAGTCTTTAATGAAAAGGTCTCATGAATAATAAAAACTTTTTATTAATAAAAATATTTTATTATCCATGAGACCTTTTCATTCGAGACTCAATTTTTAAATAAATATAATGATTGGGATATCTTTCATGAAAGACCTTCACAAAACCAATGAAACTAAAGACGGATATACGAAGGAGATCCTAAGTTTGCCACGCTAAAAATGACTTGCCATCTCTACCAGAAAAAAGATTTTCCCTGTTTGATTGTTTCCGTGGCCCATTCTTCAAAGTAAGAAAATCCTTTCAAAATACTCTGGATTGGTTCGCTTTCATCAGACTGCACCTTTTTATGGGAAAGAAAACCCCTTTCAAATATATTTTGACACGCATAAAGAAACCCGTGGCATGCCTTAACTTTTTCAGCGTCCGCTGATGGATCTCCAAATTGAGGGTGAGCGTAATTAAACAACTTACTTAAAAAGGAAGCTGCTGTAGGATTTAAGCCGGTTTCACGTTCAACATCGACCACGAATCTCTTACAATATATGAGTGACGTAAGCCTTTGACTTGACGAAGTTCGTGGCTATCTCTCCTTTCATCTTCTCTCGTTTCAACATCCTCAACTTGTTTCCATCCAGACTTCACCCCATTTTTCTCAATGGAACGAGTACTACCTTCCTTTGACTGGCTGAGTCTGTTTATGAGGATTTTCATTTCATGGCTCGGACATATTATCCAGTAAATACATTTGTCCGGTAGAAAGGGATTTCATAACTTTGGTAAAACAGAAAAATCGTACTGACCAATAACACCATGATTAACTCTAATCAGCGTTTAATTAGAGCTAGCACCATCGCGTATAATTGCAGACACGATAAATCCAACAGATTGGAAATAATAGAAGAATCGTTGGGTAATTGACGTTAATAGCTCATGTGTAAAAGGGGCACTGCACGGAAAATAAGGTCCTATACAAAGAATAAAGACCCCAGGAATCGAAAGAAAAACCGTTAATGTCTCACCTCTCAAGTTGACGGGAGAGCTTCCGGCTAGGCGAATCAATAGAACCGGAAATAAGCCCGTCAACCTAGGTTTGCCTTTGGAGGCTAGGGACAAGTAAATTATACTAGATAGAGCTGCAGTTTCCATTCCTGGGGTCTAAATTCTTTGTCCTAAACATCAAACAAATCTCCAGAACATCTCCAAATGTATTGTAAGACATACTGAGCCATCAAACAGTTCTTAACGGATGTAGACTTGTAGAAATAGTTAAGATAAACCATTTCTTCTGGACCCATAGCTAGTCCTATGAATTCATTGTTACAAGCATTTCGTATCATTTTTCCAATAACTTTCACTTCATCCAACACCATGTAGCCATCCATCGGAGGTCTTTCATTCTCTGGTAATTTTCTTAACTTTTCTCTAAATTTGTCGCTTTCCGTCTTCGAATATTCAATATCAATACCAGGATATCATTTTATTTTTGGGACTTTTTCTTAATGGTGTGAACCCTAGGTAGATTGAAAATGCGCAGAGATTGTAGGGCTCTAAAGGCTGCTGGAGCTCTGGAGAAATTGGTCAGAGCGAGACGGTATGTCAAAGGGTTCCATCTATTTCCTTTACCACCTTGCACATCTGTTTCTTGGTTGTTTAAAAATTCGAAGAGCTTATGGTTTCAGAGTCTCTTTCCCACGATTTAGAAAATGCATTTGCCAGAATTGGGTTACGTCGCTTTATTTCGTCAATAATTGTTTTCAATTTCTCCGGATGATTATGGCACGCCAAACAGGACAAAATTAAGTTCATGTCTTGTGAGAAACTCTTTTGTCTGGTGAGAAACTTTTTTGGTCTTGGGAGAAAAATTTTTCGTCTTGGAATAAACTTTTTTTGGTCTGAGAAACTTTTTTGGTCTTGGGAGATAACTTGAATTTGTTAGGATAAAATCATTTCGGGCCGCACGGAGAAAGAGAGGGAAGCCGTGTGGAGAGCGAACTTTTTTGGCGTCGCGTCTTGTAAAACTTTTTCGCCTCTTGTATAACTTTTATAAAGCCTCTCCCCTCCCCTCTCTCGAAAATAAGGCGGTAAATTTGAATTTTAGGATTGCTCGTATCGTACTAAATATTATTAACTTTATATTATTAGTAATTGAACTATTTAAATCCATAGCAAATAATTAATGTTACTAAGTTCGGGTTAAATATTGAATTAATTTAAATGTTTAAATATAGTTCTTATAATCAAATCGCTATTAATTGTAACAGTTTCAATAAATAATTAAAAAAGTACACAAGACCACACCGAAGGTAAGTTAACTACGATGATTAAGTTTGCACTCTTGGTCGCTTAAAAACGATTAAATCATAATTAAAATGATTAAATTAACTAAATCGTGATAAAATCAAGTTAGTTATTAATTTGTTTAAATCTCGATTAAGCGGATTAAATTTCGATTAAGCCGATTAAATCTCGATTAAATCTCGATCAAATCTGATTAAATCACGATTAATTCTATTGCTATACTGAATAGAGAGCTAAGGGCCTGTTGCAAAAGCCTTAGCGGACTCTTGCAACAGGTCCTAAGCTTCAGAATCTTTTCACCGACGTCCTTCCGCCGCAAGGTGGCCGGAATGGTTTTCAAAAACAATTTTAATTTGGAGATGGAGGCGAACTCGCGACGGAACGACCTAAATTATAAACTATACTAAATAATATCAAATCGATTCTAGATAGCGAATAAACACGAAAACCTTAAGTAAATTATATTTTAAGATTAAAAGCAATTAGTAAATAAAATTAGTTGGTGGAATTGAAAGTGATTAACATATTACACATTTAAACGAAATGTCGTTATTTCGGTAAAATATTAAATAGGCTACGTGGTTTCCCAAAATCCGCCTGGTGAAACCCATCAAGAATTTAACATCTTAATCTACATTTATAATCCTAATTTATAAGACAAAAATTGGCCTGGGGGCTATGCATTTCAGTTTCGCACACATTTGTACAAAACGTCCATATTTCGAAATAATAGGTGGTTATAATAAATACGTGATTAAAAAAAAATATATCGGTCAAACCCAAAGAAAACTTGGCACCAGAATTAAAGAACATAAAGCTGATGTCAACCATGGTAGGGTGGAAAAATCAGCTTTAGCTGAACATTGTCATAACTTAAACCATGACATCCGTTGGGATAACATCACCCTTAAAAATGAATGTAAAAATCGGTTAGAATTAAACATTAGAGAATCGTATTTAATTAAAAATAATAAAATTAAAAACACATCCTTAAATAGAGACTTTGGCCCCGGAATCGAATATCTCAACAATTGGAAAAAAATTTGTTCCTAAACTTTTTGTGTATTTTATCTACTTTCTGATTTAATTTGGAATTAATCCTTTTTCTTTTATCGTATATATATTTTTAATAGTCTTCTGTATATAAGTCACAATGTAAGGTGAATCGGGTTTCACTCTTGAAAATGGTACCATGAAGGTAACCGAAACCGCGGTCGGGTTTTTATAATAAAATTTTAAAGCTTGTGCACGATAAAAATTCGTTGTCGAATAAATTTATTTATTTTATATAAATACGTGATTTCTCAAAATCCGCCTGGTGAAACCCATCAAGAATTAATTTCAAAGTAATTCTTATTTAATTCTTAATTAATAAGCAAAGAATTGTCCTGGAACGGCTATATTTAAGAATATTTAGTCAAAATGTTGTTTGAAATCATAAACAATTATGACCTTGAATATTATTGATTTGTATGATGTGAAATTTTCAAAAACGAACTTAATTTTATTTATGATATACAGTATATTTTTTGGTTTACATTTTTGATATTTATTTATTAATTCAATAGTTAGTGAATTATTTACGAATCTTTTCTCGATGAATTTCACCATGGACGAATTACCGAAGGACACTTCACTAGGGAAAAGACCCACGTTGGGGGGGTAAAAATTTACTTTTTAGGGGCGAGACAAGTGATGACTCGCGAAACACGGTTGCCCTCTTATTCGCGATTTTCGGAGCTATTATAAATAAAAATATTGTTTGCTCTCTTGAGAAATATTTATACATTTTATTTTACCCTCTGAATAAAGGTATAAAGTGTTTTTAAATACTTACTGTTTGTTAAATCACTAATAGACCGTTAGAAAAACGCACACTGGCTTGTTTTAAATACACGTGGAGATTCCATGGTCACGTGACGTTTTATTTGCCCCTGAAGTCGAAAGCAGCGCGCCCTTATGAGATAGTCGCGAATTATAGTTGCTACGGAACAAAAGCGTAAAATGAAAAGCAGCCTGGGAAGTGTCCTGGGAAAACCACGTAACGGGGATTATAGTGTTTTTCTTACTCTTTATTATCGCGACACTTTGTTTAGTGTTTTAGTTATTTTTAACCTACGCGTGCTTATAAAGCGTGGCATGTGAAATTGCGTAGGCAAATTGGTCCTATTAATGGTGGCTCAAGATCGGATCAGTGCTGGGCCGCCTAAAGTTAGCTATCACTAGCCAGGTAGGTCATGCCTCCCACTTTAATTAACAGTTGGCCGGCAGTTATCTCCGGTGCCTTTTCAACACCGCTGAGCTAGCACTTTTTTGCTATTAGGGTAGTACACCGTGGACGACTAAATCTGGACTATTAAACGTGCAGTCGGCTGACGGTCATATTTCGAGCAGATAGTGGACGGCTCTTGGGCTAGTAGGACCTACGGAAAAACGACACCGTCGGGCCGATTTCTTTGCGCTACTTTGGTAAGATTAATTTTTGAACTCCCTTTGAACCTTGGTTGGAGTAGGAACCTCGAATAGTTAATTTTAGAACTTTAATTACCCTTTTTTAAGAATGACCGTCCGATGGTTTATTGAACGTCAGGGCCGTCTTTACATAATTGGAGGCCCCTAGGCAAAGCTATGGGCGAGACCCCTAATAACCCCACCCGAGTTTCTAACCTCCAGTGCGAAGTCTATCGTCGCTATAGTCTACAACTATCGGTTCAAATAGTTTCACTTGTCCTACTAAAGGTTACTAGAGAAGAAGCTTATTCTGAATTTAAAAAATACAAATAAGCAAAAGTCTTTATTCGTTTTAGATTTACCCTGGTTATAGACGCGACTAAATATGAAGTTTAAGATTTTGAGCAATGTTAAAATAATTTTTTTTAGATTAAAATTTCTTTTGCATTTCAAAAATTGAAAAATGGGGCCCTCCAGAATCTTGGGGCCCTAGGGTTGTGCCCTTTTTGCCCAATGGGAAAGACGACACTGTTGTATGTATAATGAGCCTTAATTGGTTCAATACTGAACCCTTTTAAAAATTGAACTTTCAAATGAAACTTTTCTAATATCAGTGTAACCCCCCATTTTGTTGCAAGTTAAATTGTTATAACTGGAAATAAGAATTAAAAGTCTAATCAAGTTAGGAACAATAGAATATGCGTTTATTAGCATGAGATGAAAAGGCAGGACTTATAGAAAATATAAAATAAATATCCTAGGATACAGCGATCTCTAACTACCCTCCTGGATCAGAGATCCCTAATTCTTTAAGATGTTGCTGCATCTTCGGACTAGGAATTATTTTGGTCAGTTGATCGGCAAGATTCTCCTCGGTCCTCACGTATTTGAGAGAAATATCATCTTGCTCAATAAGATCTCGAACATGAAACATCCGGAGATCTATGTATTTAGATCTATCTGACGTCATTAGATTTTGGGCAAGGTGAATGGCTACTTCGTTATCAATTTGTACGACTATTGGTTGAAGTACAAATGCTGTTTGCCCGATTTCTTTCAGTAGACTTTTAATCCATGTGCATTCTTTCGCCACTTCACCGAGAGCTACAAGTTCAGCCTCAACGGTACTTAACGCGGTACAACGTTGTTTTCGTCATGTCCAACTCTAATTCACGGCAGCGCCTCCTTGCTTAATTACATATCCACTGAATGAGTTTTGATGTTGAATATCTGAACCCCAATCAGCGTCAGTATATACTTCAAGCGGTTTTCCACCTTTCTCAAATTTCTGTGATAGATTCTTGGTATCATTTAAGTAACGTAAAATATGCTTAATGCCTGTCCAATGGTCAGCAGACAGCCTGTGGTTAAATTGACTCATGTATGTCGCTGAGAATGCGAGATCGGGTCGTGTGTGGGTGGCCAAATACAAACGGCTTCCAATTACTCTTCGGTATATAGTGGCTTTATCCATATCGACATCTTGACCATCATCACATAGTTTGTATTTCACACCTAAGCATAGCGGTGTGGCTACTGCTTTCGAATAGCGCATACCCATCTCCCTTAACAGTTCAGTCGCAAAGAGTGCTTGATCAAAGAAAATAACATCGTTATTCTCAGTTCTACGAATTTTTCGTGGAGAGAACGTGCTAAGCGGTTCCTAATTCTTTTACATCGAAATGTCCTTTTAATGCGTTCTGTAAGGCATTGATCGCCTCGAGTGTTCCATAGAGCACCAAATCGTCCACGTAAGTAGTGACGATGAGAGATCCGTCGAAATGATAATATACACAAGGGTCGGCTCTTGATCTTTTAAGACCTTGGGAACGTAGGAGTGCGTCCAAGTGTCTATTCCATAGACGTCCGGATTGGTGAAGACCGTAAATACTTTTACGTAGTCGCCAAACGTAGTCTTTGGTTTTTAGCTCTTCATTGGTAGGTGCATTTGGAAATTGTTTCCTTAAGTCTTCATTTAGATCATCAAAATCTTCTGGTATCTCTAAATATACTTCTTCGTCTAATTCCGCTTTTAGGTACGCTGCAGTGATGTCCAAATGTTCGATATGCCAGCCCATTTCAACAGTTATTCCGAATAAAAGCCTGGTGGTTTTCGTTTGAACACTGGTGAATACGTTTGGTCATAGTCCATTCCAGGGATTTTGGTGTAACCCAAAGCAACAAATCTGGCTCGGTGTCTCGCTAATTTTTCTTCTTCGTCATACTTTTGTTTTGAATATCCATTTAGCTTTAACTGTCTTTCTGTTTTTCGGTCATTTCTAATGAGGTTTTCTGCTTCTTTAAGCATAGCTTTTCGCCAATGTATACTATCTCCTCCATTTAATGCTTCTTTGCTTGATCGAGGGTCTACTGGTTTTTCTGTAACATAAGCTCTATTCTTCTGTTCTTCACGTAATCTTTTGTCAAAATTGGGATTAATTTCTCTGCCACTCCTTGTTAGTTGAGGTATGTTTTCGGCAACAACTATATTCGTCTCCGTTGCTCGGATCAGGTTATGCGTCGCGTTTATTGACTGGTTCCATTTCGTCATTATCCGCATCCATATCGTCTAACACTGGTACATTCAAACTGCGCCATAAGGAGTCTTCCAGGAATTCACGTTTTTCGATGGGCTTCATCAAGTTTTACTTTCATTGGGAAGTTGTCTTCGTAGAACCTGACGTCACGGCTTATGAACACTTCGTCATTAGTTTCGTTCCATAGACGGTACGCTTTGGCACAGCCGTCATATCCAATGAATATGCACGCTACTCCTTTAGGGGAAAGTTTTGTGTCTCTTTTATCATTCATTGCCCAGGCTCTGCATCCAAATACTTTCAAGTGCGAGGTTACCACTGGTCTCCTCTTCCAACGCTCAAGCGGCGCTTGGCCATTGTTTGCTTTCGTAGGACCTCTATTCCGAATGTAAACGGCAGTGGCTACTGCGTCAGCCCAAAAATATGTTGGCATACCGGATTGCAATAGTACATCGCGCCGCATCCCTAATCGTTTGATTGGCTCGTTCCGCCGTGCCTTTTCTTGAGGTGTGCCTGGTACCGTTAGCTATCTCTCGATTCCTCGTTCGGTTAGCATGTTTTTGAATGAATTAGACATGTATTCCCCTCCATTGTCACTTCTTAATGCAGCGATCTTGGTTTCGTGAAATGTTTCAACTTTTCTTCGATACGCGTCGAACCTTTCCTCTACTTGGCTTTTTCGTTGCATCGTGAATAGTCATTCATGAATGTTACGAAGTAAGAACCTCCTCCTTTCGATTTGAGTTTAATAGGTACAACAACATCAGAATGTACCAAACGTAGAGGCTTGTCTTCTCTAGTTAAACTTTTCTTTGGAAGATTTAGATTTCAATTTCGCTTCCATACAAACTTCGCAACAACTGGTGTCCTTTTCTTCACCAACGTCCATAGTTAACGTTCCAAATCCTCAACTGCCGAAACATGTAAATGACCCAATCACCAATGCCATAATCGCTTTGACTCTGCTAGATTAACGGACGTCGTAGTAGGGTTTGGTCTGGTATCGGCTTCATGTATACTATAGAGACGACCTTCTTTTCGACCTTCAGCAATGAATTTTCCATCCAGTTCTATTCGTGCTAAATTCGCTTTCATGATTACATGATACCCCTTGTCAGTAACTTGGCTAGTTGATATTAAATTACCCTTCAAATCAGGTACGTAGACAGTATTTATCAAAGTCAAATTATAGTTTCCACGGTCATCCAGTTGGATTTAGAATTCCCCCTGCGTTTACCTTGACTACGGCCTTTCGCTCTGTGAAAGTAATCAGTTTGTCACGTTGGGATGTCATGTGTTCGGTTGATCCACTGTCAACCACCCCATGACCATTTGAGCCTCTAGCGGTGTACTGCGTCGCAAAGAGGGATGCATTACGGAGTGTGCTATTTGGCTACTTCCTGTTTGTTGGCGAAAATTGTCATATTATAGGTATTGACAGATAAAAACTTAGGTTGACTATTATGTTCGTTGTGAGTGCAATCTACAGCAATGTGCTCAAACTCAAGGCATTTGTACCATCTGTAATTGGCATGGGATTTAACTCTACTCTCCTTGGGGTTTGGTGATTGTGTGTTTATACTTGAATTTCCTCCTCTAGCCATGCCACCTCTGCCTCTTCTATATGGGAGGGGCGAGGCTTTAAAAATGATTTTATCCCAGCAAATTCAAGTTATCTCCCAAAACGAAAAAAGTTTCTCCCAAGACCAAAAAAAGTTTCTCCCAATACGAAAAAAATTTCTTCCAAGACAAAAAATGTTTCTCCCAAGACAAAAAAGTTTCTCACTAGACATGAACTTCATTTTGTCCTGTTTGGCGTTCCATACTTATCCATTCGGTTTGCCATGCCATCGTAAAGCATTCTGAAATGTACAGACTCTTATGCAGACCAAATTTTATCCAGGTCTTAAACATTGAATGCCTGAAATGGAGACTTCAGCTATTATATTTGTTTTTTGGACTAGTCAAAAGGAAGTTATGTGTAGTAAAAAACGTTGATTGTGAAACAAACCAGGGGCGTAGGAACGTTCTAGAAGTTGGAGGGGGCAAAGTGAAACAAACAGGGGTCTGCTGAATGGTTTTTAATTTTTAATGGTGTGTAGCTTCTCCGAATGCATGTGCACTGTTTAACACTATGTAAATTGTCGGGAAAAGACTGAAATTTAAACACAGTTGAGGTTCTATAAGCTTTATATGCTTTTAAAATGATAATTTGAGTCTTTTGAAGATTTCAACACTGACCAAAAAGTTGGAGGGGAAAATATTATTAGTTGCCCCGCCTATAAAAAATCCAGGGAGGGGCATTGCCCCCCTGCCCCCCCCCCCCTGGTTCCTACGCCCCTGAAACAAACGGTGAGAAGAATGGATAATCGAAATGTGATAAGCGATTGTCCGTTTGATTTTATCTAGTCAAAAAAAGGTGTTTAGTGGAATTCGTGGTTAACGAGACAAACGGCGGGAGATCTTAAGCTTTTTACCAAACAAAATATTCAAACTTACGAGGTAAGTGATTAATTGATTAAAAATTTGATAACTCGCCATTGGTCCGTTGGGAAAGTTATAAGTAAGTAATTGGGTAGTCGAAAAGTTATAAGTTGAACGATTATGTCTAGTCAAAAAATGATTTGTGTAAAAGTACATTGCAGCTTGAATTTTTGAGAGTTGTGTTAGAAAAACGCCATATGGCTGGTCAAAAGCGAGCTGTGATTATTGAAAATTGGGGATGTTATACAAACGGCGCTAAGTGGTCAACTTTTACACAAATTCTTTCAATTTGTAGAATAAACGATTGTTAATTTGAGAAAAGTGGTAAGCTTGCCATTGGCCGGTGGGAAAGTGATAACCTTCTACCTCCTTACGAAATGCGTCGCTATTGGTTCAACAACGTTCATTTTTACTGAGGTTAAAAGGGCCGTTAGGGATTGGTTAATATATCTGTATTCTTTATAAACAATTGGTTTAAATTTTGAGTAGACAAAATAGGAAATGACTAAATACAATTTTTGCGTGCTGCTGAAAAATTGTCTCGTAAGCTTTTACAGTCTTCTATTAGGTTGATTTGAATTTCTTGGATGTTGATTGGTCGGTAGTTTTGACTAGACATTATGTTAAAAAGAATATAAAACGAACCCGTTTCACCTTTTATTAGCAGCAAATTAGGCCTAGTCACGTGCGAGTCCCTAAAGTATGAACTCAACTGAAAAACTAATACATTTTTAATGAGTGTCTATAAACTATGAATGCGAGTCTATAAATTGTCAATGTAAATCCCTTCATGTATATATTTACTCACCGACTATCGACAGCCTCCTTAACCCATGACGGCAAAGCGTTATCAATAACCACGAAACAGAATATTAAGAGGTAAGAACTACGTCCCTTATGAATGTCTTCGCAGGAATAGGCCCTTGAACTAATTAGGCGATTATGAAACCGTGGTAAAATTGAAAAGAAGACCGCATTGCGTGAAATGATACTTTCTCTGAGACGAGGCGTCTTTTTAAAACATTTTGAAATTCCTCACTTAAATATTGTTTCTATGGACGAAAATGTTATAATTATGGCATTTACAACAGAATTGTATCTAAAGATCCTAAATTTAATATTTCTATAAAGATCCTTATCTGAATAGATGTGTTTTATGTTTCTTCGGTCCTGTAGTTGCTGGATGGTGTCGATTGGCTGCACCTTTGCAGTAATCAAATCCCCTTTAATGTTGCAAAGGTAGAACCGGCTCATAAGGAAAGTAACCCCCAAACACCATCCTGCGAGAACCAATCTATATAACGGGTGATTTGATCCATCGAGAGCTGCCAATGAAAAGTTCATTATATTAAGAGTGCGATACTATCACTATATATGTTCTCCTTAATTTACAAAAACCTTCCGAGAGTAGGAAGTTGATGAATTTGGAATTGTAGTTTACATTTAGGCTACATCATAAGATCATCAAGGCCCCCATAAGTTTGAATAGGGCCCATGTATTCAGCACTAGACAATCGTGAGAGAAATCACAATTAGGATCTACGCTACCTGGCGGAGAAAAAGAGTAAATTCTCCCAACCTCCGTCAGCCCTACCACCTATACTACCTCTTGCCATCTACGAAGCGGTTTCCGGTAGCATGCGTGGCGGATTTATGCATGAGCTTCAGTTTTTCACCACCAGGTTCATTTTTTGTAACCAGTTTGGTCAGTAATTAGCCTAACGTTCAAGTATCATTCGTTTCAAACTTAGGGTGGCCATTATAGTTTATGGTTATTTACGAGGGGCTAACCACTTCCTGTAATCGGTGTACACCCTAACTGTAATTCTTCTGTAATCTTTTGTACTCATTCGTAATCCCGTAATCATTTGTCTTCGTACTCATCTCAAGTCACCCGTAATCATTATGAATTCAAGCGTACTCATCTGTTATCACGTGTAAGCATTTGTAATAGCGCGTAATCATCTGTAATCACGCGTATTCATTGGAATTATCCCGTACTCAATTACTCATCTGTAACATTTTTAAAGTTTTGGGTTGCCTGTGTACTCATCGTATTCATTCTGTACTCATTGCGTAATCATGTGTACTCATCTGTACTCATTAATGATTACGTAATTCGTACTGGTTAGCCCCTCGGTTATTAATGAACACAAACCAAACAACGTAAATTAGAAGACCGACGAATTATAAACAAAGTTTCATTATAAACGAAGTATTATATTAATTAGCAGAAACGTTTGCTAATTTTTATTCCAAAATGGATGAGCTCGGAAGTTAAATATCGAAATGATAAAAACATGGAGTTTCACAAAACGTGATTTGCATAAGTGTGCATTCTTAGATTAGGAAGAAAATCAGTCAACTCTAAACAAAAACGCGACGAAATTAAATTGATAAAATTGTTTCCTTGAAGTGGTCTGTAATATTCGTGCTTCATTATGGTGTCTCATTTTTCGGAGACCAAGAGGGCTTACTGTAGTTGGCGTTCGGAGTTCTTTGGATCCTTACGGATTCCTATTATCATGCTATTATCAGTCATATATGTTTAAAATGCCCAGGAATTGAAATAATTGCGAGGTTAAAATATCTGGTTCTTACCTCAGTTTAATTACATGTGGCACAAAATCCCTGGGGAGTTAAAAACGAAAAACTTACGATTTTGTAAGAAATGGGATAGATAGAAAAAGCAGCTTCTCCAAATTCTTTGCGTGAGCGAGTGAATAAATGTGCCTTCGAGTATTGCGGGTCTTCCTTTGAAAGCTACTGCGGTGACGAAAGATATGGCAAAAAAGGAGAGCAGGAACAATATCGAATTGCTGGTTCCCAGGGCTTCTAGTGGCAACAGAAGACGACCGAGTTGCTCTTGTCCATAAAAGCAACTGAAAATGTGGTTCCCTTCCGTTTTAAAAGGTGTCGTATAATGCGCCGATTCGATTACCCTTTCCAATTCATTCGCCGTAATTGTAAATACCATAACGTTTCTTTCCTATAACAAATAATTTTAATCGATTTGGTTCAGTGCCGTTCAAAATCGTTCATTGGGATCTTTTTTAAAGGAAAGTTTGGTTTAAAAATTGGTTTCACTTAAGAGAGAAGGGTGTCCCGCTGGTGATTGAGAATTTCATTCTCAATCACCAGAAGGACACAAAGAGCTTGGCTCCCGCCGTTCACCCGCGCCTCTCCCCCATCTCAATCACCAGAATTTCTAATCACCAGATTCTCCCGTTCACGGGTTGCTTTCCCCCCAACCCCCATTCACTGGATACTTAATCTCTCGTTCACCAGCTCCTTTCCCCCATTGCTTTCACCCCTTCTAATCACCAGATTCTCCCGTTCATCCCTTAATCACCAGAATTCCTAATCACCAGATTCTCTCTCTCTCTCGTTCACGGGTTGCTTTCCCCCATCCCCATTCTCCAAAATTAGTTTTGCTCGCACAGATTATTGGAGAATAGATTTTTACCCGTTTGCTTATCGCTTCAGAACTCCTTAATTTCTAATCTCTAGGCAATAATAACAAGTTATTTTCAATTTAATTAATTTTTTATTTTATTTTAGAACTTTGATTTACATGTTAGTAGGTACTATCAGATATTCCATTAGATGGTTATCTTGTACATTACACAATGAAAACAAATTAAAGTAGTTAAGTTTACAGGCATTTAAATGGGGTGAAACGATCTCCTGCAACTTAATTTAATTAAAAGTTCTAACTCACGTATTTGTAGTGTTTAGCAGCAGTATCGTCTGACATACAGTCACAAACGTCTTCTTCTTCTTCAGGTACAGGTGAGATGCATTTGTCAGAGACCGTAGTTACTTTTGGCGTCGGGGGAATGTCCCATTCTAGCGAAAGGTACTTTTTTTCCGATGGTGAATTATCCCTCGACGGACAGTTTGGAAAGCATCTGGCGTGTTCAAGTTCTGGTACGTCTCCTGATTCCCAGTGTTCTAAGATTCCATGGCATTTGTAACATCGTACTTCATCGCCCCGCTGAATATAGTAGAATCCAGCCTTCGCTAGTTGCTCCTTAGTGACGTGCGGATTTTTCCAGTGACGAAACGTTTCAAGTCGATACACTTCAATATCCATAGCTGATCTAGACCAAATACGTTCTATAGTTTCAAATGATACATTCTCTAAGCCTACATTTACCCCTAAGTCTACTAAACCTAATTTTATCAATATGGTTAAATTTCTACGCTAAAATTCTCAATATAAACGCTTTTTTTTCAATATGCAAATTGTTTTAAATATGTCTAAAAATATAGTCTATTACAAAGAAAAAATAGTTACTTACTTTACGGGTAGAAATCCTTTTGTCGAGCTGTAGAAAAGACTGAGCGATCCGTCAGCAGGTCTTTACTCGTCAATGTGCCGTAGAGAAATGACGCACGGAAGATTAATTTATTCCTATCTTGTTGAGAATAATTCATCACGTGATCTAAACTTCAAATAACCCTCAAATTCTATTGGCTGTCTCTCTCTGACAGTTTAAACTGCCTCTAATGATTGACGGCACATATTAACCCACTTGAGTATTTGGAAAAAACCCTTTGCTACTCGAAGGATAGTTTTGGAAATACCACGTTGACGATATCAAAATCGAGCTCTCACTTGAAAATGTTTACGGAAAACAATCCTCTTGGAAAATTGAGTTACGTAGAAGATTGCTAAAAAAGGCTAAGTGTTAAGTGCTCCCTCCGTTCCCCCGTTCCTCCCGCCGTTCACCCGCGCCCCCCTTGATCACCAGAATTTCTAATCACCAGAATTTCTAATCACCAGAATTTCTAATCACCAGAATTTCTAATCACCAGATTCTCCCGTTCACGGGTTGCTTTCCCCCCCAACCCCCATTCACTGGATACTTTATCTCTCGTTCACCAGCTCCTTTCCCCCCATTGCTTTCACCCCTTCTAATCACCAGTTGCTTTCCCCCAACCCCCATTCACTGGATACTTTATCTCTCGTTCACCAGCTCCTTTCCCCCATTGCTTTCACCCCTTCTAATCACCAGCTGCTTTCCCCCATCCCCATTCTCCAAAATTAGTTTTGCTCGCGCAGATATCTGGAGAATAGATTTTTACCCGTTTGCTTATCGCTTCAGAACTCCTTAATTTCTAATCTCTAGGCAATAATAACAAGTTATTTTCAATTTAATTAATTTTTTATTTTATTTTAGAACTTTGTTTACATGTTAGTAGGTACTATCAGATATTCCATTAGATGGTTATCTTGTGCATTACACAATGAAAACAAATTAAAGTAGCTAAGTTTACAGGTTAATTGATTATCTACGAGTAAATTAGTAAAATCTTGTAGTACTTCCGAGGGTGATTTAAAACAGCCAAAATAAGATTTTACTTGATGGTACGAATTAAATTGATCTGGGTACAAAAATAAACCCTCGAAAGGTTTTCCATATAATAATTCGTGAATTTTTTTAAGGTTTTTAACAATAGCTAAGTACATGCATTCGATAACATTTTTATGTTCGTTTAAAAGATTTATTTGAAACCGAATAAAATCAATTTTTTTTTGGAACTCACCGATTTCGCGAGCTCCCAGATCCAGAACATGACCGTAGGCAGAGTTCAATTTGATGTTGTTGGTAGTGGCGACGACGGATACGTTGTTGTCGTGATAGTCGATGATGTTGTGGGTTAGAGACGATGCTCCGGTTTGTGTAGCGGCGAAAAGCTCTCCCCAAAGAGAGAGTAGATTGGTGAAAGCTTCGGAGGTCAGGAACAGAATATTTTCGTTCGATTTTTTGAAGAAGAGAACTTGTAATTTTGATCCGTCGAAACCAAAAGAAATGTAGACTGATCCTCCTAACGTGATTTTTATGTTGATACGTCTTTCTTGGCCCCTGCGTTTGGATACGGTATGCGTCTCGGCTATAGAAAATGAAAATGTTAAGCCTTTGTCTATTGAAATAGTAATAGTATTAATAAAATAATGCTTACCAATAGATCGTTTTTCCATGTTTACGGTAGATGAGGAGAGCAAAGCGGATGCACTTCTTTTCAGTTCAGCGTCTCAGAGAGAAATGACGCATGGGAGGTTAATCAGTTCCTATCTTGTTGAGATTAATTCATCACGTGATCTAAACTTCAAATAACCCTCAAATTCTAGCGGCTCTCTCTCTCTCTCTCTCTCTGAGATAACAGTTCTAGACACTCGAAATTAAACCGTCCCATGCTCGAAACTGCCTCTAATTATTCCCATTGACGTCACATATTAATCCACTTGGAAGAAGAAAAAAACCCATTGTAGTTTCCTCTCGAGAGCTTGTGATGCAATCATATCCTAGAAAACAATACAATTAATAGAAATTAACATAAAATTAGTATACTTTTAATACCATTTTGTGAACTACAGTGAAAAAAGTTACAATTTTACGGTAGAAACGTTTTCAAAATACCACAAAATGAACTCAAATAAGAAAATTGTAATTAAAATAATCACTACGGCTATAATTTTAGAAGGTTGTTTCAGGACGGTGATTATGGCAGATGTTTGTACTTCACTGTCCATATCGGAAATGAAGTTAAATGGAATATTTTGCGTAAATAAGTATAAATTTTAGCATAACCCTAATATATTCTCGAGAACTGAACAAGTTCTTTGGGAATAAGAGATAAGCTTACTATCTTCCCCTAGGCCCTATATAAGGGGGGTGCCTGAACCGGGGGGGAACGTCACTCTATTGTTGTTCTTTGTGCGTCTAGTACCAGGATTTTTGAAGCGCGCTCTCTCTCTCTCTACGTAAGTTTATTTTGATTTTTTTATCGTAATTTTTTGAATAAGGTTTAAGTAAATCGGCATTAAAATGAAAGGTGTACAATACCCAGAAATTAATTTAGTTGATACCCCCGGAAATGATTATAATCGACTCCCCTGAATTGATTGATATAACTGATAACGAGCTCCCGGAAGTACCCATAGTAACTTTACCCAATTCTCCAGAAATGGAGATAATAGATTTAACTGATACCCAAGACCCTACCCTTTCCTTAACTACAGTAACTGATTCGCAATTGGAACGTTTAAAAGAAATGACAATGGTACGAGATTATCTTAGAGAATATCAACTAACCCATCAAATCTGTTCGCCCCCTATCGATAATTTACCTTTACCCCTTTTAAGACCTAGTTCTATTCCACCTGACGAAGTACGTACGTTTTTCGCCCTCGTATACGCCTATGGATGCTCCCTCACCCTTTCTAGAATCAGATGACACATGTCACTCTTTATCTTTGGAAGATAATTTTATCATGTCGTCCCTCAGTACGGACAGCATTCAGCGCTTAGCTGAGAACGTACAATTTTCATTTGTACGCTAGTACTCGAAGGGAGATAACCATGCAATTTATTCATCCGTTTAATTGCGTAACGGCAGGCCCGAGTCAGAGTGGCAAAAGCTATTTAATTGAATCTATAATTAATCACGAAGAAGAAATGTTTGTTCCGGGTTTCAAAGAAATACATTGGTATTACGGAGAATGGCAAGCTCTATACGATAAAATGAAGCACAGGGTAGTTTTTAAAGAAGGATTGCCTGTTTTATCTGATTATGACGGAAAACATCCTATATTATTAGTTATCGACGACCAGATGAGCGAGAGTAAAGGTCAAATTGGTGATTTATTCGTGAAAGGGACCCATCACCGTTCTCTAAGCGTTATTTTTATTACACAGAACTTATTCCATCAATCAAAAGATAGCAGATCCATTTCCCTGAATTCGCATTACATAATTTTATTGAAAAGCCCCCGAGACCGTCAGCAAGTGGCTTATCTCGCTAGACAAATGTTCCCTGATAAGTGGCGTTTTGTAGTTGACGCTTACGAAGACGCGACTTCGAGACCTCACGGTTACCTAGTATTCAATTTAACTCAAACTTGTCCCGAAGATCAAAGAGTCTTGACTAATATTTTACCGGGAGAAACGTGCTACGCTTATCTCCCTAAATAAATAAATAGAACTAACATTTCGTAATTTCTATCAGTTATGAATCATGTCTCGTAGAGTACGTATCGAGAGAGACGCTCTCCGATATCTCGGTCGTTGCAAACCCGTTCAAAGAAAAGCCATTTTAGCTAAAGCCGACAAATCCCTCATAGACGCTATCAGTGAATGTATTCATAACACTTTAATTGGTAACGTAAAACTATCAAATACCCAAAAAACCAGGTTATCTCGTCATAAAAATACCCTTCGAAAACTAGCTAGTAAGCGGGTAGCTTGGAAAAGTAAAAAGAAATTGTTAGTTCAGTCTGGGGGCGGATTTTTCTCGTTTCTTCTACCCGTCGTTTCAACCCTTCTTGGTTCTATATTCGGTAGTAAACAATGAAACACGCCAGAAAAATGATTCTCGTCCCTAGCGGCGTTTTAAAGCCAGACCCGTTCCCGCACCCCCTCGCTCTGACAGTCTCTGAATTAGACGTTAAGATGGACCAAATATTAAATATGAAAGATTTAGACGACGCCTCGAAATGGATTTTATACGAACAAGCTTTAATGAGACACGGAAATCTACGTAAGCAAGCCTCGGCTCCTAAAGAAATCGAAATTGCCCCCGCATTCGACTCGCTAAGTAGGGACTGGATAGACGATTTGCCTTTGATATATTACCAAAAAGCGCAAAGCATGGTGGATCAGTTGGAAACTGTACCCGAAAGAATACGGTGGGATGAAAACGGGGAGTTCGTAATAAACGGTCGACCTATTAAAGGTTCCAATATTAGCGAAATTACCAAAGCGTATTTAAATCCTAAAACCCACCCAAAACCTATCGGATATTTCGCGTTTATTTCCAATTTAACCCAATTTAACTCTTCACCGGCTATCCAAGGCTTTCCCTCCCCGCTAGCTCCGAGAACCCGACAACGACGTTCTCCCGTTAAGCGCGAGTATCCGGTTCCTCAAAGTGAGCGTGCGCGCAGGACAGATAAGCCCCGTCCCACACGTAGCCTTGACCGAGATCACTCCTCGTCCGACTCTTCTCTTCACTCTTATAAACAAACAAGGAGTCGCGCGCAAAAGTCTAAAGTATGGGCGAAGCTATTTTAGAAAAAATATATTTTAACCCGAAGCATCCGGCTTCTTTCGGAGGCGCTGAAAGGTTATTCCAGTCCGTAAAGTCTCACGGCTTAAGTAGGGAAACTGTAGAAAAATGGTTAAGAGGAATCGACGCTTTTACGATGCATAGGCCGAAATATAAAAAGTTTCAACGAAATAAAATAGTAATTAGTAATATAAGGGAACAATACCAGGCGGATATTAACGATATGCGCTCGTTAGAGGCAGATAATGACGGATACAAATACATTTTAACAATTATAGACTGTTTTAGTAGAAAAGCGTGGGGGTTACCTCTTAAAACTAAATCGGGGAAAGAGGTTTTGAAAAATATAAAAATTGTTTTTAAAGACGGAATTCCAGATAAATTTCAATCGGACAAGGGCACGGAATTTAGGAATAAAGAAGTACAAGGATATTTCAAAAAGAATAAAGTTAAATTTTTTAGTACCGAAAATGACGAAATAAAAGCCTCTATCGTAGAAAGGTTTAATAGAACGTTAAAAACAAAAATGTATAGATATTTTACCCATCACTCCACAAATAGATATTTGGAAGTCTTACAGGACTTGGTCGAAGCGTACAATTCCTCTTATCATAGCTCAATTAAAATGGCCCCTAATGACGTTTCGGAAAATAACGTATTACGTGTGTACAATAATATCTACTCTAAATATTATGCCGAGAAACTGAAAATGAAACCGCAATTCCAAGTAGGGGATTTGGTTAGAATAAATACAACTAAAATGATATTTCAAAAGGGTTTCGAAGCTAATTATACCGAAGAAATATTTAAAGTCGTAGCTATAGTTAAAAGACATCCTCCCGTTTATAAAATAAAAGACCTATCAGAAATCGATATAAAAGGGACGTTCTATTCGAGAGAGCTTCAAAAGGTCAGTACGCCTCGTTCGTTCAAGTTAAACAAGATTTTACGTCAGAGAACTAAAAACGGAGTAAAACAATTGTACGTTAGTTGGCTAGGATATCCTCCATCGTTTAATAGTTGGGTTAATCAAGATGACGTCTGGGATTTACATAACTCTTCCTAGTAATACTAGAGATAAGAATAAGAATAATTCAGAAAATACTCTAGCCTCGTATTCTACAACGTTGGCCAAACCCATTAGTTTACGTGGAGATTGGGAAATTGCCCTGGTAGAAATTATTTATCCTTTATCTTTTTATAACGTAAGCGAACCAATGGGGTGTGGAATAGAAATTAAGGAATTACTATCGAAACCTCCAGCCCACATAGTAGATTACAAATATACGTACGACTTCCGAGAGATACCTCAGGGCTACTACAAAAATCCTCATGAACTTTTGGCCGTACTTAATGAAAGTATTAAAAGTTTGAACCTTGATTTAAAGGAAAGCGCTAATTCAGAGTTCGATAATGATTCATTAGGAAAATTTGAATATAGTTTAGAAAGTGGACACGTACAATACACTTCCTATAGTAAGCATTATTACCAACTCGAGTTAACGCCAAAGTTGAGGAAAATTTTAGGATTTAGAGATATTGTTACTGATATTTCACCTAAGGTAGCATTCAGATCAGATTCCCCTATGCAATTAAACTTATTCATCCCCGATCTTATGTTCGTGTATTCCGATTTGGTAGGAAATGAAATGGTTGGGGATACATTAGCCCCCCTTTTGCGAACAATTGTTGTAGACCAAAACGCCCCCAATGGATCAACCGTTTCAAAAACTTTCGATTCTCCGCATTACCTTAAACTGAGTAGAAATTATTTTGACTCTATCGACATTAATATAAGAACTAGTTTAGGTGAATTCGTGCCATTTCAGTTTGGTTCAGTCACGTGTAAAGTACATTTACGACGAGCTCAGTAAAAAAAAGAATGGCTTATCAGTACGTTGATAGAAATTGTCCCTACATGCAATATTATTTAAATCAGGCGGGGGGCGGAGTAGATTTACCTTATTTCTCTGGGTTTGCGGGACAAAAAGGACACGGAATTGGTAGCTTTTTTTCAGGGCTAGCTAGGTTTGTATTCCCATTCCTAAAACAGTCTGCCAAATACGTGGGAAAAAGGGCCCTTTCTACAGGAAAGAAAGTACTCGGAGACGTCTTGCAAGGTCAGGACTTAAAAACGTCAGCCAATAAACGAATGACAGAAACTGTGGACGAAATGGCAGCGCAAGAAGGTTCGGGTCGTCGCAAGAGAAGAAAAACTACCAAGAAAGCATTGAAGAAGAAGAAAAAGAGTTCAGTTAAACGCCGCAAGTTCACGCGTACGGTTCGCGATATTTTTGCTCTCTAAAAATGGAGGTACTTAAAAGCGAATTAAATATTTTCAACGAACTACCAACTCAACTCAGCGTTGAAAAAGGTCAAACGGTATGGTGTAAGCCAATTTCATCTATCGACAGCAGTTCTATCATCGAATTCGTGGTACCGGGTACGGGAGACTCTTACACAGATTTGGCAATGACAATGATATATTGTAAAGTAAAAATCGTCAAAACCAACGGTGACAACTTGGATGCCGGGTCTAACGTTTCGCTCGTGAACAATTCTCTGCATTCGCTATTCAAACAATGCGAAGTGAAACTCAATGATACGACGGTTTCACCATCGGCCTCAAATTACCCCTATAGGGCCTATATCGAAACCTTGCTCAACTTTGGGTACGATGCAAAAAACACTCACCTTGCGACATCTGGATGGTACGATGACACGGCTGGAAGTATGGATCTGATAACAAACGCCGGATTCATAAAACGTCAGGTTCTAGCTGCTGAATCAAAAGAAATTGAACTTTACGGGAACATTTTTTGTGACATTTTTAATTTCAACAAATATTTAATTAATGGCGTACAACTTAAGGTTTCACTCACTAGAAATAGCGATAATTTTACCCTTTTTAGCGACACTGTCGACGCGTATAAAGTCGAATTTATAGACGCTGCTCTAATTGTACGTAAAGTTAAAATTATGCCTAAAATTTTATTAGCCCATCAGCAAGGATTATTACGTAGCAATGCCAAATATCCCTTTACTCGTACTGAAATTAAAGTTAAAACATTAGCTAGTTCTATTCAGAACGATAGTTTTGACAATATATTCTTAGGTCCGATGCCCAACAGAGTCATTATTGGTTTAGCCACCAACAAAGCGTATAAGGGCTCCGTTAAGTCTAATCCTTATAATTTTGAAAATTTCGACCTAAATTATCTGGCTCTATACGTTGATAACGAACAAATCCCTTCGAAAGCGTTGACCCCTAATTTTAATAGTAAACAATTTACGCTAGCCTATCATTCGCTATTCTCGGGATCTGGGATACTCTACCAAGACGAGGGAAATCACATCGCGTTGGCTCACTTTCCTCTAGGCTTTGCCCTATATGCTTTTGATTTAACCCCCGACAATTCGGCCAGTGACGTCACGTTTTGGAACCCCGTAAAGAGAGGGCAACTACGTTTAGATTTAGGATTTGGTACCCCTTTAAAAGATTCTACGGTCGTTATCGTGTACGCTGAATTTCAATCTTGTTTACAGATAGATAAAAATAGGAACATTATTCGAGACTATTAAAATGACTACGACAAACGTGGACTTATCTCAGGCACTGTATAAAACACCGAACTTTTTAGGCGTTTATTCTTCAGATAATTTAAAACCCATGGTGAAATATCCGCAATCGCTTATCATTAATTTTGATAAAAGGGGAGAAACAGGTTCTCATTGGATTTGCGTCTACGTCGATGGCCGAAAACGGGGATTCTATTTTGATTCAATGGGGCTTCCCCCATTTTTACCCACAATCAGAAAATATTTAAATTCAATGTGTAAGACGTGGACATTTAGCAAAAGACGATTGCAAGGACTAACTAGTAACGTTTGCGGCGAATATTGCGTAATGTATATTTTGCATAGAACTAAAGGGCAGAGTACAAAAACGTACTACCAAAAGTTTTCCAAAAATTGGGAAAAAAACGACAGCAAGATATTTTTATCTTTCGCAAATCATGCTAGAAAAATCATCACATCGAATTTAGCGAATCCATTAGCTAGAGAGAGAGGTATGGTGACTGACTGGAAAAAATCCGGTTCCAGAGGATAAAACAATATATTCCCACGCTATCTGGTATCTTTTAGAGATATGACCCGACCTCTCTCGAAAACATGCGAGTGCTTCTATGAGCGCCAAACCATTTACTTTCGAATAAAATAAACCATCCAAAAACAAAAAAATTAAAATAGAATCAGAAAGTATTGGTAAACTAGTTAGGACAACGTGGGTGGTTTACGCAATCTAGCATGAAAACAAAACATTGGTAGAAATATATTATTGCATTATTCCTGTACGTTCTATTTAAAGTACTTTCTAAAAGTCATTGAAATCTGTTACCGTCTTGAACCATTGAAATATGTTTTCTACCCGTCATTAACAAAATATCTTTAGTACACGCAAAATAAGATTGGTGAAAAAAACATTGCCTTAGATAATTTAACATGGATTTAGTTAGCTTTGGGTCTTGTAATGATAAAAAAGATTGAAATTTGACTCTGCCATTTTATTTAATAATATAAACTCATGTACGCGAAAAAAAACAATTGTAAACAATTTTTCCTATGTAACTTTTTTCACTCTTAATAAATACTTTAAAAAACGTAACAAAAAAAGACTCTTTATTGAAAATCGCTTACCCTTTTTTTCCAGAATTTCGTTAAGTCAACCAGTCCGATGCAAGAACGTACTACAATGCGGACTCTTATCTGTAAATTTGTTAGACTTTGCACGAACCTAAACCATCTTCTCGTGACGTACGCTAAGAGGAAGATGGTGGAAATTCCCAGTCTCACGAAATTAATTATCTACGAACACTATTTAACCAATGGAAAAATTTACCGACTTTACCCACTTATTTACACACTGAATAGATTCCACACTCAATCGCTAACTTAGATTTCATCACGGAAAAGAAGGAGATATGATATAGGGGCTAGGAATTGATGGGGATGGAAAATGGTATAAAAAGGGAGTAAATCAATTAGAACAAATTATTCCAACCTTTTTCTTTGCTTGGAGCAAAACTAAATCGAAATCAAAAATGAGGTAAATATTATTTTAAGATTTAAATAACTTTTAGAACAAAAATTTTAGATTTTAATTTTCTTCATGTAGAATTGAAGAAATTAAGGGGATAGTAATTCAAAGTGCGAGCGATGAATCTATTAAATTTGAGATTAGAATAAGGTAATAAATTAAATTTCACGAATTATTTATACTGTACTAAAGTTAAAATTTTATGTATTGTTCTGTTAGCCATGAGGTTGGAGAGCCCAGGATGCTTCTTCAGGTCTGGGAACATCAATTATATTGGGACGATGAGGGCGATATACATTCCAGCAGGATACTACTCATCGTCCCATTTATTTTATAATAAAAAAATTAACATTTATCACGATTCTTTTATTTTCCTATCCAACAATAATCATTTCAGTATATATCAAACATTACAATAACAAGGATTATATGCAATTGCAATTGCAATTGCTAAAATAGTGTATTCTACCGAGTTAATAGTCTCTAAGATTTCCTCCTGTGGGTTCCCCCGAAACAGGATTAATTTTTATCAAAGTTGTATCAGAAGTAAATTAGTGCGAAGTAAGCGCAATGTATTTTCAGCTATTCTAATTTGCCTAATTTAACACGTGACGAATTTTTTATCGCTAACCGATGAGCAGTAACCTCTATTTTTGGTTACATTTTACATTCTCCCGTGACGTCAATTGGTTTCAGCCAATGAGAAATCAGGATTTACTTGAAGTTTCGAGTGTTATTTGATCTCTAGATATACGACTCAACGTTCTTTTAGTTCCTGGACCTCATCGAGAAGAGACACGTAGATTTTCGCGCTCCGTTCCCCGCCTTCTCGACTCTATTTACAGGCAAAGGCTTCAGGATTTCCGTAAAAGTAAGTGACTTTATTATTTTACTGTAGAGGGAAATTAGGCCTTGTTTAAATTGAAGTAAATAGACTTAGATTCTAGTCAAATAGTCATAGAGTCTAACCAAAATAAATAGAAAAACATTTATTGAAATTTAGGCTTAACCAATTAGGCTTAAGAATGTTGACAATAGCTTATAGAAACTATCAGTTTACAGTATGGACATCGAAGCGTATCGACTTGAAACTTTTCGTCACTGGAGAAATCCGCACGTTACTAAGGAACAACTAGCGAAGGCTGGATTCTACTATATTCAGCGGGGCGATGAAGTACGATGTTACAAGTGCCACGGCGTATTAGAAGGATGGGAATCAGGAGACGTACCAGAATGGGAACATGCTAGATTCTTTCCACACTGTCCGTCGAGGGATAATTCACCATCGGAAAAAAAGTACCTTTCGCAAGAATGGGAGATCCCGGCACCACCAAAGGCAACGGCACTGGAGGATGACGATTTCATATCTATTCCGGTCAGACGTGGTGAGGTAGAACTTTTAATAAAATTATTTATACAAACCGTACTTGCAGAAGGTAGTTCGTTTCAGCCCATTAAATGAAATTGTACATATTCCTTACGAAGATCGAGTTAATTTTTTTTATATTGATAAAATGCGATTTAAACGCGTTATTTATATTGTCGGTCTAATATTAGAACCTGTTTTACGCAATCATGTAATTAAAAGTAAAATAAAATTGGAAATGTATATTTCTTGTTTTTATTGCCTAGAGATTAGAAATTAAGGGGTTCAGAAGTGATAAGCAAACGAATAAAAATCTAATCTCCAGATATCTGCACGAGGAAAACAAATTTTGGAGAATGGGGATGGGGGGGTGATGAAAGCAATGGGGGAGAGAGCTCGATTTTGATATCGTCAACGTGGTATTTCCAAAACTATCCTTCGAGTAGCAAAGGGTTTTTTTCAAATACTCAAGTGGGTTAATATGTGCCGTCAATCATTAGAGGCAGTTTAAACTGTCAGAGAGAGACAGCCAATAGAATTTGAGGGTTATTTGAAGTTTAGATCACGTGATGAATTATTCTCAACAAGATAGGAATAAATTAATCTTCCGTGCGTCATTTCTCTACGGCACATTGACGCGTAAAGACCTGCTGACGGATCGCTCAGTCTTTTCTACAGCTCGACAAAAGGATTTCTACCCGTAAAGTAAGTAACTATTTTTTCTTTGTAATAGACTATATTTTTAGACATATTTAAAACAATTTGCATATTGAAAAAAAAAGCGTTTATATTGAGAATTTTAGCGTAGAAATTTAACCATATTGATAAAATTAGGTTTAGTAGACTTAGGGGTAAATGTAGGCTTAGAGAATGTATCATTTGAAACTATAGAACGTATTTGGTCTAGATCAGCTATGGATATTGAAGTGTATCGACTTGAAACGTTTCGTCACTGGAAAAATCCGCACGTCACTAAGGAGCAACTAGCGAAGGCTGGATTCTACTATATTCAGCGGGGCGATGAAGTACGATGTTACAAATGCCATGGAATCTTAGAACACTGGGAATCAGGAGACGTACCAGAACTTGAACACGCCAGATGCTTTCCAAACTGTCCGTCGAGGGATAATTCACCATCGGAAAAAAGTACCTTTCGCTAGAATGGGACATTCCCCCGACGCCAAAAGTAACTACGGTCTCTGACAAATGCATCTCACCTGTACCTGAAGAAGAAGAAGACGTTTGTGACTGTATGTCAGACGATACTGCTGCTAAACACTACAAATACGTGAGTTAGAACTTTTAATTAAATTAAGTTGCAGGAGATCGTTTCACCCCATTTAAATGCCTGTAAACTTAACTACTTTAATTTGTTTTCATTGTGTAATGTACAAGATAATCATCTAATGGAATATCTGATAGTACCTACTAACATGTAAATCAAAGTTCTAAAATAAAATAAAAAATTAATTAAATTGAAAATAACTTGTTATTATTGCCTAGAGATTAGAAATTAAGGAGTTCTGAAGCGATAAGCAAACGGGTAAAAATCTATTCTCCAGATATCTGCGCGAGCAAAACTAATTTTGGAGAATGGGGATGGGGGAAAGCAACCCGTGAACGAGAGAGAGAGAGAATCTGGTGATTAGGAATTCTGGTGATTAAGGGATGAACGGGAGAATCTGGTGATTAGAAGGGGTGAAAGCAATGGGGGAAAGGAGCTGGTGAACGAGAGATAAAGTATCCAGTGAATGGGGGTTGGGGGGAAAGCAACCCGTGAACGGGAGAATCTGGTGATTAGAAATTCTGGTGATTGAGATGGGGGAGAGGCGCGGGTGGGGGAGGAACGGGAGAGGCGCGGGTGAACGGCGGGAGCCAAGCTCTTTGTGTCCTTCTGGTGATTGAGAATGAAATTCTCAATCACCAGCGGGACACCCTTCTCTCTCACTTACAATAGCTCCTGAATATTTATTAATATGTTTAAATCTGTAACACAAAGAATATTTTTTTTGCATTTACCTAAATTAGTTTGAAGTCGTTTTCATTTTCATTTAAAAACCACAAACACGAATTTATTTTAAAAGATATCTTTAAAATCGAGTGGTAATTAAATTTAGTAACAGGAAGTTTACTCACTTCCATTGCATTATAAGTACAGATCAGGTTTTCCAATGTATTTAAAAAAGAGCAAATAATTGTAAAAAGTCGACTCTGATCTGTTGAGTAAAATTATCTAATGTTTTTTTTTTAGCACTAACTTCACAACGTGATCTGCCGCGTCGTCTCCTCTTTGACTCTTCCAACTCCGAGGAGAGACCACGGAACCACGTTATCACGAAGGGGAATTGCGACTTTGTGAAATAACATTAAGTTTGAAATGTCAGAAAAACTTAACTTAAACCGTAAGCTTAAAATATAATGTTGAGTATTAATATATTAAAAATTTTGATGTTTTTCAGATTTTCCAATTACCTTAAATGTGGTATATTTCGAAAAACGTAGCAAAATATATAGACAAACGGGTCGACGTATTAAACACAATGTTTGAGAAATTTGACGTCTTTTGAAATCATCTAAATAGATGTTGGCATAGGAAATTTCAATAAATGGAGGCTTTTGTAACCCGGCCACCTGAATTAAAGGCTTTAAAAGTCGCTCGATGACTTAGGCCTAGGGTGGTGCCTTGGGTATTAGCCGAGCTGATTATTATTTTGATAAGTGGGTTTATTTTGTAAAGAAAAAATATTTGAAATGCTCACTCTGATTTCTACAGCTTCCGAGATTTGACTAGAGTTCATTGTTCGCTTTAGAACACGCCTGGAATAAGCTCGCTTACTAGTTAAAAGAAAAACCAAATACGAGAAAGAATATATAATAACAGGAGATAAAACTCCCACGGGCTACAATCATACTTAACTTCCAATGTTTTTAAATAAACAAAAAATCGATAACATTAACTTCTAATATATTTTTCAATTATGTCTTAAAAATATTTAAATTTGTATTTCATTCCCATTTTACGATTACGGGTTAAAAAAGGATTCATTGAGCCGCATATGTGCAAGCTTCGTTTTAATTAATATGTGGCGTTACTTCTAGAATATTATTCAATTAAATAAGATTTTCAAATAAAAGTCAATTTTACTCGAATAGTTTGGGCTGAATTTGCAAGGGCAGATTATTGTTTTGGGGCCCCTACAAACAACGGCTTATCGCCTAAGCCTCTTAATTGAAAAGTAAATCATTTAATGAAATTGCCCTTCAAGTATTCATTGAAATCAACTTTTTTGTAACACCAATCTACTCACAATGTCTTCTTTTACAATATTAGCTGACTATGGCAGACAGATAAAGAATAAAACAAGTTGTTCTTAAATTCTGATACCGTTTTGGCTTTTAAAATAGAATAAGGAGATAGTCGTAACATCGAAATTTTAATCTGACATACATGTATCCTTCCTAAATTGTTGCGTTTGCAGGATGTTAAATTGCTCTCCCATTCGAAAAACTGGTGAGCCTTGATTTATTCTCGCAGTTCCGAATGGGCTTTATTTGGTTCTCAGTAGGACGACATGAAAACTCCCGTGGACAGGAAATCAATGATACTTAATAGAGGTCCGTGCTAAATAAATATTGTTTGCAGAAAAATAATGATGCTTCATTCGTTTGTTCCTTTTGTTTCATGGAAAATAAACATTAGAATACTTCAGGGAATATCTTTAATTAGAAAAAGTACATTAGTTAAATCCGAGACTAATATGATACGACAGTAGGGAGGTTACGCTGGGTAAAATAAATTGAGTTTTACAGGTTTTTCTTGTTTGTGGTGTTAAGTTTTTTTTTATATAATACAAAACCAAACACGCTATCAGTTATTAATGATAATTTTGTAACTTTTTCTAGAGTTCTTAAAGTATTGCAAATTAATTATGACTTTTTCAAAATGTTATTTGAATATAATTAAGTGATTTATTTTAAATGTTTGTGATATTTTTAACATAATAATAATCAGCACCACCTTAGGCCCAAGTCATCTAGCGACTTTTTTAGCCTTTTAAAGAAGGTGGCCGGGTTCCCAGCAAAAACAAATACATTCTATGGACATCACCCTATTCATTATATCTCTAAGACGACCAATTATCTATAGTTTACAGTCAAGCGACATATCCTGGATATCCAGATGTCATATATTTGTACAACTCCATATCATTTGTAAAACATCCGAAATGGGATGTTTGGAAATTGTGTTGACATCGTATAGATATTCATTTTACATCCAAAACTAGACGGTTATGGAACGCCAAAAGTCAAAAATTTTGACTAGTGCTTTTCCTTCACCATTCATTGGCTTTTAATTTACCGAATCGAAGTTGCAACGTTTCCACCAATAAAACAGTGACAATTTAAGCTCATTATTAATTCAACCATTAGAAATTGACAGCTTCATTTGGGCCTAGCTGGGGAGGAGTCACGGTTTTACTTGACACAATTTATACATGTCAAAATCAATTTTAGACATGTCAAAACTTCATTTCGACTAGTGCTTTTCGTTTTGACTGGACAATTTCTTCACGCATCGTGATTGGACTAGAAGTGTTTAACGGTAACTGGACAGAAATATTATTAACATAAGTATTGAAAAACGCCATTCTATTGGTTTATCAAAATTTATACAAAGCCTTTATTGGCCTATACGTGTCACGTGAAATAATTTAGTTACCTCCTTAAAAAATTTCATGCCTTTATCCCCTCCTCCGACAAATTGAACATGTCAAAACTTTCTGACTAGTTAAAAACTGTAGTCGAGTACGCCAAAAGTGTCTCAATTCCCGTATAGAAATCTAACGCGAGCCGAAAGTGTCACAATACAACAGTTTTCGACTAGTCGAAACTTTTATACACGTCCAAAATACGAGTCACGTCAAGAATTCGGCACTAGTTCGGAAATGTGTCGCTTAAAAACGTTTTTGACTAGTCTCGAAATGTCGCGACTAACTCTGCGACGCCTTTCAACCAATCACGATATTGGAAATTCAAATTACCCAATCGCGAGTGATGTAAGTTTTTCGCTAGTGATGTAAATTTCTGTCGCTTAACTCGCCAAAAGTGTCTCAATACAACAGTTTTCGACTAGTCGAAACTTTTATACACGTCCAAAATACGAGTCACGTCAAGAATTCGGCACTAGTTCGGAAATGTGTCGCTTAAAAACGTTTTTGACTAGTCTCGAAATGTCGCGACTAAATCTGCGATTCGCTTCAACCAATCACGATGGTGGAAATTCAAACTACCCAATCGCGAGTGATGTAAGTTTTTCGCTGGTGATGTAAATTTCTGTCGCTTAGCTCGCCAAAAGTGTCTCAATACAACGGAACGAGACATGTCAAAAACGTTTTCACTAGGTTCGATCTCAACGATTAAATCTGCGATGGATGTATTGTTTCTTTATTATTTCCGTTTATTCTTCGATAAATCATCGACTACGTCTTCCGCTGCTACGTCAGTATATCGTTTTTAGTAGCAGACGATTCCTATAATTTATAGAACGAATAACATAAATAATAGTGACTGCATGGACTAATTAATGTATACACAGGGACGGTCCGCATAGGAAATTTAGGGGCTAGCGATTGCTAAATGTGCCCTCGAGCAGCGATTGTGCGAACTAACGACAAACTGAGTCAAGGGGGATGGAAACGGGAGGAAAGGTTTTAGGGTTTGGTAAATGAATTCATTTATATCAACAATGAAATTAATTGATATTAATTTTTCGGCCCATACATTCGAGACCTTATTCTCAATTTCTCCAGACAATAAGAAAATTAAAAAAGTGGATTTAAGTGATTCCGATATGGTAAATCAAAGATTTTTTTGGACAAGGCTTAGAAAAAGATGAACAGGAAAGGTATAAAGAAATCTTTCGTGTGTTCTTTATGACAATACTTCGAATCACTTTTACACGAAGGGTAAACACACAGCTTTTTCCTCATAATTAATTTGTAAAACTACTTAAATAAATTAAAGCTCTTAAATCATACACCTTATTCAAATGAACGAAAAAAACAGTTTGTTTTTCAAATCATAAGCAGACACCAACATTGGTAGACTCCAAGCAGATAGAGGGCAGCATCGTTTTTCCGTTTGATGACGTTTTGACTCGGCTAACTTTGCTTAAGGGGGAAGGAAAAGAGGGAACAGCATTAACAAGACTTAGTCGCCGATTTTATGAGAGAGTGGCGTTGTGCGGACCGTCCCTGTGTATACATTAATTAGTCCATGGTGACAGGATTGGCAACTTCACAGACAAAAAGGATTTAAGACGTATGCTTCGAATGATATTGCAAAATAAACTTGGCAGTACGAGAAGGCTGCGTCGGAATTGATTTTCATTAATTTTTTTATTAGACGGTTTCGAAACTGAAAATAGAAAGGGTGCGTCAAATATCAATGCGTTGTTATTAATAACTAACGATATTTTAGCAAAGGATCCTTTCAACGTGTGAGATTTTCGAACGCTAGCTTTATAAACAGCATGTTTAAATTATTTTAACTGTGTTTTTAAGACTGGCAAAATAAATGCTGCTTTCCAATTTCTGTTAGATATTTTGAAGACCGGAGGTGGTTTGTGTAAAACCAAATGAGTAGAAATCTTCTAGCGATGTTTTGTACTCAGGCATAATTGTAAGCAAAGAGTATAGAAAGTGCGTGAACTAGAGAACACAGTTGTCATCGGCCAATGAATTGGTCGCCACAGAGGATGGCACTCCGAAGAGCTCAGGAGACGGGTCTGTACTTTGGTAATACTATTCCGTAAGTCGTAATCTTTGAATATCGAGATAGTCAAACCAATTTTACCTTACAAGGAGTTCCGAGGAGAAAAGTGTTTTCGGTACGGAAGTATTAGATTACTAGGTAAAGGTATACGCGCTGCCGATGAATAACACGCCGCGAAAAGTCAGAATTGCTAGCAGACGAATTTTATTCAATTGTTTACGTTTTGTCAATGGTTTTAAATTACGTTGAACACTTCTGAAAACTCTGCCCGCGCAAGTGGCATGCAGTGTTGGACATACGGATATTTTTTTAGTAGTCACGGAATAGTGGGGTAAAATGGGGGTAGCCAACATTTTAGTTTACCCGTCAGAATTAAAATAAAAGTTTATTATCAGTTGAGTTACGTGATGTAATTTTTTTAAATAAAATGTGATTGACGGATGATGGATTTATGATACGCCATATTTCCCATTAGTTATGAATATTACGGTAAATTTTTCACTAGTCAAATTGACTAGTGAGCCCCCAGATTTCGATTAATGTTAGTAACCAGAGCATTTAATTTAGTGCCTTATGTCCAACCCTGGTGCATGATGGTAACGAAATTAGTCTTCCCGTGCAAAAATTTAAAAAACTGGCGGGAAATTTGAATTACCAAAGTTAAACTGCTTTAAAATTAATAATAATTGTTTGAGATGAAACTATAAAGGAAATAAAAAAAATCAGGTAAAAACTCTAAAACGGGGGAAAAATAATTTTCATTATCGAACAGTTTTAAATGTAAAACCATGGTGGTAAAACTATCCTTGGTAAAACGTTTACAAGAGGCATGTTGTTTTAAAAAGTTCAAAATTCCAGTTCGGGTTAAGACTGGTTTTAAACAACACTATTTTGCTCAGAATGATTGAAACTGAATAAGGAGCAAACAAATACGATCGAGCCATTTCCCTATTGCTCTTTAATAGACTGACAAGTTAATTTTGTTTTACAACTTTTTTTAAATATTATAGTTTAGAGAAATAGCTAAAATATAAGCCAATTTCACTCGGTAATCATAGTTTTTAAACACATTCAACTTCCCGAAATCAAAGTTTGGGATCGCAATCAATTTGACCCATAAATGGTTTTTCTTGTATATAAATTTAAATTCTTCATCAATGCTCCACACATTTTCGATTATGAACGCTAAGCTAAATGAATTGAGGCTTTATTTCACATTTAGGGAAATCTAAGATTTGTCGGGAATTAGATATACCTTATTTGTAGCAAGAAATTGTTACCTACATCTGATTAAATATAACATGTTTGTAGAAGAATTGTTAAGGATACCTTTTTGTTGAAGTAATTGATTCAACACCAGCAAAGTTATTAAATGCCAAGACGGTAATTAAACATTTATTTATAGATGACATAGTTAATTAGAAATGAACACTGTATAGTATACTCGGACTAAATTGAGCGAACTAATGTTAAAAACGCGATACATGTTTATATACTAAAAGATAAAAACATGAGGTTATGTACAATAGATAATACCAAAATTCGCCAATTGAATGTCAAAATTCGCGCATTAAATGTCGAATATCAAGAGTTTCACGGGGTGGGAACTGGGAAAAGTTATTATCTTTCTCTTTGCGCCTACTTCAACGCGCAATTTATTTAAAAAACACTTAAATTGCATTAAATACAATGTTAAGTAATATACTCGTTCTTTCGTAACTACTTGTTTAACTGAATTTGATCTACCACTGACATTTGTGAGTAGGTTTTAACTGAAAGAGAAGTTTCAAGGACTTTAATTTTGTGTCCAATTATAATATGCATTTTGGTTGGGCTAGGTCTGGTCTTAATTGTTGGCTTGGATATTTACTACATATGATAAAAATTAGTGTGAAAGCTCGTAAAATGTCCATGCCACGGAAAGGGAAAATTATCCGAATTTCAAAGAAATGTTTGTGGGTTGTGAATAGCTGTTAAAAATTTGCTTTGTATAAAATTCTAAAATGTATAAAGTTTAATTTCATGAAATAATCAGAAACAAATGTTTCGCAAAATTTAAATGTAGAATAAAATTGTATAAGTTAAAACAAAATTCCAAAATGTTTAAATTCACTTTAAAATTGAATTTTTAACGGATATAATCAAGTATCTGATTAGGTAGCGTTATCCAAGAGAATGATTGAATAATAAATAAACAAAACTATAATAATTCAAAACTTAAGTTCGGATGAAATATAGGAGAGTTTAGTAATTTCACTAATTAAAATAAATCAAAACCAATCCCCTTATATATTTTTTCAGTCGGCGATATAATGTATAAAATAGCTCTCACAGAGAACCTGTAAGCCCAATAGAAAATCAATAAACCCCAAACCCATTTTTTTACAAGGGCCCTTTTCACCTGAAAAAATAGCTCACCTGAAAATGACTTCAACAAGTTCCAATAAATGGTTTCTAGCCAAATACAAATGTCTTTAGAAGTTGAGCAATAATAATTTTAATAGATGATAAAGCAAATTCATAAGCTTCCAGGCCCAAAAAGGTTTTGAAGTTGAGAGTAAGGAAAGGGGCAAAATCCTTGTACTGAAATGAGCAGATTAAGAGGAGGTTTAAAAAAAACTAGAAGGAATTTTCATTCATTTTTTAGATAAAAAACTATACAAATTTATCAAAAAAATTAAAACAAACATTTGTAATGAACCGTTTTATTGTAGCACCATAAGTATAATGCACAATGTTTTATAAATTTTAGTCATATATGACAAGAAATGTTTTATTTTCTGGAGACTATTATTAACATGTTCCTTAACTTGCGAATTTAAAGCCATGAACTCTGAGTATTTGGACAATTTATATGCCACAGAACAACCTAAGAAAAATTGAGGAGTTAAAATTAGTTCATACAATTTTACATGGGAGTAGGAAAAAAACAGAGAACAAACCTTTGTAAGCTTTAATATAAAATCTAATGATGGGATATAATTTGATTTATTTCAACGTATAGTAAAATACTTAATCCACAGAGGTTTATTATAAATAACCTATTGTATTAAAAAAAATTGTGGTGTTGAATTACTCAATATTCCATTGTCATCAGGATTCAAACAAAATTTTCTGAATGAAATTTCCTGACCAATTATTAAAAAAATTCCCTTACCATTTGTCTATAATTTCCATGCAAATAAATAGAACTTGCTAGTTGTCTTAGTTTTTATTCAAGCAATAAGGTAGATAAGGCATGGACTAAATAATGTATACATTATTTAGTCCATGGTTAAAGATAGTACAGCCTAGTAATGTCCAGTCAGTCACTAACTGAGTACGCAGCCTCTACAGAGAGTTAAGTATACAGTCAGTGTCTCCTCAACCAATGTGAGTCTTTAGATTTCAGCATAGTACGACATTACTGGAATAGTCTCCATTGATGATTGGAACCGATTTAATTAAATATTGAGATATTAAAATATTTCAATAGGGGCATTTAAATAAACTACTAATGAGATATTAGAAGTTGTAATTGAGTTTTGAGATATAGAAGGAATTATTAAGTAATATTGACGTATTTGGTCAAATCTCGTTAATTTAAGATGACTAATTACGCAGTTAAAGAAAACCATTGAGGCTTAAGAATCGTACCGGGACCCCAACAGTCGGGTATTCATCTCCGAGGTCAGGTCACTGCATTAACGCGATAATCTTCCCTCTATTTCTTTTCTATCTCTATGGTCAAACCTAATGGACAACGTTATAGTTTAGTCTAGTCGTATTAAAGTTTTTCGCCTTGAAGGCCTATCGGCCGAAGTACCGCATATTTTTCCCCAATAAAGCTTAGTTTTATCCCCCACTTCTTGGTCTCTTTACTTGTTCGCGTTTTCACTCCTCACTCTCTAGACCATTGGTGATTCTCGTGTTTTTGCTCTAACGTTATAGTTTGCCTAATAAAAATTAATACAGACACATCATATGTAAAATTATAGGCCTTGGTCTACATAAATAATGCCGAGCGCTGTGCCGCTCTCTGTCGTTCACGACCAATATCAATATCACACGCCTGTTAATTAAAATAATTTAATTTCTCATGTAATCCAATAATATTTTAAAATTGGAATCAATAACAATAATTCAAACTTATCTTTCTATAAAATCTAAAATTAGCCACCTTGATCCTAGAAACTCTAGCAGATAATTCTGCGACGAGTCTCCTCTATTTTTGAAATGTAGAGTACAGTTGGGAACAAGACGGGACGAAAAACTTGTTGCAATGTTGGACGAAAGTAATGCATTGTTTACGTCTTGTCAATAGTTTTCAATTACGTTTTCTAAAATGGGAAAACTTTTCAAACTTTCGTTATTATTTTTCGAATATAATTTACTAAAATTAACACATATATCTTAATATGTATCACTGTGTATTAGGCTTACAACTAATAAAACGTTGTTAGTAATTGAACAGTTACGTTACACTTTATTCAACCTTAGAGCAAGCAGAACACTCTGCTCAGACGAATGTGTTTATTATCCGCTAGTTCTTTTCTCTTGTTCTTTTTGTACGGGAAGACTAATTTCGTTACCATCATGACACCAGCGTTAGACATAAGGCACTAAAATAAATGCTCTGGTTACTAACATTAATCGAAATCTGCTGGCTCACTAGTCAATTTGACTACTAAAAAAATATCCGTATGTCCAACACTGCATGCCACTTGCGCGGGCAGAGTTTTCAGAAGTGTTCAACGTAATTTAAAACCATTGACAAGACGTAAACAATTGAATAAAATTCGTCTGCTAGCAATTCTGACTTTTCGCGGCGTGTTATTCATCGGCAGCGCGTATACCTTTACCTAGTAATCTAATACTTCCGTACCGAAAACACTTTTCTCCTCGGAACTCCTTGTAAGGTAAAATTGGTTTGACTATCTCGATATTCAAAGATTACGACTTACGGAATAGTATTACCAAAGTACAGACCCGTCTCCTGAGCTCTTCGGAGTGCCATCCTCTGTGGCGACCAATTCATTGGCCGATGACAACTGTGTTCTCTAGTTCACGCACTTTCTATACTCTTTGCTTACAATTATGCCTGAGTACAAAACATCGCTAGAAGATTTCTACTCATTTGGTTTTACACAAACCACCTCCGGTCTTCAAAATATCTAACAGAAATTGGAAAGCAGCATTTATTTTGCCAGTCTTAAAAACACAGTTAAAATAATTTAAACATGCTGTTTATAAAGCTCGCGTTCTAAAATCTCACAAGTTGAAAGGATCCTTTGCTATATAAAATATCGTTAGTTATTAATAACAACGCATTGATATTTGACGCACCCTTTCTATTTTCAGTTTCGAAACCGTCTAATAAAAAAATTAATGAAACTCAATTCCGACGCAGCCTTCTCGTACTGCCAAGTTTATTTTGCAATATCATTCGAAGCATACGTCTTAAATCCTTTTTGTCTGTGAAGTTGCCAATCCTGTCACTATTATTTATGTGATTCTTTCTATAAATTAAAGGAATCGTTTGCTACCAAAAACGATATACTGACGTAGCAGCAGAAGACGTAGTCGCAGATTTATCGGAGAATAAACGGAAATAATTAAGAAACAATACATCCATCGCAGATTTAATCGATGAGATCGAGCCTAGTGAAAACGTTTTTGACGTGTCTCGTTCCGTTGTATCATGGAAGAAGAGTAGGGAATAGTTTTCTGAAACGATTTATACGCGTCGCCGTGATGCCAGCAGGAGAATGGGGGCTTACAAAAAAGGGGGTAAGCACGTACTCCATTTCGAGTACGTTCTCTATTTGGCGCCCTCTCTCCGCCATACCTGGAAACACGTTTTCAGGGAAATTTGAATGTTGTTTTATTGCGTCCTTTTTTTTAGAAACGACATGGACCACACTTATTGTACACCAAACAATTATAAAAGGCTAACGAAGACACAAAAGAAGAAGAAAAATACAGGTACGTTTATATAAACATTCAAATTTAATGTTTCAGTATGAATATATTTTCAGGAATTATTTTCAATAAAGAGTTTTTAAACAAAAACATGAAATCCATTCTATCAAACGCATCTGCCTTGCATCAAGTTACTTACATTGGGAGAAAAATTCCTTTCATAGTAAGTACAATATTAATTATACAATATAATACTATTAAATGCCTAATTTTACAAAGAATGTACTTGAAGAAATTAAGAAAAGGAAAATCGAAACTCTGACAGAAGAAGCTTTAAATTGCCTTTCTATTTTCGCTGATAACAAGACTGGTCATCTGGACAAAGCCAGATTTTATTTTAACCGTCACATGTTATTAACAAGCAAAGATTTTCAAAAAAAACTTAGTGTCGTTTCACGTTTTGGAATCATTCAAAAAGCTATCTAACCAAGACCAAGATCATATAGTTGCTATATTCTCAAATCGCCTATTTAATGAGATAAACCAGATATACATAGATATAGAAGGCGAAACTGCTCCACCCATCACACCAATCACAGAATTTATCAAACTAAGTGCCACTGACATACACAAAAAGGATTTAAAAACCTTACACCATATTGCTGGCTACACATTGGATAAACTAATTGGCCTTTACGAGTGCCCTGAGTTTTGGCAAAATTGTTTAATTAGAAAGAGTGAGGCAACGGAAGAATATCATAAGTGGAGTATCATGCAAGATAGAGATGGGCTTTTATATTTGGGAAAACAAGCTTTTGAAATGTTTAAAAAAATTTCTGAACTCATTTCTCCTTTGGTCAACCCCAGTGAACCGTTTAAAGAAAATTCTATTAGGAACAAAAATATAATTAGTATATTAGATAAAGATCAGTTTATTAAGGAAACTTGGGATAAATTGTGGGGACCCAATAAAAATGCAAACAAAGCTAATTTAAAATGCTTCAGCAAATTAATAAATTGTCATTTGAAGGGGTTAACCAAAATGGTTAAAAATGTCTTTCAAGCTCTAAAAAAGGACTGCTTAAACAGCAGCGGAATTCGAAAGGAGTTAAAAGTAATAACGCACTAAAGTAAAAGTGTTTCAGTCTTCAAGGCTTCCACTGTGACTGCGGAGGAATAGCAAACAAACTATACATTGATTTTCTCTTTCTTGGAAGTCAAACTCTTAATAGTTCATCTTGAAAAGCATCGCGAGCAGCTTTCCTTCTTGCCGCTCTCTTTTTCTTCGTAGCAGAACAATTTCCATTTGTAACTTTCAACAACATCGATTTCATGAGCTTTAGTCTTTTAGCGCCTTGTCCATACTGATTTACCGTTGGATTTTCTCCAGCACCACAAGCTGCTCGCTGTTTACTAAAGTAGTTTTCCACTAAATCTTGGTTCAAACGTGCTGTCAGAACAAATGGTGCTCCTTTTAGAAGAAGAAATTTTACAATCCCAATTGTAGATAAAACTGTAAATTATATATACATATATATGAATATACTGTTAAAAGGTTTTCTAGTAAATCACAAACCAGTTATGCGTAGTCCTTCCATTGTCTCTCTATTAAGTAACATTTTTGACTTTTCAATTTCTTCCTCATCATCTAACTCCTCCACTTCTTTCTCCCATCCATCCAAATAGCCAATTCCTCTTCGAACCACTAAATTTAGATATATAACTTTAAAGGCTTTAACTTAAAGCTCTTAATAGACAGATTAACCATGTGCTAGAAAACGCATAAGGGAATGGGCAGAGCTGCACGGACTTGTGGACCTTTTCTATAGAACAGCAAGTCCGTGACAATACCAACCTATAGACATATTATAAGGTAAGCCCGAGCCCTTCATGAGGCCATGTAGCTATGAGATTGGGTATGTAGATTTTGTTATATTAAGCATATTGTTTGTGTAATTCCCCTATACCTTCTTAGTATAAGCTTAACTTGTCTTATAATTTATATCTCACATGCTACTTACTTTAAAACGCCAATCATTTAGACTTGTGTATGGTGCCAAAGCTGGTTTTCTTTTGTAAACACAGTTTGAAAGGCTGGATTCATTGAGCATATCAAAAAATTGGTCAAACAGCTGAATGAACTTGATCGTCTCGGAAGCCTCATCACCAACTAGTTCTTTCATGGCATTGGCAACAGTACTGCTCAGAACTTGGGTGGCAAGCTTAACCTTCATACAGCTATATGCATTTGGATACACATGATTGTATGTCAGTTTTGGGGCAAGCCTCAACATCGAGGAAGAATCGCTTTTGTATGTGTCAACAAGATGTTTCCAAAGAATACACTTCCCATTTTTTTTTAATAACCGAACTAGACTCAAAATACCATCTTTATGCTTTTTCATTTTCCCACTGTTGGCAAATCCATTTTTGGCCGTTTTAATATTGTGGCATACATCCGAAACGAAAAAAAGCGGTTCTCCATCATTAAAGGGATTAGCGCATTTGAAACCAACTTTATTATTATTTATCTTCTGGTCAACCTCTGTACAGATCTTGATTAATTTCTGGTTGGAGGATGGCTTGTCACAAACTAACGACAGAATTTTAAAACCAGCTGCTTGAAGATTTCCAATTGATTCCCAGACTATGGAATATAATTCATCTGCATTCAAATTACCGCAAGGGAAATATGCATATGCGTATTTGAAGTTGGTTGTAAGTCCTCTAACCATTATTTGCAGTACATGAGAAGCTAAGGGTATTTTCGAACTAGTTTCTTCAGCATTGCCTTTTATTTTGCTTTCGGCTTCTGCAATTTTATTTCGGAAGGTGTTTAGATTAATTGCTCCAATTAATTCTCCAGTGTTACTATTGAATACTAGATCTTGTTTGACTTGAATTTCGTCAATTATCAAGGAGAAATACTTTTGGTGTTCTTCTAATTCTTCAATGTTTATTTTATTCCTCATTTCTATTAGAGTTGAATCATTAAAGCCACTTTTAGTTGTTAAGTCAAAAGAATAATTAAACAGTGTTCTCTGTGTTGGAAGTGTGAAAGCTTGTCTCAAGCTTTCATAAGTTGTGGGAGATTTAGCTTTGATAGAAAGGCACCATTGTATGATGGCAGGATGGTATTGTTTTGGCCGCGATTTTTTAGACGTAATTAATTTCAGTTGCTCCCGCAACAACAACCTCTGGAATATAGATTTGTTCTTAAAGGGGTTTTTACTAATGATGTCTTCATACTCCCTACTTTCTTCTTCCGATACAAATATACCTTCATGTTTAAAACTCTTTTTAATCTTCGCCTCTAACACCTTTATTCGATTTCTTAATGCCACACCTTTACTTTCTCTCTAACTTGGCCATTTGTCATATAGCGCAGATTTGTGTTTCTTTTCTGAAGGTTATCCGGCTTAGTTCTTCTTTTTCGATTCTGGAGAACCTTTTTTGCCATTCTGCAACGGGGGCAAACAGTTGTTTTCTGCGCCTTGATAATTCGATCACATTTCTCAGAGAACAGAGAGTTACTTAAATTGCACATCTTAATAGATTTTAAATACTGGCCCTTAAAATGATCACACAATTCACCTTTTATACCCTGGCAATTTTTCTAATCATTAAGGCTTTTAAATATGGTTAGCAAGTCCGTTAGAGACGAGATTGCTATATTCAAATCCACGTTGGATGTTGTGTAAAAGGTGTGTGTTCTTTTTAAAAGTTCATTACAGAAGAAAACATTAAGTTCCAATGCTGAGGATAATTCTACTTTAACTAAGTTGTTATTTGACATCCTTCTAAAAATTAACTTGTTAATTAATTGAGGTGCGTGTTCTGTTGACTCATGCAATATTTCCATGCACCAATTAGTAGTAGTAGTTAAATTCCTTGCTTGATGATATAAAAAATCTTGCGCAATATTTCTTATAGAAAAATCAGGTGAAAGATTTGTAACAATTGATTTGGATATTAATTCAGTTTCAGCAAATTGGCTTTCAATATTACAATCTTCTATTGCTTCGGCAGTTGATTTGTAATGGCTATGGTTGCAAATTTGTGGATTCTATTTGTGATATAATTGATTAAAATTCACTACTGAATTCAAATTATTTTAATAAGTACCTTAATTTCTTTGGCCAAATTTGGAAATTTTTCCATTGAGTCTTCGTCAGTTCCAGTAGTAATTTTGCAATGGTTACGATCCAAAACCTGTGGATTCTATTTAAGATAAAATTAATTAGCATTCACTATTTAACGCAAATTATGTTAATAAGTACCTTATATTCTACAGCTTGATCACGGAATTCTTCCATTCGATCTATTTTTGGTTCATCAACTACAGTAAATTTGCAATGGCTATGATCCAATACCTGCAAATTCTTTTTGGAATAAAATTAATTAGTGTACATTATTGAAGGCAAGTTATGATAATAAATACCTCATATTCTTCGGCTCTATAAGGCAGGGGGGGAGGCTCGTGCCCATTCAAACGTATGGTTGTATGTATAATGTTTTTATTTTTTGTTTTATTGTTTTCAATCCGTGGTACTATACTGCTATTCGGTAATTCTTCCATTCTATCTTTTATTGATTCGTCAATTACAGCACTTTTGCAATAGCTATGATCCAAAGCTTGTAGATTCTATTTAAGATAAACACAATTAATGAACAGCCATTACATAAGGCCATTAATTTTAAACAATACTTTATATTATTTGATAGGATGTGGGAATTGCTCAGTTGGGCCTTCACCTCCAATGAAATGAGAACTGCACACACAATGATGTGATTTCACATTTATTGCTTTAATATCATCACGGTTAATGGCATCGAGCCATATTAAGCATTTTTCTAAACTTGTTGATGGTTTTGGAACAGGGAAGAAGGTTATACCCTCAGAATTCCCCTGGCTTTTACATGCCCGGTACACACAGTATTTTCTCCCCATTTAAACTATGAACTCGTTTATAAACAACCAATTATATATAAAAATTATAAAACTATACATGTAAATATAAAAACTATCATACTATACATGTAAATATAAAAACTATCATACTATACATGTATATAAATAAATTCTTTAAGAAGTTAAACACTTTATTTTTTAACGAAAGTCAAAAGGCTTGTAATTTTTTTTTCAATGTAAAAGATATTTCATAATCCCGAATATTTATCCTCAGCGAGGGCGCCAGCTACAGTGGTTTCAAATTTTCGATGTCGTCACGTGTGAAAATGGAGTACGTGCTTACCCCCTTTTTTGTCAACCCCCATTATCCTGCTGGCATCACGGCGACGCGTATAAATCGTTTCAGAAAACTATTCCTTACTCTTCTTTCATGGTTGTATTGAGACACTTTTGGCGAGCTAAGCGACAGAAATTTACATCACTAGCGAAAAATTTACATCACTCGCGATTGAGTAGTTTGAATTTCCACCATTGTGATTGGTTGAAAGGCATCGCAGATTTAGTCGCGACATTTCCGAAATAGTGCCGAATTCTGGACGTGACTCGTATTTTGGACGTGTATAGAAGTTTCGACTAGTCGAAAACTGTTGTATTGAGACACTTTTGGCGAGCTAAGCGACAGAAATTTACATCACTAGCGAAAAACTTACATCACTCGCGATTGGGTAGTTTGAATTTCCACCATTGTGATTGGTTGAAAGGCGTCGCAGATTTAGTCGCGACATTTCGAGACTAGTCAAAAACGTTTTTAAGCGACACATTTCCGAACTAGTGCCGAATTCTTGACGTGACTCGTATTTTGGACGTGTATAAAAGATTCGACTAGTCGAAAACTGTTGTATTGTGACACTTTCGGCTCGCGTTAGATTTCTATTCGGGAATTGAGACACCTTTGGCGTACTTGACTACAGTTTTTAACTAGTCAGAAAGTTTTTGACTTGTTCAATTTGTCGGAGGAGGGGATAAAGGCATGAAATTTTTTAAGGAGGTAACTAAATTATTTCACGTGACACGTAAAGGCCAATAAAGGCTTTGTATAAATTTTGATAAACCAATAGAATGGCGTTTTTCAATAATAATGTTAATAATATTTCTGTCCAGTTACCGTTAAAAACCTCAAGTCCAATCACGATGCGTGAAGAAATTGTCTAGTCAAAACGAAAAGCACTAGTCGAAATGAAGTTTTGACATGTCTAAAATTGATTTTGACATGTATAAATTGTGTCGAGTCAAGTAAAAACGTGACTCCTCCCCAGCTACGCCCAAATGAAACAGCCAATTTTTAATGGTTGAATAAATAATGAGCTTAAATTGTCACTGTTTTATTGGTGGAAACGTTGCAACTTCGATGGGATTCGGTGAATTAAAAGCCAATGAATGCTAAAAGCACTAGTCAAAAACTTTTGACATGTCCAAAAGTGTTGCTTGTGACACTTTTGGCGTTCCATAGACGGTAGTCCCCACAGCAAGGTCCAGGAAAGTGAAGAGGTTTTCGAGACCAAGCTAGTATTATCCCGAAGCAACTAAGGGCCGATTACAGCCCCTTGTATCTCATCAACCACTCAGAGTAGCGAGACAAGCAATATACCATTGGAAAGACCAGGCGCATACGACAAACATACAATAAAACTAAATAAATCTAGGGCTGTTATGCTAACAATGCGACTTAGTTCAAAGATAGCCAAAATGTCGAAAAAAAACCTTTAATCTTCTTCTTCTTTCCTCTTCTTGCAGTCCGCTCTAGAGCAAAAACTACTTATCTGATTTCCTTAACAATTGGTGACCACCTTTCACTCGCTTTCCCATTGTGGCTTTCCAAAGGATAAGTCTCAGTGCCTAACCTTCGTCAAGTTGATGAGCCCCACAACAATATTATATAAAATTTTTGAATTGCGTCCAAACAGAACCTGTTTGTTTCCGTGGTTTCGTGTCTCCGCTACATCTACAAATGTATTATCATAACAACATAGACCTAAACTATAGGACGCTTCGTAAAGTTTCAATTTAAAATAGTATTTACGATTTTTTATTTAATATACATTCTCATATAATAAGAATAGCTTGTCATAACTATATTTATTTAGCTGAATAATTTAAATACACATTCAATATTATTTTTATTTAACTGAATAATTTGAATACATATTCAATATTATTTTTATTTAGCCGAATAATTTGAATATTCAATAGTATTATTGAAATACTACAAGACGTGCCAGGTAAGAAATTGTAAAATGGTAAGTGTAAAACTTTGTTTAGAAGTTCCGTTCTTTGCCCGTTAAATAACATGAAACAGTAATTAACACGCAAGGGGAGCGCATTCGCGTTTTTGCCCGGCGTTTTTTTTGAGAAAACTCGCTAGCTCTCTTTCTACCGCGCGAGTGACGTAGCTGGTTGACGGTTTTCCCGTAGACACGGAGAGTAGGGTGTCTTATAAGTACCGTGTAGTTTGTCTGTCATGGGTAAAACAAATCTGTGCAAAAATGTGGGGAAATTGCATAATCTTGGGAGAATGTGAAAGAATATAAATACGTTGGAATAATTTTTGGGTTTTTCAATTATTATAAAACTTTTATTAAAATAAAAAATAGGAACATTTTAATATTGAAAAGGCACATTTTGAAATTCATTAAAAAATTATTATATTCTTCCGTTTAAATCTGTCAACTGAACAAAAAGGCAGCTTATTTTTTAAAATTAACTACCTATTTTTTAAGTTTTCTTATCTTTTTTCCTGTCTTGGGCCTCAGTAATACTTTTTGAATTTAAATATTTAATTCTAGTTCTCATTTTTAAATAACAAAAAAAATCTATCTTGGATATTTTGGAAATTATGGCATACGTTCATTAGTTAGGTTATTGATAAAAATTTAAATCTTAATTTCCTTTCCAACTTTACCTTAAAACTATAACTTTTACAATTTCACTATTAATTTATAATAATATTAGGAATAGGCCCTATGCTATAAGCTTATAAAAGTTCTGGGTTTAATGTCAGCTAATACTGGAAGTTTTAATAATTTAGAGAATATAATTCTTACAGAAATTTATATTAAGTGCCAAAAACAAGTGTAAAACTGAAGGGAAAACGACCGCACGTATTTATTTTCTATACCGCATTTTTTCTGGTTTCTTTTATTAGGAATTCGACTGATTTCTCTAGTCTCTCCTCTCTTCGCGCTCTACTACCCTCCCCGCGGCTTGTTTCTGGTTTCCTGTCAACCAGCGACGTCACTGAAGGTGGGCCGGTAGTTGCCAAGCCCCCCCAACGTACCCGCTGAAGCGCTTCTCTACAGACCCCGTCGAAAGAGCTAACCTTATTATACGCAGTATTTTACCAACCTTGATTAACACGGTCGTTTCCTTTATTCAGACAAAAAATATAATGATTATAACTTGAGTAGTTAAAATTACTATTGTACTTATAATTTTATTATATTATGCTTATAACTATAGTATAATTTTAACTATAAATATACCGGGGTGGAATAGTGGTTAAGTTGGGGTGGCAGAGTGGTTAATAGTTCTGGAACTACAAAAATATATAAAATCTGGTCAAAAGGTTAAAACTCGTAAGCTCCTCTGCCCAACACTACGTCCTAATGCCTCAGCCCATGAACGTTGTGGAATCAAATCATGGACAAGGTCTTAGATTCGTTGTCAAATCAGCAGTGGCGTAGACAAGGGGGTTTCCGTGTCCAAAACCCTCTCCTTAGATCTACCTTTAACTGTACTTAATTTTCACCAATTTCGCTACACCCTCTTAACATTCACATATTTCGACCCCATCCTTGTCGAATTTTTGGCTAGGCCACTGCAAATTAGAAATATGGACTAGTTCTATATGGCCCTGTTCATAACTCTTGGTAAAGAAAAGCCCGCATATCACGCTACTTGGCTTCAAATACGCTAAACCTTGTGCGGCCTTTTTTTTTCATGATTTGCAAGATCTATTTTAATCATGGAAAAAAAAGGCCGCGCAAGGTATAGCGTATTTGATGTGAAGTAGCGTGATATGCGGGCTTTTCTTTGGTGGCAAGAAATTTTGCGTTTACTCAATAGTGGTACAAGTAGATGGTTAGCAAGTAGTGCCCGTAAAGGCGGGAGAGAACCGTTCGACATCGTAGAGAGGTCTACGGGAAACCTCTCTGAAAGAGAAGTGGCGGAGAAAACTGTAAATCAGTCACCTCGTAGTGGTCGCAAAGGCGCGCTTACTGCTCCAAATCCCGAAGAGCAGTATCGGTTAACCTATTAAAAAGTCTTCGGAGAAAACCGAGAAAGATAAAATACTAATAATCCGGTTAGCTGGTAGTGCTCGTAAAGGCTCGAGGAAGGTGAATTTTCTGCATGGAATGGCAGCGAGTCCGACGAAGTAACCTCTCTAAATGAAAAGGTGTGGAGAAAACAAAAAAGGGGAACAGTTACCTAGTAACACACTTACAGGTTCAAATAACTCAGACAAGTATCGGCTAACTTGAATTTGACGGCACGGAACGAGTGAGAAGAGAGAGCTTTAGCACCTGCTGCCGTCGGAAGGGTAAAATTCGTAAATTGTCTTCCCCCTTTTTGTAAAATGTTCAGCGTTAAGGCTCGTCCAATGAAATGTGTACGCAGCACTAAGATAGCGTGTTTAAAGGCCTGGTGTGGAACTTTCTTATCGAAGCCGTGTATGACCAGAAGTAATAAATAAGTGCGGAACTTTCTTATCGAAGCTCTGTATGTCCAGAAGTAATTGTGGCACTTTCTTATCGAAGTCGTGTATGGCCAGAGGTAATATTTCACTCAAATGTAAGGTTTTTTTTTACCAATTCATGATTTTCTGCTAGCTTCTTAAATGGAATACCGGAATAAATATTATCGCCTTCTTCGCGATAATACTGGCATGTGGAAAACGGGGAGGAGTGCCTTCCTGGGGTGGTTCGACTATGGGGAAAAGGGTAACACGGAAATTGTCGCATGGGAAAAAGGGGGGAGGAGTACCTTACTGCGGTAGTTCGACTATGGGGAAAAGGGTAACACGGAAATTCTCGCATGGTAAAAAGGGGTTGGGGGTGCCTCACTGGTGGGGTTTTGGACGAGAGATAAAGACGAGTTTTTATGTTATTTTGGCGGGGGAAAAAGAGTACTCCGGTTATTCCTGTGGGAAAAAAGAGAACTTCAGTTATTCCTGTGGGAAAAAAGAGAACTCCGGTTATACCCACATGGGGAAAAGGAGGAGGGGTGCTTTACTGGGGGAGGGTTAGGACGAGAGAGAAAGACGAGTTTTTAAGTTATTTTTGCGGGGGAAAAAGGTAGCCCGGTAATTCTGGCATGGGGAAAAAGGGGAAGAGTGACTTACTGGGGTGGTTCGACTATGGGGAAAAGGGTAACTTGGAAATCCCCGGAAGGGGAAAAAAGGGGGAAGGGGGTGCCTCACTGGGGGAGGGGGGTTGGGACGAGAGAGAAAGACGAGTTTTTAAGGTATTTTTGCGGGGGAAAAGGGTACCCCGGTAATTCTGGCATTGGGAAAACGGGGAGGGGTGCCTTACTGGGGTGGTTCGACTATGGGGAAAAGGGAACAACGGAAATTCTCGCATGGGCTAAAGGGGGAAAGGGGTGCCTCACTTGGGGGGGGGGGGTTGGGACGAGAGAGAAAGACGAGTTTTTGTGTTATATTTGCGGGGGAAAGGGTACCACGGTAATTTTGACAAGGGGAAAAGGGGCAGGGGGCCTTACTGGGGTGGAGTTCCTCGAAACACACAACTTGCTGAGGGCCCGCACGTAGATTGGGCTTCTCGGCTAGTTATCCATAACTGCGCTTAGAATTATAATATTTTCTCGTCCAAAATCATAAATAAAATGATTCTCCCATTTTCTTTGAATGACGTGGAACCTTTTTCTTTGATTCCTTTGACTTTACCTTTTTACAGCTCGTTCAACTTCGGCGTCTTTTACATTAAGGCTCTTCAATTACTTAATCTAAAGATATTCAACTTCTCCCAAACTGTTTGAGATAAGCTGAAAAAAAAAACGAATTGAATATAAAAAAGTTTAAATATAGACTAGAATTCTATGACTTGATCGGGTACCCAAATCCTTCACCAAGGCTTAAATATTACTCAAATTGGACTGAGTTTATACATAAAATGAAAAATCCCCGACGAGTACATTATTTCCCCTGCGAGGTAACTCCCCCCTCGAATTTGACTACTAGAAAATTAAAAACATTTTAATAGAGCGAAGACTAGAACAACTTTTGCAAAAAATGGACTACAAGATATAATTGATTTTTACTGACCAAATGTTTGACGTTTCCAAGGTTTTTAAGGGGAAGCTGACATATTTTGGGTTTATTTCAGTTGAACTTTCAGTTCTTATAGAATTTCATGGATCTGAACTAGAAGTTGTATGACGTAGAATAGCCTCCTGAAATTTCATTATATATTAAAGTTGGCTTTCATAACTTCTAAATTTCAATTAACACTGTAGAACCAAGCTATAAATATAAGATTTTATGTTAAAAATTAAAAAAATAATTAATGGTGATTACTCGATTCATACCTTCATTAACAGCTCTCATTGTATTCATAGCATCCTTACGTTTTGAGGAATTGTGTCTAGGTGATTTATCTAAAGATAAAATAATCAACACACACAATCAAAAAAGTTAAAAGTCATGTTATACCTTAGTGAATTATATCAGAACTAAATTCATTAACAGAACTAAAACGAAACGAGCATTCCCAGTCTGCCACTGTGAGATACGTGTGCTCCCGCAACGTTTGTATCCCGTCGTGTTACAGTGACCGTTTCGCGTCCTAGCGTTTCAGATCGCTTCGGCTGAACTGCTTCGTTGACCATTTTGGCAGCGATTCGTGACGCCTTTTTTTTTTTACAAAAATCGTCAATCGTGAATTTTTTTGCGCCTAATAATATTTTTATACTTTTTTTTAAAACAAAATGTCTCGCAACTTATGTCTAAAAAATACAACAAATTTCTTATGGGTGTATTCATTTTTTATTAGAATGTTTTGAAACGTCACTCAAATGCGTGAGTAAACGAACTTCTAATTAGATTTCTATACTACGCATGCCCAATTTATTTCCAAACTCACTGGAAATCGAACGTGTGAACAAACAGATTTCCAAAGGCTACGAACGGCAGCGAGATCGAATCGAGGAAAAACATTTTCGAGGGTACATGTGAACGTGGCTTCAAATACTACATGTATAATAAATGACTTCAACAACGAGTTATAGAAAATAAACTTACCCAAGGTTACAATCGCACTGGCTAAAACGCGAGCCTTTAAAGTAATTGTTGTTGTTTTGGCGGCAGGAGCATCGGTACCGTCAAGGTGTACTAGTTAGAGTTTCAGCTTTAATATAGTTTTGATAAATCCAAGTATAAGTCTTCGGACGGAGAAATTAAAAGTTGTTTGTTGTTAAATATGTTATTTCCTTTATTGATGTAACGTTGGCGTTAACAAATGTGCGCTGAAAAATGTCAGGCTGGCTGATAATTTATTCGCTTACCACCATTGATATCCTCAAGTGTATTTTCGTTCTTGGTTTCTTTTAAGCTTAGAAGTTATTTTCCGGTTCTTTTTGAACTGTCTTTATGGGTAGTCGTTCGTCGGTTACCACATCCACTACCAGACTCATTTCTCGTTTATCGTTCAGCTGCCATAAGAAACAAATGCTTTCTTGCGATTCTTAAATGTTCTTTGAAGTTTCTTTAGGATCACCACCTTGCTCGATATCATCCCTCACCGTTTACCAACTCCTAAGGCTTCGCTCATGTCCGGTTTTCTAATTAGTGTCAAATATTAATTCAATTTTTAAAATTGCCGTTCATGTTTCTCCACGTTGATTAACTGGTCCGGTTAAAACCGGGCCCTCAATAGTATTTCGAGTAACTGTCACTGTCGACCGTCTTGTCGTTTAATAAGACGACACATTCAGCAAAATTCGTTTTTATATCAATGTCAATTATTTCCGTAGCATTCATTCTAACGGGGTAGTAATCAATTTATTAAATAAATAGATCTTTGGTCGGGTTTATCAATACAAGTCAGTAGTATTTTTTCATTAAAGGATCAAACATATCGCCGACATATTGGGGATATATCAAATTTGAATAAATAGAAAGCGTTTGAGCTCCCCTCGATAAATCCGCCGCGTTAAGACTATCAGTGTTGGATAGATGTACACTCAACTTGCTTGACCCTAACATTTCCCTTAAACCTTTATCGGATAAGTAAAATATAATAGCCAAGCCTGGCACGGCGGCTATGCAAATTGTTCGGTAATGGTTAACGGTCATTTTATATTTGCACCGTTTTTCCTTGTCCAATGCAACTATCACAGCGTCTAAAATATCTTGGATAGCTAAGTAGGCCCCTATTCGACCAGGACATTAACGATTCTTATCTCCATGTTATTTAATTTACTTAATTGCCCCTTAGCTACGCCACTGTTTGATATTATTATTATGGCCGTGTTCTTTTAAACTTTCATTGAACGCCGTTATAAATTTTCGTACTAAACAATAAAGCAGAATATTTCCGTTTTGATTTTTCTCAGCCTCAATCTTAGACGGTTAAATCGAAATTTTATAGTACTTTAACGGTTTCACGTTTATACCCGTTGATGTCGATACTGCCAAAAACGTTTAACCACGTATGCGGAAGAACAATTTCGCTAATTTCCACTTGAAAATCTTAAGATTATGCCCGAGGTCCTAAATTCACTGTATAAGTTGAAGTTGTATTATAGCTAGGAATAGGGCCGTTAACTATTTTTGCAAGGTCTTTTTTGAGTCGGCAAGGGGTCGCCATATCGACCTAAAAAGGATAAAAACGTATTTACACGGAAATATCTTACAACCCTCAAAGACTTAAAGAGTCAGCATTTGGAACAGGACCCAAGAGCGACATTTCGAACAAAGCCTAACCTACATCGACTCCTTGTGACCCGTAAGCTACTTGTAAGCAGTGTTTAAAGTAACTAATGCTTGTGAATGTTTTCCATGCACGAAGGTCACTAAAGAAAATTGTTTTATTAAATGGAATCTATCTCCGCCGCTAGGGGTCGCAGAACTGACTTTTAACAAACAATAAATTGACTATGATAAATCGTTACAAATTGTTCATTTTTCTTAAAACACACCAATTGTCAGAGATAAATATACAATTCATATAAATTATATCATAGACTAGCTTTAATACCCGGCTTCGCCCGGGGTCTTAGTTATAATGAATTAGATCTGATTTGTACGTAAGAAAGGTAAACGCTCTAGCGAAAACGCAACACACGAGCTCCACTATACGAATTTCACACTAACCCGTTAAAAAAGTTTAAAGGTCGGGACGGGTGCAAGGGACACATGTAATGAGATAAAGGAAGCAAATGGTCGGCGTGGGAGATAGGGGGAGCCACAATCGCCGTCCCCGCTCCCTCAATCTCCATCTCGAACATCCCCTCCCCCAGTGCTCGGAAGCCGAGAAAAAATTAGATTTAATAACAAATGGTTTAACGGAAAGATTTTGCTTAAAGAGATAGTGTCAGAATTTTCTATGTATATGAAGTTTTGTCATCAATTATTTAAAAATATAAGAAAGAAAAATATAGCTATAAAACATTTGGTATAAATATAAATATTCACTATTAATTTCAAATTTTAAAATAGAAAGATAGCTTAACTTTTTTTATCACATACTGTCTGCGTCATAGATAGGTTGATGTTTATTTTTCGCTACTAGAGCGAGCTGGAAATAGAATTTTTAGGGGATTACAGAAAGAAATTTTACTCCCATCGCTTTCTTTTGATCTGAGTTTCCCGCTTTCACACGCTTTAAGACCCTCATTCGATGGAAAGTAATGGAAAGATAAGCCACTTTTGTTGTTATTATTACTGCAGGAAGGAACTGCACAATACACTGTGGCACCCACGGTCTTCGGTGCTTTCGGTGGCATCTTTCCGTAGAATATAAATATTGTTATAATGACTACGTATAAGAAATAATGATATAATTTATAAACAATACCTTGTTATCGATTTTTTCTTCAATTTCTACTTTGAAAATAATATTTTTACACGTAGCCGGCTCGTGAAGTCGTGATTCGAGAATCTCGAACCGCGTGGTCTGCGAGAAGAAAGTCAAAAATCGCGTTTACAAATCCTCTACGCGATAGTAGAAGAAGACTACTGGAAATTCCCCGCCGCTCGAGCGCGCCGAAATCGACCAAACTCATGACGTCAACAATCTGTGAAGTTTTGCGCGGCTATGGAAATACCATTATTTTACATCAAAATATAAAACTAAATACTAATTGAAAGTGCTAATATGTATATATATTCTGATTCTGGACTTAAAAATCTATCAAAACGTGTAAGCCAAAGAATAAAATTTTAAATTAATCTGAGTTGGCACTATCTCTTTAAAATACGAATTAAAAAACAAACTTATGTACAAAAGCAAAAGGAAATGGTTTATTAGAATTTTTGATAAATAAAATAAAATTGAAATCTCTACTAGTAGCCCTCAAATAATTTTTAAATAAATAAAAATTATCATTTAGCTATTTGTTACACAAATGTACAAAACTCTAAACAATATTGCAAACTATGCCGAGCTGTTTTTTATCACCTCATATTTGGCCTTAACAATGAAACCAACTTTATCGATAATTCTCGACAACTTTATTCTTAAGGTTTTCTTCTAGAATTTTCCTACTGAAAAAATGTTTTTTTTTAAACTCGTAAATATTTCCCGATTTTTCTGAAAATTGGGATGTAAAGCGATCGAAGGCACCACCTTAGGCGTTAGTCATCAAGCCACTTTTAAAGCCATTAACAATAATACTAAAAAAATCACATCACTAACTATGGTAGATTATAAGAAAACGCCCAGTCAGGTAAATCCGGGACACCATGTATATAAAAGACTTTAATTACAAAGATATCATGGAAAAAAGAACACAATTCTTGCGAAAATAAATTTCAATGAGATGTGAATATGAGAAACATTAAAAGTTCACAAATATTTTTACCATATTTTTTTTCTAATACAATAACTCTATCTTATACAGGGTGTAACGGATAAGTAAACCAAACTTTTATATTGAATTCTAGGGGTTCCTTCAAATTTCAAATGTCAAATTATATTCTTCTGGTCTCTACGAGTATAGTATGCCAAATGAACCAAGGTCCTAAGAGCCCCTGTTTCAGAGTTACGAGCTCTCAAAAATTTAGTACAGTCGATCTACGAAAAATTACATTGGTACCTAGAACAAATTGCAAGATAATTTTTATTTTTGTTTCTAGCTGAAAAAAAAGCGCTGATTTCCATAAAAAAAAGTTTGCCACTCTACCTCGTTTCCTTCCCCCTTTTTTGCCCCCTACCTCTTTTCCTTACCCCCTTTTTTGCCCCCCTTGGGGCTCAAGTTCTGTGTAACTTATTTGGTACCCAAATACATTTTTAGAACGCTCACGTCATTACCTATAATAAAGTTGCTTTAGTAAATATCGCTGCGCTTAGCCGTTAACAAGGTGGGCGAGCCTAAAGGTTCCCCCACACTCGTGTTTTTTTTAGAAATACAATTTTATCTGTGTTTAATGAGAAAAAAAAATCGATTTCTTTGGAAAAATATTTATTAAGCAAACATGCCGATCATTTGGGTGTGTTGCGCCGTTTTATCGTACGAATAATAAAATTGCCTAAATGCGCTACATTTTTATAAAGCCAGTTAAAATTTAAGGCACCATTCAAGAGAAATAGAGAATCCGATATAAAATTTAAAATGCAGTTCGTACCTTCCCGCGAGTTCTTCTGCTAGACCTCCTATACTGTTATTTGACCGCCCGAGAGGGCAAAGTACAAATGGACTCGGTGATACGCGTGTTTTCATCCGTAAGGACAAAGTGCCAATTGAGTCGTGGTCACGTGCATTTAAGTCGGAGCGTCAGTCGAAAACAAAAGAGACCATAATATTGGATATTTTGAGCATTTAAAGTTAGGATGGATTCGGAAAAGTGTGTTTTTGCAACAAAAAAATAACTGCTAATGCCAAAGCTTTCGGATTAACTGAAAAATATATTGCGAGTATACATACAGCGTGTAAAAAAAAAACGCTGCACATTTTAAGTGAAAAAAGGCCAAAAGGTTCATAGTAAATGTCGTTCCGATTTCATCAATGCAAAGTCGATAGAACAAGCCAAGAGAGCCTCGCAAGCTACGACTAGTAAAGCAACTCTACGATCGAAAGTAAGCAAATTTGCATTTGAGAAAAACTGTTTATTTTGTGGAAATGATGTATCGGAAAATGCTTAAGGGAAAAAAGAAGCGTACCCTGTCAGAACCAAAAATTACGACCATACAATACAAAGCATTTGCTTAGAGCAAAATGATTCTTGGGCACTTGAATTTAAACGAAGACTAGAAATGTCCAATGATTTACACGCGAGCGACGCGGTTTATCATAAATTGTGTGATACAAATTTTAGAACTTTTCGCAACGTTCCATCGGAGTATTCTTCTAAGGAAAACGACCCACTAAAACATTCCGGAAGACCAATTGACAAAGTAAGGCTACGTGCCTTTAATCAAGTCGCTAATAACCTAGAGGATAATGACGAGGAGCTAACTTCCGTTCACGACCTAAGGGATCTCATGGAAACCTATTTAGAAGGTACAGGCTATGAGCCATATTCCGCGAAATACTTGAAGAAAAAAATAATGCATCGTTATGAAGACCAAATCGTAATAACTGCTATCAATGGAAAGGGTGACATTGTAACGTTTCGTAAAACAGCTGCCTTTATATTGAACAAACTCCGAAAGAGAAGGAACGACTTTATAAAGCAGTAGCAGAAATGATAAGAAGCGATATAAAATGCTCTCAAATACCGGAAAGGATATCTACGATTTATCACTCGAAATTGCGGACATTTCTGATAATGTATTTGCGATTCACTGGCAAAAACGTTGAGGTTAAAATCGCATCCGTAGGTCAATGTATAATGCAAGCTGTCCGACCACGCATTTTAATCGCGCCTTTGCAGCTTGGGCTTGGAGTTTTAATGCACCACAAATTAGCTTCTAAATTGGTGGTAGACGTTTTACACGTTATGGGATTCTCCTGTTCCTACGAAGAAGTACAACGCTTTGAAAAATGCGCCGCTATAAAATATCAAACCAATGTTGGTGAGTTTTCGTCGGAACATTTTATACAGTATATGGCGCATAATGTTGATCATAATATATGCACGATAGATGGTTACGGAACGTTTCACGGAATGGGAATTATATCAGCAATAACACCAGCAATCAAAGATAAAAGCGTCATCCAGCGGGCAAAAATATCGGAAGATGAGATTCTTCAGGCGGGAAAGATTAAATTTAGATTCCCCGGAAATAGTAGCGCAAACGGAATGTCTTTAATTAAATGGCCTATGTGAAGAATAGCCCCCCCTATTATTTTTCGTTTTTTTTCGATTTATTGGTAGCATATTTTATGCTGAATTTAATGGTGTATTAATTATTATCCGCAAACATGTAAATAAAAAGTTATCTAGAATGTGAGTTTTCAGTTTTTCACTGTTATTATCCGGAGATTTCACTGGCTGTTCTACCCCGAGATAGAGTAGGACACATGAAAACAAACTTTCGTTTTGGTCTATACTAATAATCCCAATTAATTAATAGATGTTCAATGTGAAGAATTTAACATCAATTAACTATTTTACTTTCCCATGTATTTGGACAATACTTGATGCGTTGAACATCAATTAATTATTTGGGCCAATGTGAAGCATTTAACATCAGTTAACTATTTGAGTTTTCCGCGTATTTGGACAATACTTGATGCGTTATGGCTAGGTACTGTCCTCTAGGTCACGTTATAGACGGCCCATCGTGATAGCAAGAATGGGGTTGGGGTGGTGCCGTCCGGCGCCAATATTATCTTTTCGATTGCACAAGTTGTGATTCAGTCGGTAAGATGCCAGACTTCGGAGATTTTGCTAGCTGTAAGAGGCGCCAATATTCTGTGTCCGATTGCACCAGTTGAGATGTTTTCGATTCCACAAGTTGAGGTTTCAGTCGACTTCAGAGTTTTTGCTAGCTGTTAGTTCCTTTTTTCCTAACGATGTCGGAAGACGACAGTGATTCTTCCTTGGGAGACGAATTTAGGGAATATATTGAAGAGGGCGATTTCATTAATTCTTTTGAAATCCACGATATGTGTCGAGATAATAGGAAAATTCTGGATTGGCTAACGGAGAAGAAGCTTTTGGCGGATTCGCAGCAATGTCCAAGATGTGGTGAAGACATGATGCTAGTGCAGAAAGGCAACGCAACGGACGGTTTTCTTTGGCGGTGTCGGAAAAAGAGGAAAATTCCTAAAATAGGTATTAAGAAATGTGACACCGAAGTGGCTGTAAGACGCAAATCTTTTTTCTCGCGCTCTAAACTGACTTTTCGGGAAATATTACTCATAGTTTACTTTTATGTGTATAACATTCTACCTCAATCGTTTGTTGCTCGGGAACTTTATATCTCGCTAAAAACCCTAGTTGATTGGAGAATGTTTTGCCGGGAAGTAGCGTATAACGCTGTTATCGCGAAAAGTCAAGCGATCGGTGGTTCGGGTAAAACCGTTGAAATTGACGAGTCGAAGTTTGGGAAGCGCAAAATCCACAGAGGAAAGAGAGTGGAAGGACAGTGGGTTTTGGGGGTATTGAGCGGGAGTCCAGCAAATTTTTCATGGTTCCGGTTCCAAAAAGGGATTCAGCGACGTTGCTTCCGATAATAGAATCTTGGGTTTTGCCTGGCACGACGATCCTCACGGATTGTTGGAAGGCGTACGACGCGCTTAACCCAGACAGTTTCACTCATTTCAATGTAAACCATAGGTTGCATTTCAAGGATCCGGACACAGGCGTCCACACCAATAAGGTCGAAGGCGCCTGAGCGCACGCTAAAGCCGCAATGCCAAGCGGTGGCAGTAGTAGTAATCTAAATATAAACCATTTTTTCCAAGATGGCCGCCAAGATGGCCGCCATAACACCCCCCCCCCCCAAAACAACCCCCAAAAGTTTTTTCCAAAAACCAATTTTTGTCCTTGGAAAAATCGAAAAACTTATTTTAATTTAAATCTCAAATTTCACCTTGAAGATGATCCTTGACCTCTACGCTCGAGCACTGTCCACCACCCCTAAGCCTCGGTCTATCACCCCAACAAGTTTGGACACGATCGAACAAACTCGGCCCGAGCTATCGGCGGTAATATGTGACCCCACCAAATACCAATGTTAATTAACTTTTGATATCGTTTTTTTATTTTTTTCGTTTTTTCGCCATTTAAAATGCTAATTAGTTATTTGCGAAATGGGGAAACGAATTCGCGACCTTCGCTTTATATCCTTGGCAACTTTTGGCCCTACCCAAAATACTTTAAACAACTAATAAACGAATCTAAAATGTCGATAAAAACTATAAATGATAATTCTTTTGACATTTAAAAGTCAAAGGATATGTGTAAGCGTAAGACGTCTCAAAAGTCGAGCTCTTTAAAGGTTAAAAAAATGAAGTTATTTATGGGGAAACCAGAAATTAAATGCAAATCTCCTACCGAGAACCCTTGTTATTATGATGAGCCATGTCGCAAACACGCGTTTGATTTTATAAATAGTTTTAAATTTAGTGTTAAATGCTGGGTTTGTTAAGCATTATTTCTGGAACGAAGAGTTTTTAAGATGCATCTGAGGAATCATTTGACATCTAGTTATTCTAATAAAACACTTCTTAATATTGATGTTTGCGATTGTCTTCATTCAAATCAACCGAAATACACAAGCGAAGAAGAAATATTAGACGACCAAATTATTGATTATTTGAACGAGTTTAACGTAAAAAATCAAGAATGGCTCGACGGGTTTGTTAATGATAATGGAACTCCAAAGAAAATTCATCGTAAAAAAAGGCAATTGCTATTAAGTCCGAAGAAACTTTAAATTCAACAATGAAATCAAATGTTGTATTTCCACCAGACTTTGTCATGCCATCTGATGAGCAGATGGAAGCTATTATCTTTTTTCAAGAATATTGTAAAAATAATCAAATTTTAACTCTTAATCAAGTTGAAACGCCTATTGAGGTTTTGGAAAATCTTGAACAAACTTGTCAAATGATTGAAAATATGTGAATAAAGCTGTTTTTCTAATAAACATATTGTTCTTATTTTTCCTACGTAAAAATAGATATTTTAACTCTTTCGTGTTAAGGTTTAGCGTGGTAGATCGGTAGCGTTGCAGGATGTTAATCAAATAGTCTCAAGTTCAACTCCCAATACTTTCGATCTATCACGCTAAATCTTTTATTAATATAAAACGAGATGTCGCCCAACTAAAACTGTCATTATAAAGATGTCAAGTTTCGTAGTATTTCTACCTTCGAACGCATCACCCGATATTTACCCGGAAAATACACCTTCTACCTTTAAAGTACAGTTATCAAAACCTTTAAATTTTAATAATGAAAAATGGGTTTGTGCATTAGCAGAGATAATTCTTCCTGAAACTTATTCAAATATAACAAAGGAGTATTCGCATTTCCAAGTAGGGCACGTGTCAGATGCTATTTCACCCGAAGAAAATCAATGGGATTATATTAAAATTGAAATTCCACCCAAACGTTACGAGGGTGATATAGACCGAAATAAGAATACTATTCCAACATCTCTTCAAAATAATATACTTAACGAGTTTGCTAAAGCTATTGAGGCCAATCAAACAAAAATACATATGAATACGGTAAAAGTAGATAAAAACGAAGATAGTTCAAAATTAAAAATATAGTTACAAAAAGATGTGCAAGTAAGAATACCTCAAGCACCGCCCCTAGCTTCTGTTTTGGAATTTGGAGAAAATGATTTTGTCGACAGTGATTATCTTTCTAATTATCCACTCTCGAATCATGCCAAAACTATTTCTTTAACTTACGCAACAAATTTTATAGAAGTACGAATTAAAAAAGCGTTAATTGTGAATAAATATCAACAAAAATGTTTACCACGACAAATTCCCGTGGAAGAAATCCAATCACAACCCAGGAGAAAAAAAACAGAAAATTAACAAGAAACCGAAACTAAAACTAGAAGTGAAACAAGAAGAAATACCAAAACTTGAACCAAAACCAAATTTAGAAGAAAAGCCAAATTTGAATACAGAAGAAAATCTAAACAACATTTTACCAACAGACCCTTTAATTCCAAATATTAATGGAGACGTCAACCAACCAGAAGTTTTAAATCCTTCCGAAGAAAATAATTTACCAATTTCTCTTCCAATAGCAATTAATCTACCGTCTCAACCTGTTATTAAACAAATACAATGGAATAATTACGCGATTGTGTTTGAGGCGGGCAGATATGAGGGAGAAAGACAATATAATAATGAAATTCAACCATTCACATTACACTTAATTATACGCGATTTATTAGAACGATGTAAACCGAGACAGTTTGACGGCTTAAAAACCGCGATATCGTCCGATGATGAAGATAATTTATATTTTAATTTAGAAATACCGGTAGGGATGGAAATTAAATTTTAAAATCCATTAGCAGATCTTTTTAAAATTCCACCAGACATTTATTTTACGGGTATTCAAAAATTTGGCCCGTTAAATAATTTATATAATATTACTTTTAGTTCGAGCAAGAATTTTATCGACATACGTATTGAGACTACAAAAATACCGCAATTTGAGCAGGAAGATTGGGCTTTCTACTCTGTATCAGTTATCCAACTTTTTTTATTTGAAGGTCAGAGAGATGATTTTGGAAATATTATCCCATTATCTTTGCATAGGCAATTAAAAAACGAGATTCAACAGGCGACCAACTTCCCCCCTTTAAATCGGTTCGAAATTAGTTACGTAATCGAAGAAATAAATCCAGGTCATTACTTAAGAATTTCATTCCCTCGAGACCTACAGGCGGCCTTCACCGGGAGCTTAGCAAATATTTTTATTAGCCAGAATTTCAAGATGGTGTAATTAGCAGTCAAAATCCTTTAAAAGTGTATGAGGAAAAATTTATGTCAGATGAGGATTCTATTATAGATTTTAGGTATAATAAAAATATTCCAATTGAACCGCCTAACTGGGATAATGACAGTTATACGTTTGAACGTAATTATTACGAGGCTAATAAGGATTTAAGCTGGAAGTTTAAACCGTTAGCTCTTCATTTCAAAATTTTAAGTGAACTTCAAAAATATTTTGATTCGCATATCTCATTTAAGGCTGGATTTTTATTTTCAAAGAAAATGGAAAATATTATTTTCAAATTGAATTAATGAGTGGGTTGGAAATTAAAATATTTGGACCTCTAGCAGACCTCTTACAAATTGAGTACAAAATAGATTATATCTCCTCAGTTTATAAAAGCAAAGCATTAGACCCTCTTCAAATTAGATTAGAATTAGATAATACGGTTAATTTTATAATTTTTCGAAACGATTTAAACAGAGTTGAGAATAGTCGACGACAAAAACGTGATATTGATTTCCACAATTACGAACAAGGTAAAAATAATAAACTAAATGTTGTAGACAAATTCCATTGTCGAATTCCAAGGGGCGTTTACCACACTATTGAAGATATTTTAATTGCGATGAAACACTCCTTACCACATCAGAGTTGGGCTAAATTCGAGTTTAATTTTAATTCAGATTCAACAGTTTCAGTTAAAGGTTTGGGTGGAAACAGTTTTTTAACCTTTCCAATAGATAACCCCAAACTCGGGCAAATGTTAGTTTTTTAAAACAATCAAATTGAAAGACCTCTTTTTAACGAAATAGGTATGTACCCCGCAGATCTCAACCACGGAATATCCGGAATTTATGTCTATACAAATATTATACAACCTGTAATTACAGGTCACACTATTTAGACTATTTTCCAGTTCTCTACGATCAAATACAAACTATAGAAATTTCTTTAAGGTCGGATTACGGTGAACTCCTGCCATATAAGACAGGAAAGACTATTGTTAAATTAATATTCAAAAGACTGGATTCTTAGTCTAAAGTACACTTAAAACAAGCTCATCATGGAAAGATATTATAACCATTATGTACAAACAGGACGCGGATATAACGTATTTCGAGGAAGTCAATATCAAACTGGTCGTGGATTTGGGTCAATTTTTAAAAGTTTAGCAAGATTCGTAACTCCTCTTTTTCGACCCGTAGCTAAATCACTCGGTATCTAAGGTTTGGTTATGGGGAAAGAATAATGGATGATGTTGTTGCGGGTCAAAATTTTAAGGAGTCTTTAAAAAAATAGTAAAATTGCTGGAACAAATCTTTTAAATAGTCTCGGTGATTCCATATTAAATACACAGAAAGGCTCTGGAGTTCGGAGAGTAAAGAAGCGCAAATCAAAATTACGCAATAATCAAAGAAAACGCAAGAGAACAAAAACCGATTTTCTTGACTAAAGCATAATGCCTCAATTTGAATCTATGTGTTCGGAGTTAGAGCTTTTTAACGAACCCCTGATTAATGGCAATATTGAGGGGAATAAATTTCTAGATTATTTCCCTATAGCTCCCTTGTCTAATGCTACACAGATTGATTTGTCTATCCCCGGGGAAGATTATTATATTGACATGTCAAACTTGATGCTTACAATTCGAATTCGTGTTAAAAAAGAACAAAACGGTGTTTTAATAGATATACCTGCAGCCGAAAAAAAAGTATCCCTATGTAACCGAAGACGGGTTTTGCGACCCAGCGCTAGCGTTTGATGATGTTAATAAAGATAAAAAAACAATGGAATTTTAAAAAGAAGTAAAGATATTGCGGGATCGAAACTTTGTGAATATATGGGTAGACTTCATGTAGACTCTTGTAAAGTAGACAAATTTCTTTTAAACAAAGTGAATTTAAGAATTCGACTCTTGAAAAATTCCGATGAATTTATAATTATTTCCCATGAAGATGTTAATAAGAAATATAAATTGATTGTCGAAGATGCCATTCTCACGGCTAAGCATATTCTCGTTAATCCAGATCTCCAGCTGGCACATAATGCGATACTTCATAAACCAAGAGCGTTGTACGATCTAACACAAACTGTTGTTAAAACTCTGACAATCTCAACAGGCGCTAGCGATTTCGTGAAGTCAAATATTTTTTAGGTAAAATTCCAAATCGGGTAATAATCGGAATGGTAAACAATTCTGCGTACAATGGCGCCAGTCAAGGAAACCCTTTTCAATTTAACCATAATAATATCCCGTTCTTACAACTTTCATTAGATGACCAGAATATACCAGAAACTGCTCTAACTCCAGATTTTAATAAAAACCTCTACACTAGGTCATATTATTCACTATTATCGGCAATGGATTTAATTGGAAATAACTCTGGTAATTGTATTGATTACGAAAATTATAAAAACGGTAATACATTATTCGCGTTTGATTTAACGTACGATTCTTCGGCAAATTCTAACAATCTCTCAATTCAACGAAATGGTAGTTTACGGATGGTAATGAAGTTTTCTTCCCCCTTAACTAATATTCAAAACATAATTATTATTGGAGAATACGAAAACCGATTTGTCATTAACCAACAGCGTCAAGTTTCGTATATTACGGAATAAAAACAATCAACGAGGGCAAAGATTGTTTAGTTGTTTCGTGAAATCGTAGTGGTAAAGATGTCTCGAACTCACAGTCTCTCGCCTAAACAAGAAGTATCGGTGATAGGTTATGTCAACCCATCCATCAAAATTTACCGACTAGACACTTGCGCCGAATTTGAACTGAGTTTGGAAGCCTGGCAATCTTTATTCACATTCGAAAAGGAAATAACTGATTTTTTTGAAGACCAAGTTGCTAGTTTTCACACCTGGCTTCCTCTTGAAGGTTCAAAGATAAAAATCGACTGTTTCAAGGGACAAAAGGAAAAACTCGTGGTTGTACGATCTTGCGCAAGAGGAAAAAACCATTTGTATCATCTTTTTTATTCAACAAATTATGGTTTTACTCTCAACCAAGCAGGGTGGAAAGATTAAAGCATTGTAAACATACAATTGATCAGGAGATTAATTTAATTTTGTCAGCAAAAAATATTATGCGTGACATAATTGTACACGGATAAAATGTTGGAATTTACCGAAAATTGTGAGAATCCACATTGTAAATCTTCGATTACTCACGATGTCTCTTGTAAACTAGGATTTAGCACAAATTTTGAAGACCGAGTTGAAAATATGATATTATTAGCTATCCCCCAATTAAACTACGGTCATATTGTTGTTAGGTTCCAAAAGGAATTTGGCCTTGACCCCTTAATAGTAGAAAGTCAATTATATTTTGATATTGTTCAAAATGTTTCAAACTTAAAATGTGATTTAATTTATTAAAATAAAAACTTTTACTATAGTCTGTTTTTATTATTACTACACATACATTTAAAGATGGTGGTGTCAAAAACAGACAAACAATTAAGTAAAGTTTATTACGATGTTGAAAACCCACACAGTTATTCTAACAATGTTACATTAAGAAAAACCTTTCCCAAAATTTCGGAAAAAGAAATTAAAAATTTTATCAATAAACAACCAACTTACACACAACACAGAGCTAGGATATTAAATTTTAAACGTAACAAATTATACGTAACAACTATTGACGAGACATTTATGGCCGATTTATTAGACCTCCCTATTTTACAAACTTTTAATAAAAATTACCGTTTTTCGCTCTTAGTTCAGGATATCTTAAACAAATTCATTTTTATTCAGCCAATAAAAAACTAAACCTCGAACGAGATTGTGAAGGCTTTTAGAGATATTTTCAAAAAACGGGTACCCCTTAATTTATGTACCGACGCAGGGTCAGAATTTCGAAAAGCCCCATTTCGCGCTCTCTTAAAGCGTTATAACATCCACCATTACCTCACATACTCCGAGAAAAAGGCCTCTATGATTGAGAGACTCGTTCGTACGGTAAAATCTAAAATTTTTAAAATAATTACCAAGACCGGCGATTTACATTATCTTAATAAACTACCATTAATTGCAAAATCTTATAACGCTCGAAAACATTCTACAACAGGAATCGCCCCTAAAGATAACAAAAAAAAACAATGAATCGGCAATTTGGAAAAAAAATTATGGCAACCTTAGCATGATTGCGAAGCCAACTTTAAAAATTGGGGATAAAATTCGATTAGCCGTTGCAAAATCATCATTTGATAAAGCATACAGGGGAACGTTTACAGCCGAAATATTTGAAATTCATAGAGTAATTACGAGAGATCCCTGTATGTATATTGTGAGAGATTTGACCGGCAATATAATTAAAGGGGCGTTTTACGCTCAAGAAATAGTTAAAATTCAAGTGTAGAGCGCTACAGTCTTTATTCAACATTTTGTTAACCATGGGTAAAGTACACATTCTCCTGGGTCTCGCGATCGTAATATTTGGTGTTAGTGCCACAAAAGTGTCATCCGCGATGAAATTTAAAAAAAGAAGTCCCGAATATAGCCTAGACATTGGAGTTTGTGACAAAGCATACGATCTAGGAAGAGACACGTACCTCGTAAAATGTAACGAGACTTTCGACGTGCGACATTTCAAGAAAGAAGACGGAAGTTTGGAGCCATCTATCAGGGGAATCAACTTAACAAAAGATCAAAATGAAAAATTATGCATTTTGACACTAATCAAATCCAATCTATACTTAAGTGTGACTCCCGCTCGAAAGATAAATTTATCGGAGTGTTTCCCGCTAATAGATTACCAAAAGTTCCAATTTAAAAAAATCATATTGTTTCGTAATCAACACCGATCCTGATACGCTTCCAGGGTCTCATTGGACGGCTGTTTACAAATCGGGCGACACTCTGAACTTTTTTTGTTCTCTAGGAAGATCACATCATGGCTATGGATTTTTGCTAGAACGATATAGCAAGCGTATTCGATACAATACTCATAAATTTCAATCAAATAAAAGCCAAAACTGCGGACCTCATGTAATTTATTTTCTAACCTCGAGATGTATGGGGATTTCTTACAGTAAAATAATTAACGAATTGTATAATTTCAATTTAAAAAGAAATGATAGTTTAGCGTTGTTGAATATATGTATTCATTTGATGAAAGAGTGGAAACGAAATAAATCAATTTGTTTAGAATAAAAAAATGTTTATTTATTTCACACATAATTATTTTTACACATTTTTATTATTCTTGCCAGCGAGAAGGAGGCCGGGTCTGTATTTTTGGCCTGGGAGATTTTTTAGGCGATGGTGATTTTAATTTTTTTTGCGGTGATGTTAGAACGCCACCAACAGCACCCTCCTCAGAACCTAGCTCTCGATCCCAATCATCTTCCTTGCTTAATTGACTTCCAATATCAGTATTTTCTAAGTATTCTTCAAATATTTCATTTTCTTGATTTAATCGTTTTTGCATTTTATCATCAGTAATTGTCTTTTGTTGCTTAACAATCGGCGTAGATGATTTCCTTTTCCAAGAATCTACAGTCTTTAAGAGACTCGGGAATTTGGCCTCTCCCCTAGTCTGTTCGTTTTATCTCTCGCTGAGATAGTCTTTCATTTTGCCTGTCATAGTATTCAGACGCAGCTCTGTGGCTTCCCCAGCGTTAACTCCCTCGGGCGTCTTGAAGGGTGAATAAATTTGCGAGGCGAACGGGGAATTTAAACCCATTTTTAATGGGGAAACAGGTACGGGTGCTTGAAAGTTGGTAATTTCAAATTTAGGTATTGGTATGCCCTTCCTCATTTCCCTGGCCTCGCTCAGTATTTTTAAAAATTCGCGTAATTTGGAGCGACTGTTTAAATTAGAAGTTAATATATTTTGCATCTTATTATCTAATAAGTTATAATATGTTTCCTGGGGAGAAACAAGCTGTTTATTTTCTTGAGATATTTGTCCGACACTCGATGCGGGAACTAAAATAATTTTTTTCATTTTATCTTTTATTGAATAAATTGGCAATTAAAGGAACGATAGATCCTAGGAGGACCGGTATGAAAAACCCAGTGCCTTTCTGAATTATTAAAGCACGCTTCCTTTTTTCTGAAATTTTCGGACTGGCCAAAAACCGTATTGTTTTTTTATATTTACATAATTGTTTTTTTAGCTGTAGATAATTCAATTCCACCCCCTTTCAAGTTTGCAAACGGTCTGTAAGGCTTTTCATTGCGTTGGAGAACTGTTAGCTAATAAATTTTTACGTATCCCTCCTTTAGATTTATACAATAAATTTAAATATGGATAGTGTGTTTTAAACCTGTCAGAGGGATTTGCAATAGGACTCGTTTTTTTACATACTGTCTTTTTTGGAGCCATTGACTTTAATGAAGTTGATAATAATATAGTAAATTATTTATTATTGGAAAAAACTACCATTTGGGGTCCGTTTTGATTAAATGTGTACGATCTTAATCGAAAGTTATCTGGAGTGGTGACAGATGTGTCTATAAATAGTGACTTGTAAGGTTCGCTAGTAGCCATATCGTAGGCCATTTTAATTATTTTTGTATTATTAGGAGATATTTGATTAGCTAAATATTGAATTTGACTTAAATCGCGAGGAGATTTAAACAGATTTAGATATGACATATTAAGAGAGATTAAACGAGATTGTTTGCCTCGAGAAAATAGTTTGTGAGATTAATATGACTGAAATTTCATAATGATGACTGTCGACGGTATCCAATTTAGCAATTTGATCATTTTTGTAAAGTTCATCCGCTAGATCATCAATAATAAGTAAGGAATTTCTATTTGATTCCCAAAACTCGCTGTCCATTGTAGGTAGTCCTTGAATAAACTCTATATCGGTTAAAAACTGAGATAAATCATGGTAACCTGATTGCCAAACCGAATAACAATAAATAATTTTAATAGGAGGTTTATCGATTTATTCATTCCTCCACCTAATTAGTGAGTTCGTCCATGATGATTTGCCTGACATAGTAGGCCCTGACACCATCATTCGAAATGTTGAAATAAATTTTATATAAGACATTACTGTTTAAACAAAGACAACATACTACGTAGTTTGTTAGTAAATTGACTGATTTATAGAATATATGTAAAAATCAACAAACACATTTTAAATTTAAAAAATTATTTTATTAAAGTATAATATGGCTCTTATCAAAAAACATTCCTTCACCAGTTATATAAAGTTTCAAAAAAAACATACAAAAATAACATTTTTGAATAAAAAATAAATCATTATAATTCTTTCACCAAAAAAATTATACATTAATTCCCGTTTTTAGTAAAAATTCAATTTTAGAAGTTAAAAGTTTAAATCTTAGGTTATTTAAAAATGAAGTATTTACTCGATTTTCGGAAGAGATTTCATTTACGATAACTATGTGATTGAATGAAACCTGTTTTGCAAGTTTTTTTGTTACATGTTTTTTAGACTTATAATTAAAAGATGGTAATTTTATTTTACAATTCACCATCTTCACATTCTAAATAGCCGTAGGGGACACTAGAGATATTATCTTTTAGCACACGTTTACAAAATGTTTTTTTGAAAGTTTTACTTAAGTTCCCAACACGTAAAAGCATTTTGTACTTATCTTTTATTACGTTAAAAGGAATTTTCACCTTAAACTCGGTATTTGGTACAAAAATCATCTGTTTAAAAGAATCGAAATGGATGATTTCTGAATTCTCCCTGGTAAGAGTTATCCCTTTTAATTTTATAATTGTCTGATTATTTTCAAGTTTAAAGCTGTAACTTTTTGGTCCAGTTGATACGAATTTTGTTATATATGTATTCGGGGTCTCGCACGTAAGTTCACCTAAATTACCACCGAAGGGGGGGGGGGGGTAGCCATTCTTTTGGCAGATGTGTAAATTTCACTCCGTCAGTGTCAAAATAAATTACACGTTTTCCCAACTTATTAATTAACTTATGCAGATGAATACGCCCGTAACTGGTGACAAAGGCAGCAATTATTACATTACCTTTTGAAAATGTGGGGGCCAGCTCACTTTTTTTATAACCTACCATGGCAACATCGTTGTTGATTAGATGAAAGTCTGTTAATTTATTCGTTGTGTCTGCTATAATCTCGGTTAATTTGGAGTAGCGATGGATAATTTTAGTTGTTGATTTATCCATTCTTAAGGCCATTCTTCCATATAATGAATTTTGCGCCAATTTCGCGGAAGTTCTTAAGGATGGGTTATCAACAATTTCTTCAGGCTCTAACCTTACTCCATCCGCTTCGTATATCGCGTCTAAATACTCTTTTTGCTCTTGATATGTTTTAATATTAGGTGGAAATCCTGAATTTTTAACTTTTGCTCTAAAAAATGTCAATATATGGTTTGAAAAAATTGGTTGTAATACTAAAGTGGTACACCTCGAAAATTTCTAACAGCTGATAATTACACTCTTTTATTGAGTAGTAGATTTCCACCGAGGGTAAGACTACCGTTATAGCTCGTTCGTTAATACTATGGGTACATTTTTCATCATTATTTATCACACAACTACCACATAAAGGATAATAAAGTTTCTTATTAAAACGGTAGGGAAGAACGGGTAAGTAGAGGTCTCTGGGGGGAGGATTCGACAACTAATTATTCCAAAATAGGCGTCCGGTGCATAATCAAAGTTGTGTGTGATAACTTTAACATTTTTACAACCATATTCCATTTTTTGTAAGCAATACGCATACAGACTACAAAAGTCAATATATCGGATTTGTTCTCCAACTGAGGGGTCTATTTCATGGTACAGTTTAATTGTTTCTACACGCCCTCCAACTAAAGAATATCTAAGGTTAATTTTAGGAATAATTTTAATTGTATTAAAAAAAGCTTTAACTTCGGCATTTTTTCTCAACAAGTCTAATATCTCACATTCAAAAATTTTAATATATGTGTGGTTTGGTAAATTTTCTTCAATAAATTCTTTTCGGTCTAATTCTCTTTCTCGAATTTCTTTGAATGATTTTCCAATAATTGTATTAAAGCTCGAGCCAGAAAAATGTTTTGGACAACCGTGCCAGAAATCACCCATTACATCAATTACTATGGGTGGATTTTCACAGTAGCCATCTACGAAATACGGACCTACAGCCTGTTCCCCGGCCGCGGATCTGACCGTTTGCAAAATTAAATTATTTTCCTTCTCGTACCAAGATAAATATTTTAATGCAATCTCACTTTGATTCTGTCTACTTGCCAAACCGATAGCCGTAATAGTACATAAGATATATATGGTTCTAAAAACTTGTCAATAAAAACATTGTTAAGTGCCCCAGATAGAGAAATACCCCCATAAATACTGATATCAATTTCAATTAGTTCTTTATATAAGATGCGAAATTTCTGCATAGCTAAGCGTAATAAATAACAATCTAAAAGACAATACGCTCTGGATTCTGATTTAATACAATATACCGGTTCGAGCTGTTTGTGTGAATACCAATTTTTAAATTCTCGGTATCCCAACTCTTTCATTTTATTAGGTTCAAAATATTTTTCGTTCGGAATTGGTCCTGAATAATTCAAAGTTTCTTTTGTCCAAAAAATATAGGGAAAATATCCTTTAGATTTAGGCAAAGAAAACATTTTAGGAAAATGCCTTAGTGGTGCATTAATATAGTTTAAAGAATCTACAAATCGAATGTCTACCCCTTTAATATAAATAGTAAGAATTTTGGCTCCATCGTAAATAACCTCGGGAATGACATGATTAATTAATTTAGAAATAATAAACATTCCGTCGAAAGATCTCAGATTATGGGCCATTACGATGAGGTTGGTAAATTTCGGTCTTATTGTTTTTCTTTTCCGTTTCCCATCCGTAAGTAAAATAGTTTCATGTTGAAACAAAAAATTGAGGAAGTTATTTACACAATATTGTCCTTCAAAAACAGTGGTTTCCACAGGCTGATTTAAAATTTCACTTTGTGCCACTAACAGAATAGGCTTATGCATATTATTCTCGATTATAGTTTCAATATCAAAATATACATAGGATCGTGGTTTTTTTAAAGGTCGACTGTTTAACATAATGCTGGTTAGGAGGATGTTCAATTTTACAAGAGTTGCAAGCTGTTTGACATTTGTGAGTTTTTAAAGTTTCAAATCGAACACAGCATTTTTCGCATCTGTCGAAAAGCTTGCAAGTTTCATTTTTAAAATGAAAATTGTAACATTCACCTTGTTTTAAATACCTATTACAAAGTTTACAACGAATTAAAGGAATTTCTAAAATATCGTGAAAATCTTGACCTAAACACCTTTTACATTTAATATTTCTAGTGTCAAAACAGTGGGGATTGTTTCTATATGTGGTGGAATAAATTTTTTTTCACAGTCTAAGCACGAAGCTACACCGCCCCAAATGGAATGTAGATTTTTAGCTAAATGAACGTGCGTGCCAATTTTTACAAGTAGAATTTTGTTTTCGGAAGGGGGAAAACCTTTGAAATAAATTTGAAAATTTTCCGATGCGTTAAATATTATTATCTGATATTTTGGGGCTAAATATGATTGAAATTTAGCTATATCACCAATTTCTACAGCTCCTTGTGCAATTCCTACATCATCATGCAATTGCTTAGCGGCTTTAGTTTGTAATTTACTACGAAAGAGTGTTAAGGCTCTATATTCTTTAAGAACACTTGTTAATGGAAGTTTTTTCTTTTTGTACTCGGCAATTTCACAGAGTTTTATTCCGACTGTGAGAGCTCTCGCTACGCATAAATTATCGATGTTATTTATATAGTAAAAATTGGTTTTAGTTTTTAAAAAAGCATCCAGATCGATAAGGTCTCTGTTTTTTAGAGCTAAAATTTTTTTTCCCATTTTCTGTGGGGATTTCAAAAGAATTATACTGAATTTAATGTCTCCATCTAGTAAGAAATCTTTTTTCGATTGAGCAATGCGAGCTAAATGGTTAAATATTCGAGAAACAGTTAACTGATCAATTTTAATAAATTTAATGTTAATTGGATGTTCTAAATTTTCCGATTGAATTGCAAATCTGAGGAAATCGAAACCTGGTGCCTCTTGTCTTACGTATTTGATAATTTTGGACAGAATCTTTTCAAATACTGTAAAAAATAAATGTGTGGGGATTTCGTTTAAATCTATTAGTTCTAATTCAATATCAAGTTGTTTACATTTCCACTTTTTTGAATTTCTAGGGCTTAATTTTTTAATTTTATAAAACTTTTTATAATTAAAACTGTTTAAAGATGAAAAGTCTAATTCACTGTCCGAACCGTAATCACTGGAGTATTCCATATTCTAATTTCGTTTCCAGGTCTAAAATGTTATTCTAATTACTATTACGAATAATTAATTAATGAGTTTAACTTGCCTTCGTGGGTGGGCAAACAATTTTTCCTTCCGTCTGGTCAATTATCTTTTTCAGCCTGTTTGTTGAGTTTATGATTCGAATAACGTCCATGGATAGGGTGTTAGCTTAGAACTTTACTCTTTTATAATCACCCTTCCAGAGTTCATCTTGGGGAAGATGTTTAATGTTTTTATACGAATATATCTGAATATCTAGATATATTCCCTTGTCGCTCGCCTTTTTTCTCGGAGTTTTAGTTTCGTAAGAAACTCCACCTTTCTTAACTTTCACTGATTGTTCGATACCAACTTCTTCGATATTTGACATACGACGTACCTCTTGAATAAAGTCCCCATCCGATTCGTCCGAATCTAATAACATCTCCTCTTCAGGCCTATCAAAAACTGAAACTGCTTGACTCGCGGAGCTTTGACTATTGCTTGTGGAAGCCATTTTAGCCTGTTATGTTTAAATAGTAAAATTTTGCCCTTTTATACCAAAAGTAATTTATTTTTTCATTAATTTTTTCAAAAATATAAAACCTTGAATATTAAAGAGATTAATACTACAAGGATAGAACCTAGTTATAATTTATCGGTATGTAAATGGTATTGAAAATTGTTTGTGAATGCCAATTTAAATATAGACATGTATAAAAATATAAAATTATTAATTATTTTTTTGAAGGACTTTATATTTAATCAGTTTTTATCATTGAATTTTAAGTGACAAAAAAGAAAACGCCCTAAGAGTTTTAATATTTTTGCTTTAAAAATCGATTATAGATGTAAGAATTTTGTTAATTACAGCGTTAGATGTTTTAAAATTCTATGGGAAGAAATATATTTCTGCGAGGTATAAAATTTAAACGAAGGGATAAAATTATATTTCTGCAGGGTGTATTTGATAAAAAATTGTCTTTTGACTTGATTTTAAACAGGTTAAATCAGGATGTAAAAAATTAAATATTTCTAAAAATTTTCTTATAAAAAGACTGTCTTTACCGTATTCGTTTTATAAACCATGGGATCTCGCGAAGTATTGACTTTTTCCGGTAAGATTTATCATCCTCTCGCTATTAACCCTTTTTCACTTAAATATCTAGCATTACGCAAAGTTAGGAATTATAATCTTTTTAAAATTAACGATATTTCGATTAGAGTTGAAAATTACTGTATGAAAACAGACTTTCTTGAGTGTCAAGCATTAGTAGAGCCTTTTAAAAAAATCATTTTTGCTTGCCCCTTTATAAAAAAATCTTTCAAATTATCACCAGCTGTTTTTGCTTCAGTTTTTTCTAGAAGAATCAATAACAATTCTTGTCTATTTGACGTTCATTCTATTAATTTTGTCTGTCCCCACGACGGTTTTGAGTTTGACGGCTTACTGTTCCACACTCAATCCTCTCTTGAGGGCTGGTTTTCTTACGAAATTTTACGCTTAATTGGAAAACATATGCGACTATATCAAAATTGAAATAAGATCCCATGGTTTCGTCAACATAGAAATCGTAGGAATCTTCAACACGACCTTTTAATTCTCTATCAATTACAACAACTTTCTTTCTTTCGAAAAAAACAATTAAGTATAACTAATGACTTTCGCCTAACGAGATATACCATCCGTTTAGAATTAGGAACGATAGTGTTATTATTAATTAATGATTTGGACCGACAAGAAGTTAAAATAGTTACAACTTTAGAGTAAGGAATACTAATTTCAAAAAATAATTACAATAATTAAGATAAATATTTTTATTTAGTTGCAAATTATCTCCTCCAAATCACAATTTAAACGATCGTCGGCGAATTTTACAACTACGACTGAAGGTATTTACAATATTTTTTATTTATTGTAAAAAATTAAATTTATTTTTTTTAAATAGGACTCAAATCTGATAAAATTTTAATTTTTTGTGACATTTTTTATTTAAAAACTTTTTTGTGTTTTTTATATTTTTATTGTTTTTATTTGGTGAAAAATATTATTTTTTTTTAAATGTTTTATATTTTTTATTTAAAATGTTTTATTTTTAAAGGGCTTAAGATTTTTTAAACATGTTTTCAAAAATAACTAGTTTTATTAATTTAATTCAGGCGGTGGAGGTTCTTTTTAATACTTCATAATCTACTTTTTCTTTTTTAACTAGTTTTATTAATTTAATGTTGGGATTGGTGAAAAAGCCCTTTTTTCTATATTAAACATCCTTTGTTTTCATCTCTTTTATCCAATAAATTTTCCAGAAATGATATTCTTATCTTTTTGACAGGTATCTAATTTTTTTGGTTAAATTAGTTGGTTGATATAAAGATCTTTTTTTTGTTTTTATTATTATTAGTTTTTTATATTTTATTTTATTATTATTATAATTATTATTTAAAAAATTTCTTGAAAATTTATTGTTTAAAACTGATTTAAACAAAGTTCATCTGGGATACAATCTATTGCTTGTTTCAAACTACCCATTGGTCATTTATTATTCTTATTTTTTGTTTTTTTTCATGTCTTCTATATACTTTTTTCTATACTAATATCGTGCTTAAACTATAGTTTTTGATTTTCTTATATGTTAATTTTGGTAATTGTTGAATATATTAACTGAAATTTTATAAGTACATTTTGTACTAGGTTGTTTAAAAGTAAATATAATTGTTTTTTATTAATTTGTTTGAGAAGGATAGGGATAATTAGTTAACCTTAGTTGTATTACAAAATTAATAATTATTCCCAAAGGCAATATTTTTAAATTTTTAAAATATAGGTCAGGCTTAAACTATAAAATCTCAATGTAAAGGATTTTTACCAGGATAAATCTAAAATCAAGATGTCTGGTGAATTCTATCTAAAGCCTTTAGTTTCTTGGCCCCGATCGTTAAAATTTCTCTCTCTTCGAGTAGTAAGAATGAATAATCTTTTTAAAAAACAAACTATTTGTAGAGAATTCGAAGAACGTTGTTTAAAAACTGTATTTCTAGAATCTAAAACAGTAATCGAACCATATGGTTCGATTGAGTTCAAATGCCCCTTTTTTAAATATTCCTTTAAGTTAAATCCCTTATTTTTTGTGGCACTCTACGAATCGCGAATTGAAAAATCGCAAAACTTTTGTTCTTTTTCTGTACACGATAAAAGTTTTAAATGTTATCGTCCAGGAATTGTGTACGATGATTTATTATTCCATTGTAGGGTAATGTTAATCGGTTGGTTTAGCTACGAAATTCTTCAATTATCTAGCAAATATATGCAGATATTTTGTAATACTAGTCAAATTTCGTGGTGGAATCACAAGAATTTAAAAAAGTTTGAGTCTGAACTTCATGTGTTAGATGTACAACATAACGTTCGATCTGTTTTAATTAATTCAGACATTCTCGAACTGTATACTTCCGAAGCGATTAAGACCAAAACCGGTGTTTTTATTCGTGCGATGGTAGAGCAACAAAAAAGTCAAAGAATTCTTGTGGTAAATATTTTTAGATATAATCGTTTTTAATAGATTAATTTATTTATATTTATAAATTCTAGCCCGAATTTCCAACCCGACATGTCGTTTTGTACCGAAGAGGAAAAATACCTTCTACGAATTGATGTAATTATAATTATTTTTTATTATACACTTAAAATATTTTTAACATTGTGTTTTTTATATTTTTTAGCCTTCAAATTATTTATACACCCTTCTTTAATTCTTTATTATTTATTAATTTAATTTGTTAGATTATGTTTTAGTTTTATTTGTAGTGTTTCATATGATGTTAAGTGTTTAAAAAATATATTGTTTGAAATATAATAGTTATTAAATATTATAATAACTAATTTTGTTTTTACTTTTACTAAAACTAACATTGTTTTAGAATAATAAAACTATTAAAATATTTGCGAAAAAAATGAAAACTTATTTATATTATTTTAGTTGTTTAAAGTATTTTGGGTGGGGCCAAAAGTTGCCAAGGATATAAAGCGAAGGTTTCCCCATCTCGCAAATAACTAATTAGCATTTTAAATGGCGAAAAAACGAAAAAAATAAAAAAACGATATCAAAAGTTAATTAACATAAGTATTTGGTGGGTTCACATATTACCGCCGATATCTCGGGCCGAGCTTGTTCGATCGTGTCCAAACTTGTTGGGGTGATAGACCGAGGCTTAGGGGTGGTCAAGGATCATCTTCAAGGTGAAATTTGAGATTTAAATTAAAATATGTTTTTCGATTTTTCCAAGGACAAAAATTGGTTTTTGGAAAAAAAATTTGGGGGTTGTTTTGGGGGGGGGAGGGGGTGTTATGGCGGCCATCTTGGCGGCCATCTTGGAAAAAATGGTTCATATTTAGTTTACTACTACTGGTGGCCGCAAAAAATCTTGGTATTCAGGGTACTTGGCCATGTATATGTTCCGAGTCTGGTCGAAAAGGGAGGGCAAGAACGTATTTCTCGCTTTTTTGGAAGAATGCGCTGAGTTGTATGACCCCGTGCAACACGACGTTCCGGAAAATGAGGGAGAAGGGCCTCGACCTGGTCCAAGTACTGCGTAGTCAACGGTTTCTTACTTTGTCACTGTTCTGCATTAATTCTTTGGCCAAAAATGTTCTTTCAATAAAAATTACTTTTCTTACCCTCGCAAATGCTTTGAAATTGTATATTTTTCACACGCGTTAACTTCACTAATAACCATTTACAGATATTTAAAACTATTCCAGCTAAATTTCGAAAACAAAGTCCTTTGGGCTATTTTTAACAATAGGTACTTTTTTGGGTTTTGTTTATTGTTTTCGAGTTTACGATACTTGATGCGTCAGGCTTGGTGCTGTCCTCTAGGTGGCGTTATAGTTGGCCCATAGCTTTTTTTAGTATGGGGTTGGGGAGGCGCCGCGCGCCCCCAGCGCTCGAGCGAAGCAAGTGCGCGGTGCCGTCAGGCGCCAATACTTCAACGTTGTATGAGTAAAAAAAGGGTCAAATGCGTTTTAATACGATAGAAATTCCCAACCCCTAAAAGTTAGTGCTGTTCTGCATTTCAGCCTTTTACGTTTTCGTCATCAGTCCTACGTTCTCCAAAACGTCTTACAATCTAGGATATTAAAGAGTCGTCCTTCTCATCAGTCCTACCTCATCTAACGCGTACACAAATCTCGAAATATGTATTTTACTGCCAAGTAACAATTTTACATTGATCATATCTTTTTAAAAAATGAATTAATAAAACCCGTTTTTTGAGGTACATATCATTAACATATTCAGTTCACACCCAAAGCCTTTATTTGTAAGAGTTAAGTATAGTCTACACGACCACTACAAATTTTATTTTCAGTATTACTCCCTAGTACACACCAAACATAAATTTGGATTTCACGTGTCCTGCTCTATCTCGGGAGAAAAAGTATAGAACTCACATTAAACTATTGACGAAAATGCATTGAAATTGACGGTTTTCAAAACGCGTTAACTTAACTAATTATCATTTGCGGTAACTAAAAAAAATACCTTCGTACTCCTTACACACTGGGCTTTAATCTAAGAAAAAAACTAAAAAAATTAGGGGGGGGGGCTGTTCTTCACTTTTGCCAATTAAATATACAACTTTACCCGAAGAAAGTTTCGAAAAGCCTCCGACAAGAAATCTAGAATCGGTTTGGAGAATTTCCCGTTTACTTAAAACCCCGAGACCAAATTGGAATGGCTATATGGAAACTGCCAACTTCGATATACACCCTGGCGTGGCATCATTTTGTTTGTGGCCGATAATGCGGCAAAATATAACTCGATACCCATATTAACATTTGATCAGCCACTTTATTTAAAAGCATTTAGTCTTCTTGAAAGTGAAGCGCTTAATAGTGAACTTAAAAATATTGTCCTACGACTTGGTGGACTCCATACAGAAATGAGTTTTCTAGGAACAATCGGATATTTTATGGCGGGGTCTGGAATAAAATAACTTTTTGAACTAATATACGCGAAAAACACAGTGGTGCATATGCTTTCAGTGGCTGCTATATCTAGAGCTGTAAGAGCGCACTTGCTTTTAGAAAGTGCAATATGGTCAATTTTAATTTCCAAGTGCTTCCCGGATTTTTCGAAAAATCCGGATATACCCGTAACTGAATTCCCAGATATTTTAGATGCGATTTTATCGTCAAATATTTATCCCGAAGAAGTCGAATCCTACGATTCACTTAAAAAAATTGCCGTCACTCTAGAAGAGCACCTAATTAATCTTTGTCAAAACTCGTTAACTGTCAGATTATGGACTCAGTATTTGGATATGGTTTCTATTTTAAAGTCGTTTATAAAAGCCGAACGAACTGGTGACTGGTCTTTACATTTGAAATCGGTTAGTTTAATGTTGCTTTATTTCGCCGCATCTGGTTATAATAACTACGCGAAATCAGCTAGAATATTCGTTCAAAACATGCAACGACTTGAAAGTGAATCGCCAAAAATGTTCAAATTCTTCGAGGACGGCTATCACGTTGTTAGGCGGTCAAACAAATCTTGGGCAGGACTCTCAACGGATTTAATTATCGAGCAACTTTAAATGAGAGGAATGAAAACATCCGGAGGTTTGACTAGAGATCGTGGTATGAGGGAATTGCAAAGAGCTATTTGGTTGCTATCGAGACCAATTTGCACTGAAATGACTAACGCCATGGAAGAACTCACAGGGACACACACGCGCTCTCGAGATCAACATGTGGATTTGGCTTTATCTCGACAAGATCGCGACAAAAATTACACTAAAGTTCTAGAAGACTTTTTGCTTAAAACCGATCTTTTTGAAAAAAATTCTACGTTGAAAAACATTGCGACTGGAATAGTAGCGAGTGAGCGAGTGAACGACTACGACTCCAAAACAATAAGAGTTCGTATAATGGGTGATATTGATGGGAAAAGTGTTAGTAACTATACATTTAGGAGAAAAAACCAGGCAATTAATATGGACATGCATCAGATTTATAGATTGAAACCACACCACCGGAGGTCCATCATCAAATGCCCTACGCCAGCGTCCACACGTCCGGACAGGTGAAAAAACCAGCATGGGTAGCAGAAACCTACTACTTATGGTCGCACCCTCGACTAGGGCTCGGGGATTGGTAAACATTTATCCATAAATAAAAATTTCCAGTTTATCCGATAAATTATTATTTGAATAAAGCTGTTCTTCGTATTATTCGATAAATTTTATCCGAATATATTAACCACTTCATATTTTGATTAATTTTATCACCGTTTATTTAACGTTTAATACTTTTGTTTATCTAAGGAATTCTATACTCGTAATTGAAAGTTATTTATGTCAGCTTTTTTTACAGTTAATTTTTCAACCAATTGAAAACTAATGTGTAAACTTATTTTATTTCGTAAATTAAATTAACTGTTTTATGATTTTCGCTCAAGTTCCTTATTTAGATAATATAGCTTTTTTTCGATAAAGGGTAACGGCAATCGTACATAAATTATATAAATTAGCTATTGTCGGAAAAAAAGTACTTTTGAACTTTTGTTTCTTATAACCTTTCGAAAATCCGAAATTCGAACAATTTAACTACATTTGTCAAACGCTAGAATTATTTAGTTTTCGGCAGTTAACTGCGCGTTACGATGGCGGAAGCTTCGGTACAAGTTATAGATAAAGCTACCGAGGAAATGGGCCGCAACCTGGTTTCTACAAACGGTACAAGTGCCACCAGGTTTCTTCAAACGGTACAAGTACCACCAGGTTTCTTCAAACGGTACAAGTACCACCAGGTTTCTGCAAACGGTACAAGTACCACCAGGTTTCTGCAAACGGTACAAGTACCACCAGGTTTCTGCAAACGGTACAAGTACCACCAGGTTTCTGCAAACGGTACAAGTACCACCAGGTTTCTTAAACGGTAAAATACCACCAGGTTTCTGCAAACGGTACAAGTACCACCAGGTTTCTGCAAACGGTACAAGTACCACCAGGTTTCTTCAAACGGTACAAGTACCACCAGGTTTCTTCAAACGGTACAAGTACCACCAGGTTTCTGCAAACGGTACGAGTACCACCAGGTTTCTTCAAACGGTACAAGTACCACCAGGTTTCTGCAATCGGTACAAGTACCACCAGGGTTCTTCAAACGGTACAAGTACCACCAGGTTTCTTCAAACGGTACAAGTACCACCAGGTTTCTTCAAACGGTACAAGTACCACCAGGTTTCTGCAAACCGTACAAGTACCACCAGGTTTCTGCAAACGGTACAAGTACCACCAGGTTTCTGCAAACGGTACAAGTACCACCTGGTTTCTTCAACAGTACAAGTACCACCTGGTTTCTTCAAACGGTACAAGTATCACTTGGTTTCTTCAAACGGTACAAGTATCACTTGGTTTCTTCAAACGGTACAAGTATCACTTGGTTTCTTCAAACGGTACAAGTATCACCTGGTTTCTTCAAACGGTACAAGTACAAGTACCACCTGGTTTCTTCAACCGGTACAAGTACCGCCTGGTTTCTTCAACAGTACTGGTACCACCTGGTTTCTTCAACAGTACAAGTACGGATGCCCACCCTCTCGAGACATTTATCATTGACTCCAGGCCCTAGGCTATGATAGGGTCTCTATTTTTCTGGTCTGCAGATCTTCAAGACCAGTTCAGCCACTTTAGCGCGACACCTGCTTTTTTAATTTGGTAACCCAGCGGTTCCCAATTTCTTTTTGCTATGGAACCCTAAATTATGCAGCTAATACTTGCGGAACCCCAACTAATTTTTTTTACTTATCTTAGAAGACTGTTGCCACGACCAAAGATGACCGCGCTGCGAATTCTCGGAACCCCTGTGACCTTTCCACGGAACCCCAGGGTTCCGCGGAACACCTTTTGGGAACCGCTGTGGTAACCCAATATTTAAGGGGTATGTGTCAAAGTACATACATCTTATTTCATTTCTAGCCTTTCTAATGGGAATTCAAAATCTAAGTTATGACGTATTTAAGTCTATGTTATTTGCTTTGAGCCGAAGAATATTGAATTTTAGATCTAGCATTATTAACCGACTTAAACGATATATTTGATATAAATTTAGTCGAGTAATACAGAATTTGGATAATTACATATGTTTTGTTGTTCGTTTAAATTAGCATTCTTTCTATTTGATTTGAAAAATATTTTTGATTAATTAATGACGGTAAAATTTGTTCAAAAATACGATGTTTTCTTTTCTCGGAAATATGTTCAATTTCTTTCTATTACGAACCTATAATGTATTTGGTTATTTCTAAAAAATAAATTAACAGTTACAAAATTAAATAGCTAAAGCTCTTCGTGGTTTTTCGGGTAAAATATATTTTCGAAAACATAGGTAATGATAAACTTATTATGTTTAAAAAACCAGTTAGGTTTATATACATAAAAACTTAATCAGCTAAACAATATGAAATTTATTTGAACTAAAATGTCATCGGAGAAACGTGCGAGATTTATTCGGAAAATTATCTGTAAATTGTCCGATTATTTTTCGATCGAAATGATCAGAAAACCCCGAGCCCTACCCTCGACGCAAGCCGCTCAACCCAGCAGAAGGTGCAGCAATGGGCCGACCAACGCGCCACTTCGCACACAGCAGTGGGAATGAGAGCGGATGCTCTTACAACGCCAGCCGACACCCTACCTAGAAAGGTAGAGAGCCAAGCCCTTTGGTGAGAGCGCCTAAAAGGGAACGGCGGGCACACAGCAGCCCGCATAACCCGGCACTGCTGGCACCGGATATCCCGGTGGAACCCCAAAAGGCCGGGAGATGGGTCCGCCGTGCCCTCATACGGAGGCCCGCAGCCCAACAGCAGGCCAGTTTTCCCGGAACCTCTCCGTTAGCCTGGGCCGAAACCCAGTTACCAGCCTACACTGTTAGATATAAACTTATGCCGAACTTGAAACCTAGATGGCGATAATGATTCCAAGCGGGATTCTATTAGCTAATCACGTGTCTCTTTGTTTTTAGTTCTAGAAAAATATCCGTATCAGTCGACTTTTGCACGTCATCATAATAAACCGTATTATTTTATTTAGCTCTGTATTTTCGATTTATTCCGTAAAAATCTAACAGGTTATGGGTCCACAAACGCTACGAAGTGCGCGGATGTAATCACCGATTTGATTTGAAGAAGACATTTACGTGAGTTATCGAACAATAAGCTTATTAGAAAGAAAATATTCGGTTTGCATGCAGAGGCCTATGAAGAAGCCTAAGCCTTGTTTAGAAGAAAACAAAACAAAAACACCGTTTCGAAAGCAAAGTTACACGGGAATACGAGATGTTCAAAAGTCACTCTTTCGCCCGAGAAGCCGGAGTGAAATAGGAGACAGCTATAGAAGAGAGGACTGTTTTTTCTAATAAAGCAAAAATATCGACATGGCTACGCAAAGTGATGAGTTTAAAATTGCAAGACTGTCAGCTGAAAATGCGAACTACCACTCATGGTCTATTCGTACAAAAGCCGCGCTAATAAGTTGAAGACAACTTTCTTGATGATATTGGATCTCACCAGAGAGCGAAAGAAGCATGGCAAACATTGAGCGATATGCACACGAAATATGGCCTGCTTCACATTTTACAACTATTAAGAGATTTATTTAATGTCAACAAGAGAAGAGACGAGAAGATGCAGACTTATTTGAGAAGAATAATAGATCTTAACAGGAAGCTCAACGCATGTGGTTACGGGTTCCAAGACAGAGAGTTGGCACTGATCATGTTGATGGGATTGCCGAAAGCTTACGAGCAAGTCATATTAAATCTCGAGCTTGATATTAACGCATTAACTACCCAACAAGTAAAAGCACGACTATCAGTAGAAGAAAAACGACAAGATCGTAGAGAAGAAGAAGAAGACGGTGAAGATTTTGGTCTAGGCAAGGCATTAGCTATACGAAATAGGGGTAACGACGAAACGAAGAATCATTTTAAAAGAAGAAAGCCGAAGGTTGATTCGAAGCATGACCAAAAGGGCAGATATGACGTAAAGAGTACCCTATCGAATATACGCCACGTTAAATGTTTTTATTGTGGGAATTTCGGGCATATTGCAATTGACTATCCAGAAAAGGAGGGCACTCTGAAATTTCAGGACAAATCAAAGAAGAGTACTGCGAAGAAAGCTCAATTATGCGAAGAAGAAGACGTCTCCCACAAAGCCCTTTGTTTAGGCATAAAGAAGAAAGCCGGACGAAGCGACGACGTTTGGTATTTAGACAGTGGTGCCACTGACCACATGTCATCTCGAAAGACAAGTACGATGGATTTCTGTGAAACGAACGCTACCGTAGAAGTAGCGAATAAGGACGTAATTCGCGTGGAAGGTAAAGGGAAAATTCAGTTTCATCCACAATCTAATGAAACTAAGTTCAACATTACCCTAAACGACGTTGTATACGTACCCGATTTGGACGGTAACCTTTTATTTGTCGGCCGCATTGAAGAAATGGGACACAGAAATGTATTTGAAGACGGGAAAGCCAAAGTCATTCAAACAGACGGCGAGGTGATTCTGACAGTTATCCGTCAAGGACGTTTATATATAATTCAAGAAGACGCCTCACGACATGCAGCCAAGACAGCTAAAACAGTTACATCAGAACTATGGCATCGAAGGCTTGGACACCTCAACAAGGAAGCTTTAGGTCACTTACTGAAAACACAAAACGTATTTGAAGAGGAGAGAGCGTCTGCAGAGACGAACTGCAAGACCTGCATACTGGAAAAAAATAAGGCGTAAGCCATTTCCTAAGGGCAAAGCTACAAGAGCAAAAATACCGTTGGAATTAATCCATTCTGATGTTGTGGGAAAAATCGCAACAATGTCAAAGAGTGGTGCAAAGTACTTCATGACGTTTATCGATGACTTTACACGTCACACAACCGTGTACTTTATGAAAAAGAAGAGCCAAGTCCTGGAAAAATTTTACTTATACAGAAGACGCGTGGAAAACGCTTTAGATTTACGAATTGAAAAGCTAAGGACTGTCAACGGAGAGTACATAAGTAATGACTTTGACAAGTACCTAGTAGAACATGGGATTACACGACCACTTACCATTCCCGGTACACCACAACAAAATGGAGTGGCAGAAAGGGCCAACCAAACTCTAATGGATACAACGATATGCATGCTGATTGAGTCGGGCCTTCCAATAAATTTTTGGGCAGATGCCTTGAATACAGCCTGTTACATCAGAAATCGATGCCCAACTAAATCTCTAGACAACAAGATACCAGAAGAAATGTGGACTGAAGAAAAAGCCCCAATACTACACATGATCCCGTTCGGTCCGTACGAAGCAAATTAGACTAGCGCTCGAAGCTTGATCCGAAAGGTGAAGAAACAGTTTTTATTTGTTATCCGGAAGGCGTCAAGGGCTATAAGCTATGGATCTTCAGGACTAATAAAATATACGTAACCAAAGACATCATCGTTGAAGAAGATATTTACCCACTGAGAAAGGCTGATGACTGGTCGCCAACAGTAGACAGGAAGGAAGAAGAAACTATAAATCAAGGGGAAGACATCAAGGTTTCATTTGAAGAAGACACTGAACAGGAAAACGCGTTGAACAGCGATGACGAGTCTGACGAAGAAAGCCTTACGTACGCCGAATGTTTATCCGAAATGGAAAACAACAATGTTTGAACGAGAGAAGACACTCAACCGGAAACGACTACACGGACAAAGCAATCAACAGTAATAGTGGACATTCCAATCTTAGTACCAACAGGTGAAGCGACGACATCAAAAACAGGAGAGGTGGTACAGCTCAGACGATCTGAAAGAATAGCAAACAGACAGGGGAAGATAGACGAGCAACTCAATGCACCAAAAACACTGATCGCTAGAGAATGTAACATCATACGAGCTACGGATATCAAGAAAGAACCACTGACCGTTAACGAAGCAATGTCAAGAAGAGACGCAACATTCTGATTGGATGCCATGAGAAAAGAAATGAACTTCGAAGAAAATAAAACCTGGATACTTGTTCCTAAGCCAACCAATAGAAGAATTATAACTTCCAAATGGGTTTTCCGGAGAAAGGTGACGAAAACCGGAAAATTGGAACGTTACAGAGCACGTTTAGTAGCGAGAGGCTATAATCAAATACACGGCGTAGATTATAACGAGACCTACTCACCGGTTTTAAAAATGAAGTCGTTCCGAATATTATTGGCACTAGCAGCAAAATGGGGCTGGGTAATACGACAATTGGATATCACCGCGGTGTACTTGCATGGAACGCTAACAGAAGAGATATATATGGAACAACCCGAATACTTTGAAGAAAAAGGGAAAGAAAACTGGGTATGTCATCTAAGAAAAAGTATTTATGGACTAAAACAAGCCGGAAGACAGTGGAACACATGTTTTGACAATTTTTTTAAGTCGGCCAGTCTTACAAGGTCCAAAGTGGATCCATGTATTTATTATAATTTGGAGAAGGGAATTATAATTGGAATCTACGTTGAAGACACCTTGTTGATCGCACGAAATGACGAAATCGAGGAAGAGTTTATCAGAACCGTTCCAGAAGCATTCGAATGTAGGGAATTAGAAGAAGCTAGCCAAATGCTCTCAATAAGTATAGAATTAGAAATATCTCTAAACCAGCTCGCCTATGTGGAAGATATTATAGAAACTTTCGGAATGAGCGATTCCAAAGGAGTAAAAACTCCTTTAGACCCCGGAGTTAAATTACAGAAGGTTTCGGACGAAGAATGGTTAGATGTAGAATTTTAAAGCAAATCTATACCATACAGACAAGCGATAGGTAGCATACTATATCTCGCAGGGGCTACAAGACCAGATTTGGCGTTTGCAGCAACGTTCCTGAGTCAATTTAACGAGCGCCCAACTAAGGAACACTGGCGTTGTGTCAAACACGTACTCCAATATATAAAACAGACGAAATATTATAAATTGACCTACAGAAATAATTCTGGTGACGTATCAGCTTTCTCGGACGCCGATTGGACAAGAGACCACGTGGATCGAAAATCTTACAGCGGTTACGTATTCCTAATGGGAAATACAGCGATATCATGGAGTAGTAAGAAGCAGATAACAACAGCACTGTCAACGGTAGAAGCCGAATACTTAGCAATGTGTGCTGCAGCTAAAGAAGCGATGTTGCTTCGAAATCTGTTGACAGAAATTGGAGAGAAGACTCAAATAGGACCATTCTCGATAAACGTGGATAATCAAGGAGCAATGTGCTTAGCCAAAAATCAAAAGACTTATGATCGCAGCAAGCATATTGACTTAAGGTATTACTTTCTACGTGAAATGGTTGACGAGGGGAAGATTTTTTTCAGTATGTGCGTTCTGACAAGAACCTGGCAGATATGCTGACCAAGCCTATAGGGGCGCAACACATTAAAGAACATTGTGAGCAGATAGGACTTAAGAGATAAAGTTACGAGTCGACAAGAGGAAGTGTTAGAGATTGATATAAACTTATGCCGAACTCGAAACCTAGATGGCGATAATGTTTCCGAGCGGGATTCTATTAGCTAATCACGTGTCTCTTTGTTTTTAATTCTAGAAAAATATCTGTATCAGTCGACTTTTGTACGTCATCATAATAAACCGTATTATTTTATTTAGCTCTGTATTTTCGATTTATTCCGTAAAAATCTAACACACACCGGACCGAAGTCGGAGGTGGAGATAGGACCATTTGGACGGAGCTAACATCTCCCAGTGCACCACCGCCCGTGCTGGGTTACAAGAGCCGGACCCCGACTCCCCGTTTAAGCCACCAGTTATTGCACACCCCGATCCCTCGTGGGCCCAATTAATATGGAGAAGAAACTAACTGTTTTAATATCCAATGAGAATGTAGAAATCGACCCTTCCGTATTGTTTCAAAGGCTGTTGATATCCTCTCAAGCCAACGAAGATGATTTATCAGAAATATTTAAGTACGAACTATGTAACCATCCGCTTGTTTATTTGACGATAAGGGATATACGCGTTCAGCTGCTAAAAGCACACTAGCATATTCATTATGGGAGATAGAGTAGCGCGAAAAAGTGGAAACCACTGAAAACGCAAAATACGTACTAGATGGAGGAAGTTTACTTCACAAATTACCGTGGCCTAGAGGAAAAACGTATTTGGATATTATAAATTTGTACGTTGATAAGAATTACAACTCGTGTATAGTGGTTTTTGACGGTTACGAGTCTGGCCCATCAACGAAAAACATGTCTACGAACAACGAAAACAAAAAGCCCCAGGTATTCGAGTTTCGTACGAGTTGGATATGAAAATTGTAATATCAAAGGATCAATTTCTCAATAATGACGAAAATAAACAGCTTTTCATCACTCATCTAACTAAATACCTTCGCGAAGCTAGATATACTTTACACCAGCGGTTCCCAAAAGGTGTTCCGCGGAACCCTGGGGTTCCGTGGAAGGGTCACAGGGGTTCCGAGAATTCGCAGCGCGGTCATCTTTGGTCGTGGCAACAGTCTTCTAAGATAAGTAAAAAAAAATTAGTTTTGGTTCCGCCAGTATTAGCTGCATAATTTAGGGTTCCATAGCAAAAAGAAATTGGAAACCGCTGCTGTACACAATGCAGTTTCTGATGCCAACTACGACATAGTCATGGCTGCTGTTCAGCAATCGCAGCAACAGGTAACGGAACTAATTGGTGGGGATACCGACCTTCTGATACTACTTTTTGAGCATACAAATGAAGAAAACAAAGATATACATTTTAGAAGTGAACCAAAAAGTCAAGCTAAGAAAAACAAATTTTTCAGTATCAAAAGTTTACAGGAAAAGTTAGGTAAAGAAGTTTGCCATAATATACTTTTCTTACACGCTTTTCTCGGATGTGAGACAACTTCTAGATTTGATGGCGTCGGAAACGCACTTGGTTTAAAGTAACTAACAAAAAGTAAGATATTCCGAGAACACGCTTCAATTTTCCGTGCACCGAAACGAAAACACGACGATATAAAATTAGCCGGTGAAAAATGTATGTTAGAGGTCTATTGTGGTCGAATGAACGAAGAAATTCATGAACTAAGGTGTCGAATTTTCAGAGAAAAGGTTGGAAAATCGAAAAAAGAAATAAACCCTGAATCCTTGCCTCCTACATTAAATGCTCTAAAGAATCGTAGCTTCCGAGTTTGCTTACAAGTCCAGTATTGCTTGGGAAATAAGTTAAACCCTTTAGAATGTAGCTGGAAACGTGTAAATGATGCATTAACGCCAATAAAACCGAACGAATCCATGGCTCCAAGCTACCTCTTTAATGTCATTCGATGCGGCTGACTGTTCGAATAACACATGTTCATGTAGAAAAACCAATTTGGAGTGTAATATGGCATGCACCAATTGTAAAAATATGTGTATGCTGAATAAATATTTTTTGACTTTATCAATAAACGTTTCCCTTAAATACAGATAGAATTGTATTTCTAAACAAACACGAGTGTGGGGAAACATTTAGACTCGCCCAACTTGTTAACGGCTAAACATAGCGATATTTACCGTAGAACCTTAATTATAGATAAGAACGTGAGCGGTCCACAAATGTATTTGGGTATAAAATAAGTTACACAGAACGTGAGCTACAGGCGAATAAGCACTTTTCACACCAAAAAAGGGGCAAAAAGGGGGGGGGAGGAAACAAGGTAGAGCGGCAAACCTTTTTTATTGAAATCAGCCAATTTTTTTCATCTAGAACCAAAAATAAAAAATTATCTTGCAATTGGTTCTAGGTCAAACCTTATATCGACTGTACTAATCGGTCAACAAAAATAATCGAATTCTACGCAAATGTGTTATCTTTATACTTCCTTGACTCCAATTGTTTTCATACTTTTATGGGTTGTTTTTAGCGATAAAATGATAAACAGATCATTAATAGATCGTTCAGAAGTAAGAACCGCAAGATTTTGAATTTTGAAATTTAAGCTTCAAAAAATTGAATAATTATTATATCTTTAAAGTTAATGATAACATTAAGGATTACGGTGTGTACATGGCCACCGAGAGCGGGCCCGGGTCCTGGCAAAACAATACTTTCAGGCCCCAAGAGCTTCCTTATTTTATTTTTCTAATTAACAATATTTCGCGGGAGAAGTATAGTAGAAGGGCTCAAATGGGGCCGCAGAGCTTGTACGGGCCCCGGTAATTTGAACCGGCTTCCCCCTCTCTTGTCAGGCCTGGGTGTGTAACGAATAGTCTGGCATCCATCAATTATGCGGTGCCGTAAGTCGTCAACATCTCGGATGAAAGTTTTTTACACCTAGTCAGGGATGATGTAATATTCGGCATAAAACATCTTGTTTATTTGGAAAATTAATCACTTTGTAAAAAGGTTTGCGATGGTTATGGCATATTTTACCAACTCTGAATACGCGGACATGCACTTGATGTACGGGCGAGCGGAAGGATGACGAGATGAAGCCTAAAGATTGTACCAAGAATTCTTCCCCAGAAACCTTCCGTAATAGAAGAATACCGAATTGTCCAACATGTGACACTCTACTTTTGGAAATTATATAATGGTCATTTGGTGCGTTATGTTTGTCTTGGGGTTCAATTAATTAGAATTAAAGTGACAACATTAAATAAAAATAACGAGGTCGAAAGTAATTACTTAAGAAATCGAAATCAGTTTAATAGATCAATAAAACATAGTTAATTGGTAAACCATAAAATACAGTGGTTATAAAAATGTAATACTTATTAAGACTAGGATTAGCGCTCAACTGATTACCTTTTTTATCGAATTAAAATCGTTAAAGTACAAAATATGTCAGATGACGTAACATCTGTTGATAACATCGTAAAAAAAAACAAGATAAAATTAAGTTTTAATGCGATAAAAACGAACAGTATTATCAAATACGTTATTAGGGGTTTTTTTTAATAAACAGAAAATCGTATGACTACGTAAACACAAGAATTATAGAACAATTTTAACAATACTAACAATTACAAGAGGGAGTTTGGTTGTGCTCTGGTCTAACCAATAGTTTCATATACGATTTAAGTTACGCATATCTTACGACGGTTGATTACTTGACGGAGTCGGTGATCTTGAAGAACTTGTATGAGAACGATAATCATGAATTACTCAGTGCCCGAACAGTAGCTTGCTCCAAGGCGAAACTTTACGGCGAGGGTCATCATGACCAGCGGTGACGTTTATTATTTAAAAGCGCGTAAAAACATAGGTTCCGTTACAGCGCGTTTCTTACGGCGGTATCGTCATCGGGAGCAGGTAGACTTCCACGAGCGATGCTCAAGAGAGAGTGACTCAGATCTTTTTTAGAACACGTGTGTCCGGTTTATTTATGCTTGAAGGACAATGGACACTATGGGCTACGAGCTCCACGCAGTTCGTCCACGGGCGAAGTTTCTGGAAGGGGAAAAACTGGCCAACTCAAACCCTCGCGAGAGGGAGTGCGAAACGTTCCACTTGATGTAGAAAAAACGGTAATTATTTCGATTTCAAACGACGTTTAAATTTTGGGTTTTAAAAATACGTTTGTTTGTAAAGTTTCACGTACTGAAAATTTTCGACGATGATTCAAGCTCAAGTACTCGTCAAGCTGGAAGGCAGCTGTTTCGTAAATCATTATATGTTGTGGAAAATTCTATATTGGCATCGTTATTACACTAACCACCTTCAGAAAGTCCGAGCCTTAAACGAAGCCAACTTTCCTCGCCATATCAACTTCTGCCAGTGGTTTGTGGACAGTTCACAGGACGATCCCCAGTTCCCAAGTATTATCCTAGCATGCAATGAGGCAAGTTTCTCCAGAGATGTTATTATCCACCAGTGGAGCCAAAACAACCCTCACGTAGCTGTTGTCACAACGCAACAACAAAAATTCACTCTCAACATAAGGTGTGGCATTGTTGGAGAAATTAAGGTGGGCCCCAACTTCCTTCCGCGTAGGCCTAATGGAGATTCGTAACTAGAATTTCTTCAACTGCCTTACCAGAGATAATGGAAACCGTTCCATTAGCGACTAAACAGTGAATCTGGTTCTTGCACGATGGAGCGCAACCACATTTCAGCCGTGCCGTAAGAAATCATCTTGACGTGACCTTCCCGTTGAGGTGGGTAGGAGGAGCCTTTCAATGGCAGGCACGATCTTCCGATTGGAATACACGCGATTTTTACCTTTGGGGACATCTGAAACACACAGGAATTCTTAGAAAACGTTTGTCAATCACTTGTGTATTAGGGCCCAAGGTGGGCATTTTGAACAGTTGTCAATATATTTTGTCAATATTATATTTTTATTAAAAAGAATAAATTTCATTATGTGCCCTTGGTTTTTGCGTATCGCTCAGTCCTAGAATTAAGCTGTTGTTATCATTAACTTGACAGATTTAATAATTATTCAATTGGGCGAGCTTCAATTTAAAAAGTAACAAATGTGGTGGCTCATACTTCTGAACGATCTCTTAATGATATGTTTATCATTTTATCGCCTGAAAACAATTGGGGTCAAGGAAGTATATAGATAACACATTTACGTTGAATTCGATTTTTTGTAGGCCGATTTTTGAGAGCGCGTAACTCTGAAACAGGGGATTTAAGGACCTTGGTTAAATTGGCATACTATATCGTAGAGACCAGTAGAATATAATATTAATGTTTCGGTACTTTTATCCGTAACACCATGTATATGGCAAAATTAAGACATTTAAAAAAAACTTGTGTAGTCAAGCTTTACGAAATACTTTTCATTATGGAAAATTAAAATCTGGGCAAATTATGCGTGAAAGTTATAGAAGCCACAATTACAGGTCAGCTTAAACTTTGAACAAATATTTTTAAACCGATTGGTTCTATCGTAGGATAGAGCAAAATTTGCATCTCCAAGCTTGAGCTCTTGCGAGCTCAGCGGGTATTTATGACTGTAAAAGTGTTTGCTTTTCTAATAAGACCGGATACCCAGTAAGAAAAAAAATGTTCCATTTGACACAAAGTTTGGGTAAGGAGACGATAGAGCTGCAGGCCACGCTCAAATTTCCATCTCAATGTACCCTTAAAAGAACTGATTTTTGTCATGGTGGTATTAAATAAAAATATATGAATTTATTACGGACAACTCATGAGATTGATTATACTATTTTGAAAATACTTTAATTATTTTAAAACATTTTAAAAATAACCATACACTCACCTGTAAACAATTTAAACCAAATAAAAAACGCATATACCTCAAACTCCCATACCTAGGCACTAAAAATAACGCCCTCGAGCCGAAACTTAAAAATATAAATATTAGCGTGGTGTACCAAAAAGGAAATTCGTTCAAAAAATTATTCAAAAATCCGACAAAAAATTTAATTAACAATTATAACAAAAAACAAAATCCCGACGGTGTAATATACCAAATCCCTTGTGGAGCTTGCCCCAATAAGTATGTTGGAGAGACTATGCGACCAGTCCTAACCCGAATTAAAGAACATCAACGCGCAATAATTAACCGCGACCCTCATAATAGCCTAGCACATCATACAATAAACTCCGGTCACATTATAAATTTCAACAACAAATCAATTTTACACACCGAGAAACATAATTTCAAACGTAAATTCGTAGAAAAACTTTTTATTAAAAAATTAGGCAATTTAAACTTAGATAAAGACGGTGATATATCTCCTATTTGGGATATCGATAATATTGACGTAGTCTCTCCAACTACATCTTCATAAACTTAATTGTTGTAATTATAAAAATATTTATTTGTTAAAAATATTGTTAGATTTATACTTTATGTCACTACTCTGTATACAAATTTACCTAGAAACATGACGTCATTTAACCAACTGCTAATATTTATAAATACCCTTGTTCTTATTAATTCCACTACACTTGACAAAGGACTTCGTTAAGTCCGAAACGTTGTGTCTTAACGCTGATGTCTTTTTTCATCACGTTTCGTATTTTGTATGTTTATTTTTAAAATGTTTTAAAATTATTAAAGTATTTTCAAAATAGTACAATCAATCTCATGAGTTGTCCGTAATAAATTCATATATTTTTATTCAATGTACCCTTCTATAGAAAAATACAAAAGGTTCATCTTAACGAAAACTATCTGTTTACTAAGGCTTGTGTGAACTATTTAAAACATACCGATAGTAAATTTGTTTTAATACCTTAGAGTTTTTAAGGCATTTTATAAAGAATCAAGTCGTTGTGGTTGTAGCAGTTTTAAGTTAAAGGTAACCTCAAAATCAGATTCACCATCACTTTAACTTTTTGTTCCTTTGGTTACTGGTTTCAAAGCGGACGACACTTTTTATATTTAACCTTCTCAGATGTTTTAATAATTGCTTCCCTAAATAAATTAAGATGTAAGTTTCATCCAGCTCTTCACCTTTGATATTTCAAATAAAATTTAAGGCTATACTAGTCGATTTTTCACTCAATGCCCATGCGATGAGCAGTTGGTTCTTCGAAGTGATTCATGCATTTAACATACGAAATATTTCCAAAATGGGATTTGTTATAAACAAGATTTTAGAACAAAGATTACCAATAGTCCATTATATGAAGAATCAAGTTTCAGTTAAATCATTCCTTTCTACCTATCTATTAACCTTTTTCTTTATTGCTTTTAAGATTATGTTTAACAAGTTGGCAAGCTTGCCAAAATATACCCCTCCTCGGAAGAATTTGCCCTTGGGTGTATTAACTACTGGACACGGCACTCAATGATATTTCGCCATCAAAAGCGTCCTTCAAAACAATGTTTTCCCGGTGCTATCCCAACCAGTAGATTATTTTTTATTTTAATTATAAATATTACAAATGTTATTGCATTAAACGAATTTCCAATATCAATAGCACAAAAAACCAAATTTAGACCCAAAACTTTTTAAATTAACAAAGCAACAAATTGAGAAATATAAAAAACAAAATTTAAAATTATTAGAACGCTCACGAATCGTAAAATATACGTGCAAGAAACTATTTTATAGATAAAAACCAACCCATTGTATTATAGGTCTTAAACAATAAAATTTTTATAGAAAAACAAAAGTTAAAGCGAAAACCAAAACTATAAGTGAAAGCACTAAGAAGCATGACGACAACCCAACGAAGCCGATAAAAATCCATGCAAATAAAAAATCGTAGGCATGAATTATCCCCCACATTATCAACAAATAACCAATAGAAAAATATATAATAATAACCCAACTAAGTAACCAGTTAAATAAAATACATAGGAATCAAGAAAAAGTTCATCTAAATACCCACAGTAATAAACATTGTTTTAACAGAAATACGTTATTAAAACTATATAATAATAACCCAATCAAACAACAAGGTAATTCAAATATTTGGAAATCCAGAAAATGTTAATCCATATACCCACGGTAATAAAAATGGTAATAGAAAAAAGCCAAAAACATTTTACCGTTAGCTATTCCCGGCTTATAACGCAAACAAAAAAAAACCTTAACTGAATAGTGAAGGCTAAACAACAGCGCATATCTCAAATAATAAAACCAACGTAACACAATTAATGCAAATGTATCACACATTTAAAGCATTTAAGAAAACATGTAAAAAAATTACGAAGCTACGAGTAAATAGCAAAACGAAATAAAGCGCGTTGTGTACCACTTGAAATCGTATTCATAAATGACCCTTAACGGTTCAAAATAACCGATAGACCAAAAACTAACTAAATGGACCACCCACGTGTCCTACCCTTTAACCTCCTTATCTCTGCTGACTACGCTTAAGCAAGATTTGACCTTTATAATTTCATACGTAAAAAATGTAAGACTAAAACTATTAATATATTCTTCCGCTTAAGCTGATCTTATAATTTTCAATGAACCGCAACATGTATCGGTGGTTATGTGGTAGAACACTCGCCGTCGTGCAGGAGGGCTGGGTTCAAAACCGCCCGATGCGATCGCAAAATGATGATATGACGTATACCGTGAACATTTGGTGGAAACCCTGCCATTTGGACGTTGAGACATTTACCGTAACCTTCAGACTCGGTCCGTCCCAAGCGTCGAAAATTCTTCACGTACAATCACAATTCGCAAAAGAAAGTTATAATACACCCAAAGACAAAAAGAGGTCGCTTTTGCAAAATCTTTTCCCTAATTCTAAGAAACTGCGTACGCAGATTTTACACTTTGCTCCGAAAATGCGAACGCGTTTGCAGCCCGGACAGACACACACCGACAGACGCAGTGATTTTATAACCACTCCTTGGGGACATAGTCACCTCGGAGAGGTAAAAATTGGTTACGCCCAAATATAATTAAAAGCTATCAGTTGATTGCTAATGACTACGAACATTTATTTATTCGAAATACTAGTTTATTCTCAAAGCTGCAATATAACAAAGCGTGCGTGATTGTATAAAACGTAAGAACAATGCTTATGTACTTAAATCTCGTTTAGAACCAATCCCATTACGGAAATATTTCTTATCTTGAATGTATGAATCTCACTTGCATTAAGAGAGATATCGACTGGTAAAGCACTTAATTTTATTTTAAATATCAAAGGCGAAGAACTGAACGTAACAAACTTCTTTCTCTTTTGAAGGGAGAAACTACTAAAACATTTCGGATTATTTAATATAAAGAGTGACGTCAGCTTTGAAATCAATAACCAAATGAAAAAGTTTAGACAATAGTAAATCTGATTTTGAGGTTACGTTTTACTTAAAACTGCTACAACCAAGAATTAAATAAGCTACTGGAGTCTTTCCGAAGTGCCTTTAAAACTCTGAGTATTTAAAACAAACTTATTATCAGTATTTTAAATAATTCACACAAGCCTTAGTAAAAAGATAATTTTCGTTAAGATGAACTGTTATTATTTTTCGATAGAAGGGTACATTGAGACGGAAATTTGAGCGTGACCTGCAGCTCTATCGTCTCCTTACCCAAACTTTGTGTCAAATGTAACTTTTTTTCTTTCCGGGTATCCGGTCTTATTACAAAACCAAACACTGTTACAGTCATAATTTGCCCGCTGAGCTCCCAATTGTTAAGGCTTGGAGATGCAAACTTTGCTCTCTGTTTTCATCCTACGACAGAACCAATCGGTTTAAAAATATTTGTTCCAGGTTTCAGCTGGCCTGTAATTGTGGCGTCATTTACTTTCACGCATCCTTTGCCCAGATTTTAATTTTCAGAAATGACCGTTAATTCTTAAAAATTGACATCACTAGTTATTGAATTAGAAAAAAAAATGGTATTACTCGAATACCATGATCACCGAAAGAGCTTACCTAAATTTTATGGTCGTTGCAAGTTTGAAAAGACCATTTTTCACAGTAATAAAAAAAAACACAACGTCATAGGAGGCAATAGTTATGTACGAAAATATAGGAAACCCTGAATTTTTAAATATGAAAAATTTGGTAGATTCAAGACATAGGAAACATAATGCTTTTTACACCTGGAAAATAAAAATATATTTCCACAATTTAAAAAAATTATCGTATTACCATTTCTAAAAGCTAATTATTTTAATTAACTAATAAATAAAATAAAACTTTGCCTCAAATATATTTTTTTTTTATAATTTTCTACTATTAGCAGACGTTTAAAAAATTAACTGTATATCATACAACAGTTGTAGATATCCGCAATAATATCATTACGTAATCGGTTGCAATGTTATCGAAACCAACGATTTCCTTTTCGAGTGAAGTATAAATGCAAAATTTTAAAATATTTAATTTTAAATTTGCGGCGACTAGAATGTTTATTTTTAATTTTTTCCGATCGCTACAATTTTCCCAAAAAAATTATGTGAACCAAACCATGATACTATTAAATTACCGAATATTCTTCATATCCTTTAAAGGTTGGTTCTCCCTGTGGCTATCAGGCATAAAATTGGATTTTCTTTCTTAAATCGAAAATGGAGGATATTATCAATATCACTCTTGGAATAGGCCAGGTTCGTATATTTTTATAAATATCATTAAAGATGTAAGAAGAGTGCTTCTAATAACCAAGTCGAAAACCTAAGAGTATGTTATTTGGATACTCATTAGTTTTAAAATAGTCTTAAGAACATGGGTCCAACAGGGCTCCGTTTCAGAGATCTGGGGCGCTATTCTGAGACGTTCGTTACGTCCCCTACCGACAAAACATTTTCGTTAGAGCGCAAAGTAAAGATTCTGAGATGTTCGGTATTTATTGCATTCGTTAAGTGGGATTGAGAATGTTCATTACCCGAACGAAATTGGTTTCCCTGTCGGTGAGAGCATTTACCGAACATTTGACCGCACCGGAGAAAGTTCATTTTACAATGGTGACCGATTTGATTAGACGTGAAATTTTTCGATTAGCTTTATTTGCCGACGGACTACCTCGTAGAGATTTAAGACGGCAAATAATACTTAGAGATCGTGCGAATGCTGTTGAACTTGAGGAGTTTAAGTTCCAAAGGCTTTTTAGAATTAAAAAAGATTTAAATGGAATGAAACTAAATAATATCAATAAACTAAGGTAATATTAAGAGTAACATTTATCTTTTAATTTAGATTGTGAGAGCCTTGCGATTTTACGCTGTTGGTTCCTATCAATTAGCGATAGGCCAAGACTTATTCCTTGCTGTAAATCAGTCAACGGTTAGTCGATTTGTTAGTAGCGTAAGTGAAGCCATTGCAGAGGTTTTCTCACCCGAATTCATCCAATTTACAATCACTGATGCACAAATTGTAACCAAGAAGATAGGGTATTTAAAAAAAATTACGCTGTCATATTTCAATTCCAAATAAAATTTTCATTAGATTTGGCAAAGTAGCAGACTTTCCTGGGTTAATTGAAGCTATTGATGAAACCCAAATTGCGATTGTTGCTCTATCAGTCAATGATGAATATTTTAAAGACTACCTTTACGTTAATCGTCAAGGGTTTCACGCCCTAAATGTTCAGATTGTCAGATTATATACAAATTTATTTACTTTGAGATGGGCCTAAAAATAATTGCAAATTAAATCTAAATGATCAGTTTTAAATAATAAAAAAAAAATTAAATTTATATTTGAGATGCCAAAATGTAAATAATAAATTGTAACGCAAAGTTTCCTGGGTCAGCGCATGTTTTTAAAATGTCAGCAATTTCGAGTCATTTAGAAAGATCTGACATCAATGGGATAAAGCATTGCTGGCTAATAGGTAAGCTTAGTTGAATGCTATTAAATTTAATTATACATCACATTCAACCTTATTTTTTCAGGAGATAGTGGTTACCCACTAAAACCGTGGCTAATTACATCAATTACACACCGCGTGGATCTCCAGAGGAAATATTTTACAAGGCCCTTACTCAAACAAGGCAACGTGTTGAATGCACTAATGGTGTTTTGAAACAAGTTTTTCGTTGCCTCCTTCTTCATAGGACGTTTCATTACCATCCATCTGTTGCTTCAAAAATAGTTTACGCAGCGACGAAGAGCATCGGGAAGCTGATGATGTCTTCACCGAAACAGAGTCATCTAGCGATAGCGAAACAGACGAAAAGGAAACAGTGGCAAGGCGGTTAAGGCTGAGGAGTATGCAAGTGAGAAGATCAAGGAGAACCTTGGTTTTGGATGTACCGGAGTACATACCTTCGCCAAATGAAACTTGGCTTCGAGGAGGACCAGTAGTGCGTACCCATCTTGTACGAAGATTTTGATAGGTAAATGTGTTAATTTTTTTTGTAATCAATAAGAGTAAAGAATCAATTTTGTTTTATTGATTTGGCTTTTTAACGCTTAATTTAGTGAAACTTGGCTTGGAGAAAAGTAACCAGTGCAAAGCATCGTGATTGAAGAATCATTGAATTTGTGTTCGGTAAGTGCTTAAAAATTATTTGTAGTTAATGAAAATGATAAAACTTTTTTTTATTTGGACTCTTTCACCCTCAATACATTGCGCTATTTCAAAAGTTTTTTAAATTAGCATAAGTTTAACTATTATAAAGGTATGGTTTTAATTTTAATATTTTTATAAAAGTATAGTATAATTAATTGTGTATAGTATAATTAATTGTGTATCGTAGATGTTTAATTGTGTATAGTACAATTAATTGTGTATAGTATAATTAATTGTGTATAGTATAATTAATTGTGTATAGTATAATTAATTGTGTATCGTAGATGTTTAATTGTGTATAGTACAATTAATTGTGTATAGTATAATTAATTGTGTATAGTATAATTAATTGTGTATAGTACAATTAATTGTGTATAGTATAATTAATTGTGTATAGTATAATTAATTGTGTATAGTATAATTAATTGTGTATCGTAGATGTTTAATTGTGTATAGCACAATTAATTGTGTATATTATAATTAATTATGTATAGTATAATTAATTGTGTTTAGTATAATTAATTGTGTATTTGTTTTAAAAGTAAAAGGACCATTTTATTTTAATACATCCAAAATGTTTATTTTTAGTTAAAAATTTACTTACCCCCAAACTAAGTAAGGGTTTGAAAATGGTAAGCAATTGAAACAAATGTCGAACCCATTTTTTCTATCAACTAAGCCTTTTCACGTTCAATTTAATTTCGCTGATCCAAAGCTGTTTTAATACCTAGCAGTCCATGTAGCTTTATCGTAGTTTTCAGTAACTTCACTTCATCGGTTTTTCTATTAATAACATCATTTAGTTACCGGTACTGGTATTTAAAGAATACTAAAAAATAATGGCATGGAATTTATTAGTCCCTAAAAAAGTTTTTTTTTTACCCTATAATAATACAAAGCATTTAAGATGGTTTTCGGCCTAATATGTTCTCTAATAATTAACTTATTTTCTTACTTTGCCTAATTGAATCACTTGCACAATTTTCACTAGGGTTTTCTTGGACATCACCTGTAAACGGTAATAATTTACTCCTAAATTATTACCAAGGAAGAACTATCACGTACCACATTAATTATCATTGAATGAGCACATTCCATTGTTTCCAGAGCCGCAACCATTATCAACCATACCTTCTGTTGAACTTATATTTTCCATAGCTTGGTCGTTCCTGAAAATTTCTTCTCTCAAGTTTGCGTCAGTTGAAGATAAGATCCATTTGCAATTAAATCAGCCATTGAACGAGCGCATTGGCCAACTATAGAGTTATTTACAGTCAAGTCGTTGAAATCTCTGGAAGGTCCGGTTACCTGTTGAACGGGCTTCAATTGTGAAATTTTATTAAGTTATGTACTTTTCATAATGTTTTAACTGTTAGGTAATTAACAAAGAAAATTAAAATCTCACCTCTTGAACATTTTGTATGTTTAACCCTTATCATGTTACATCAGAAAATCCTTCCACACACATCTCCAATGATGCTAAGTAAACGCTTTTCCATCTCCGTTAGCTCAGTGGGATTTTTATTTCCACCGCCAGTGCCACGAGCAGCATTCTTAATTGCGGCAGATTTTGAATTGATCTTCAATTTCCAATCAGCCCACGACTAAAAATAGCCACTTACGAAACCATAATACAATTATCATTATATATAAACAGCGTTACCAACCTTCTTTCAACTTTTTAAAGTATTTAACCGCACCTAGTCCTTCAGCATTAAATATTTCGGTTAATTCAGCCCAAATTCGATCTTCTGCCACTTTGGTGAATGAGGCTGTTTGATTCTCAGAAAATAATTCAGGGTGATACTCAAAAAAGTCTAGTAAACTCAATCGCTGCTTCTCCAATATTTTTGTTCCACGCGTAGCCATTACTTTAATATGCTCAACTTAAACTCCTTCGGAAATGCAACTAAAATCAACAGTTAAATAATAAATATCAACGCTGCATTATATTAAAAGCACTAAAGATACTGAAAACGTCCAACAAAATAAATATAAATGACTTGAAGGATCTTGGATACTTAAATTGAATAGCGAAAAATATATGAATGCGTGGTCTTGAAGAAAAATATTGCGAAATACTTGGTCCTCGTGATCAGCCCCGAGCATAACAACTCTAAACACGCGCTCAAAAACCCGAATTTCGTGTAGAGGGAAAAACCCTATCACCCCATATCGCAAAGTGCGATTTTTACGTCACCGAAAGGAGAGGTAACGATCGGCGCAAGAGGTGCGAATAAAATTGCTCCTTTTTCGACCGGAGAAAAATTTTCGTTACCGGCTTTTCAGTAGGTCATTCGCTACAACTTTTGTTAGCTTGAACAAACGTCTCAGAATAGCGCCCATGGGCCCCTCAATAGCTACCACCCAAATATACCGAACGATATTTTGCCTTAATGAAAATTGTATGAAAAAACCTTGGGTATTTAACGATGAACCTATCATGTTATTAACAAGCACCAAAATTATGTTAGTGAACATTTAGACTCCCCAAGAAATAAAATCGCACGGGTTTTATTCTGGAGATCGAGAAGGCCAGGTCATTGCTCAACCTCGTCTTATTGACCAAAAGGTGAATGGTCTCACCAAAAAGACACAAATTTGTCAATTTATTTAGCCGCTTTTTTTCCTAAATAATTTTTGACTAAAATCAAAGTGCTGTTTCTCGAAATTCATACTGTTTCAACAAATTTATTTAAAGCATGTGTATTTAACTTATCTCCAATGGATTCACAGGGGCTAAAAAATCATCTAACTGAAAAAATGGTATTTGAATGGTTTTTCTAAAAAAGGTCTTTTTCAAATAACTTTATAAATACTTTTATGCACCTATGTACGGTTGATCTAGGGAACAACAGGTACATGTTCAAGAATTGCGATAGCAGCAGTTCCCAAAAACAAAAGGGACTAGATCATCACCCTTTCTTTGCTTTTGATCGTAGGAAAACAACCAGCAAGTAATCGGGAAAGAGACGTTCTAGAAATTACTGAATTACAGGTTCTTACTGATATAGTCCACTAAATATTCGTATTTTTCCATATTTTTTTTAAACGTCGGTACTTCCATTAAAGATTGAACTGGGTTAAGTACCAGACTTAATGGGCAATTAAATGTACATTTCTTTGGGGTTATCTGAAAGACTTACATGTTAGTGTGAGACAGTTCAAAACCTGACTTGAAATTTGGCCAGAATTCAAGAAGCATGCTAGTATTATAGCCAATGGTCGTCAAAACGAACAATTCCTGTAATTGTTTTTATTTTTATTTTCATCTTATTAAATGGGTATTATAAAAATTACAACTTGTTGATTGAACGGTATCGAGACATTTCCGGTTTGTTGAACTAAACTAATTTTTTAGCAAAGGCGACTTTTAACAGTCCAGTAATAAAATTTAAGTACTTGTTAATAGCTTGGTAGTTACAGAAAATACAAACAATTATTATATGATAAAAATAACGTGGTTCAAGGCCGAATATCGTTTGGTAACTTTGAGGTAAAATTATTGTCCTTTTTTTGCGGGAGGCAATTTGTAAATTGAAGCACTGCTCATTAGACGATTTTCATTAATAAGGACTTTAAAAACACGTCCTGGACTCTACGACTATGCGGACTATATGTGAACACAATCCTTTGAACATTAATTAAACTCGACTTCTCTTAATTTCTTAAGAAAAATAATAATTTGAAAATATCAACTGATCCATCAATAAAGAACTTTGTACAATTTATAAATGCACATTTGCCAAACTTATTTTATGGCCAGTAGCTGTCCTTTGTAATTAAGAGATATTTTAAAAGCTTATCAAGTAAAAATAACATCCACAGAATTACTACGCTTTCACGACTTGCCTATATTTCGTTCAATTTCGTTTTTATCATCGAAGCGGGTATTGGTTAGAATAAGCGAATTCTATAAAAAGATCGTTTATATAAACAGCTAGCTAATACTCAAGGGACCACCTTAGACCTAAGTCATCTTGCGACTCTTAAAACCTTGAATTCTGGTTGCGTTACAATGCGTAAGCACTTTGTGCCACAAGCTCCATTTATGAACTATTACCGTTTACCTAAAACGTTTTTACGGAAGCGGAACCCGAAGTGCTACAGAAAACCATTTTTACCAGTGAGGAGAGAGCTTGCAAAGAAAGCACCTATTTAATTGAATTAATATATATTTCAAATTCATTTTATTCAATATGATTACCAATTTTTAATCTAATATTACTTTAAAATGTTTGCGAATTATTTAAAAGGCAATGTTGAGAACGTTGACTTTCAAAATTTTAGTCAAAGTCAATTTGTTTAAACACCTGAAAACTATGACAACGATTTCTTAGGGAAAAAGGGTTTAAAAATCGGTTTTATAGCTGTTAAACGAATTTACATTTTTTGGTGCGTCTTGGCTTGTATGTTTTCGTAATACATGGTAAAGTGTAAAAAAAACCAAAAGAAATCTTTTTAAATGACATTAAAACTATTTAAGTGGGCGTACTACAATCAATTAAAGCAGTGCCGTGAAGGAAAGCCTACTTGTGAACCATTGCGATTTCTAACAACGTTCAGAAACCCAAGGTACATTTTTTATGCTTTGATCACAGTTTCGGCTCAAGCACTTAAACACCGCGTAATAAACCAAAATACTAAAAACCATTTCAATGGTAGATTGATGAAAGTAGCTCACAAGAAGTTTTACTGTTTTCGCGATCAATGCATTTTAGCCGTACGTAGTACTTCTAAGCTCCTCCATGTTAAACTCGAATGTTTTTTATACTTATTGTTTGCGGAGGGTTAGGAAGATGCTTTAAAAGAGACGAGGAAATGAATATAAGAGTTGCTAAAAGAATAATGACAAATGTAAGAGCAAACCTTCGACCTATTCTACTACTGTATTGCAAAGCAGCTATAAAATAGCGGCCCTACCAGCGCGAGCTTCAAATATGGGCCAGATATGCGGAAACAAATTGTCTTCATAAAATGAATTCATCCAAGAGTTGTTTAGGAACCGGATGCGAAATAATATTAAGGAAAGTTAAGAAAATGAAAATGTATTATTAATTTTTCTGATAACAACTCAGAATTGGATTAAATACAAGGAATAAACGTCGCTGATTAAAATAAGCGATGGTAGAATTGACCAGTTATACAAAAACTACTGCTTTCAAAATAATATTAACAAAAATTACTTTAATTTCTAATCTAGGATAAAAATAACGAAGGTTTTTATGGATTATTGGGTAAGCAGTTGGTTTGAGTATTGTACTAAAAATAATTTATCAATGAACAAAATAATATCTTCAGAAATACGTAATAAAGTAATATCTTAACGCGTAAAAGTGACCGGCCATTTAGTTTCTATTTTGATCCTCACGAATGGTACTTGGGAGAAGAGATAAATAAGTCGGTTTGGTGTAGCGATCCCGGCTATTTTATATGTTTTGCAAGCGAAGATTTAAATTAATCTGAGGTTATTTTTGCTGCCATCTCTTTCCTTTTGGTTTTTGTTCCGAAAAATGGTCCACGTTATACCAAGCGTTTTACGGGTTGTGGTAGAAATTATCTGATCTCTTATATTTCGTGATTTGGAATTAAAAAATTTATCTGTTTATTTAAAGATAATTTATTTGCCCTTAGAGTTTATCTTCGCTTAATCACTTTGAACACAAGAAAATTTCTACCCCTGATTTGCAATATTTTTGTTCTAAAATAATAATGGAGGCCTACTCTGAAAACAAAAAAGAAAAACGCAGAGCGCATTCAGTCCGCGAGTACCGAGTCTATTGAGAAATCGTCAAAAACGGGATAACTTCGGCAAGGACACGAAGTTAACTTTATTGATCTATTGAAGCTTCTATTTTGAGCCCAACCGTTTGCCCTTTTGTTATCATTGATTCATGTTACATTTCGCTACCTGAGAGCAAAAGTCATGTAAGTCGAGATACGTGACTATTGAAAGAAATTCAAAATAAGAATCCTTGACGGTTTTTAAATTAAGGTGACTCAGTACAAAATTTTCAATATATATTTTCATTTTATTTTTATCAATTTTCATTATTAGATTATCATTGTTATTATGCTAGATTTCGAACTTTTAACTTTCTTTTCTGAAATTCGGGCATTCAGACTTGCTCGACTCTTGCTCTAAGGTAGCGATTTGTAGTACTGTTAAAAGTCGCGTTGAATTTTTTCTACTACCCATTTGAGACCACGTGTTTGCCGAAAAACTGCATTTTCTGAATTTATTGAATTTCGCCTATAATTCTTAAAGGCCGGAGACTATCAGCCAAGTTCCAGAAATTATCTAGTAGAACCGGCTACGCGACTTTCGAAATTATCAATTCTGGCACCGACGGAACATTTGGAATTTAAGATTCTTTCGAGATTTTGCATAAATAATAAATTGGACCCGACTGTCTGGATCAACATCTTCACAATTGAGGTACAGATTTGAAAATCGGTCTTTTCTTCGCTCATTACGCGTTTGAACTAGGTTGACATCTAAAAATCCGTTTTGTCTTAAGCCACTTAACTAAGCAGAAAAATGTTGATTAGAAAAATATATCGATTATAAGAAACCATGTTTAAAAATAATTTAATTTCTAGATGATATATTTCGTTTTCATATTGCTACATCTCCTTTTTTTTTAAGAGTTTGCAAACTATTTAAGAAGTCCTTTATGAAAATCTAAACGAAAGGCCAAAAACTTTGTTATCAAACCTCGATTTCCTTGTTAAATATCTTTTAAAACTGGCTAAGCAAAGAGAGAAAGTCAACTACATTATTAAGAAAGGAAAAATATTAAATTAGGGGCTTAACATCATATTTTGGCTTTTCTTGACTGGTTTTATAACTTGGTTCAGTGGACAAATACGTTGAAGTTGGAAATAACCAAAGCAAAGCTTTCCTTTTCCCACAAAATGCTAAGCATGGTATCGTTTAGCTAATAACTACATGGTCCAATATTTCAAGTCCCCATTCCACTCCAACGAGCAAGTTCACCAGCGTGTGCTAAAAGGCAAAACGACTCTATCTCTTATTATCATTAAATGCTGTCGCCTTGTATCTATCGAGATGACAGGATGCCACTAGAGGTCGGGGACGGTTAATCATTATCCATGATTAAATTAATTTTTTTCGGGGAAAAAATGTAAAAAAAAGAAATTTACCGGTTAATATTTCGGAAAATGATTAAAAAACATGTATTATTCGTAAAATTTGAGCTTTTTATCGAAAAAAAAACGTCGTTTTTCCGATTAATTTTAGAAATTGATCAAAAAATTAATCGGATAATACAGAAATATAAATTACTTGATCAAAACGTTTTACGAATAATTTTGAGAGCTTTATCTATATATTGAATAAAAGTTAACCATCCCCGACCTCTAGATGCCACTCCCTTATACGCCTTCATACGCTGATACCTGTATAGAAAAAAGAAGAATAATTTTTCCACAATTTCTGGGTTTGAAAAATAAATGTTTTGAAAACTTTAGTTTCCTAAGAATAATATAAATATATCACTATTAACAAGACATCCATATTAAACGTATAATTGTGGTCGCTCCGAGATACTTGATTTTTGTCTGTCTTGGCTTAAATCTTAGTGAATATTAGGCTTATTTTGACCTTACTTATTTTAACTTGAAAATTCAAAATATGTTTAACGTTTTATTTAAAAACGGTTGTCTACCACCTACTTCTAACAATGTTCTACGAGTTAAAATATTTTCAGATTCTACTGATTTTAACCAATGTCTAAAAATATGTTTAACAAAAGCTGTAGAAGAAATATATTATTAATCTATATACACTTTAAAAACAGAGGTCTGTAACACAGTAACTTTTAAAACGGGTAATGCGAGGAAACACTTATGTAGTATTATAATTATCTTAAAAAGAACTAATCGAATAATTTGTTTAAAAGCAGACTCTGTTCAAGGGGTTTAAGATTAAGAAAACACTTCTTTGGGAAATTTGTAAAGCTGTTTATTAAAGGACTTGCATAATATGCAGTGGCGCCGCCAGCAATAGGCACGAGTAGGCACGTGCCTACGTGGAAAACTAGAGGGGGCCCCAAATTTTTAAAAAAATTGGGCCCTATTTTTTCATATTGGTTAATTTTACGTAGCCGAATTAATAGAGAAATTGCTGAAAAATTTCAAACTTGTGACTATCAACTAATGCACATATTTTATGGGTTTATATTTACTCCATTTTAAAAGGATAATACCCTTTGTATAATACCAGGGGGTAAGGGCGTAAACAAAAACGCAACGGGTGCCTTACGCGGCGGTCACCTCTCCTCCCGCTGAGGGGGAGTTACACGCGTGGCATGTGATAGTTTCGAATGGGTAGGTAATAAGCCCTAAAATGGTTTTTTTTTCTGCTTCGTGGGGTAGTAAGTCTAACTTTGAAGCCCTCTAGCGCTCTTTAAACTCGTCGCAGAGAAACGCGACAAAAACCTGCATACTTCTCCGCTCATCCCTTACAACCACCAGAAATGTCTGTACTGACTATTGAATCACCCTGTATATAAGTTGATAAAGTAACTCTGTTAGTTATAGTAGTAGTATAGTTTCCGTCTTTCAGATGGTTGTTCATACCAGCGAAAACACATGTTTTAAATTCGAAAATAACTAGCTAATGTTTGATGTTTGTAATAGTTATTTTTATCCTAATATAATAATGCATAAATATTTACACACTAAGTAAGCGTTATTTACATTTTTCAATGTTTTCCAATTTTGAATGGGCTTTGGCTGTATCACTCGGTGATTTCCAAAGACTAAGAGGAATTCGCCGAGAGTTATTAATCTTTAGTGACATAATAATTTACGTTGTCAATGGCGAAACAGACCATTATTAAAAAAATGCATTAGGTAAATAGGTAGTGTCATACTTATGTTTATTATGTTACTTATGGTTAAAGTAAATATATTAAAAATTGATTGGCCAGAGGGGCCCCAAATTGTAGTGCCTATGTGGGAAAAAATTCTGGCGGCGCCACTGATAATATGTAATAGGGATATAAACTGTACTAAAAAGGGATGATCGTCGTTGAAAATCACTCAGTTTCAGCTAAAAATAGGAGTAGTTTGAAGACATTGTCAATCTGAGGAGTTTTTTTGATTGGTTTTTTTCGTCTTTAAATTGTGAAACGAAATATTTAAAAACAAAACTATGAATTGGAATTTTGAGCGAACCTATTACGAGGCTAAATAATTTTTCGATTTATTTTAGGTGTGGCTCACTTTTTTATTAGTGTATTCAATTTTCAACTTTGAAAATATCAGATGTTTAACGGTTCGTGCAGTCAGAGCCTTTCGCCAATACAAATTTAAACGTTTAAGATTGCACGCTTGGGAAAGTAAGTTGTCAATTAAGTCTGTGATGAGGTAAGGCACATCAAATTTCATGATTTTTTATTACTCCTTAAATTCGACAGTGTAGCTATATTTTAAAATATTACTGTATATCATTTAACTTTTGAAATAACGATCCATCTCTCACTTATCTTTTAAAACTAAAATACATTTTTAGTTGAATAATTAAATGTAATTATTTATGATGAAAATTTTTATCGAATGTTCTATGAATAAACTTTAAGTTTGAAATCATTAGGGATGCAACGGTTCCACTTTTTTGGACTATCTCGGTTCCGGATCCGGTTCCGGTTCCTAAATTTTTGCTTTATCGGTTCCGGTTCCGGTTCTTAAAATTTTAATTTATCGGTTCTGGTTTCGGTTCCGGTTCTCAAAATTTAGAACCGATCGGTTCCGGTTCCTAAACGGTTCCTACATGGTTCCAGTGTGTTTAGAATTAATTAAAGTTAAATACACCAGTTAAAGAGAAATAAAATCCATCACATTTATTTATTTAGAATATTAAATTTGTTTTTGATAAATTCTATTTTAAAAATAGTAGATTTCTCAGTGACGTAGCTCTGGGTTGGGGGTCCTCCCGCGAAACTCTTTTTGGGGTCCCTTATAATCATTAAGGCCGAGTCGCGATTATTGCCATCTAGAGTTAGGGATAACATGTATCGCCTTAGATTTAACACGTACTTGCATGTTAAATATATAAAACGCTTAAAAATGGCTTTAAGCCCTAAGTGAAACGATAAAGATAAATCCCGGCAATCAGCGTCTGGAGCATTAAAAACAAAGGTTCTGGTAGAACTTGCAAGTCTGGATTTCAGATTTCCAAGTCCTACCAGAATCACGATCTAGATGACTTAATGTAAAATAATTAAAAATAAATTATTGCTACTATTCTCAGGGAACTCGTGTAAGCACGTTATTTGTTTATTCAAAAAAGTAGGGTAAAAATGAAAACTTCTGTTTGAAAACTCCCACGGTTTCATCGTTTCAAGATAGAGGGGGGGGGGGGGGATGATGTACTTTCAAGTTTTAGAGAGACATTGCCTTCCCTTCCGCTCCTCATTATAGTGGCGTATGACCGTTTTAGAAGTTGGAGGGGGCAAAGAGAAACGAAACGGGGGTCTAGGAGCTTAGCCCCCGATGTAGAGTGAGTAATCGGTCGCGAATGTCATTAAGGCATTAACAGTAACAACAGTTATCATACGAAGTGTATTTTAGTCTTAGAGTCGTTTATGAATTTAAATTGGCAGGAAAAGACAAAGTTAAGCTTTACATGCTTTTAAATTGAGAATTTGACCTTTTGATAATTTCAACTGAACAAAAAGTTGAAGGGGCAATAACATTAGTTGCCCCTCCCAGCAAAATTCTAGGGAAGGGCATTGCCCCCGTGGTTCCTACGCCCCTGCCTCATTTAATTTGAAAATATAAAGACGGGATTTCTATGACTCGTTTTGATTTGAGTTGAGTATATCGTTCTAAATGGATTCCATATTATTTCGTTCAATAAGCATTGTCATTTGTGAAATGTAAGCAAATGCATAAGTTGAAATTTTAGATTTTCTAAACAAAAACTATCCAGGCCAGCGATTATATTATGCAAACGAATTAGCCTTACCTTAAAAATTTAAATTCGGAAACACAACTTAGTTATTAATTTACAAGGTTTAACGATCTGCTATAAAACACGTGTCTCGATAATATTCAAACTTCAGTATGTTACTTTCATTATGCACGTTGTTTGGATATTTATGCGACGGCTATTGTGGTTGTATTTACAAAGAAATATTTGAAGCAAGTAAAACATTAACTTGAGCTGACAAGAGAAAAAAACTGGACGAGGCCTCGCGCGGTTGGACTGTACACAGTCCCATAAGCAATTTGAAGGCCACTCGATGGAAGCCCCCCCCCCGCATTGTGGAGTCTGCCGGGGCGTTATTTACGGCACTGGCTTTTCGCTGTTTCTCCCCTAAGTCGGTTGCGAAGGGGATCAAAAATTATGCTTGCCCATTGCCCCACTAAATAATTGCTCGGAAGGCACACTAGTAGCAGTAGACGACAAATATTTATTGTGGAATTTGCTACATTTGTGAAATTGTGTCGAGTTTTCCGACTGAAGAAAATAAAACTAAAACTGTCGCGGATTTCCGGATTATGTCAGTTTTTAAAGCAAACATTTGGAGGACGAGCCCATTTTCAATTGAGAATACGTAAGGGTGTGTCAGTTGACAATTACGTAGAAACCCACATAGAGTTGTCTGTGATAGGATAAAGATGAGCTTATATGAAAAACTAATAGTAAATTAGGAAGTTTAATTACTAAATTTCAATTGAGAATACGTAAGGGTGTGTCAGTTGAGAATTACGTAGAAACCCACATAGAGTTGTCTGTGATAGGATAAAGATGAGCTTATATGAAAAATTAATAGTAAATTAGGAAGTTTAATTACTAAATTTCAACATGTGCTAAATGTTGGTAAATAAAGTTATAGAATCGTTTAAAAACCGTTTAAAACAATGAAAAACTCGGTTCCGATTTTGGATACGGTTATCAAATTTTTATATTATCGGTTCCGGTTTCGGTTCCGGTTCCTAGAATTTACTCGGTTCTTCTCGGTTCCGGTTCTGGTTATCCGTTGCATCCCTAGTAATCATCCCAAAAATTAATTTGAGTTCAATATGATAACTAGTTTCATTATTCTAAATTGATCTTGGGAAACCACTCCAATGTTGAACAGACATTCGACGAGCTCCTGCTAGAAGGTTCTCTTCCTTTAAATTAAAAAAATAAAATTTTCCACGAAGCATCGATTGAAGATTATTAATATCACTAACTTATCTAACAAAGTAAACATAAATAGTTTAAGTGCAGTACCAATTCATTTGAGTAAATACTAATTCTAACACGTAGGATTTTAGCTAGAAACTCTAACTAGAGATTAGATTATTAAAATTTTTATTCATACATTTTTCGATATATTAAGAAGTCGAAGCCAATTCAATCTCATCTCTCTTGGATACCAGAAGGCTCAGAGTTTGGTGTATTCTGATGGTGTTAATTTTTGTCGAAGTATACAAATCCAATTTTTCTTCTGATCTGGCTGTGTCAGAATCTTGCAATATCGACGAAATGAAAGATATTTTAAAACGACCCGATGAAATTATCAACGTCGATTTTGGTCGTGGCATACGTACAGTTTTAGAGGTAGGTTTAGTTCTGAATTTTTGTTGTATGGCTACATATTATGTGTTAAGTTTGTATATGTATAATATGTACCAGCGCCAACTGTGTTGTAGTTTCTAATTCGTGCGCATCGCCTTTGTCACGTATTCAAGATATCCCTGAGAGTGATATTCAACATTTAGATAAAAATAATCTAATTTTTAATTATTAAAAATAAAGCAATGGTTTTCAAACCTTCAGTTATTTTCATAAATTTGATATTCATTGCGAATTTTAAATAATTGTGGCGAGTTTAAAAATACCAAACCAAAAAGAGACAAAATAACAATTTTTTGTATTTATTTGCAAAGATTGAACTAGGCCTTCTAACAAGCACATAAGACATAAGTGTTTCCACTCATGGCTCGTTGAATGTAATGGCGTTCCTAATCGGCCCCTAATTGGCCACAGAACAGTGTCTAAATATTATTTCCATTAATGTAGGTTAAACAATTTGTGATTATATTAATTTTCAATGTCAATGGAAGAAAATTAAATAAAAATATTGAAATTTAAATTTAACAATTCATTTGAGCAGGTTACAATATCATTAAGTTACCTTTTAATTTCCTCTTACTTTTATTAAACTAACAGATAAATTAACGAGAGTTTAAAATAAATTTTAAATAATTATTAAAATTCCATAAAATATTTAATTTAAATTATGTTTTATTGATTTATGGGACCAAACATTTTTAATATTATTTCCAAATTTAAAACAATCTTATCGTAAGAAAGATGAAAGTATTTCTGTAAACGTAAAAAGACCGGACTTTATAGGTAAACCTTTTTTATATAATGTAAACAAGTCCTAAGAAAATTTGTTATCTTTACAGAAAGATAAAATCACGCAAAGCTTTGGGTGTAAAAAATAAAATTTTGTAAAACCGGATAATTTGTCCACTACTATGATATGTAGGAACCGAAAAGTACCTGAATGTGGAATTTGTATATGACGTCCAATTAATATATTTATTTCAGTCATATTTGCTTTTTTATTTTGTAGACTGTTAAAGCTATGCGTATTTACGTACATTGTTCATTTAAGAAAATAAATCTGTAAACCACAGATAAACGAAAGTCGTGTGACTGATTAAATACTGAAGTTATTTTTGCTAAATAACAAAAATGTTTGAATTTATCTCAAAAAGTTAATTCGGGTGTTTGTACGTAGCTATGCTGGTGTCTGTGTTTGATTCTAGGTTTAGGTGTAAAATTTCATAATGCTCAAACATACGGATCGACTGCGGCGATTTTGGTCGGGAAGACAGTATCGTAACAGGGTTGGAGTTTTGTCCAAGAGCACCACTTGGTCAGTCAGGAACTCTTTCCTTAAAAACAGTTTGCCCTGCTCTATTAAATCGTACAGCTTACTGACTACCTAATTAATTCTTTCTAGACGATTAATATTTTTTCTTGTTTGACAACCCAGACAGCGTTGTGCACGAACGAGCGATTTTTACTCAAAAATAAATTAATGAACAATATTGCAAACATTTTGAGATTTAAACTAGAAAGCGCACTATAAAAACTAAGTGAAAATTAGAGAGCTAATACTTAACAACCGAAGGGGAGCATTACCACAATCAAAATTACAACGCTGTTTATTAGGAATAATATTTCAACCACCAATTACATTAACCTAAAAAAACCATATAACAACCTAGATGGATTTTTTTACCAAAGCATTATTTTCTCAAAATCCTAGTACATTACAACGACCCCATATGCAATCACCTTGTCAATCATTAAGGGAAAAACTAATTTTATCGATGAACATCGTGTTCCTTGGTATAATAACAAACACCCTGTTAAAAAGAGCCATGAAAAATAATCTTCAAGATTACACATCATAGCATACCTATCACACTGCATAGCAATACCCAATATATAATTACATAGCTTCAACAACATTTTAACTAGCTAGAGCAAAGATATCATTACAAAGCATAGCCTTCACTAAATCTGAAAACAAACCAGATATCATAAAGTTTCTAAGGCAGTACCTTGTATAACAAACGGGTGATGCCCTAAATAAAACGGCCAAAGTATCAAACGCACTGAATAAAAATTGTTGAAAGTTCGCAGAGTTTTCCATGATCAAAGATCAAATTTGGAAAAAAATCGCGCTATTATTTAAAATTTTTAATTGGTACTAAATTTATATATCAGAATAATGCGTACGCGGGTTCTGGGTTCTGGTGAACTGACCAGATATCACAAAGACCCACTTGTAGGTCTCCAATCACAAAGATTTAACAATGGGCCACCCGAGGTAACAATTTTCTATTTATTTACGTGTTCATTAAACCTGCCATTCAACATGGCACAATTTAAATCAAGTTTACAGAGTTTATAAATGTTTAATTAAAGAATATTGTATTTCAATATGAATATATTTTGGCAGCGCAAATATCCATGGTTTGGGAACGAGTATCAGAGGCGATACAAACCCATTCCTGGAAAACGTAGAGGATATGAACACGCTCAACTCTTTCACTTGTACAAAGTTGTTCTCATCTGGTATAAGGAAATGTTGGGAAACTTTTGCAAAAAGAATTGGATAAGAACAGACGGCAAATTTGGATTATACTACGCGAAAAATTCGCCTCACGTCGTCTTCACAGCCCCTTTTGTCAACAAGAGCGTTTCGACATTGAAAGAAGAAATTTTTCGCGCAAAGTGAGGTTTTTGAGAAATTATGAAACACGCGCCTAAGAGGTTAATCTATTTCAGGCACGTTATAACGAGAACTGATTAATAACCAGTCAAACACTTTCAACATAAGATGCAGTAACTACTGCATTTAATAACAAGTTTCTAGTTTTTAAAATTAGGATAGTGTTGCTGCTTGGTGCAGCCTACTTCCAGGGGCTAGTAGGCTCTCTGGTGCTCTCGTAACTCATCGTAGGGAAATGGGGGAAAAAAAGGCAAACTTCTCAACTCACCCCTACAATTCCTTAAAATGTTTGCTTAACCATAAGAAACACCCTGTATGTATGTGGCGAGATAAAAATAACTCTAAATTATTACTTAATATCGTCTCGTTGGAGATTATTGGTCTACGAATTGGTGATCTACATGAACCTATTGAATCTATATTTTTAGATGTGACCTATGTTCAGCTCATTTAAGAAGTTATTGTCCATGTGCAACAAGAATTATCAATTCTTTAACTATTCGAAAAAGACAGAAAATGGAAATGATAGAAGAGCGAATTTTTTGTCTCGAATGTTAGCCAGAAGAAACGAAAGATTTTAGACAGATAGTTTTTTTAAATATCCTCACCGCAATTGCCGCTAATAGTACTACGCAGACATCTTCCATTCCATCCTGCTTGCTAGTTTTGCAAATTTAGGAGTGCTTCACATCCCACCCCAAACATATGAGTAATACCAAATAGTTTCAGCCTTTGTAGTTTCAATCCCTAATAAATGAGATAGGCAGTAGTAATTAGAAAAATACAATTAATTACCTTTTGAAAGCTACATACACGGTGTTTTAAGGAAGTCTGGCACAAATTAACAAGCGTGTTCTTTGGATAACAAGGTGTGAAAAAAGGTCTGAATTAATGTGTTCTTAATGCCATGAGTGCAAATTTTACTAAATTAAAAAATGTACAAATATATTACCTGGTGCCCACGCAAATAATTCTCGAACCCGTTCAAAGATTCGAGGCATGTTACGAATTCACGACGGAAAACTTTGGTTGCGCTTCCTAACGGTGCCGGGTGAAACTACTCGTCTGACCTTAAATTTAATGCACTGTGGAAGCTAGCAAGTTAGAAACTTAAGCAGACGCTTGACGTAGTAAAAACCCTTATACGGTTCGGCACCGTTGCGTTATCTAGACCCGTTTCGGTCGCGAAACGTTTTACAGCGATCAATAATGCGTTATCGTAGGTCATCAATGTTGTGGACTTCAGTATTGGGTAACAATTTTTCAATATGTCCCCAGAACTAAAAGTTGGTTATGGGTAGAAATTTGTGTTCTTTGAGTAACAAGGAGTTAAGTGAATAATAATTTCTACTAGCCAAATACTACTAAGCGTTTGGATCTAGAAGTACATGTACGCTATTGTTACGATTTAAAATGATGACAAGGTCATTCAAATTACAGAAAGAAACAGTAAAAATTCATTTCTTTGTTTTATGGATTCTCGTAGGTTTAATGTACTGTTACTTAACATTGACCATTGTATTTACAAAATTTGTTCAAAATGAACGCCATTGGCGTGTAGACAAGCTTGGACTGGTTTTCCGAAAACTCTCGAATCCGACGAAAGGCTCCTAGCGTGTTTCGTATTGTGTGGCAGACGTCAATTATGCGTTTACGTAGGTTTTCAACGTCTCAAACTTCAGTCTTGTTTAAAAAGTCCGTGATTAACCCCAAAGATAGCAATAACAGGTGTTCAAATCAGGATATCTGGCTGGCCAGTTCCACCTCGACCAATCCACCTCTGAGGAAACTCAGCATCAAGATGAGCTCTAACCCGAGAGCTAAAATTAGTGGGTGCTCCGTCGTGCATAAACCACATTCTTTGTAATACTAAAAGCGGTACATCTTCAAGTAGCTCTGGTAAAGTGTTTTGTAGAAAGGTTTAGTACGACTAACCAATTAGTCTTGGTGATAAAAAATAAGGTCGAATTAAATGTTGAGACTAAACTGCACTTGATGTGACAAAACGGTAGTTGCATGCAGATTTTCTTGCTTAAAATCGTGACGATTATGTGAATTGAATATTCCGCCACGCGAAAAAATAGCCTCGCTAAAAACTAGGAGTGTACTTAACCAATTGACATCGTTAGTCTGCTCCGGAAACCACTAAATTAAATACGAATAATCTTGGATAATCAGCCTCATTTAAAGATTGTACCTTTTGTAAGTGGAATGGGTGGAACTGGTGTCCTTGAAGGGAACGCCAGAGAAGTACATGTTTGACTCGCAATTGATGTCCAATTTTCTCGTACTTGTCGTAACATCAACCTCGAAGATAGTAAGTACTTGTTACTCCACGTCTTCTGGAACGTCTCCTTCTGCAGTAGCAGATCCCGTGGGTTGTATTTTTTCAGATTCTCTAAAGCATTGGTCAACCCCGTGAACGTTGGTCGATTTGGAAGCTGTCTTTGAGGGAAGTGCTCCTGATACAAGCACCGCGCTTCCACCACCTTTCCCTCAGCGAGTTCATACATAAGATACATATGGTAAAGTACGCCATGGCATAGTAGGTTTAAGATACGAAATGGTAATGTTATTGTTGAGTCCCCTCAGTTTATTGCAATTTCGAGCCTCGTACTCGTCCTTAAAAACTATTAGACTAAAAACATTTTTTGTGGTTCAAAATTTAATGAGACCATTAATTACACAGAGACCATTAATTACACAGAGACCATTAATTACATTCAGTGTACTTCGATTCGAGGAAAAACACGGAGATGAGCTCGATATATTCCAAAACGCCACTTAAGGTGTTACATTTGAACTTACTTATTGCATTAGATTAACAAATAAAATTGAAGAAGTCCCTTTGTTAATAGGTGTAGTCACTAAGAAACACCTTGTTTACACGTATTTCTACACGTAGATTACTTCTTTCATTTTAATAACGCACTTTTTATACTAGTTATGTTTTTTTATCGAAAATGCTAAAATACCAAATGTTCAGTAAAAGGTAAAGATTGGGTCCAAGGAACGATTGAAACTGCACATGCGCGTTTTTCGACGTTTTGGAGGCCGATTTTTGACGGAAATTTACTCGGATACAGTTCAATTTAGGAAATGGTTTTTAAACTAACTTTTTCACTCCTTGTAACCCAAAGAGCACGCCGGAAAATTTGTGAAGAACTTCGCTGAAACACCCTGTATATCTGTGATTCACTAAAGTGCGAAATACGTTTTGTCATTTAAATAATGATTTTGTATTTTAATTTGCGAATTTTATGATTTCTTAGGCTTTGTAACAGTTTCGAAATGATTTTTTCTTTTATCAATATATCTCCACCTGTTCAACATTATATATGAAAACACCTTTATGTTCTATAATTATGTTAAATTTTGAAAGCGGAAGTACCGGAACGTGGTTGGATCTCTGGCGGAAGAAACCATAAGCAAATTTTGATAGAGATTGTGTCAATTAGTCAAAATATTCATTATTTAGTGGATTTGATTTAAATTTAATTCGCAACTAAAAATTAACTGATCATGTGCCAGTCAAACATCTTAACATAGTAACAATGATAGCGCAAAATTTGGAAGCCATGTTCAAATTGTAGTTTCCCTTGAACTTAATCTAAGATTAGTGGGCATTTTGTTTTCTTACTTTAGATGAAATTTCATGTAATTTTTTCTGATGTGTCTAGTCCTTTATATTAGAGGCAATTTTTTTAATGATAATCTAGCCTTTAGTTGACCTACAGTTCAAATGGGGGGGGGGATCTAAACTCTATAAAATGTAGCAGGGTTTCCAGGTTTCCAACAGAAAAACCTTATTGTCCATCAATGGAAGGCTTGACATCTCAAAAAAAAATCAAATGACATCTAGTCTAAAAACAGAAAACAAAATGACCGCCAACCCTAGACTAGGTAAATAAAAAATAGTTCAAAATGGTCGCCAACCAAAGCCTACATAGTACATACATAATTAAAAACAAAATTGCCGTCAAATAAAGCTTAGATACCTCAGGAAAAAATGCCTTTTTAAGGACTAGACACGTTTGAAAACCAATTGGCCACCAGCCCTAAACTAGGTAAGTAATAAAATAAAATCAATTTGGCCTCAACTAAAGCCTTCGTGCATAATAAAACACCATATGTCCTTTAATCATAGATAAGGTTCACGGGGAAATACAATCTTAACAATGCTTTCCACCACCCAACTACGCATTGTAACCCCGCCACCTGTTTAAAGGCATTATATGACGCAAGGTCACTTGGGCCTAAGGTGGTGCCTTGGGTATTAGAAGAACTGATTACTATTTTTCGCAAACATATTTATCTTGACCCTCTAATCAAATATAAGGTTCACGGTAAAATACAATCCTAACATGGCTTTCAAATTGCATGCTATCATTGTTACCATGTAACCCACCAGATCGTTTATAAATACACTACTGAAGCTAAAACCACGTACGAATAATGACCTTATCCGAAGTCTAAAATCAACTGAAGAAAATTAAAGAATGGAGTAAAGTAAAAATTTAATTTTACAGCTATTTTTAAAATATATTTTTAACAATTTTTTTTTATCTGATTTCTATAAACAACTTTAAAAATTCTAGGATTTTCTGCCTAATCACGTCTTTGTTAGGTATCGTACTAGTGCATCGTTTTCCTGTCATTGATATTTTTTTATTAATAGTCTGTGTTTTTTATGTTTCAGAGCATTAGCATTCACTGAATCCGGTATAAATATTCATTATGGAAATGAGTATGCAAAATTAGGATGCACAAAATTCTTGACATCAGAAACTGGCGTAGGATGGGAGCCCGGAAAGTTAAATGATTTGTATTTTATTTTTGCTGTTTTTTTTGGAAACAACTTTTTGATTCTCTTACTTCGTCTGATCGCCGCAGCCCATTATTTTTGTAAATATAAAAGAATATCTTTTCGAAAATTCATGATTGCAAAACACACTTAGAAATCAACAAATAACGATCTTCGAAATCATAATTTTAATTGCCATGTTTCTAAACAAATAAATTATTAATAAAAAGACGAAAAAGGTAACATTTTTTTTTAAATGTTGTAAATTATCCACGATTTAAATAATTAAAAAAACAAGTTTCAACTTATTTTAAAACAGTGAATTTGAAGGTCTCTGGAGCTAAATCTACATAATGTATATTATTTCAGTTTGATATGGCTCTAAACTTATACTGCTTATATGTAAGCTATGTTTAGCCACAAATAAGTTTTACGAAAAAAGCTCATGAGAAACATTTTTGAACATAATATGTGCGTCGAAACATAACTTACAGATTTCAAAAATCTTAGTCACAGATAAAATAAGAAAATTGGGACCGGCGGTATCACTTACCATAAGATATCGTGCGGTTTTACTGATTACATGCTGTTTGAGAGAACTTGGGGTACATCCCGGTGAGAAAATAAGAACCGAACTATTGATTATCGTGTGGTATTATTTTCCCGTTGAAAATGAGGTTAGAGCTACCGGTTAACGATATGGTATCGATACGGTATCGATACCCCATGGTGTTGTAGAGGTGATTGAAACATATTTTCCACTCGGATATACTAATTTAATTCGGGTTAGGTAGGTGAAATTGAAAGTGGTTAGAAATATTGTCAGGAGGCCTATTCTACTCGACTCGGTAGGCTTTTTTAACGACCAAAAAAAGTCGTTTAAAAAAGATTGGTTTATTTATCGTTCAGTGAACGACATGGTCTGATGGTGTAGTAAAGATCTCACCGACCAATATTATCAAAAATGGCGGAAGCAGTAATCGAATTGCAAATATTAAGATTAGCTGAAATAGCTGATAGGTTAGGTCGTCGAGCTATAAGAAGACAGAGAGTGATAAGAGATGAATCACAAGCTTACGAATTAAATGACTCATTTTTGTGGACCACTTCCATCACTGTTTAGCATGTTAGCTAATGTTTCCCACATTAAGCCTTTTTATCAGTTTGTGAACGTTTGCCATTGTTTTGAAGATAAAAACTCCGGATTACTACTCATATAATTCACCATTATTTCTCTTTGTATATCCGATATTTTCCCCGACCGTTTCAAATTGTTAGTTGCCATTTTAATTTTAATTATGAAACTAACCCTAAAACACGACAATATGAAGCCAACAAAAACCACGTGTGACGCGGAGTGTGCTGTTTTGGGTTTTTTTCCCAGCTGACCGGCAGCAGCTGATTGCAAAACTCTTTGCAATGGACGTCGTGATTGGCTAAATTCATAAGAGGAATTTTTGGTTTAAAATCTCCGTCGTGCATACCATTGAACGACTTATCTAGTAACTACATCGCCGAATAAGAGGAGAAGAATACCCATTTCCAAAATTCAGAACGATTGTAGTTAGGGAGTGGTCGTTCAGTCAAAAAAAAAATATCGCTCGCTGACCGATTTCTGTAGAATAGGCCTTCCGTTTGGTCTTTTGACGGATCGGATACGAAACGGGTGGAACTAGCATTTTTAAAAACAGGAGGGTAGTTGAGAAATTGTCCCAGTTTCTGGAAATATTAACGCGTTTATTGTCTAAAAATATAAATATATTTATATTTAAATAATTTTTATGGTTGTGAGATAGAGCACCCTTCGCAAACACAGAAAAAGTATTAAATAATGGATTGGAACTCCAGAGTAGAAATGCACTAGTTTTACGCTATGCTCCAGTTATGTTTTTCCAAAATTACGTCGAAAATTGATTGTTTTTTTCAAATATTTACTTGATAATTTTTTGGCTCATATTGTATGTAACTCTAAAAAACTCTAAAAAGATATTGTATAAGAGTGGTGATGAAAAAATTAAAAATATAATAAAAAATATTTGCTAAAACTGCGAAGTGTACGTCATTTTTAGTATTGGATATTATCTTGAAACTTTGAACTGCATTGCAAAGAGTGATAAAATACGCGAATAAGTAGAAAAATCCATAATGAAAAAGGATAAAAAGCTTAACCCTAATCAAATTTGAAGATGTTTAAAAAATAACAAATAGCTTCGAGTAAACATAAATAAGAGCTATTTGAAAGTTATTAAATTTCTTCAAATTTTTTGAGGGTTTAGCTTTTTTATCAATATTCATTATAGACTTTTCTACATACCAAAGGGTCTGGAAAGTCAATCTCTGCGCGTGAACAATTGTCCGCCAACCGCTCAAGAATGTGTCATTCAATCGTGAACTTCACGTATGTGACGATTTAAAGTAAATTTTTTAGCAAACTTTTTCTAGCTACACAAAACATGATGATGTTTCCCGTCTTATTCGCAATATTTTTGGGTTGTATAGTACTTTGACTAGGCCTTTCACATCAACAACATTGTAACAATCTTTATCCACCACAATTTTTTCCAAGACTACTCATATTTAAAAGACTGGATGCTTAGTCTAAAGTACACTTAAAACAAGCTCATCATGGAAAGATATTATCAGCATTATGTACAAACAGGACGCGGATATAACATCTTTCGAGGAAGCCAATATCAGACTGGTCGTGGATTTGGATCAATTTTTAAAAGTTTAGCAAGATTCGTAACACCTCTTTTTCGACCCGTAGCTAAATCACTCGGTATTCAAGGGTTGGTTATGGGGAAGAGAATTATGGACGATGTCGTTGCGGGTCAAAATTTTAAGGAGTCGTTAAAAAAAATAGTAAAATTGCCGGAACAAATCTTTTAAATAGTCTCGGTGATTCCATATTAAATACACAGAAAGGCTCTGGAGTTCGGAGAGTAAAGAAGCGCAAATCAAAATTACGCAATAAGCAAAGAAAACGCAAGAGAACAAAAACCGATTTTCTTGACTAAAGCATTATGCCTCAATTTGAATCTATGTGTTCTGAGTTAGAGCTTTTTAACGAACCCTTGATTAACGGGAATATTGAGGGGAATAAATTTGTAGATTATTTCCCTATAGCTCCCTTGTCTAATGCTACACAGATTGATTTTTCTATCCCCGGGGGAGATTATTATATTGACATGTCAAACTTGATGCTTAAAATTCGAATTCGGGTTAAAAAAGAACAAAACGGTGTTTTAATAGATATTCCAGCAGCCGAAAAAAAGTATCACTATGTAATCTTCCATTGCATTCTATTTCTAGCCAAATAGACGTGTTTATGAATGAGACTTTAGTACAATCTAGCAACAACTGCTACCCATATTTAGCATATTTAGCAACAGTTTTAAATTTTGATAAGGGAGCCAAACAATCTTACAAAACCGCCGAGGGCTATTACCAAGACGGGTTTTGCGACCCAACGCTAGCGTTTAACGATGTTCATAAAGATAAAAAACAATGGAATTTTAAAAAGAAGTAAAGATATTGGGGGATCGAAACTTTGTGAATATATGGGTAGACTTCATGTAGACTCTTGTAAAATAGACAAATTTCTTTTAAACAAAGTGAATTTAAGAATTCGACTCTTGAAAAATTCCGATGAATTTATAATTATTTCACAAGAAGATGTTAATATCAAATATAGATTATGTATCGAAGAAGCGGTTCTTACGGCTAAACATATTCTCGTAAATCCAGATCTCCAGCTGGCACATAATGCGATATTATACAAACAGAGGGCTTTGTACGATCTAACACAAACTGTTGTTAAAACTCTGACAATTTCAGCAGGCGCGAGCGATTTCGTGAAGTCAAATATTTTTTTAGGTAAAATTCCAAATCGTGTAATAATCGGAATGGTAAACAATTCAGCTTACAATGGTTCTAGTCGAGAAAATCCCTTTCAATTTAACCATAATAATCTCTCGTTCTTACAACTTTCATTAGACGACCAGAATATACCAGAAACTGCTCTAACTCCAGATTTTAATAAAAACCTCTACACTAGGTCATATTATTCACTATTCTCGGCAATGGATTTAATCGGAAATAACTCTGGTAATTGTATTGATTACGAAAATTATAAAAACGGTAATACATTATTCGCGTTTGATTTAACTTACGATTCCTCGGCAAACTCTAACAATCTCTCAATTCAACGAAATGGTAGTTTACGGATGGTAATGAAGTTTTCTTCCCCCTTAACTAATATTCAAAACATAATTATTATTGGAGAATACGAAAACCGATTTGTCATTAACCAAGAGCGTCAAGTTACGTATATTACGGAATAAAATCAATCAACGAGGGCAAAGATTGGTTAGTTGTTTCGCGAAATCGTAGTGGTAAAGATGTCTCGAACTCACAGTCTCTCACCTAAACAAGAAGTAACGGTGCTAGGTTATGTAAATCCATCCATCAAAATTTACCGACTAGACACTTGCGCCGAATTTGAACTGAATTTGGAAGCCTGGCAATCTCTATTCACATTCGAAAAGGAAATAACTGATTTTTTTGAAGACCAAGTTGCTAGTTTTCACACCTGGCTTCCTCTTGAAGGTTCAAAGATAAAAATCGACTGTTTCAAGGGACAAAAGGAAAAACTCGTGGATGTACGCGCTTGTGCCAGAGGAAAAAACCATTTGTATAATCTTTTTTATTCAACAAATTATGGTTTTAATCTCAACCAAGCAGGGTGGAAAAGATTAAAACATTGTAAACATACAATTGATCAGGAGATTAATTTAATTTTGTCGGCAAAAATATTATGCGTGACATAATTGTACATGAGCTCACGGATAAAATGTTTGAAATTACCGAAAATTGTGAGAATCCGCATTGTAAATCTTCGATTGCTCACGATGTCTCTTGTAAACTAGGATTTAGCACAAATTTTGAAGACCGAGTGGAAAATATGATATTAATAGCTATCCCCCAATTAAACTACGATCATATTGTTGTAAGATTCCAAAAGGAATTTGGTCTTGACCCCTTAATAGTAGAAAGTCAATTATATTTTGATATTGTTCAAAATGTGTCAAACTTAAATGTAATTTAATTTATTAAAATAAAAACTTTTACTATAATCTGTTTTTATTATTTCTATTCATACATTTAAAGATGTTGTTGTCAAAAACAGACAAACAATTAAGTAAAGTTTATTACGATGTTGAAAGCCCATACAGTTATTCTGACAGTGTTACTTTAAGAAAAAAAATTCCCAAAATTTCGGAAAAAGAAATTAAAAATTTTCTCAGTAAACAACCAACCTACACACAACACAGAGCTAGGAGGTTAAATTTTAAACGTACCAAATTATATGTAATGACGATTGATGAGACATTTATGGCCGATTTATTAGACCTCCCTATTTTACAAACTTTTAATAAAAATTACCGCTATACGTTAATAGTTCAGGATATCTTAAGCAAATTCGTTTTTATTCTGCCAATTAAAAATAAAACCTCGAGCGAGATTGTGAAGGCCTTTAGAGAGATTTTCAAAAAACGGGTACCCCTTAATTTATGTACCGACGCAGGGACAGAATTTCGAAACGCCCCATTTCGCGCTCTCTTAAAGCGTTATAACATCCACCATTACCTCACGTACTCTGAGAAAAAGGCTTCTATGGTTGAGAGACTCGTTCGCACGGTAAAATCTAAAATTTTTAAAATAATTACCAAGACCGGCGATTTACAGTATCTTAATAAACTACCATTAATTGCAAAATCTTATAACGCTCGAAAACATTCTACAACGGGAATCGCCCCTAAAGATGTCAATAAAAACAATGAATCGGCAATTTGGGAAAAAAAACTATGGCAAACTTAGTATGATTGGAAAGCCAAATTTAAAAATTAGGGATAAAGTTCGATTAGCCGTTGCAAAAACAACATTTGATAAAGCATACAAGGGAACGTTTACAGCCGAAATATTTGAAATTCATAGAGTAATTACGAGAGATCCCTGTATGTATATTGTGAAAGATTTAACCGGCAATATAATTAAAGGAGCTTTTTACGCCAAAAAATAGTTAAAATTCAAGTGTAGAGCGCTAAAGTCTTTATTCAACATTTTGTTAACCATGGGTTAAAAACACATTCTCCTGGGTCTCGCGATTGTGATATTTGGCGTGAGTGCAACAATAGTAACATCCGCGATGAAATTTAAAAAAAGAAGTCCCGAATACAGCTTAGATATTGGAGTTTTCGACAAAGCCTACGATTTAGGAAGAGACACGTACCTCGTAAAATGTAACGAGACTTTCGACGTGCGACATTTTAAAAAAGAAGACGGGAGTTTGAAGCCATCTATCAGGGGAATCAACTTAACAAAAGATCAATATGAGAAATTATGCATTTTGACAGTAACGTGAAAGATGAACACTAATCAAATCCAATCTATACTTAAATGTGACCCCCGCTCGAGAGATAAATTTATCGGAGTGTTTCCCGCTAATGGATTACCAAAAGTTCCAATTAAAAAAAAATCATATTGTTTCGTAATCAACACCGATCCTGATACGCTTCCAGGGTCTCATTGGACGGCTGTTTACAAATCGGGCGACACTCTGGACTTTTTTGTTCTCTAGGAAGATCACATCGTGACTATGGATTTTTGCTAGAGCGATATAGCAAGCGTATTCAATTCAATACTCATAAATTTCAATCAAATAAAAGCCAAAACTGCGGACCACATGTAATTTATTTTATAACCTCGAGATGTATGGGGATTTCTTAAAGTAAAATAATTAACGAATTGTATAATTTCGATTTAAAAAGAAATGATAGTTTAGCAATGTTGAATATATGTATTCATTTGATGAAAGAGTGGAAACGAAATAAATCAATTTGTTTAAAATAAAAAAATGTTTATTTATTTCACACATAATTATTTTTACACATTTTTATTATTCTTGCCAACGAGAAGGAGGGCGGGTCTGTCTTTTGGGCCTTGGCGATTTTTTAGGGGATGGTAATTTTAATTTTTTGGCGGAGATATTGGAACGCCACCAACAGCACCCTCCAAAGATAGCTCTCGATCCCAATCATCTTCCTTGCTTAATTGACTTCCAATATCGGTATTTTCTAAGTATTCTTCAAATATTTCATTTTCTCGATTTAATCGTTTATGCATTCTATCATCAGTAATTGTCTTTTGTTGCTTAACAATCGGCGTAGATGCTTTCCGTTTCCAAGATTCTACATTTTTTAAGAAACTCGGGAATTTTCTACTCTGCTCGTTTTCTCTCTCGCTGAGATAGTCTTTCATTTTACGTGTCATAGTATTTAAACGCAGCCATGCAGCGTCGCCAGCGTTAACTCCCTCGGGCGTTTTGAAGGGTGAATAAATTTGCGAGGTGAACGGGGAATTTAATGACCCAACAGGTACGGGTGCTTGAAAGTTTGTAATTTCAACTTTAGGTACCGGAATCGCTTTTCTCATTTCCCGGGCCTCGCTCAGTATTTTTAAAAATTCTCGTAATTTAGAGCGGCTGTTTAAATTAGAAGATAATATATTTTGCAACTCATTATCTAATAAGTTATAATACGTTTCCTGGGGAGAAACAAGCTGTTTATTTTCTTGAGATATTTGTCCGACACTCGATGCGGGAACTAAAATCATTTTTTTCATTTTATCTTTTATTGAATAAATTGGCAATTAAAGGAACAATAAAGCCTAATAAAGCCGGTATGAAGAATCCCGTACCTTTCTGAATTATTAGAGCACGCTTTTTTTGCGAAATTTTCGGACTGGCTAAGAACCGTATTGTTTTTTTTATATTTAGAAAGTTTTTTTTTTTTTGGCTTTAGATAATATAATTCCACCCCTTTCAAGTTTTTGCAAACGGTCTGTAAGGCCTTTAATTGCGTTGGAGAACTGTTAGCTAATAAATTTTTACGTATCCCTCCTTTAGATTTATACAATAAATTTAAATATGGATAGTGTGTTTTAAACCTGTCAGAGATATTTGCAATAGGAGTAGTTTTTTTACGTACTGTCTTTTTTGGTGCCATTTTCTTTAATGAACTTGATAATAATATAGTAAATTATTTATTATTGGAAAAAACTACCATTTGTGGTCCGATTTGATTAAATGTGTACGATCTTAATCGTAAGCTATCTGGAGTGGTTACAGATGTGTCTATAAATAGTGAATTGTAAGGTTCTCTAGTAGCCATATCGTAGGCCATTTTAATTATTTTTGTATTATTTGGAGATATTTGATTGGCCAGATATTGGATTTGACTTAGATCTCGAGGAGATTTAAACAGATTTAGATATGACATATTAAGAGAGATTAAACGAGATTGTTTGCCTCGAGGAAATAGGGTTTGTGAGATTAATACGACTGAAATTTCATAATGATGACTGTCTACGGTAACCAATTTAGCAATTTGATCATTTTTGTAAAGCTCTTCTGCTAAGTCATCAATAATAAGTAAATAATTTCTATTTGATTCCCAGAACTCGCTGTCCATTGGAGGAAGTCCTTGAATAAACTCTATATCGGTTAAAAACTGAGATAAATCGTGGTAACCTGATTGCCAAACTGAATAACAATAAATAATTTTAATAGGAGGTTTATCAATTAATTCATTCCTCCATCTAATTAGTGAGTTCGCCCATGATGATTTGCCCGACATAGTAGGGCCTGACACCATCATTCGAAACGGTGAAAGAAATTTTATATAAGACATTACTGTTTAAACAAAGACAACATACTACGTATTTTGTTAGTAAATTGACTGATTTATAGAATATATGTAAAAATAAAAAAACACATTTTTAAATTTAAAAAATTATTTTATTAAAAGTATAATATGTTTCTTATCAAAAACATTCCTTCACCAGTTATATAAACTTCATAATAACATACAAAAATAACATTTTTGAATAAAAAATAAATCATAATATCTGCTTCACCAAAAAAAATTATTAATTCCCGTTTTTTAGTAAAAATTCAATTTTTGAAGTTAAAAGTTTAAATCTTTGGTTATTTAAAAATAAAGTATTTACTCGATTTTCGGAAGAGATTTCATTTACGATAACTATGTTGTTAAATGACACCTGTTTTGCAAGTTTTTTTGTTACATGTTTTTTAGATTTATAATTAAAAGACAACTTTATTTTACAATTCGCCATTTTCACATTCTAAATAGCCGTAGGGTACACTAGAAATATTCTCTTGTAGCACACGTTTACAAAAAGTCTTTTTGAAAGTTTTACTTAAGTTGCCAACACGTAAAAGCATTTTGTACTTATCTTTTATTACGTTAAAGGGAATTTTCACCTTAAACTCGGTATTTGGCACAAAAATCATTTGTTTGAAGGCGTCGAAATGTATGATTTCTGAATTTTCCCTGGTAAGAGTTATTCCTTTAAGTTTTATAATTGTCTGATTATTTTCAAGTTTATAGCTGTAGCTTTTAGGTCCAGTTGATACGAATTTTGTGATATATGAATTCGGAGTCTCGCACGTAAGTTCACCTAAATTACCACCAAGGGGGGGTAGCCACTCGTTTGGTTTATGTGTAAATTTTACTCCGTCAGTGTCATAATAAATTACACGCTTTCCCAGCTTATTAATTAACTTATGCAGATGAATACGACCGTAACTGGGGACAAAAGAAGCCACAATAACATTACCTTTGCGAAATGTTGGGGCTAGCTCACTTTTTTTATAGCTTACCATGGCAACATCGTTGTTGATTAAATGAAAGTCTGTTAATTTATTCGATGTGTCTGCTATAATCTCGGTTAATTGGGAGTATCTATGTATAATTTTAGTTGATGATTTATCCATTCTTAACGCCATTCTGCCATATAACGAATTTTGCGCCAATTTCGCGGAAGTTCTTAAGGATGGGTTATCAACAATTTCCTCAGGCTCTAACCTTACTCCATCAGCTTCGTATATCGCGTCTAAATACTCTTTTTGCTCTTGATATGTTTTAATATTGGGTGGAAATCCTGAATTTTTAACTTTTGCTCTAAAAAAAATGTCAATATATGGTTTGAAAAAAATTTGTTGTAATATTGTAATGGTACACTTCGAAAATTTCTAACAGTGTGTAGTTACATTCTTTTATTCAGTAGTAGATTTCCACCGAAGGTAAAACTATTGTTATAGCTCGTTCGTCAATACTGTGGGTACATTTGTCATCATTATTTATTACACAACTTCCGCATAAAGGATAATAAAGTTTTTTATTAAATCGGTATGGAAGAACGGGTAAGTAGAGGTTTCTGGGGGGGGGATTCGACAGCTAATTATTCCAAAATACGCGTCTGTTGCATAATCAAAATTGTGTGTGATAACTTTAACATTTTTACAACCGTATTCCATTTTTTGTAAGCAATACGCATACAGACTACAAAAGTCAACATATCGGATTTGTTCTCCAATTGAGGGGTCTATTTCATGGTGCAGCTTAATTGTTTCTACACGCCCACCCACTAGCGAATCTCTAGGGTTAATTTTAGGAATAATTTTAATTGTATTAAAAAAAGTTTTCGCCTCGGCATTTTTTCTCAACAAGTCTAATATTTCACATTCAAAAATTTGAATATATGTGTGGTTTGGTAAATTTTGTTCAATAAATTCTTTTCGATCTAATTCTCTTTCTCTTATTTCTTTGAATGTTTTTCCGACAATTGAATTAAAGCTCGAGCCAGAAAAATGTTTTGGACAACCGTGCCAGAAATCACCCATTACATCAATTACTATGGGCGGATTTTCACAGTAGCCATCTACGAAATACGGACCTACAGCCTGTTCTCCCCCTGAACTTCTGACAGTTTGCAAAATTAAATTATTTTCCTTCTCGTACCAAGATAAATATTTTAAGGCAATCTCGCTTTGATTTTGTCTACTTGCCAAACCGATAGCCGGTATAGTACATAAGGTATATGATTCTAAATACATTATTAAGTGCCCCGGAAAGAGAAATACCCCCATAATTACTGATATCAATTTCAATTAGTTCTTTATATAAGATGCGAAATTTCTGCATAGCTAAGCGTAATAAATTACAATCTAAAAGACAATACGCTCTGGATTCTGATTTAATACAATAGACCGGTTCGAGCTGTTTGTGTGAATACCAATTTTTAAATTCTCGGTATTCAAATTCTTTCATGTTACTAGGCTCAAAGTATTTTTCGTCCGGAATTTTACCTGAATAGTTCAAAGTGTCTTTCGTCCAAAAATATAGGGAAAATATCTTTTAGATTGAGGCAAAGAAAACATTTTAGGAAAATGTCTTAGTGGAGCACTAACAAAGTTCAAAGAATCTACAAAACGAATGTCTACCCCTTTAATATAAATAGTAAGTATCTTGGCTCCATCGTAAATAACCTCGGGAATGACATGATTAATTAATTTAGAAATAATAAACATTCCGTCGAAAGATCTTAGATTATGGGCCATTACGATGAGGTTGGTAAATTTCGGCCTAATTGTTTTTCTCTTCCGTTTTCCATCCGTAAGTAAAATAGTTTCATGTTGAAACAAAAAATTGAGAAAGTTATTTACACAATATTGTCCTTCAAAAACCGTGGTTTCCACAGGCTGATTTAAAATTTAACTTTGTGCCACTAACAGAACAGGTTTATGTATATTATTCTCGATTATAGTTTCAATATCGAAATATACATAGGATCGTGGTTCTTTTTTAAATGTCAACTGTTTAACATAATGTTGGTTTGGAGGATGATTAATTTTACAAGACTCGCAAGCTGTTTCACATTTGTGAGTTATTGAAGTTTCAAATTGAACACAGCATTTTTCACATCTGTGGAAAAGCTTGCAAGTTTCATTTTTAAGTTGAAAACTATAACATTCCCCTTGTTTTAAATATCTATTACAAAGTTTACAACGAATTAAAGGAATTTCTAAAATTTCGTGAAATTCTCGACCTAAACACCTTTTACATTTTATATTTGAAGCAGAAAAACAGTGGTGTTTGTTTCTACGAGCTGTAGAATAAAAAAAAATTTCACAGTCTAAGCACGAAGCTACACCGCCCCAAATGGAATGTAGATTTTTAGCTAAATGAACGTGCGTGCCAATTTTTACAAGTAGAATTTTGTTCTCTGCAGGGGGAAAACCCTTGAAATAAATTTGAAAATTTTCCGTGGCGTTAAATATTATTATCTGATACTTTGGGGCTAAAAATGTCTGAAATTTAGCTATATCACCAATTTCTACAGCTCCTTGTGCAATTCCTACATCATCATGTAATTTCTTAGCGGCTTTAGTTTGTAATTTACTACGAAAGTATGTTAAAGCTCTATATTCTTTAAGAACGGTTGTTAACGAAAGTTTTTTCTTTTTGTACTCGGCAATTTCACAGAGTTTTATTCCGACTGTGAGGCCTCTCGCTACGCACAAATTATCGATATTGTTGATATAGTAAAAATTGGTTTTAGTTTTTAAAAACACACCAAGATCGATAATATCTCTGTTTTTTAGAGCTAAAATTTTTTTCCCCATTTTCTGTGGGGCTTTTAAAAGAATTATACTAAATTTAATTTCTCCATCTAGTAAGAAATCTTTTTTTGATTGAGCAACGCGTGATATATGGTTAAATATTCGAGAAACAGTTAACTGATCAATTTTAATAAATTTAATGTTAATTGGATGTTCTAAATTTTCCGATTGAATTGCAAATCTGAGGAAATCGAAACCGGGTGCTTGTTGTCTTACGTATTTGATAATTTTGGACAGAATCTTTTCAAATACTGTAAAAAATAAATGTGTGGGGATTTCGTTTAAGTCTATTAGTTCTAGGTCAATATCCAATTGTTTACATTTCTACTTTTTTGAATTTCTAGGGCTTAATTTTTTAATTTTATAAAACTTTTTATAATTAAAACTGTTTAAAGATGAAAAGTCTAATTGAGAGTCCGAATCGTAATCACTGGAGTCATCCATGTTCTAATTTCGTTTCCAGGTCTAAAATGTTATTCTAATTACTATTACGAATAATTAATTAATGAGTTTAACTTGCCTTCGTGGGTGGAACAACAATTTTTCCTTCCGTCTGCTCAATTAATTTTTTCAGCCTGTTTGTTGAGTTTATGATTCGAATAACGTCCATGGATAGTGTGTTAGCTAAGAATTTCACCCTTTTATAATCACCCTTCCAGAGTTCATCTTGGGGAAGATGTTTGATGTTTTTATATGAATATATCTGGATATCTAGATATAATCCCTTGTCGCTCGCTTTTTTTCTCGGAGTTTTAGTTTCGTAAGACACTCCACCTTTCTTGACTTTCACTGATTGTTCGATTCCAACTTCTTCGATGTTTGACATTCTACGGACCTCTTGAATATAGTCCCCATCCGATTCGTCCGACTCTAATAACATCTCCTCTTCGGGTCTATCAAAAACTGAAACTACCTGACTCGCGGAGATTTGACTATTACTTGTGGAAGCCATTTTAGCCTGTTATGATTCAATAGTAAAATTTTGCCCTTTTATACCAAATGTATTTTTCATTAATTTTTTTCAAAATATAAAACCTTGAATATTAAAGTGATTAATACTACAAGGATAGAACCTAGTTATAATTTATCAGTATGTAAACGGTATTTAAAATTGTTTGTGAATAACAATTTAATTATGTAGACATGTATAAAAATATAAAATTATTAATAATTTTTTTGGAGGACTTTATATTTAATTTCGTGACAAAAAAGACAACGCCCTAAGAGTTTTAATATTTTTTGCTTTAAAAATCGATTATAGATGTAAGAATTTTGTTAATTACAGGGTTAGATGTTTTAAAATTCTATGGGAAGAAATATATTTCTGCGAGGTATAAAATTTAAACGAAGGGATAAAATTATATTTCTGCAGGGTGTATTTGATAAAAAATTGTCTTTTGACTTGATTTTAAAACAGGTTAAAATCAGGATGTAAAAATTAAATATTCTGAAATTTTTCTTATAAAAAGACTGTCTTTCACCGTGTTCCTTTTATAAACCATGGGCTCTCGCGACGTTTTGACTGTTTCTGGTAAGATTTCTCATCCTCTCGCTATTAACCCTTTTTCACTAAAATATTTAGCTTTACGTAAAGTTAGGAATTATAACCTTTTTAAAATTAACGATATTTCAATTCGAGTTGAAAATTACTGTATGAGAACTGTCTTTCTTGAGTGTAAAGCATTAATAGAACCCTTTAAAAAAATCATTTTTGCTTGCCCCTTTATAAAAAATTCTTTCAAATTATCGCCAGCTGTTTTCGCTTCGGTTTTTTCTAGAAGAATCAATAACAATTCTTGTCTATTTGACGTTCATTCTATTAATTTTGTCTGTCCCCACGAGGCTTTTGAGTTTGACGGCTTATTGTTCCACACTCAATCCACTCTTGAAGGCTGGTTTTCTTACGAAATTTTACGCTTAATTGGAAAACATATGCGCGTTTATCAAAATTTTAATAAGATCCCATGGTTTCATCAACACAAAAATCGTAGGAGCCTTCAACGTGACCTTTTGTTACTGTTTCAATTACAACAAATTTCCTTTTTTCGAAAAAAACAATTATCAATTACAACTGACTTTCGCCTAACGAGATATACCATCCGTTTGGAGATAGGAATGATAGTTTTATTTTTTATTTATGATTTGGATAAACAGGAAGTTAAAATAGTTACAACTTTAGAGTAAGGAATACTTAATTTTAAAAAATAATTACAATAATTAAAATAAATATTTTTATTTAGTCGCAAATTATCTCGAACAGATCAAAATTTAAACGATCGTCGGCAACTTTTCCAACTGCGACTCAAGGTATTTACAATATTTTATTTATTTTTTAAAAAAACTAAAACTATTTATTTTTTGAAATAGGACTCAAATCTTATAAAATTTTAGAATTGTTCAACAGACTATTTTATTTAAAGACTATATTTGCGTTTTTTATTTTTTAATTGTTTTTTTATTTGGTGAAAGTGATAATTTTTGAAATGTTTTATATTTTTTATTTTAAGTGTTTTTCAAATATGTTTTCAAAAATAACTAGCTTTATTAATTTAATTTATGAGATGGAGGTTCTTTTTAATGGTTCATACTCTATTTTTTCTTTTTTAACTAGCTTTATTAATTTAATTTATAGTATTAGATTTTATTAACTGAAATTTTATTAGTACGCTTTGTACTAGATTTGATGTTTTTCTATTATTATTATTATTATTAATCTCTTTGCTTTTTCATCTCTTGCGCTATATACCCTTCATCTGGGATACAATCTATCTCCTATATCAAACGACCCATTGATTATTTATTATTCTTTTTGATTTTTTTCATGTCCTCTATGTACTTTTTTATACTAATATCGGTTAAACTTTAATGTTTTATGTTTTTTTTGGTAATTGATTAGTATATTAACTGAAAAATGTAGAAGTACATTTTGTACTAGGTTGTTTTTTAAAAATTGAATATAATTGTTTTTATTAATTTATAAAAACTTGTTTAAGAAGGATAGGGATAATTAGTTAACCTTAGTTGTATTAAAAAATTAATAATTATTCCCAAAGACAATATTTTTAAATTTTTAAAATAAAGGTCGGGTTTAAACTATAAAATCTCAATGTAAAGGATTTTACCAAAAGAAATCTAGAATCAAGATGCCTGGTGAATTACATCTAAAGCCTGTACTTTCTTTGCCGCGATCTTTAAAATTTCTCTCTCTTCGAGTAGTAAGAATGTTTAATCTTTGTAATACTCCGTCAAATTTCGTGGTGGAATTACAAGAATTTAAATCATTTTGAGTCTGAACTTCATGTGTTAGATCAAATTCATCATGTTGACACTGTACAACATACCGTTTGATCTGTTTTAATTCAGACAGTCTCGAGCTGTATACTTCCGAAGCGATTAAGACCAAAACCAGTGTTTTATTCGTGCGATGGTAGAGCAACAAAAATAATTCTTGTGGTAAATATTTATTTAGATATATTCGTTTTTAATAGATTAATTTATTTATATTTATAAATTCTAGCCCGAATTTCCAACACGACATGTCGTTTTGTACCGAAGAGGAAAAATACCTTATACGAATTGATGTAATTATAATTATTTTTTTAATTATACACTTAAAATATTTTAAACATTGTGTTTTTATATTTCTCAGCCTTCAAAATTATTTATACAACCTTCTTTAATTCTTTATTATTTATTAATTTAATTTGTTAGCTTTTAGTTTTATTTGTAGTGTTTCATATGTTGTTAAGTGTTTAAAAAAATATATTGTTTGAAATATTATAGTTATTAAATATTATAATAACTAATTGTTTTTTACTTTTATTTCAACTAGCATTGTTTTAAAATAATAAAATATTTGCGAAAAATGAAAAAAACTTATTTATATTAGTTTAATTATTTAAAATATTTTGGGTGGGGCCAAAACCGCCAAGGATATAAAGCGAAGGTCGCGAATTCGTTTCCCCATCTCTCAAATAACTAATTAGCATTTTAAACGGCGAAAAAACGAAAAAACGAAAAAAATGACACCAAAAGTAAATAAGTGGAAGTATTTGGTGGGGTCACATATTACCGCCGATATCTCGGTTCGACCTTGTCCGATCGTGACCAAACTTGTTGGGGTGATAGACCGAGGCTTAGGGGGGGTAGACAGTGCTCAAGCGTCGAGGTCAAAGATCATCTTCAAGGTGAAATTTGAGATTTAAATTAAAATATTTTTTTGACTTTTTCCAAGGACAAAAATTTTGTTTTTGAAAATATTTTTGGGGGTGTTTTGGTGGCCATCTTGGAAAAAAGCGTTCATATTTAGTCCATCTCTACTGCTGAACGAAAAGAAGTTGGGACTAATCCTATTGAAAACCGTAAGAGAAACTTTTAATTAACCAATTAGTCAGTGTTTTAATTTTTGGTCTCTATTGTGCATGTTATCCCCCGCTTAAAAGTAAAAATAATAAATAGTAAAAGTGATGGCCTAACCATCCTACTAACGAAAAAAGAATAGTCCCCTCAGTCCCCCTGCATTGAGGTTCATTTTTGTTTTGTATCTAGTGTATAAATGTTAAAATAAAGATTTTGTGATTGACTAGAGACAAAGGGTTTCCATTCTGAATTCGAATCTCCCCCTCTTTTATTCCCCCCCCTATATGTAACCCTCTCTCCCAGATTTAATTCACTCCACGATAAGGCCACGACTCGCATTTTATCATTATTTTCCCCCGCCTTAGTGAATTAATATCTTTGAGCAAGGGCTAGTAATATTTCCGTCCATCAATTGTATGACTATTTCCAAAAAAGGTTGCAAATCCCATCTTTCCTGTGGTAAATACTTAGTATAGATCACACACATGGGCAAAGCTCAGAGTATAATAACGAGAGTGATCTCGCACGATACTTTATTCACTCTTCTCTTTCAAAGAACATTTCATTGTTCTCTGACGGTTTCATGCAAAAAGGAACTAACAAATTGTAAGTTAAATCTCCTGAACGAACTAGACCTAATTGAGGTGCCAAATAACTGTGTTATCGGGAATTTAATAACACCTTCATGATCGATGGTGATCACCTCATTGAGGTGCCAAATAACTGTTTTATCGAAAATGATAATAACACCTTCGTGATCGACGGTGGTCACCTACTACGGTTCGATTCAGCAACAATACGTTGATTACATCAAATACCACTACGGCTAAAACTCAATTCTAGTGTTTGACGGCTACGAAGAGACGAAACCTAATACGAAACAACAAGAACAAATTAAACTTAGAGAAAAGCTTGCAAAAGTAAATATACAGAGCGTGTAAAGTAGAAAAATATGCTTTTGGTACAAGTTACAATAAATGTTCGATGTTTTTTCCTTCACCTTTTTCTTAAAGACGACAGCGTCGAACAAGGGAATCGCGTAAATATTGAAATTCTCCCGGTATGTTCACTTTGTTTTTTCTGTGTTCAATTAAACGCATTGCACATTTCTTATTTACTCATTTGTTTTTGTTATTTATTTCAATTCCCACCCATTCGCAAATTTATAGTACCCCATTCCCTTTCTGCTTGGTTTTGTGCTGGTTGCAGCCTACTTCCAGGGGCTAGTAGGCCACATTTTGAAGCTCTCTGGCACTTTTTTAAATCATCGTAGAGAAATGGTAAAAAACAGGCATACTTCTCAACTCACCCCCCACAACTCCTTAAATTTTTTTCATAACACTTTGAAACACCCTGTTTAATATAAGCAACAAAACTAATGCTATGTATAATTAAAAGTTTTATAAAAGACTGATATTTCATGGAATTAAGAACATTTTATTTACAATTTTAAGCTTTCGGACCGCGGTCCTTCCTCAGCTAGTCAATAATACATTTTAAAGTTTAATTACATTTTTAACGTTACAATGTTACCCCTGGCGTCCAACGTATATTGTAATTTTTTAATTTTTTATTTTTTTAATTTGAAACCTCCCCACCCTTCAATATTTACCGACCCTTTATATAAATTTAAACCCCCTCTATCCCTAATGTATACCGCGTCTTTAAATCATCTTTTATACCAACCTGAGGAAAATTAACTTTAAATTAATTGGGAGATCTAAAATATAGACTGAAAAAAATATACAACTTTCCTTTGTCAACTCCTTTAATTCGAATTTTTATATTAAAAACTCAAGCCTAACGATCCTCTTTTGAAAAACAATAATTAGCTCGCGACAACTTTTTAATATTTTACATTTTTGTGGTATACTCTCGCACGCGCTACAAAGAGAGGAGTTTTATTGTCTTTTTACACGGCTTATACAATGCCTTCAAATTTAGTAGATTAATATATTATTCTTTTCTTTGAAATACTTGTTAAATATTTAACACTTCACCCCACCCTTGAATATAGTTCAAGCAAATTTTAACATTCAAGTTTATACAAACGTTGAATGGGCCTCGTTATCTTCGTTCCACTCGGAAGTCGCAACACAATAAATCTTACAATATCATCTCGTCCTGACTTTACTTCATCAACTACGGCCATCTTCCACATTAAACGGGGAAGTTTCGCTTCTTCGACCAAAACCACGTCTCCTACTTTTAGCGTTTCCGTCGTTTTTGTATTATCGCGATGATGGACGGATCTCAGCTCTAATAAATAGTTCTTACGCCAACGTTTCCAGAGATGGTCAATTAATGTTTCACGATATCTTAGGCGACGAGTTAATTGATCCCTCGAAGATGTTTGAGCTTTGGTAGTTGGTAGCGAACCACATGGTAACACGGTTAGCCTTTGTCCTATTAAAAAATGGGCGGGCGTCAAAGGTGCCAGCTCCGTAGCTTCTTCGGATAAATAGGTTAAAGGACGTGAATTTATAACCGCCTCGGTCTCCGTCAAAATCGTCTCTAGTTCTTCGTAGCTTAATCTCGAAAGTTTGAGCACTTTCCGTAGTGATACTTTGACACTTCACACCATTCTCTCGTAAAAACCACCCCACCATGGCGCTCTGTCGGCTATGTATTGCCATTTGATCTTATTAGTAGCGATGAATTCCGCAACTTCGAGGCTCGTCACATTATTCCATAACTGTTTTAACTCTTCTTCGGCCCTTTTAAATGTCTTAGCATTGTCACTATAGATCAATTTTGGTATTCCACGTCTCGATATAAATCTTCTGAACGCTAGTAAAAACGTTTCGGTTGTCAGGTCCGATACCAACTCCAAATGAACTGCACGAGTCACTGCGCAAGTAAAAAGTGCGATGTAGCACTTGCTTCCAGATTTTACATATAAAATTCCACAAAAATCCACACCGGTGGCGTCAAACGGCGGCGCCGGTTTAGTTCTCGCTGCTGGTAACGGTGCGCTTATAGCCGTGGCTGGTTTCGCGTTGAATCTTTTGCACCTTGTACATCTATGAATAACCGATTTCACTAGTTGACGAGCTCTTGGTACCCAAAAGCTTTCCCTTAGTTCGGTCATCGTTTCATTAACTCCGGCATGCATCAAACGTTTATGGTGATAAGCAACTAGGAGTGACGTTAAATAATGTTTGGAATCTAAAATCCATGGATTCTTCTCACGGTCTGTGAAATGTTGTCCGAATAAGCGACTACTTACGCAAAGAACATCATTCTGATCAAACACGGGGTGTAATCCAAGGATTTTCGAGACGCGAGGTATCGGTTTCCGGATTTGAGATGATCGATTTCTTTTCCATATGATTCTCTTTGCGCATTTAATATCCAATATAACTCAGCCTGTGCTATTTCTTCGGCAGTTAACGGTTCCTTAATTTTTTGTTTGCTTCGCAGTATCTTAATAAATCTCATAACCAACGCGGTAATTCGATAAACTTTACTCAAAGAGCTGTAATTGTTCAATTTCAGTATTGGCTCCGTCGCTCCTTTCACTGTCAAAACTGCAACTTGATTGGCTCTATAAGATTGTCTTAGCTCGTTTTCTACGTTCTCTTTTTTAACTTTATCGATATAGGATTCGGTTGTTACTTCTGACATCAAAAATTCTGGTCCTTTCCTCCAAAGATCGCAAGTTGATAACTCAGAAAGAGTCTTACCCCGGGTAGGTAAGTCAGCGGGATTTAAATGACCAGGGCAGTGTCCCCACAAGACCGGATCAGAAAGTTCTTGAATTTCTCTCACTCTATTTTCGACAAACGGTTTCCATTTGTCTGCCTGGCCTCTTATCCAATGTAGAGCCACCACTGAATCCGTCCAAAATCGAACCTTACGTATTTCAACCGACATAGCATTGACCACTCTCTTCACGAGTCTTGCAACGAGTATCGCGCCCATTAACTCTAACCTCGGAAGAGTTAGTTTTTTGATGGGTGCTACTCGAGTTTTCGAGCATACTAGAGCCGTTAAATATCTTACCGTAACATATTTTGATCGTAAGTACACCACTGCCGCGTACGCTCTTTCACTGGCGTCGACAAAACAGTGAATTTCCAGATCGGTTTCTAAATCTTCAGTAGCGTCTTTCCAGTAATATCTCGCGAAAGATAATTCTAGTAATTCTCTTAAGTCATAGCACCATGTATCAAATCGAGTAGCCAACTCTGGTGGAAGTTCATAGTCCCATGTTAAGCCAAGGTTCCTTATCTCTTGAAACAATATCTTCGCTCGAATAGAAAATGGGGCCAATATTCCTAATGGACCGAAAAGTCTCGCCACTGATTTCAATACCCATCTTTTCGTAATTCTTCGGTTAGCTATAAACTGAAATAGCGTGCCTAGTTCAAATCTCATTACATCTACGTATTCATTCCAGGCTAGTCCAAGAACTTTAGCGGGTGCAGAACTCGGGAGACTAGTGCTCATTTGCTTTTCAGAAGTTTCATCGATATTGATCACTCCTTTTGCGTTACAACGCCACTTATGTAGTTTCATTCCAGCTTCTTCCATTATTTTTGAAGTTTCAGATACTAATTTTCTAGCTTCGTCCGTATCTAAAGCACCAGAAAGCATATCATCGACATATAAATCATTCAACAATACTTCACTTGCTCTTGGATATTCTTCTGTGTATTTCTTCGCGTGGTATTTTATGGTAGCTGATAGCAAGAATGGGCTTGTTGTTACCCCAAACGGAACTCGCGCTAGACGGTAGACCTTCAATGGTTCTCTAAGGGGGTCTTTTAGATCTTGTACCCACAAAAATCTGACAGCGTTCCTGTCGTTTTCTTTTAGTGAAATTTGGTGAAAAGCGCGTTCCACGTCGGTACTAATGGCAATTTTGTGACCTCTAAATCTTATTAGTACGTCAAACAACTCTGGAATCAAACTCGGTCCAGTCTCGAGACAGTCATTCAGGGACAGTTCTCCTTTCACGTGAGACGAAGCGTCGAAAACTATGCGCACTTTCGTTGTTTGACTAGCTTCTCGGATGACCGCTCTGACTAGCTTCTCGGATGACCGCTCCATGTGGTACGTAATAACAAACTACATTTTCGTTGCTTGCTTCCTCTGTTTGTAAAACTTCTTCTACTATGCCCAATTTTATTTGTTCCGTTATTATATCATGATACTCGGTTAACAGCTCTACATTAGGTTTCAGTTTCTGTATTAGGTTGATAGTTCGTTTTTTAGCCACTTCGTAGTTGTCCGCCAATTGCTCTTTATTCTTCTTCCACGGAAGAGAAACAAGGTATCGACCGTTTTCGCACTCAATAGTGTTTTCGAACTCTTGCAAAACCTTATTTTGTGTTGTCGTTTCGTTGTCCGATATCTGATTAATTCCAATAGAATCTAGTTCCCAGAAAGCACGTATTTGTCTGGAAATGTCCTCTTCTTCAGCTGCAATTCTCAAACAAGCCACAGGATTTCTTCCGACGGTAGCAACATTAACTGACGTTGGTCCTTGTAAGGTCCATCCCAAAACGGTGTCAAGAGCGACGAGAGCGTTGCCAAACCTTTCAACTTTTCCAGACGCTACTTTCCAATAGACGTCCGATCCAATTAAAACGTCCACAGAGGTATTTGGTCGACCATCGTTTTCAGTATTTAGCCAATCGGAAAGCACTAGACCTCGTTTCTGCATCTCGCTCATTACATTTGTATCGGGTAATGCAAAGACCGCCCCGCACAGCTCTGGGGTTTCATACGCCTCAATAGTTCAACTTGACTGGGATTTTTAACATTTCTTAATTCCAAACGCACTCTTTTTCTCAAACCTCTCACTGGCTCAGTATTTCCGAATGTGATTATGTTCAGTGGTTCTTCACTCAAAACTTCAAGGTTTAATCTCCTCGACACGTCTTCTTTTATATAAGACAAGTGGCTCCCGCTATCCAACAAACAACGAACCGTTTCAACATTCCCTTCTTGATTACTCACTAATGCTCTCGCTGTTTGAAGGAGTACTACTTCTTAGGCGTTGTATTAGGAAACAACGTCATTGCCGCTACGTGACTGTTTTGAGTTTCAACATCTTTAACTTTAGTCGCAGTGTCTTCAGGCCGTTTATCACACAAAATTACATGATGTCGGCGTCCACATTTGGTAAATTTATTAAACTTCGAACGGAAATTATGCGAGAGGTCTTCGCAAAAGACGCACTGCTTCACGACGTTAGCACTAAAAGAAGCGGCGGTAGGTATAACAGGTCTTCGGTTTTGATAGCTGTTCTGACGCGTATTTCCAGTTGAACGAGACGGTTTTCCAACTTGTGTAGAATTTTCCTGGTGTGATCGATTGGGTTCAATTCGTTGTACCGCAAATGCTCGTTCTCGACTGGAAATTTCTTTATTTAAAAATCTCAGTAACTCGTCAACTTTCCATTCGGCTTCGTGGTCTTGCTCTCTGCTAAAAAGCAACGCTATATCTTGTGGTAACAATTTCAACAACACTGGACATAACAGGGATCCGTAACTGTCCGCGACAATGCCTTGGGACTGAAGACTTCTGACTTCAATAGCGCAGGAGTCGTAGAGTGCTCGAAGAGCACAGATATCACTCGATCTTGTAACCGGATCCATACTCAATAAACGGTTCATGTGCGCGTTAATTATTAGTTATTTTCTTCCGAACCTGTTTTGAAGTATTTGGATAGCTGGCTCGTAGTTTCTTTCAATCAATGCTAATCCGGATATAGCTCTTTCTGCCGCTCCGTCCAAATAACTCTTCAAATAGTTGAATTTCTCGGTGGCATGTAGTTGAGCGTTAGAGTGAATAGCGCTGTTAAATTGCGCCCAGAAATTTTGCCACTCTGCTATATCGCCGTTGAATTTTTTAATCTCTAAACGTGGAAGCTTTACGGTGGGTTCCATGATTCTCGCGGCCGTATTTACAGCATTGACGAAGTTCAGATCAGGATTTGCAGGGGGGTGAACTCTCCTATTGCATGATAGTACCCTTGTCACTTTGCTCTTCAAATCGACGAATCTTTCTCGGTATTCTTCCGCTCTTTCTATTTCTTGCTCGTAGTCCTCAATATCTGTTAATAGATTTTCGATTTTCGCATCCAATTCACTTATAATTGTCATTTTTGATGTCAATTGCGTAAGGGAATCTTCTTAATTATCGTAGTCCTTCTCATTTCTTCCTAGTTCTTCATCCAAAGACCTAAATATGATAGTTGCGGAAGCTCTTAGCGCCCCTCTCTTTCTCACGAATTTTCTCAAGTAATCAGCCATTTTCGAAGCGTCGAATTACACAAGCACGAAGGAGTTGACTATTTTAATAACACCGGAAATATTCCCGGTTTCGGCACCAAAACAGTGAGGAAAATTAACTTTAAATTAATTGGGAGAGCTAAAATATAGACTGAAAAAAATATACAACTTTCCTTTAGAATCTCAGACTGCATTGCTGACCACGTCTTAAAGGCTTCAGTTTGATTGATTGCCTTTCTTTGGGCCTGTTCAGTGAACTTGTTCCTATCAGCCTTCGGATAATACCAGATTCGACGTCCTGTTATATGTGGGTATTGCGGAACATGAGATGGGAGGGTTAAATGTATTGGCAGATGGTCACTTGTCCCCTGTATCAATGGATTCCACGATATGTCAAACGCAATGTCACGGCTTGCCAGGGATAAGTCTAGTTCGGAAGTTTTCCCATTACAGTCTATTCTTGTTGGGGAGTTATCATTGAGTAAAACGAGATTGTCACTTTCCTGTATCCATCTTGAAAGTGTATGTATTAAGTATGGGGGTTTGAGTCTGTTAGTGAGAGTTTAAAGTTCTTGTAACGTGGAGTTCCTCTGTGGATCGTAAATGGAAAGAATTTGCAAATTTTTGTTTCCTAACTGTTATAGTACACCTACGCATCTAGTTTATCAACTGGGGGCAAAATAATGTTTGTGGGACGGAATTTTTTATGGATCATGATCGCAACACCACCTCCTTTAAAATGCAGACGGTCTTGCCTAAAAATGTCATAACAAAAATAAAATGGAATGTATTGCTATTTTTGTCAGACAGCTTGGTTTCATGTAAGGCTATTGCCATTAGAGATAATTGTTTTATTAACAGGGCCAGTTCGAACAAATATGAAGGCAGACTGTTGATGTTCCATTGCATAATGTTGTACGAAAGCTTGCTAATGTTAGACATCTAACACCTCAGTAAGACCAAGATCATCAACAATGCCCTGTAGAATGTAACGATCCGTGCTTGAAAGAGGTGAATTTTTGGAAGTTGTTGTGTTGAGTCTTCCTTGAAAGCTGGTAACCATGTCATTTTGTATCACAGATGGAGAGGAACCCCCGAGGGTACATAGGACATCTCGGAAGACTTGCAACATCATTTTCATCAGATGTGTAGAAAAGTGCTCATTAGGCTTCCTGCTCGGATGTGATGTAATTAATGGATCTTTCCATTTGGAAGAAAGTGTACCTGAAGTACGTATGTACTATTATTTTTATTTATTGAATGCAAGATTCTAAATTTATAAATAATTTAAATGCAATATTACCATAGAACATTTTCGTTCAGTAAATACTCAGGGATATTGGTTTTGGACTTTCGGTTATTTTTCATTAAATTTAATTTAAATAAATAAAAATTATATTTAGTTCAGTCTAACAATAATATTGTCTTACGACTTCCACTGCATCCAAAAGATTCTAGTATTTGATTTTTCCAATTATTTTGTTTACTCGTTAAGTCAATTTTCAAACGCATGTAATTTCGTGAAAAATGATTGTGTTTTTAACGACCAAACGTTTCTCTTATATTTTCAACGTTGCTCTACATTTTTCTCATTGGAAAAATTTTACGAGCTCCAATACATCAATTTTTTTTTTTCAAAATTTTAAAATATTATTTAAAAATCGATAAACATTATGTACGACAATGGCCCCCGGTACTGAAAATTCACACCGAAAATTTCAAAATTCTAACTACAACGGTTATTGAGAAAAATAACGTTTTCGATTAAAAATGGACACCCTGTATTTTAACCAAATGAGTTAAATCCTATTCAAAGTGAAAAGAGTTTATCCAATAGACAAAAGTTATACCAGATATGGATTATAAGGGAAGTATGAAAATAGCCCAAAATCGCGGGATACGAAAGTTTCGCCCTACGCGTACAGCATTTAATACTTGTACTATTCATACGCTTCATACGCTTCATACGCGGGAAATCGGTCTAATCGTCTACTATAATATCTGATGATGCCTAGGTTGTCTACTCTGGGAGACTTAATTGACCTTGCTTTTACACGGAAGAGTGTAGTGCAGTGATAAATTGTGATATTATGGATTTAAAAAAAGTGATTCAAGTTATAGAGGAGGAAATAAGACGTTACACTTATAAAGAAAATTTATGTACTTCAGTGCAATAAGGGTTAGTTTTTTTTAGTAATTATTACTAATTATTACTACTAAATTATTAAAAAATTGGTATAGCAGCATAAGTGAAGATTTCCTGTATTTTTTTAACTTGTGTAAATAGTTTATAGAAAGCGGTTGCAATTACTAAATAGAGTAATTTAAATGATAGTAGATCGTAAAATATAGTTTTTAAGAATTAAATGTTTGAATGAAATTTGAATCTAACAAATGTGTTATTATGACTAAGGTTTAAATTTTACTTAGCATTCCCTCTTTTTCTAGGGAAGTTCTGTCATTTCGGGACATACACAAATATGATCTCGTTTCAAGCGGATTTCATTTTCATAGTCTGTAGAAGCCAAAAACATCATCTTCCATCAAAATCGGCACTCAGACACTAAAACGGGGTTTTCAAATCATTTAGTTTTGCAGCGAGACTTATATACATTATCTCGTCGAAATCGTCCGTAAATCTCATCTGACCTCTCATTAGACCCTAAACAAAATCTAGCCTCGCAATCACATATGCACATTTTCTTGCCTCGATTTATACATATACCAGAATGAAGATTTGTAAAATACCAAACACGGTAGTTTCGACGATAGTCCTTCGAAGCGTAAAACCAACTTTTAATTTGTTGCGTACAAGAGTTTGGTTTTCTCCCTGCGAAATTTATTATTTTTCTTTTTCTTGACGAAATTAAATTAGTTTTGTTATATTTCAAAACAACTAATTATAACAAACTAAAGAATCAAACTAATTATAACAAACTAAAGAATCAAACTAATTATAACAAACTAAAGAATCAAACTAATTATGTGCAAACTTATTTAGAGGCTGATAATAACTGTTACCGTGTTTGGTTTTGTATTATATAAATTAAACACCTAACAACACAAACACTAAGTACCTGTAAAACTCAATTTATATTACCCAGCGTAACCGCCTTACTGTCGTAACATATACGTATCGGATTTAATTAATGGACCTTTTCTAATTAAAGATATTCCAGGAAGAATTCTAATGTTTATTTTCCGTGAAACAAAAGGAACAAACGAATGAGGTACCATTATTTTTCTGCAAACTATATTTATTTTGCACGGACGTCTATTAAGTATCATTGATTTCCAGTCCACGGGAGTGTTCGTGTCGTCCTATTGAGAACCAAATGAAGTACATTCGAAACTGCGATAGTAAATCAAGATTCACTGTTTTTAAAATAGGAGAACAACTTAACATACTGCCAACGCAACAACTGAGGAACTAAATGTCAGATTAAATTTATGGTGTTACGACTACCCTTTTATTCTTTTTTAAAATCCAAAACGGTACCAGAGTTTAAAAAAAGACTCTTTTATTCGTTATCTGTTTTGTGTGGACCAGTCAGCAATAGTCAGCTCATATTAAAAAAGAAGACATTGTGAGTTGATTACTGTTACAAAAAAGCCGATTTCAATGAATACTTGAAGGACATTTTCCTTAAAGGATTTACTTTTTAATTAAGAGAGATAGGCGATAAGCCCACTGTTTGTAGTGGCCCAAAAACAATAATCTGTAAATTCAGCCCAAGATATTTGAGTAAAATTTACTTTTATTTGAAAACGTTATTTAATTAAAAAATATTTTAGCAGTAATGCCGCATAGTTATTGGAACGAAGCTCCAACATAAGCGGCTCAATGAATCCTTATTCTAAATCCGTATCCGTAAAATAGGTATAAAATGCAATATGAAATTTTTTCAAGACAATAAAGTGGAAAAATTATTTTAAGTTCCTATCATCGATTTTTAGTTTATTTAAAAACATTGGAAGTGAATAATAATTGTATCCCATGGGAATATTATTTATTGTTATTAAATATTCTTTCTCCTATTCGTTTTTCCCTTTAACTAGTGTTAATTCTTTTTTTATACTCTAGGGGCTCTACTCTACTCTACTCTTATCATACTCGAATGTATTTTAAATAATCGGGCTCTTGAATCAAATGAAATCCGGCTGAAGTGAAAAAAACCTTCTTTATTTAACTCTACGTGTGTTCTGTTTGAACTCTACAAAACAATTGCCCGTTTTTCGGGGCTATTCTTACTTCCTCTCTCTCTCAGCCAATTAAAAAAAGGAAACTTTAGATCGTGTTTTTGCTGACCTTGACGAGGAGAGGGACATGATATACAAATTACGGGGTTTTTCCCTAAAGTTATGTTTCACAATTCTTTTTTCTTATATTCATATACAGTTTAAAAGGTTCAAATTATACAAACAAAATAAAATACAACAACTAGCAAGCGAGCTTATTCCAGGCGTGTTTTAAAGAAAACAATGAACTCTAGTCAAATCTCGGAAGCTGTAGAAATCAGAGTGAGCATTTGAAATATTTTTACAAAATAAACCCACTTATCAAATGCCTTTATTTTAATTACCTGCCAACTTCTATTTAGATGTTTTCAAAAGATTTAAATTTTCTCAAACGTTGTGTGGAATACTTCGACCCGTTTGGCTTCTTATTATGCTACGTTTTTCGAAATATACCACATTTAAGGTAATTGGAAAATCAAAAAAACATAAAAAATTGGAAAATATTAATACTCAACATTATGTTATAAGCTAACGATTTAAGTTTTTCTTTAAATTGAAACTAAATATTAATTCACAAAGTCGCAATTTCGTGGTCACTCCTCAGAGGTGGAAGAGTTAAAGAGGAGATGATGCAGGAGAAGTTAGTGCTCAAAAGAGATGTTAGATAATTTCACCCAACAGATAAGAGGCAACTTTTTACCTAAGCATTATTTGCTCTTTTAAAAATACATTTGGAAACCTAATCTGTACTTATAATACATTGAAAGAGAATAAACTTCCTGTTACTAAATTTAAGTACCACTCAATTGCAAAAATATCTTTTAAAATATATTTGTGTTGGTGGTTTTAAAATTAAAAGACAGATTCAAAGAAATTAATAATCAATCAGGAGCTATTGTAAGTAAAACCAATTTTTAAACGAAACTTTCCGTTAAAAAAGATCCCAATGAACGATTTTAAACGGCACTGAACCAAATTGATTAGAATTATTTGGTATAGGAAAGAAACGTCATGGGGTATATAACTACGGCGAATGAATTGGAAGGGGTAATCGAATCGGTGCATTTCACAACACCTTTTAAAATGGAAGGAAACCACATTTTAAGTTGCTTGGATGGACAAGAAGATCTCGGTCGTGTTCTGTTGCCACCAGAAGCCCTGGGAACCAGCAATTCGATATTATTCGTGCTCTCCTTTTTTGCTATCTCAATCGTCACCGCCGTAGCTTTCAAAGGAAGACCCGCAATACCTGAAGGCACAGTTATTCACTCGCTCACGGACCGAATTGGGAGAAGCTGCTTTTTCTATCTATCCCATTTCTTACAAAATCGTAAGTTTTTAGTTTTTAACTCCTCAGGGATTTTGTGCCGCATTAAATTAAACTGAGGTAAGAGCCAAATATTTTAACCTCGCAATTATTTCATTGTTTAAAGGGAATATAACCTCACGTCGTTTTTTATGTTTTTTATGCTATTTTATGTAAGCAATTTTGGAGGGAAGTCACTAAACAGCGCCAAAAATATCTTAAGTCAAAGGAGGGAGCGGGAAATGGTCGAAGTCAGCTAGGCTAGGCTAGGCTAATACCCAAGGCACCACCAGGTTTGGTGTTCCACACCTAAAACCTGAGGTTATATTCCATTTAAACAAATGACTGATAATTAGTAAAACATGTATATAGCAGATCGTTTAAATGAAATTTTTTATCGCTTTAATTTGGTTGCGTTGGTGTTTAGAGTTGACTGATTCCCTACTCAATCTTAGAAGCAAGTCGCTTTTTGTGAAACATCCGGTTTCTAACATTTCTATATTTTACTTCGCAGTTCGTCCATTTTTAAACGCAAATTAGCAAACGTTTCTGCTCATTTATATAATCCTTTTTTTAGAATGAAACTTTCGTTGGTCCTCTGATTAATGTTGTTTGGTTTGTGATCATATACAGCCATAAGACTATAATGGCCACTCTAAGTTTGTAACATTATGGTAATGACTGGCCAAATTAGCTCAGAAATCAACCTGGTGGTGAAAATCTTAAACTTCTATACAAATCCGCCAATGCATGGTACCGGAAACTGCTTCGTAGATGGCGAGGAGGTGACGGGGGTTGGGATAATATGCCCTTTTTCTCCGTTAGGGCCTCGATTCTGAGATAATCGATAAGGAAGTTAACGAGAGAAAATCGTCGTTAACTTTGAAAATTGTCGCTAGCGAAAAATAATGCAATTCTAAGGCTCTCGTTAAGAAAATTGTCGTCAGAAGAAGCCTAAAATTGTCGTCAATTCTATCGACAAAAAAAAGTTGTAGTTAGAGCCACGGGCGACAATTTTTATTAAAGATGGCGATATTTTTGAGACATGAAATTTGGGATTTAGCACAGGAAATTGAAAATAATCGTGATTTATAACTTCAAAAAGTAATACGATATCGAGCTCAAGCATTTGAATAAGATGAGTATAGATTTTAGCGTTTATTAACGGTAAAAAAGAAGTCACGTATACTCATTGTGGTAGATTTGGTGAGATTTTATCAGAAACCAATACACTGGCAATACCAGTGAATATTAAAAAAATATTATTAACTTACTAGACTAATATTTCTAAAAATACCATAGTTAAGTAAATTATAACACTAATTAAGTATTCCCCTCGGGTGTAATAACAACAAGTTGGCAAGCCAAAATATACCTCTCCTCGGAAGAATTGTCCCTAGTGGTATTAATTTCTCGAGACGACCCTTAAAGATATTTCCGCAATTCAGAGTCATTTACTTAAAACGTAATCCCGGTTCAATCCCGCCTGATATAAAATTTTAATTAAAATAATTGAGACGAAACAGAGTTTAATTTATTCAGAATAATATAAATTAAGTAGTTACAACAGCGAGTTAGACGTACTAAAACAATGCACAATTGAATTTAACCCTATTAACAGAACAAGTTTATCAGTTAAATATAATACGAAGCAAATTTTAATGAAAGAAATATCTACAGAGCCTTTTTGTAATTTTCTCGCCTACGAAATATTTGCCGCATCTTTAACGCTCATTTTATTTCAACACTCGCCCTTGATGAAGATACCGTAGATATCTGGTAGTGGACGACTCGTAGACTTCCTGTTGACGTTGTGACACATACCACATGAGAAAGACCAATACCGTCTAATTTTCAATATCATATAATGACTCGCAATGACTGCATTAGGAAGATTTCGAAGATGTCCAAATATCCACACCAATAAAAAATGAATTAACAAGAAGCGAAAAACTTACTTACTTACGAAGCACAGAAAGCCACTTGACTAAACGACAGCTGATATATCAATAAATGACCGTAGACGGAAAAGTTAGGGCTCTTTATAAATAAACACAAACCAAATTGATGAACTGCATTAAACATCTTAATCAGTCGATAAAACGTTTAAAATAAATTCCGAAGTAAAGACGACCGAGTTTAAATACACTAGATAAAAAAAGACTGAAAAAACGAAATAAATAACAAAAAACTAACGGATTCTACCCTTTATCTAATAAAAATTATAAGTTTTTATTCACTATAAGCACTTAAACAAAGTTACATATAAATAAAAGAAATTAGCACAAGGTTGCCAGGTAATCGGCAAGCGAAGCACCCGGGGGAACGAGTTAAGAACGGATGCTGCGTTCCCTCTTTGAACCGCAATAGCAATTCTTTGCGTGAGAAATTCCACCGATCGCGGCTCGCCGGTAACCTCTTATCTGCTGACTGCGCTAAAACAAGATTTGACCTTTAAATTTTCATACGTAAAATATTTAGACTTTAACAAGTTCACAAAAATTAAAAAACAAAGTTCAATAAACAATATATACAGATATTGTATTCATCCGTTTAGTAAAAAAACCCGCCTTATCATAATGGTTCCTTTACTCTTTTAATTTCCCAAAGGAAGTCAATGGCTCGTAGGTGAGCTATCTGCATTGTAACGATGCGACCCGAGTTCAATTCCTGATCACGAGCAAATTTTGTAATATAATAATATAATATTAATATAATTTATAAATATTTAATTAAATATAAGATTAATATAAGAATAATATAATTAATAAATATTTAATTAAATATAAGATTAATATAAGAATAATATAATTAATAAATATTTAATTAAATATAAGATTAATATAAGAATAATATAATTTATAAATATTTAATTAAATATAAGATTAATATAAGAATAATATAATTTATAAATATTTAATTAAATATAAGATTAATATAATTTATAAATATTTAATTAAATATAAGATTAATATAATTTATAAATATTTAATTAAATATAAGATTAATATAATTTATAAATATTTAATTAAATATAAGATTAATATAATTTATAAATATTTAAAATGATGTAGAATAAATTATAGTACCTAACCTTATAACTTTGTAAAGGACATTCGCCAAAGCTGTTTATTAGAAAAACACCATAAATTAACAAGCTTTGGTGGCTGAGTGGTTAAAGTACATCTCTTGCACGAGGCAGACCCGGGTTCGATTCCTGGCCAGCGCCAAAAAATAGCAAATTGATACTAAGACAAATACCGTGTACAATTGGTGGAAACCCTGTCATTGGACGTTGAGAGGTTGCATAACACTCAAAAAACTTTCAAAAGAAGTTGGAGAGAAAACGCTCATACAAACACAACACCCACAACCGTCACATCACGAACTCAACATTCACAACCTACACATAAACATTCACAACCTACACATAAACATTACACTCACGAAATATCCAATCAAACTGAGTTTGAACTGTTGCGACGGTGAGCGTTGACGAAAAAGACCAACCAAACCAAACCCAACCGCAAATCAATCCGTTAACGCTCACCGTTACACCGTACGCAGTGATTACCCTTTGCCCCGAAAATGCGAACGCGTTCGCAGGCCTGACAGACAGACCCACAGACAGACAGACAGTGATTGTATAACCCCTTCTAGGGTACTTTGTCCCCTCAGAGAGGTAACAAACAGTTACTTTTAGCATTTGATTATGTTTTTAAAAGCATCGGTTCCAATGAATTTTGGTGAAGTAAGATGAAAATATTTACCAAATACTCAACTAGGAATTTTTTGTACGTTTATTAACTCAAGTTATTCTTTTATTATTCACAATGAACACTTTTTCTTCTTCTTCTACGTCTAAAGCTTGGTTTACACTAGCGCACGTCATAATGTATTTTTCTTTACGGGCGAGAAAACGTTATGTTTGGGTCAAAGCCGAGAAACGCGTCGTCGCGCGCGCTAGTGGTAACCAAGGGTTACAGCTTAAGCCTAACCTATGTAGAATAAAACATTTATGCCGTCTACTGCTATGAAGGACGAACGAAACAACTGATAAAACGACGCGTCGCTATTGGCTCTAGCTTGAACCTCTCTCTCATAACACTGTCGTAACGAGACACGTCTTAGAATACCAATTTCATTCCCGTTAAGAAATTGTCGCTTACAGATTGTCGTTTCACCTATCGCCAGAAATTTTGTCGCTAGCTTAACGATAGCCCCAGAATCGAGCCCCAGGTAGCGTAGATTATTATTTTGATTTCTCTCACGCCTGTCTAGTGCTGGAAATGTGGTCCCTTATGCCCTATTTAAACTTGGGGGGGGGGGGCATTTATATTCTTATGAAATAGCCTAAATGGAAACTAACATTGAAATATCATCGACTTCCTTTTCTCGGAAGGTTGTTGAAAATTTAGGAGAAAATATATGGTGATAGTATCGCAAGTAATCAACTTTTCATTGGCAGCTCTCGATGGTTCAAATATCCCGTTATATAGATTGGTTCTCGCAGGGTGGGGTTTGGGGGTTACTTTCCTTATGAGCCGGTTCTACCTTTGCAACCTAAAAGGGGAATTGATTACTGCAAAGGTGCAGCCAATCGACACCATCCAGCAACTACAGGACCGAAGAGACATAATTCACATATATTCAGATAAGGATCTTTATCAATATATTTCCGTAAGACAATCTAGGATCTTAAGATAAAGTTATTTTGTAAATGCCATAATATTAACATTTTCTTCCATAGAAATAATATTTCAGTGAGGAATTTCAAAATGTTTTAAAAAGAGCAAAGACGCCTCTTCTCAGAGACAGTATCATTTCACGCAATGCGGTCTTCTTTTCATTTTTAACAAGGTTTCATGAGTGCCTAATAAATTCAGTTACCCGTTCCTGGGATGAAATTCATAAGGGACGAAGTTCTTACCTCTTGCTATTGGGTTTCGTGGTTATTAATAACGCGTTGCCGTCATGAGTTAAGGAGGTTGTCGATTGTAAGTGAGTAAATACATGATGGGATTTATATTGATACTTTATAGACTCGCATTCATAGTTTATGGACTTGCATTCATAATTTTTGAGTTTTTCATTTATAATTTATGGACTCATATTCGTATTTAATGGTTTCGGTTTCAGATTTAATGAATTTGAATTTATAATTAATGGACTTGCATTCATTTTTTATGGATCCACATTCATACTTTATGGACTTAAAGGTGAAACGGGTTCGTTTAAATATATCTTATTCGGCTGAGCTGATTCTTTTAAAAATATCCTTATCTGTACGTTAAACAACGAAGAACTATGTTCACGGCAACCTCATCCTTTGATTTGAAATAATCAAACTGTTTAGATCATAGACCCGTGAAATATAAATTTTAATGAAACTGCGATAAAATACAAGCTAAGGAGTTAAGACAAGAGTTTATTTTTTTTAAAAAAGAGGAAGAATTCCCTATTAAAGATTCTTCACGGAGATATTTATTCGATTTTCAGTTGACCCATCCCAGAATGTTTGGCAAAGTAGGCTAAGCATAGGAACGCTCTAATCTTATATAATAAAGGATTTTGTTATTTTCTTCGGAGGGGCTAATTACTGTACAAGCCTGTAGCTTTGAATGTTTTAAAGTGATTATGTAACAGATTACGGATTTACAACAACCAAAGGCTGTACTCGCTGTAATCGGTGTACATTATTTAAGGAAGTGATTAGACGTTCATGTATCTCCCTCAATATTGTTAAGCTATATGTTTTAAATTTCATTGGAATTTAAAGAAATTATTCATTTAAAAATTCCTTAAATGTTTAGTTTTGGGCTCTCTTTCTGTAGGCAATTTCAAGTTAAAATACTAAATAGGCTAAACCTTTGATTTACCTTTTTTAATTGAGGTTATATAATGACATACTTTACGTATTTCTCAATACAGCGCGTTCTGTTGTCTTTACAGCGAGGGTTAAAAAAGCATTTTAAACAATGTTTTTTTAATTTGAAATAAACAAAGCGCGTGGTTAAGACTATATACTCTAGTCATATATGTAACATAATTACTTATTAGTATGCCACTAGCTCCATTTCTTCACAAACGGTTTGTTTCACAGATATTGCGTCATCGGTTCCCTACGTAATATTTGATGTCATATTTGACTTCATCGAATCTCAAATTCCGATTATGTCATCGCGCAATTAGCTCTACGTCGGATAAACCGACGGCCATTATTTCAGTAAACAAACCGGTTGGAAAAACCAAGGCTTAGGAGCTTAAATGAACTACAATATACGGTCAAATGCTGTTAATGCCATTAATATGCCTAGTAATTAAATTTTTGGTGACTCAGGTTCTAAAATAAATTTGCATTGTATAATAAATGAAGCAGGTTTATTGAAAAAAAAAGTTTAAAATCAGGTTGAGTTGTCCTAAGGCATCGACAAGGTTCGAGTCTTTGCAGATTCTTTTGAGCCAAGGCCTAACTCTTCTAGGCTTGGTATGTGTTTTGATAACGCTATGGGATATCCCAAATCGACGATCTTTCCCATTTTTGGAAAGCGATCAGTTATTGATCATTTTCCCCAACCTATTCTTTTTCTACACTACTCATTATTTAACTTCATCCATACAAACTGAGCGAGTTTATAAATTTCAATAAAGCTACATAGGCTGACTAAAATTCCGACAGCAAAAATTTCTTCTCAATTTAGAGGTTTTCCATTGCCCTAAATACATATGTTAATAGAAAATAGTGTGCCTCCCAAAATTACTAGGATTAATAAAAAGGTTAAAATCTAAAGTAGGACTCCTTTTACTGGATTGTGGTGAAACGAACCGTAAGTGAAGATTTTTGAATGTAATAAAGGTACAGTAGCATACTTAAGAGTAATTATGTAACAAATGCTATAATTTAATCCAGCTTTGGCAATCATTTAAAATAAAATGTCAGAAAGATATTTAACTGATAATCGTTCTGTTAAGATTTTAACGTAGCATCTCTTGAGTTGGATATTTTTATTTGGCGCTCGTTCAACTAATTAATTCGTGAGCTTCAGCCATAATGAAGAAAAACGACTTTAGAGTTTTACGTTCTTTCAGAGTTTTGCGATTCGTTGAGACAAATCAAAATCACAACGGAGATAATTTAGTCAGATTTAAATTAGAAATTTTTTTTTCAAAGATATATCTCATTACGGTCCTAAGCCGATAATTATCAATTTTCTGCCACCAATTTTCAAATTGTGGCTGTGGAGCATTTCACTATCTACGACCGCACTTATCTTTGAATTGACCTACCATGTTGTTATGCCAAAGTATTAAATTCATTTCGATGTGTAAGAAAATCTACCGTTAATTTGATTTAACCATATATTATTTAAATCAGCTAGGCTAATACCTAAGGCACCCTCTTGGGTCCAAATCATCTATCTTTTTTTAGAACAGCAATTATGTATTTCGCAAAGGACGTAAACGGGGTTAATGTATTTGAAATGACTTTTACTTCATAGTGTTGTGAGAAAGTTTACTAACCATTGTTTCGTTAATATTTATTAATACCATAAATAAGTAATAATAAAGTCGTCCTAACGTCAGTTATTTAATCCTTTTGTTGTTCTTTGTTCCATTGTAGTTAAATTTGTAAAAAATGTCCAATATATACGTAACCAAAAATATGAAATTTACTTAACGTGCACAGCAACAGTACAGAAATAACTGTAAGGTTGTACACATAAACGTTAAATTATTAAAGTCAAAGAAATAATAGTCATTTTACCTGTTTAAATTTTATACTTTAAGACTTTTTATACTTTAAATTATGAAAAATTTTAAGTTGGTCGGTGTAAATTTTACTTGTCCTTTGAAATCTTGTCATCGGAGTTAATAACTTACATTTCATTAAATATAAGACTTTTTTTGGAGTAAACAGCTTGATTTTATTTTAAAATTTAAAAATTTATATTCATAAATCAAGGCCTGAGTCGTGAATGATACCAAAGTCTCTGAGGGTGTCTGTGTGAGTTAGTGCTCACTTATCAATTTGGTAGTTAAACATTGTCCGAACGATTTTTCGTCTAAAAGTAATAGCTTGACTAATGGTATCGTTGCATATCGTTTTGAAACGCGTATGGAACGCCATTTAGGTCACTATTCACATATTTATATGGTCTGGTAAATATAATGACTAGTCAAAACAACCAACCAATCAACATCCAAACAAATTCAAATCAACCTATTAGAAGACTGGAAAAACTTACGAGACAATTTTTCAGCAGCGAGTAAAAACTAGGTTCAAAATTTGTATGTAGTCATTTCTTTTTTGTGTACTCAAAATTTAAACCAATTAATGGTTATAAAGAATACAGAAATATTTACTAATCCCTAACGGCCCTTTCAACCTCAGTAATAATGAACGTTGTTGGACCAATAGCTAGGCATTTCGTAAGAAGGACATACAAGGTTATCACTTTCCCACCGGCCAATGGCAAGTTTATCACTTTTTTAAAATTAACAATCGTGTTTTTCACAAATTAGTGGAGATGTGAACCACTTCTCGCCGTTTGTATTACATCCACGATTTTCAATACACACATTTCCTTTTTGACTAGCCATACGGCGTCTTCTAACACAACTCTCAAAAATTCAAGCTTCAATATACTTTTACTCAAATCATTTTTGACAAGACATAATCATTCGATTGATCGCTTTTCGACTACCCAATGGCTTACTTATCACTTTGCAAAGGGGCCAATGACTAGCTTTCAAGTTTTAAATCAACCAATCACTTACCTCGTAAGTTGAAATATTTTGTTTGGTAAAAAGCTTAAGATCTCTCGCCGTTTGTCTCTTTAACCATGATTTTCACTACACACCATTTTTTACTAGATTTAATCAAACCAACAATAGCTTATCACATTTCAAGTATACTTACTTCTCATCGTTTGTTTTCACAACTTCCTTTTGACTAGACCAAAATAAAATAATAATGGCTGAAGTCTACATTTCAGGCATTCAATGTTTAAGACCAGGATAAAATTTGGTCTGCATAAGAGTCTAAACATTTGACAATGCTTTAAGATGGCATGGAAAACCGAATGGATAAGTGTATAAAACCCACTTACGACGTTAGTTTCTGCATTGTATTTTTATTTTATTGAGGGACACAGAAATGCTCATTACCGATATTTACAGAATATTTACTCAGTGTGCCGAATATTTATAAGTTAATTTTAATTATGTAGGTTACAAAAAATTGTACCGGACTATCCCATTCAACTATTTCCTAAATTTTCTTTAAATAAATAGCCAAATCAAAGTAACGCATATAGTCTAATGATTGTTTAACGATGGCTTTAACATTTCTTTGATATACAGATTTTGTTTACGGGCCTGCTAAAACCAAATGCATGGCACCCATCTTTCAAGGTCTAATTCTACTACCTTAACTTCACTGTATTTTTTTTAAGATTGCCATTAACAAGCTAGTAAAAATAATTTTTTAATTTTGATTTTAAGGTGGAGTTTTCTGAATTAGCTTTCAAATAGGCGAAACTATAAAGTCCAGGGTGGCTGAATAGATGGTGAACTGCAGTGCCATCTTCCCTAAGAAACACGAACTATTATTCATTTTATTTTGCTAATCGTGGTTTAAATTTTGATCGATTGGTCTTAGTCATTATTGTAATAGAAAGGTTGAAGTTAATAAGGGGCCTGCAGTATCTGGAAGGAATATTTTTACCTCTCCGAGGTTGTGAATGTTGAGATCGTGTTATGACGGTTGTGGGTGTTGAGTTTGTTTGGTTGGTGTTATGATGCTGCCTCGTGCAAGAGATTTACTCTAACCACTCAGCCACCAACGCTTATCATTTTTACAGTGTTTTTCTAAAAAACAGCTTTGGCGAATGTCCTTTACAAAGTTATAACGTTAGGCATTATAATTTATTCTACATCATTTTAAATATTTATAAATTATATTAATCTTATATTTAATTAAATATTTATAAATTATATTAATCTTATATTTAATTAAATATTAATAAATTATATTAATCTTATATTTAATTAAATATTTATAAATTATATTAATCTTATATTTAATTAAATATTTATAAATTATATTAATCTTATATTTAATGAAATATTTATGAATTATATTAATCTTATATTTAATGAAATATTTATAAATTATATTAATCTTATATTTAATTAAATATTTATAAATTATATTAAACTTATATTTAATTAAATATTTATAAATTATATTAAACTTATATTTAACTTAATATTTATAAATTATATTAAACTTATATTTAATTAAATATTTATAAATTATATTAAACTTATATTTAACTAAATATTTATAAATTATATAAACTGATATTTAATTAAATAATTTAGTACTTAAATGTAAAATTTGATCGTGATCAGGAATTGAACTCGGGTCGCAAATATTTATAAATAATATTAAGCTGATATTTAATTAAATATTTATAAATTATATTAATCTTATATTTAATTAAATATTTATAAATAATATTAATCTTATATTTAATTAAATATTTATAAATAATATTAATCTTATATTTAATTAAATATTTATAAATTATATTAATCTTATATTTAATTAAATATTTATAAATTATATTAATCTTATATTTAATTAAATATTTATAAATTATATTAATCTTATATTTAATTAAATATTTATAAATTATATTAATCTTATATTTAATTAAATATTTATAAATTATATTAATCTTATATTTAATGAAATATTTATAAATTATATTAATCTTATATTTAATTAAATATTTATAAATTATATTAAACTTATATTTAATTAAATATTTATAAATTATATTAAACTTATATTTAATTAAATATTTATAAATTATATTAAACTTATATTTAATTAAATATTTATAAATTATATTAAACTTATATTTAATTAAATATTTATAAATTATATTAAACTGATATTTAATTAAATAATTTAGTACTTAAATGTAAAATTTGATCGTGATCAGGAATTGAACTCGGGTCGCAGTGTAACAATGCGGATAGCTGACCGCCGAGCCATTGACTTCCTTAGAGAAAATATTAAAGTAAAGGAACCATTATGATAAGGCGGGTTTTTTTACTAAACGGATATATATTGTTTTTTGAACTTTGTTTTTTAATTTTTGTGAACTTGTTAAAGTCTTAATATTTTACGTATGAAAATTTAAAGGTCAAATCTTGTTTGAGGTTATTTTTTTTCTACGAAAACGTCCAGTTTTGGAGGAACCTTTACAGTGTGTACGTCGTGTTATTTAGCTTATCCGGTTTCATAATAATAACGTCGAAAATTCCTGTTTGTTAATGGTAAGGTGTCGCACTTCTTGCTATAATTAAATTTTCTTTTGTTTGGTTTCTAAATTTTTGAAGGAATTTGTTGCTTGATTGCGTTATATTTTCTTCCGGTTATTTTTTCTTTCAAGCGAGATCGATGGAGTTAATATTATATATTTTCTATTAAGTATTTTTGTTTCGAAGGCTGATCGATTGGGTTAATATTAAATATTTTTATAGGTTATTTTGCTCTGAAGCCGGAGTTATTATAATTTTTTCTATGAATTATTTTTGCTCTGAAGTCTGATTGGGTTATTATTATTTATTTTTCTATTAATTATTTTTGCTCTGAAGCCTGATTGATTGGGTTGTTATTATATATTTTTCTATTGGTAATTTTGGCTCCGAAATTTGGTCGATTGGGCTTTTGTATTTTAATTTTTTGATTGTGTTGAGCTTTTGGGCGGTATTGTTAGCATTAAATTTTTGTTCTTTGTGTGAAATGGTTTAAAGTAGGTTTTTTTGTTGTTATTAAGGAATTGTTTTATACCACGAGGTTTGTTTTATTGAATTTGGTGTAGTGCTTTTTAAACAAGAGTTAGTAAATTTTGAATATTAGATGGCAAGAGACGAGGGTTTATCTAAAGAAGAACTAAGAAAGGGTATCGGTTTTACCCAGGTTATCTTCATCATGGGCGAGTGTTTAAATAAAATGAGCGTTAAAGATGCGGAAAGTATTGCGTAAGTGAGAAAACTAATAACAAATACCCTCTGTAGATATTTCTTTCATTGAAATTGGCTTCGTATTAATTGATAAACTTGTACTGTTAAGAGGGTTAAACTCAATTGTGCATTGTTTTAGTACGTCTAACTCACTGTGGTTACTACTTAGTTTATAATATTCTGAATAAATTAATTTCGGTTGTTTCCTCTCAATTATTTTTAATATAATTAAAATTGTATACCGGGTGGGATCAAACCAGGATTACGTTTTCAGTAAATAACTCTGAATTGCGGAGATATATCTTTAAGGGTCATCTCGATAAATTAATACAACTAGGGACAGTTCTTCCAAGGAGAGGTATATTTTGGCTTGCCAACTTGTTTCTTTACCATCTCAACTATAAACACTAGTTAACGAATCGAAGTTAGTCACGTGATTTAGTTTTCCTATTTTAGCAAGTTGGTTAAGTTCAAATTTTATTTATAGCTTCACCAATTAGTCTAAGCAACAATTTACCTCTTCGGTATTGCTTGTGACGCCATCTTAAGTTATTCGCAATTAAAAGTTACATTCCCTCGTACATTCCTAACTTTTGAAACTGTAGGACCAATAAGAAAGGCGTTTATATTTAAAATTAACAGATGTTGGTACATGCATTGCTCAATCGCAGAAACAAATACTAAAAAGGAGAACGTGTTACTATGGTTTATTAAGATTAGTATACAGGGTGCCTTCATTTGATCGGCCCAGGCATTTTTCTCAAAAACTATACCTTCTAGAAATTTTCAGTATATAATTTCTCTTTGGAGATCGTTGTTATTTTAAATTTCAGAAAAATCGTGAAATTTGTCACGGTTTTAGAATTTGTAGTTTTTGAACGCTAGGTGGTAGACGAAGTTTCAATGAGTAAGTTGTAGAGCATACTCGAAAACCTTAAATGGAGTTGGTGTGGTCAAAATCATACATTTTGTCACTGAAATAATAGGTCATGAAAAATAAGAAGTTGGTTCTACCCAAATGTTTTTACGCATCATGTTATTTTAAAGATTGTCTGTGAAAAATTACCTTGTTTTAAGTCAAATCATTGTTTTACCTTAACAAATTAAGTGTTAGAACAAGTGCAATTTTATAAGGAATTACAGTAGGAACCCGCACACGTTATCTAGGGACAAAATGTTGGTGTTTTTATTAAACAAGAAAAAGTAGTTTATAGGGTCTACAAAATGTCTAATTTATGCCAACTGAATTTCCGAAAGCTTTTTTTGCACTTATGATTATGGGTCCGTTTTAGTAAAATTTCACCCACATTTTGAACGAATCAGAAGTGCCAAAAAAGCTAAATTATACATTTTGTAGACCCTAAAACTACTTTTTCTTGTTTAATAAAAATCGCCAACCTTTTGTCCCTAGGAAACGTGTGCGGGGTCCTACTGTAATTCCTTATAAAATTGTACTTGTTCTAACACTGAATTTGTAAAGGTAAAACAATGATTTGACTCAAAAAATGTTCATTTTTCACAAACAATCATAAATATAACATGAGGCGTAAAAACATTTGGGTAGAACCAACTTCTTATTTTTCATGACCTATTATTTCAGTGACAAAATGTAGGATTTTGACCACACAAACTCCATTAAAGGTTTTCCAGTATGCTCTACAACCTACTCATTGAAACTTTTCGTCTACCACCTAGTGTTCAAAAACTACATATTCTAAAACCGTGACAAATTTTACAATTTTTCTGAAATTCACAAATAACAACGATCTCCACCGAGAGAGTACATTCCAATAATTTCACATTTCTAGAAGGTATAGTTTTTGAGAAAAATGCCTGGGCCGATCAAATGCAGACACCCTGTATTATTGTGGCTGTCAAAACATAAAGGCTCCAGTGGGGAGGTCTGCCTTACATATTAATTTTCGAAATAGAGATAAAAGGGTAATTGGTCCCACAAAAAAGAAATATATGTCTCACAAATCATTAACCTTTTAATAATATGTTGCGAAATATAATTTTACCATTTTACATAATTTTAATGTAAGATAACAGTTAAAAAAGTATGTTTTAAGATCATAGGCGTGACCTCGGAGATGCTAGCGTCGTTTTGCCACCTAGAGTCGTTTCAGTCGCGAATAACGTTAAGTAACAACGGGGAAAAATAAAGCATTGGTATAATAAAAAAATTAAACGAAAATATCTCAGTTCTCTAAATATGCACGTTTAAAAATAGAAATTGCTTGAAAGTTTTCCACGCGTGAAATTTGGTTAACTCGTGCTAAGTCCTTTAATATAGCCTAAATCTAATTTAACATATTGGAACGTTATCGAATATGTTAGCTATTGGCCCCTGATGTGCTTGTGTGTGTGTGTGTTTTTGTTAGACAAAGTTTCAAGTTTAAAATTGAGTAATTTAAATTTTAATTGGGATATTAAGCAATTACTTTTTCAACTTCATTTAATTACTGTTACTAGAACAACAGTTTAAAGAGATAAAGCACCTGTAAACTTTTCACGCTTCGTGGAAAGGCAGTGATGGGGTAGCAGCTGCACCCGGGGACATCAGGGGCAAGGCAATCATGGGTAACACGACATCTAAATAGTCTGTAGACTGTAAAGTACCACGAGAGTATTTACCGAGGTGATTTATTTTGGATCTTGTATAAGATCGACCACAGAGGAAGAGAGAGGACGCCTTATGAATACCCTTTTTACCCCGGGAGCTCGTGGCCACTCCCACAGAGTAGGATAGTGCGGGCTGACAAAAAAGGGGATCGTGCCGATTCATGCGTTCCCTATTCGGCACCCTCTTTTAGTGTTTAGCCTTACTCGTTGTAATTTCGTGTGTGGTTTGGTTTTTAACAAGGTCTAAATAGTAATGGATCATTCCTACTGCTAATAAAAAAGAGCTCAACTAAAGTCCAACAAAGAAAAGTTGATACAGGTATGTGCATAAAAATAAATATGTAGCTACAAACTGATCAATTTCATTTGTGGGTTTAAGGGTCAGGAATCGGTTTCAACAATTAATTTTATAAATGTAAATCTTAAAGATATACTGGAAAATGCATCTTGTTTGCGTAGGGTTACAAATGTGGGAAGGAATAAACCTTTTATTGTAAGTGGTGCGTATAATAATTATACAGTCTATAGAATTTAATTAAATAGCAATTTTTCGTAATAGATTGCCATTCAAGAAATAAGAAAAAAAAACGAATAAGCAGTTTAGGTGAAGAAGCTGTTGACTACTAATAAATATTTGCTGATAATAACACTGGGCTTCTGGAAAAAGTTATATTTGGGTTTAACAGGCATGAACTACTAGTCAGTACAGATTTTCAATATTAATTGAAAATATCTTTCTTACGCATGGCTCCATTCACCGTTCTTGATAATAACGACCAAAACCATATGGTTTTTCTTCTCGTCTATTTGATGAATTTAATATTAATTACTTAGACAAAAAACTTCCAAATTACCACCAATGCCAAAAACTGAACATATAAGATTAAGGTGGTGCCTAGGGTATTAGCCTTGCTGATTATTATTATTATAATTATTAAGTACCAAAGATGTTAACGAAAAATATTTGAAAACTATTCACCAAATTGCTGGTTATGCCACAGACCAATGAGTCTTTACGAATGCCCTACATTTTGGAACAACTGCCTAATACGGAAAAGGGAAGCCACCTAAGAGTACCATAAATCGAGGGGCAGGTCACTTCCATTCTGGGTGCGTCTTAATCATAGTAAAATGATTAAATCAGGGTAATCTTATCACGATTTAAACGAGAATTAATCATTATTATCATGATATACTCTTTTTAATCAGGATTTAATCATTGTAATCAAATTTAATCATTTTAATAAGATTTAGTCATTTTAATCACTATTTAAACCATATAATAATAATTATAATCAGCTAGGCTAATACCCAAAGCACCACCTTAGGTCCAAGTCATCTAGCGACTTATAATGCCTTTAAACAGGTGGCCGAGTTACAATGCGTAGGAGGGTAGTGGCAAGCCCTTCATGCCACGCAAGACAACAGCTCCCTACACTAAATATAGTCGGTTGAATCGAGATTTTATAATTAAAATCATTCGCTCGTTCTAATCACGCACAATTATAATCATTCTAATTATCGTTCTAATTTTTAAATGTGATTTAATCATACTTATCATAATTTGATCGTTTCAATCAGGATTTAATCATTTTAATCATTTAATCATGATTAAATCAGACTTAAATATTCTAATCATGATAGACTTGATTTAATCAACATAATCGTGATTAAATTGAATTTAATCAAAATAATCAGGATTAAATCAGATTTAATATTTTGAGGGGTAGCGTCGTTAATCAAGGAAGTGACCTGCCTTTCACGATAAATGGAGTTTGATGCAAGACAGGGATGTTTAACTGTATTTAGGCCAACCAGCATTTGAAATGTTTCAAAAAATTTGCAAGGAAATTCGCCCATTTGTAAAACTTAGCGAACCGTTCAAGGGAAGTACTACTAGAAATATTAATATCATTGGAGTACTAGAAAAGGATGAATTTACAACGCAAAGTTGGAACAAATTATGGGGCGAAAATGAAAACTCTAAGGTGGCAAAAAATGCTTTAGCATTTTAAAGTGAGAAATCTTTTGCAGTCTTTAAAGCGCGATTGTCTTAACAGTACTGGTGTAAGAAAACAACTCAAAGTGATCAAGTAAAAATAATATCCAGCTTATAAGAACAACTGATGACTAAACACGGAAAGCATCCTGGGCTGGTTTTCTTTGCTCACTCCTCTTCTTCTTAATAGCCGAACAATATCCTTTTGTAACTTTGACCAATCAAGATTTCATCTGTTTTAATCTTTTTGGTCCTTTTCCATATCGGTTTAAAGTTGGATCAGTGGCGCCGCCACTATTTTTTCCCACGTAGGCACTACATATTGGGGCCCCCTTCTTGCCCACCAATTTTTAATATATTTACTTAAACCATAAGTAACATAATAAACCTAAGTATGACACTACCTATTTACCTAATGCATTTTTTAATAATGGTCTGTTTCGCCATTGACAATATCTCTATTAATTCGGCTACGGAAAATTTACCAATATGAAAAAATAGGGCCCCCTTTTTTAATAAATTTAAGGCCCCCTCTAGTTTTCCACGTAGGCACATGCCTACTCGTGCCTATTGCTGGCGGCGCCACTGAGTTGGATTATCTTCCGCACCAGACATTCGCCTCTGCTTGCTTTATTATTTTCGCCTAGGTCCTGGTTGGGCATGGCCGTTAAAACATAAGGCGCTCCTTGTTTTTGAACGTATTTAACAATTTCAATGGTCGAATAAACAGTAATGTAACGTTTCCCCGCTAAGAAGCATATTCCACCTATCAAAATTGTAATTGACTGACTTCTTCCTCCCACTCGTCAAAAGAGCTGATAAATTCATTTTCTAGCCACTGAATTTGTACATTTGTGTGATTTAATATCTATATAATCACCTACTGCAAAACGTCAATTATCGAGACTAGTAAATGGAACCAGGCTGGTTTCTTTTTGTAGACGCTATTTCATAGGTTTGAAACATTAAGGATGTCAAAGGAAGTGTCAAACATTCTAATAAACTTAATTGTTTCAGAAGCCTCTTCCCCAATCAATTCTTCTTATGCTGGTGTCAAAATTTGGTTGGCGAGCTTTACCGTTATACAACTGAAAGTATTTGGGCAGATATGATTGTAAGTGATTGTGTGTGCTAACCTCAGCAACGAACCAGAATCACTCTTGTACATATCCTGTGAATGTTCCCTTCGGATGAATTTTCTTCTTTTTTTCAATAAGCGAATAGGCCTTGAAATTCCATCCTTATGTTTTTTAATTTAACCACTGTTGACCAATGCATTCCTCGCGGTTTTTACACCGTGGCATATATCCAGAACGAAAATAGGGTAGATCCATTGTTAAAAGGATTTCTGGTCTGGTATCCAACTTTTTCATTGTGAAATTTTCCATCAACTTCAGTGCACATTTTAATTAGCTTTTGTATTTTAAAACTAAAGTTTGCGAAATGTGAACTTAATAATAGAATAATAAAGCTATTTATTAAATAATATGAATAATATCGGGGTTATTTATTTAAAATCTGATAAAATAAATGCGAATGCTGGTTTGAAAACTTAAAAACTTGAAACCTGTGAAAAACAAAAGAAACTTTGGTAAGGCTTAACAATTAACTAATAAAACTCAATATAAGCGTATAACTTTAATTAAATAAATGTTTTAAATGAAAACTTATTGGATAAAGATCAAATCATAAGTTGTACATGTATATCCCAAACTTAACTGAAGTTTTTGAAAAACAATGCAAAAAGGATTAACTGGTTGAATTTACCGCCATAGAAAACTATAAAATATCACGCTAATTTTTTACATTTAAGAGGGGGCTCAGACAGCACTCCCGGTAGTAAAAAAAAGGTATTCGCGAAAATACATAGCAGAGGAAATCATTGCCTGGGCTGCTATGAGCGCGAAGCATATCTCGAGACGGCCGTGTTCTAGTTGAGAGATATTCTCAATCAAACGACGTAGACGATCAAAGCGGATAACCCTACAGTTTTACTTTTACCGCTAAGAAAATTATTTTCGAACATATTTTGAAAACAATTATCGGAAATCTAACGTACAGTCCCGGACAAAAGTCCCGGGTCGTTTACTTTGTGTTGCCATTTTTGTGTAGTTCGAGCTAGAAATGTCAGTGATAGCTTTTTGGAAAGATCAACATCGTGAGCATACAAATCTTTAAATGTATTTGCGGTAACGAATATTGCGCCAAAATGAAACCGAAAGTGGTCACATCCCTCGAAGTCAACTTCTCATACCTCGCCAGGAACGTTAAACCTAATGTTCACTCCATAAATAACATTAGTGTTAAAATTTTAGATTAAAAGCTGAATTGTTTGTTTAATATCTTTTGAAATGCTTCAGTGATTTTAAATCTGTAAAGATATTTGGATTCAGTGCAACAAGGCGCGTATAATGCAACCCTTTGAGAAACGTTCGTGTGGAGGTATGAGAAGTTGAGAAGTTGACTTCGAGGGGTGTGACCACTTCCAATTTTATTTTGGCGCAATGTTCTTTACCGCAAATATATTTAAAGATTTGTATGCTCACGATATTGTTCTTTCCAAAAAGCTATCACTGACATTTCTAGCTCAAACTACACAAAAATGGCAACAAAAACTAAACGGCCCGGAACTTTTGTCCGGGACTGTAATGTACAAGAAGCGTTTCAAATAGATTAAATAAATTAAAAAAAAATATTGAGCCTTTTCTCGAGTTTAATCCACATCGTGAATTTAAGTTTCAGCGTGTTACATATCTTCAAACGAAACCTCTCGTTCCACCTTTCATTTAAATGTTGACATGGTTCCATGGCTCAATCAATCCTCATAATTGTTTCAACAAAATTACGAAACTAGTGATTTTTTAAAATACCCCTTGCCATTAAAATAATGTATACGTTCTATATTTTTTATAAAATTTGGATGGTTGGAATTGCGTTATCAATTTTGGGTCTGGTTTTCGAAAGTTCATTCCGTATGTGTAAGTAAATTTAAAAACTAAGCTGAGACCGATTTTCATCTGGGTCCTTAAAATAAGAACAAAAAAAAACATGACAGAAATAAAGATCTAATCGATAATCTTTTTTCAGAAATAAATAAGTTCTTTATTTTAATACCCAAGACACCTACTTAGGCCCAAGTCATCTAGCGATTTTTAATGCCATTAATTCAACGGAACGGATTATACTGACCTACAAGCCACGCCAGCTAACAGCTCCCTACACTTACTTTTTACCTCAAAATGCGTTTATGGAAAGGGGAAACAGAAGAAGTCTGAGGAAATCCCATTAAAGGCCGACTATTCGGTTTACTCTGTCTTTCACTGGAAGTTGGCTCGTTGCAAGACACATGTGCTATGCAAGCAACCAACTACCAGTGAAAGACAGAGTAAACCGAATAACAATGTAGTCGGCCTTTAAAACAGATAGGAGTGAACTTGCAAACTAAACGCGGAAGGAGTTGTTCCGAGATTTTACCCTGTGGTACAGGCGGAGATCAAACCCGCCTCCTCTTGCTGTGAGGCAAAAAAAACTATCCACTATGCCACCCCACTCTCAAGTTAAAATATAGTTACACAATTCAAAATTTCGCTTTGAAATTGAGGAAATGTTATCTTTTCTCAAAATAGACGTGAAAGGAATTTATTCCCAAAAGAAATATACCTAGATAGGGGAATTGGTTTCAAGTGGTAAGCGGGATGATTTCTAGGTAGTAGGACACTTCACTCGCTCGAGTTGAGAAATCATATAGAGTAGAAACTGCTTTCAAATGGCTGATTTCGTAAGGTGGACTAGATTGGTACCTTGTATAAAATAAAAAAACGGAACGTTGCTTTAGTGTGAGCCACTTGACAGTGTTACGAGCCACAGTAACTGAAGACCATCGAATTATTTACGGTTTAAACAAAAAAGGTGGTCCCTGTTGTTTTTAAAATGAACCAAACTACAATTTTTTATCTTTGATCAGTATCTAACAAAATTATCCGTAAAATCAATAAAATATGGTGATTTTGCAAATTTCGGATTTTCAAAGAAATTAATAAAAGGATTATTCAAAAAGCTTCTTTCTAATATCTAGATGCAAGAAGTATATTTCGTGAGTGGAAAATTACACGAGCAAACGATGCCTGTACACTCTGTTTGAAAAGTCTTCGACAGGTGAAATTTTTGCCCTCTTTTTAATTCTGCTAGAAAACTATAATAGATAGCTCGATGAAACCAATTGCAACTTTTATTTATTTTCCAATATCTTTCGTTATTTATTGGTTTCGTCCGCCAAAAATTAATAGTTTGGTGGGAAACGTCAAAACTCATTTTTGACAACTTTTTAAATATTGGTTCTACGGCACTGACTCGCTGGTTTTTGAATTCACAATGGTCAATTCGTATTTAGAAAGTGGAAAAATTATCCCTCTACAACCAACGGTTGAGAAGTTATAGCGTTTCCAAACTTTCCTCGAAACTAGGAAACACCTAAAATGCATCAAGCGATTATAAATAACGCAACTTCGACGACAATTGGGAAACGCGATAACTTCTCAACCGTTGGTTGTAGAGGGATAATTTTTCCACTTTCTAAATATGAATCAACCATTGTGAATTCAAAAACCAGCGAGTCAGTGCCATAGAACCAATATTTAAAAAGTTGTCAAAAATGAGTTTTGACGGTTCCCGCCAAACTATTAATTTTTGGCGGACGAAACCGATAAATAACGAAAGATATTGGAAAATAAATAAAAGTTGCAATTGGTTTCATCGAGCTATCTATTATAGTTTTCTAGCAGAATTAAAAAGAGGGCAAAAATTTCAGCTGTCGAAGACTTTTCAAACAGAGTGTACAATGCGGATTAGCATTAATTATTTTTTTAAGATAACAACGTTCGCCTTGAACGTCCATTTCTCCAATTAAAGTGTATTTTCGCGTTAGAGGATGGATAGATGGACAACCAAACTGCGTCGAGAGATGATTCCCGAGACAGAGACGCTCTCCACGGTTATCGGTCTATCAACCCGACTGCATCGCGGGCTACCATTTTCTGTATTTATATTTGCACTGATAAATAAACATCTTATTTTTATTATAACTGACACATGATTCTTATATTCCTACCGTGGCAACTGGTGTAATGAGCTGGGTCGAGCCCATTCCTCAACAGCATGTGCTTTACGTCCAACACGGAAATGTACTCCGACTGCTACAACTCCATTGCTGATCTCGTTGATCCGGCTGACTCGTCAATATTACCCCGCTCTGCCAATATCATTAACTCGGTTACGTTCTATACGGTTCCGGCTGCTTCTACTCGTATCCATCCACCGCTGACCAAGTGTTTGTGCTTCTTACTAACCACCCTAGGCAACAAAACCCATTCCGAATACCGAGGCGCAGACTACCGTACCTCCACTTTACCAACCTCCTCAAACCGACGACTTATAGTTACTTCGTCGACTGATAGAAGGGTTTCAAATGAACCCAGTTTTCGCTGCGATTACTGCGGTCGCACTGTAGAGACACCAGTGGTACTCGATAACAAGGGCGCTTCTGCTCTAAGTGCGGAGATCGCCAAACTCAATCTCCGTTTCGTGGTTTCAGTCCATCACCATGGAGGGAAAGGATTGATTCCCACCGCAGATTTAACCCAACCTGGAAATAGGAAACCTTGATGGATTTTCGGGTAGCCCAGTCGTCTGATCATCTAGAGCCATTCTTCCTAAGCACTCCCAACAAACTAATATCTATACTGGCCTGTGTAAATAAATACCCACTAACCGTTACTCTCGACTCTGGAAGGTAGGAGCAACAAACAAAGGAGTAGGCAGCTAGCCTTTAAACACGCTTACGCAGTTTTGTGTACAAACTTCATTAGACTAGCCTTCACGGTGAACGTTTTACGGACGGGGGGGGGGAAACAATTTCCAAATTTTTCCTTTCCGACGGCTGCAGGCGCTAAAGCGTCTAACCAATAAAAAATGTACACAAAAAATGCACGACTTTTGACGGGTTGCGTTCTCCTTGTGTGGGGTGCTGTGTTTGTTGCTCCTTGCTGAAAGTGCCAAAATATTGTCAGTCCGGATATATAAAGATCAGCTAATATTCCAATTCAGTCTTTAGTGTCCATCAAACAACGCAATTCCCGTAAAGAAAACAGATTCCTCGCGTAGACTGGACATGACTAAATCAAATCAGAAAAAGAAAGTGTGCACCCACTGCCCCAAGTTGACGACGCCCTCAACTGGCTCACCAGGGCATTTCTGTTCACTACTCTTCCAAGTAGAGGTGGCCGAAACTGATTAAGAAAAATTATATTTTTGACCCCAAATTGGAGAATATGAGATTAACGTCCTAGGCATGGGACTAAGATTTACAACCCTTGGAGCTTGGCCCGAAATGGGTTAGAGTGTGCAATAACTGGTGGCCTTACCGGGGAGTCGGGGTCCGGCTCTTGTAACCCATAAAGACGGTGGTGCACTGGGAGATGTTAGCTTTGATCAAATGGTCCTATCTCCACCTCCGACATCAGTCTGGTTGCGGCTGGAAACTGAGCTTCGGCTCAGGCTAATGGAGAGGGTCTAGCCAAACTGGTCGCCTCGGAGGATTGGGTTTCATGCTGTGGGGCGGCGGGTCTCCGTATGAGGCGCAGTGGTCCCATTTCCCGACCTTTTGGAGTCAACCGAGATCTCCGGTGCCAGTTGTGCAGGTTTAAGCGGCCTGCTTTGTCATTTCCTATTAGACACTCTTTCTAAAGGGAATGACTCTCTACCTACGTAGGTATGGTGTCGGCTGGAGTTGTTTTAGCATACGCTCTTAATCCCACTGCTGTGTTCGAAGTGAGGGGTTGGTCATCCCATTGTGGCACCTTCTGCTGCATTGAGTGGTTTGCGTCAAAGGTGGTACCATCAGTAGTAGGGTGCTACTACCCATGCTGGATTTGTTACCTGTCTGGGTTGTGGACGCTGGTGTAGGGAACTATGATGAGAGACCTCCGGTGGTGTGGGTTTAATCTTACCGGTACACCGGGCTATAAATTCTGACTCATTGATCCTTGGAGCTTTAATGTGGAAGGTTGCCGTCTTATCTAGACAAAATCATCATTTTATTCGAAGACTCCCACCGCCATATGAACATCTCAACCAGGTTTTGATTTTTATTGAGAAAGCCAACTTGAACATAAGATCCAGCAAGTGCTCTTTCACTTAAACCAAAATCAGTTTTTTGGCAAGTCATCAACTGCTGCGGAAGTTCTCCCGAGCCACGATATCTCGCAGCAGTAGAGAAATTTCAACGACCATCCACAAAGCAAGGCATTCAACAGTTTCTAGGCTTAGCAGGGTATAATAGACCTTTCGTGGTCTGACGACGCCGAAAAGGCATATTTATTCCTTCGGCAAGCCCTTATTTTATCCCTATCAAACATCATCCCGGTAGGTGTTTTCCTGTTTGAAGCTCACACAGATGGCAGCGCCTATAACATTTCGGCAATCCTGAAAAAACGAATTGAAGGACATGAAGATGTGAAAGCCTTCGCGAATCGACGCCTTTTCTGACTGACATTAGAGAAAAATACAAATGGACGTTTAGCACGATTGTCCCTGGCCCTTTCGGTATCTACATGTAGTCTTTTCATTAAGTATAAAGATGGCCACAAACATTTGGATGCTGATGCCCTTTCCAGAATCTCAAACGAACCTGCCCCGAAGTTGAACACAACCTGCTCACATCCTCGACGGACACAAATTTGATCAAGCAAGTTACGACGTTCGTAACCTACAACTAGAGAACCCCTTTATGGCACCTGTCATTTGCCACATTGCAAAAACGCGAAATCCGAAGGAAAACGGTCAAAAAAACTTAGCCATGCTTCAGAGTGCTTCGACTTGCGAGAGAGACTGCTCTGCCGTAGAATTCGTTCTTCCACTGCATTCCATTCCAGCTGGCCTTATGAGATTTCTTCAAACGTGGGAAAAAATTCGCTGAAGGATCTGGTGGCCAAAGATGTTATCCCACGTTTCCAACTAAGTTTCATTCTGCTTGAACTGCCAACAGCGCAAAAAAATTCCATTCAAGCCAGCAGGGTGGCTACAACCAATTTACCTTACCTCCAAATCCTTCCAAAGAATCGGCATTGACAAGTTGGCCCTGTTTTCTGAATCCCACAACGGAAACGTACCCATAATCGTCTGTACCGATTATTGTACCAGTTTGTCGCTTTCTCGTTACCAAGTTTTTCTCCAATTTTGCAGCCCATGAGAAATGAAAAGTGATAGAGGTACGGAATATCATCTTTTTCTTGATCCCACCGTTCATCTACCAGCTTCCTCAGTAACGAGTCAGTTTAATTTGCGAACATTCATTATGCCGACCGTCCCCGCCAGATGTCCGCCAAACGTCATGCCATCTCGCAGCAGTAAAACCAACCACGTTTAGACACCAAAACGAGACAAGCTATTTTTAAAATTGGGGAGCTTATCTTTCTCCTCACTCCTCGCCGCATTTCTGGCCGCTGCGAAAAACAACGACACTAGTTTGCCGTACCCTCTACTGGCACCAAAACTGACTTAATATTGGTTGAGCGACTTAAGCCATTATATCCGAGAACAGAATGTGGTGAACAACTACTCTCACCAGTCTCCTCTTCGATATACGGTTAGCTTCAAAGATCAAGATGAAACTTGCGAATTCCCGGCTTCTGTTGCTCCTACAGCCAAAGCTTAAAGGAAACCTACCACTCTCTTAACGTCCCCCACTGCCCTCAAAATAAATACTCGCCGGTCAACACGCAAACGGAAGAGCCCAGACCAGCTTACGTATAAGAATTCGTAAAATATCCTGCCCTGCACTACGTTGCGTCGTTCTCCTCTCCCTTGAGACACAATTATTGGCATTCCTAAACGTTCCCTCTCTCACTGTCGTTTTCGTAGAAATCATCCTGGCCATTATATTTTAACATACGGAACAATGACCCATTTTTACATGAATACCTGGAAAACAGCAAAAACTTTCTTTGACACTTAGCCGGGACGCGCAAATCTATATCGGCCCTTGATTCTTTTCATACAGCGATGAAACGTTCCCGAGCCAAACTTAAATGAACTGATCTCCTAAATCCTTGGATCTTTGTGGATTTAACCAGAGAGATAAGTGCCACGAACGAAGGCTCCACACCTAGCGCAACAGCGATACAATCGCGCAATCTCCACCTCTCCTTTCGTTTGGATTAGCCATCACAAGCTCCAACTTCGCCCTACCGAACACACACCCGGGTAATGGGCCTGCTGCTGTGCCAGACCTTGTCATCAATGTCTACTTCAGAGTGCTACAGTCCTACTCTTCCAGGCCAATCTTCATCTACTCCCACCAGTTTTCCTCACCACTTTACAGACCGAACCATGACGTCACTTGCCGTTGGACTCAACATGAACCTGACCTCTTTGGCTTCGCATTGTTGATTTTGCCGATCCGTACGTACAAATGTTGGGGTATAGTATTAAATAACATTATAAATGCTACCATCGAACATCTCATTTCAGTCCAGCCAGCCAACTATACGATTATTTCCATGACCCATCAAAATATGAGAGCAAAATTATATGTAAAGATTATAGATAGTTTTTGGTAAACCCTGATGCCAGAAAACATTTGGATATTTTACAGACATTTCTCTTATAGATAATTTGATATTAACGAACCATCTAGTGGATATAAAGCAGGTATAATGTCAGAGTTAATCTTAGCACCATTACTTAAATGTTTTGACAATAATTTTAAATTGATTTTACTGTGTCCGATTTTAAAATTACAGCCTATAATTACTACATCTCACAAATAGAATGTGAGGCACTAGAATTTCTAAATAATTTGAAAGATATTTAAAAAATAACAAACTAAAAAATATAATCTTAAATTGCGATTTTAATTGTACCCTGAACCCGAATGTCGATCGTGTCAACTGTTTGGAACACAGAGGGCACCTTATACGCAAATTTTCATTAATAGTAGCTAAGTTTAATTTGCATTATGGTAAAGATTTGGTTACTCATACAGGGACTAAATTGGCATGGTACACTGCCGCGAATAAGAAACAGAAAGCTAGTCTGCATAGATTCTAGGTATCTCCCGTTCTTGCTCCAATGTTAACTGGGCTGAAGACTTTTTGCTCAGGGTTTCAATCCGATCACCTACCCTTATTGCTTTAGAAATTGAAATAATTTTCAACTGAAGGCTGCCTAGTGTGTCAGACATTTGGTGCTTCAATAATAGTCTCCTACAAGATCAAAAATTCTATAAAATATTTTCTTTCCCCACAGGAAGAAGAAAAAGAAAATAAGCATGATCGAAGCCTTCATAATATGTATTTTGCTAATCATTACAAACTCTACCTAAATATAATTCGGGACTCATCTCCCCCCCCCCCCAATAAATAAATCCCGGGTGCGCCACTGAAACCTACAGAACTCAATGAAATCTTTCGTTGTAAGGATAAATTAAAACTTAATATGAAACAAATTGTTAGATAATAGTATAGAAAATCAATAAAAAATTTAAACTGTATACTAAATATTCCCCAAAATCTTTTAATAAAGCAATAAAAATGGTCTTGTTACAAAATAGAGACCACAAAGATTTAAATAACCTCACTTTTGAACTGTGATTTGAAAATTGTAGCATAACTTTTCATACAGAAACTGAGGGAGATCCTTTTAAAAATTGTACATTCATATCAAACTCTTTCAATAGAAAAATAACGGCCAACTTAAAACTCATCAGAGATACTATTCCATATTTCAATGACACGAACTGGAACTTGATCGCGTTTATGACCTTTTATCGATACCCGAGCATGTTGGTCTACATGGATAATTTCAACCATTTATAAAAAGTATTAACCAGAAGGCTACGGCAAGACTGGAAATTAATGTAGTCTTAACTGCAGCCATATGTATTAAAACAGCAATGCGTCAAGGCGATCCACGGCCAAGTATCATCTTCGTGTTATCAGTTGAACCCTTCTTAAGTCATTAACGAGTTAAACTGAAATACTGTCAATTAACGCTTTTTACATCGGATGCGAACGACCTCCGATTATGCTGCTGACGTGACTACTTTCACCACGAAAGAGGTCTTACAGTTTAAGGAACTGAATGTAATAGATACGATAAAATTAGCAATGCTGAGTTTGATTTAAATACAAGACACGAACAAGGGGGGGGGCGAGGGTGTTCGAATCCCCCTCAGGTCATTTTTATTATCAATATAATAAAAGGAAGAAAATTTGGTTTTAAAAGGAGTATGACCCGCCTTTGCCGAGTTTTCCATATTTGTATTGTCTACTCATTTTATTGTTAGAGAAATTAGAAGTCCAGCTTACATCAGCTACACTTTTGTACGTACTTAAGACATTGGTGTCTTTGACTTCTCACACTCTTTGGGGTCTTTGCCCGCGGATGGATCATGGAAGCCTGGTCACTGGAGTTGAAAATTTGATATTTCAAATAATTATCTCAGAGGCTCAGTAACAAAAATACTAAACAGAATTTATATCGACAGTCGACTCGGATGAGTACGTTACGTAACGTTCATAAATCACCTAGTGAGTCAGTTACATTATATTTATTATTCTTAATATTAAACAACGCTAGGTAATGTTAATGCACGGGCGGCGAAATAGGGTACGAAGAGGGGTAGTCACTTAAGAAATCTGGTGTACAAATAGTGAGAAATCGAAATAATTATTTCTGGTAATAAACAGAAATATTTTTATATTTCTAGAAATCGAGAAATTATCCAAGAATTTATATACGAATTTTGCGTTCCTGAGTCCGGCGGCTACTAACGTAGTAATAACCGTAGATAGAAGTTCGTCTGATTCCGTCGAAGTTTTAGTCGATCGTGTTCAGTTTTTAGGTTAACGGAAACTGATTATACCATAAGTTAATGATACCTCTAAGTATACAAATAAGCCCTTTCAAGGTGGAATCTTTGTCCAGAAAATGTGATGTCAAATCTTGTTTCTCCGATTCCCGCGAAAATGAAAGATTTGAAAAATATCTCGGACCCAACGCCGCTGTGCGGTCGAGAATGAAACTATATTGGGCTTAGAGAAATAAACCAATGGCAAAAAAACCTTCTTTTGCCTCTGTGGGGGTACGAATTTTCCAAGGGAATACCGAAATTTATCTCTTTTGGGGAAGTTCAAGCTAGCCTTGCACCAAACGGGATTAAAGAAACGTCAGATTCGGCAGTTCCAAGTGTATGTTAGGGCTACTTTGATACGCAGTACGGCGAGACATAGGTCGATTTGGACAAGCATATCCGCTATAGGCAGCATAGCCATTTGTCTACTTAGAGGTATCATTAACTTATGATTATACGGATAGTTGGATACTCTGTACTGTATTTCCCTCATTTTACACTGACTTTTAAGTTTGTAAGTTCTTTTTATTTTTTGTAAATTTTATAACTTCATTAATGTTACATCATTACATGACACGATAATGCATATAGTAAATTGTTAACCAAGTTTATTAATCTTAAATTAACCATTTAAATTCGAAAATCTTACATAACCCAAAAGCCGTGTTCACACTAGACACTTTGGAACCGTTTTTAAACGGTTTTGAAAGCTAAAATTGGACATTTTCCATGTCAAGTGTATTAATAGCCATACGATAAATACCTTCGACAGCAAAATTTTACAATTTGTACTTTCGAAACAGTTTTAAAACGGTTCCAAAGTGTCTAGTGTGAACGCGGCTAAAGTGAAACTTTAACTTTATCGATTCCCCAAAACGTCCTATATTTTTCATGCTGGAGAAGTGTCCACGACCACACAAGACGACATAATAATTTGTTTAGGTAATACCAAAAATAAATGAAATTAAGTGATCAGCCTACTAAACTCCCCATGTTGGAAGCGTTTTCCTTATGAAGTAACATTTTTACCACGAATTTGAAATTTTGCACGCTCCTACAATTCCCCACAATTCCCAAGTGCAATTTATCGCGTCAAAAGACGGGGATGGAAATAAGCTTTTATTTGACACGATTTTCTCATCATTTTCATAGATAAAGTTATTAAGCCCTCAGGCGTAGATGGATTAAAAGGAAGATCGTTTATATAAAATTATATTTTTAGGTCAGAGAGTAGTCAAATATGCTGTTGTTATAGTTACTGTTCAATTTGCCAACGGAAAATACTTCAATTGTCTCTTCTCCAACAATTAGATTTATTCTTCTATAAACATCTCCATTTTCAAATGTAGAAACTTTAAATGTTGAGGCTGATGTCTTCTGCCTTATCAATTATTAGATTTATCAGCTCGAGGCTCTAAAATTTTACGTAAGATAGTAAAAAAATCAAATCCCTTTCCAACTTATAGAAACACTCAGGTTTTGGTACCCCATTCTCTAACGCTAAGAAGCTTAGATTAAGATCTACATCAAACTATCAGAGACCATCACCAATACCACAGCATAAGCTACCATCACTCGGACCCCACTGACAGCAACCATAACTCAGACCACACTACGAAAGTCCATAACACAGCCCCAACATCAGCGATCATCACCCTGACCACAACACAGCCACCCACTACCAACGACCATAAGACAGCCCTCACCATCACCAATATCACAACATCAGCGACAATAAGGCAGCTTCAACCATCGGCGACATCAAGACAGACCCCACAATCAGCGACATTAAAACAGGCCCCACCATCAGCGACCATCGCCCTGATCACCAACAGCAAAACAGGCCGTACCATAAGCATTGGTGACATTAAAACAGGCCCCACCATCAGCATCCATCACCAAGATCACTACATCAGTTACCATATGTAACGACTAATTTAATGTTTCTGTAACTTAACGTAAACCCCTTTGTGTCAATTAGGATGATGGCTATTTTCGGGCGACCCCTAGCGGTGGCGCGGGCCGTTGCTGCGAAGGGTCTCCGGGAGGAAGAATGTTAGGCCTTACTTTTGGGGGGGTCAAAGGTGACCTTGTGGCCACAGGTAGCCCGAGTTCCCCCTGCGTTATCTTCTCTCTCCTTTCTTTTCGCCGCTGCTTCTTTTGGGGATTAAGCGAGGCCCGTCCCCGTTCGTTTATTCCCTCGTGAGCCCATTAACCCCTTCTCACATTGCCCCAATTATTATTATTATTTCGAATTAAGGGTTGCCAATATTCGGAGAAACTCCGTATTGTGTGTTTTTTTTATATTTGTATTATTTTGGGTTTGATTTATCCCTGGCGTCTTGGTGTGGCCAGGTTTGACGTTGTTTTAAGAAGTTGAGTAATTGGGGACGCTCTGGTTGACCCTTTGATGGGACTGGATCGTGGGACCCTTTTCATAAAAGTGAGCGTCATTACGCTTTGGTTTCCATTGGTTGGGTCCCAACCAAACGTATTTGGCCCAAGTGCTCTGATAGGAAAATTACTTTTTCGCCAAAGCAGACCACGTGATATGGCTGTGCAACAAAACGACGGACTCGTGGAAAAATGAGACAGATTGGTCACCACGGACTTTCCGAACGAGTCGCGCTTGACCCGAATGCAAGCACCGTGGCCACCGCTATTGCGGGAGAGCCGATGCACAGTGTTTCTAAATCGACTTTTTGGTGTCAAAATTAAATATCAACAAATAAAAATAAAAAATTACACATTAATTATTATTCAAAATTAAATGCAGAATTCGAAAATATACTTTATATTTCGGTAACTACCACCAGGGGGTCAAACGTCCCCCGTTAGGAATTTCAGAGGATTTCTTGCTGCAATGCACGTGTCAGGTAATGCTTGACGTAATATTTTATTTCGATAAGGCTAGCACAAATTTAACTTCTGTAAAATTCATTTAAAGGTCCAATTTTGTCCAAAATAACACTTTTTCTAATGTTGTTTTTGCGAAGGGTGCAGGTGGTTGCGGAACATTTATATTCTCTGTCGTAGAGACATTTAGGAGAACCCGCTGAAAAAAAACCCAAGATACACGGGGTTTTATTACCTTCAAATGAACATCCATTAAGCGCTATTTTCCTGTTGTCATAGGCCACCTTGTTTTCAATTTCCCTACCAAAACAATACTAAGCCGAAAAAATCCTACTATGTTTAACAATTAGTTACTTTTTCTCGTGCCGACTGCATATACATTACAAATCATTACGAGTATACTCAATTCAGGTGAGATCGAAAAGACAGTTGTCAACTTGTCACGGATTTAGCCTTTTTTGTGGATTTATGTCGTGTAAATTCTTGTGTTCTTTCAATACCTGAATATGACGATTGAAATTAATGTCATTTTTAGGTCCGTACTATAATATTTAATAAATAATTATTTGTCATCGATATGATCCTATTATTTCGTTGGAAATGTGAATATCTTTGGCTGATTATAAGCTAGAATGTTAAAGTATCTTTTATGATTAGTGTGACTAGTAGAATAAATTACACTACTTGTTATTACTTAATTGTCATTTTTAACTTTAAAAGTTTATGAGATGTTGGAAAACAATATATTTAACTTTAATGAGGTATAGTTGTACTAGTGATTTCAAAATATATTAATAAATAGACTATACTAAATCTTTTAACACTTCTAATTTTATTTAATCTTAGCTTTCTTATAGCTACAAAATTTAAATTGTATTTTTTAAGTTAAGAAATAAACATAAATATCATAGAAGATAAGTATAAATATATATTTAATATCACAATGGGTTTAAAGTTATGCTCTACATATATTTCAAAAATTTTGTTCATTCTCCAGAATGAGCTCCTGTAAATCCACGGAAATTCAACAGAATCGTCCGAATCGCTTTCGGCGCTTTGAGATGACGTTAGTAGATCAGTGTGTTCCGCTTCCTTTAGCAAATGAATAACACTTAAAGGCAGAAGTTGTCTTCTTATTTTTTTCTTTGAATTAGAGAATGATCGGAAATAATCGGATCAGAGGAATCTAACGACCGATTGAAAATGTCCAGAAGATTGTCTCTTCGAGAAGTTTTACGCGCGTGAAATTCACTGTATTAACGATACAACTTTTTTCTATAGACTCTGCAGCCTGTTCACTCAACATTCCTAATGGCAGGGTAGCCGTTTTCACTATATCTTTTCCATGGACCAGAATCTTATGGACAGTCACACGCATATAGTACCAGCCGTATACTTGTCAAAATATTTGTTAAGTAAACTTTTGCAATAATCAACCAATTTGTCATCGTCTATCGGCAAACCACACGAGATCGCAACGAGAATTAGTGCAATTGCTCCACTAGCCAGAGCTCTAACCCTAGAATATTGGCAAAAACTACACGATTGCTTTCGTGAAAAGCTCTTCGGGCTGTATTTCCATCATTCGAAGACCCACACCCACCAGGTTTTGGAAATTCAACTCTCAGAGCTAATTGGGACTTCATTTCCTCTTGAATTTCGAGTTTACGCTTTGCAAAGATTTTCTTTTTATCTGCCCCGTCTACCCGCCAGCATCTTAGGCCGTCACAATTTCTGTATCCAAGATGAAGACAAAACTCCAGACAACGTATCCACGCGTGAAGGGGACTAATTCCGTATTTGAGATTCTCAGACTTTGGGATGAAGTTATTTGTGTCAATCTTATTAAATAGCGAGGGTGTTGCTCCACAAATTGGACAAGATTGTTGCGATCTAGTCGCTGTTACGACATTTAATATTTTTCCATCAATGAGTTTAAATGATAGGTCATATTAAACGGAAATATTTTTATTCGTATTGACGAAATGATCAAATGGTAAGAGAGCTTTTATTTCTTCGTCAACCTATTTATTTTCGTCTCTAATTAACTGCGCGGTTTCCTTACAGAAGACAAGTTTCAAAGGCCGGCAAGATCTTACAGATTGTGGGGTTTGATTATTCCACAAAACGTGGCCATTTTCCGATTTTAACTGAAGTGGAATAATAGTTGTGGCAAATAAACTATTATCTTCGTCCCTCGAGTTTTCGTTTCTTGAAAACTGTTGTTTATCTTGCGATTGCCCTGAACTACCGTCAAATCCCCATGACAAAAATAGAGTAAATCGCATCTCGTTTATATTTAATATGTCATAATGATAATACTGCTTAAGAACTTCAGTTTGTAGGTCCACGATACGAGAAGCTGTATGGTTTAGAAGGCTTTGCAGAGAAATAACAACTACTGGATCAACTGGTCTAGACTTAGCTTTAATTTGGAGAACTTCGGAATACGGTGGGTACAAATCAACTCCATGGGATTTTGCCCCTTCTCTCAGGTGATTATACGTTTTAACTGTTAAGTCTTCATCTATAATTCGCGCCAAAGCCTCTTGTGGCGAATATCTAAGAAGAGTATTTTCGTCTTTAAATTTTGACATTATTTTTTCTGGCCTTTAGGACTCTGAAGTGCCTCTTTTAACAGATTCGACAATTCCCTCTGTCCATCACGCGTAGATGACAACTGGACAGCCTTCAAAACCTTCGGGAATGGTTGCTCAGACAAACTATCTGATAACACTGCAATTTGTCTTTTTTGTGATCGAAGAGACATCAGTGGCCAAACTTTAGTTGGTCTCCCAACGTCACTCGCGCTAGGCGTGGAATGAAGATCTTTGATAACTGGCATGGTTTCGCATTTCAGATAGCTGAAAGATTCATTTAATCAATTCACATTCTTCTCCAGATATCGGGCTTTCACGCGCGAGGAACTCGCGCATTTCTTTAAAAACACCTTTTTCATGTTCTTTATTCTTTGCACTAGCGACTTTTGTTCGGTTTCTTTCAGATTGGACAGTAAGCGAGAATTGGTGATTTCTAAACAAATGTTTAACTCCTTTGTAGAATCGTATCTCTTCAGAAACACCTCGATGATATCTCTATTCCTAACAACTTGTGACTCGCTGAAAGGTTGGCAAGCATTATCATTTAATGGCTCTGTCCTATCCCGGCTATAACTTCCGCTCTCCAAATCATGAGGAATTTCTTCTATTGAGCACGAGGCCATATCATCCTATACTAACAATGAAATCCGAATCTCTACAATTTAACACTTCACGAGTTTGTAACTAATTGAAATAAAATAAACAAACTATTAATAACAACGAATTGTTTTGAAGATATATGCCACGGATACGCGATTTGTTTCATATGTGGAAAACTGAATTTTACTACTAAGGTATCTATTATTGATTCTAAGAAATGTCGAAATTTTAAAACATTATTCGTTTGCATTCACTGATTATAAAATAAAACGTTAATAACTGTTCTAATAGCAGATAATTTCAGATTGAACCTAAAACATTTACTTTATTTACTTTACTTCAAATAAATCAATTTTCTACTTAATGACGTATTTAATTATCTGTCTGAGATATGCTAATTACATTCTCAACTGAACACAAATTCTATATTGAAAATATTTAACATTTAGTTTGGTCTATTTATTAATATATTTTGACATCACTAGTACAAATATACCTCATTAAAGTTAAATATATTGTTTTCCAACATCTCATAAACTTTTAAAGTTAAAAATGGCAATTAAGTAATAACAAGTAATGTAATTTATTCTACTAGTCACACTCATCATAAAAGATACTTTCTAGGAAGCAAAGATTTAACGTTCTAGCTTATAATCAGCCAAAGATATTCACATTTCCAACGAAATAATAGGATCATATCGATGACAAATAATTATTTATTAAATATTATAGTACGGACCTAAAAATGACATTAATTTCAATCGTCATATTCAGGTATTGAAAGAATACAAGAATTTACACGACATAAACGCACAAAAAAAGGTAAAATCCGTGACAAGTTGACAACTGTCTTTTCGATCTCACCTGAATTGAGTAGACTCGTAATGATTTGTAATGTATATGCAGTCGGTACGAGAAAAACTAACTAATTGTTAAACATAGTAGGATTTTTTCGGCTTAGTATTGTTTTGGTACAAGGTGGCCTATGACAACAGGAAAATAGCGCTTAATGGATGTTCATTTGAAGGTAATAAAACCCCGTGTATCTTGAAAAGTCAAAGTCGGTTACTTTTCGGGTTTTTTTTCAGCGGGTTCTCCGAAAATGTCTCTACGACAGAGAATATAAATGTTCCGCAACCACCTGCACCCTTCGCAAAAACAACATTAGAAAAAGTGTTATTTTGGGCAAAATTGGACCTTTAAATGCATTTTACAAAAGTTAAATTTGTGCTAGCCTTATCGAAATAAAATTTTACGTCAAGCATTACCTGACACGTGAAATCCTCTGAAATTCCCAACGGGGGACGTTTGACCCCCTGGTGGTAGTTACCGAAATATGAAGTATATTTTCGAATTCTGCATTTAATTTTGAATAATAATGTGTAAATTTTTCTTTTATTTGTTGATATTTAATTTTGACACCAAAAAGTCGATTTAAAAACACTGTGCGATGCCATCGCCGGTTGACCCCGTTCAAGAAATCCGCCGTCCGATCTAATATCCGCGCAACGTGCTGGATGAGCCAACCACGACTGTGGAGTTGGTTGTGCCGCGTAGGAGGTGCGTGTGCGCATTCCCGCAGTGTCAACAAAAGAAAGCGGCCTACGAGGGACCAACGGGTCTCCCAAGCAAAAGGACTTGGGATAAGTACAATATTACCAATTGGGTAATTAAGCCGCTGGCATTTCGCCGATAAGGGTCCCAGAACCTGACTAACTCCTATGGAGAGTTTTACCCCTGTAATGTTAATCGTAAGGTCCCAGAGTGGTCGTAGTGTAAATAATACAACTGTAGTGTCATTCTGTATAAATATTTTGTTAATGTGTAGTGTATTAATGTATTAAAATTTAACTTTATTTCATTTATTTGGCAACTTTCAATTCTGTAACTCAAGCAATCTTCCCCTAGACGCCCTAAATGACCTTGCTAACCAAGTTACGCGAGGAGGGAGGACCATTGAAATTAAAGTATTCTAGAACTCGCAGTGAATTCTTTAGGCTAGGAATAGCGATCACGGTTTAGGCAGAATATCCCCTAAAGACAGCTTCCACCATCGGCGACATAAAGACAGAACCCACCATCAGCAATATTAGTACTGGTCCCACCATCAGCAACCATCACCGAGACCACTACATCAGCGACCATAAGACAGCTTCCACCATCGGCGACATTCAGACAGACCCCTTAATTAGCTACATTAAAACTCTTCCCACCATCAGCAACCATCACCAAGATCAATACATCAGTGACTTTAAGACAGCTTCCACCATCAGTGACCGTCACCCAAACCACTACATCAAAGACAGTTAGACAAACCGAACCATCAGCGTCAGTAACACACCTTCCCCATTTATAGCAACGCCAGCTTTTCGAGGAATCATCTCTAACCCAACTCATAATTGAGTCGAAAAACGAAAATGAAAATTGAAATCCCGCAACAGCTAACTGCACCAAAGTGTATCTCTTTTATGGTTAGAAAGAACGAAGAAAACAATAGGATTGTAAGAGAAAGGATAGAAATGAAACAGAAGAGGGAAGAAGAAAGTGTTAAGATACGCTATGAAAAAAAAAGAAAGAACAAGAGCAAAATATGATAAAAATAGATAAGATTGTGACCAAAGAAGCCATTCCCAAGAAAAATGCAGAGTGTGAATCTTCCGACGCACGATGGAAGCAAATGAAGTGTGGGTTTGTTGCTTTACGTGTAAGCACTGGTTCTTCTTCAATGCGCAAACTTGAGTGAAGAAGGCAATGAATTACCACGTACTGGTGGTTTGAAGCAACGTTCTGATAATTTCCTCTATCATTTCACATAACTTATAAGGTATATTTATTTAGTTGGCAAATTTAGAGATTGATTTACACTAGCTTGCCTAATTTGTTCACTGTTTCCAATAAATAAAAGGGATTTAGGTCTAGGCATCAATTGTCTACTTTTTTAATTTTTGTCTTATAATGTTTGAAGGATTAACCGAATTTAGAAATGGGTGGTCGGACATTAGAAGCGAGTGGTCGATCATAAAAAGTATGTGGTCGGAATTGAAAGTCCCTAGGTCAGAATTAGAAGCAAACATCCGGAATGGGACTCAGGCACTAGCTTCAGGAGAAAGTTTATTTCTACGTTACTAAGGGGCTCTATTCACTCATAAAGGATTAAAAATGGAAGTCTAGGAGTTATGATTCACTTGATTACACGCCACCAACCCTATATGAACTAAAAATCTTAAGTTAATTATCATTAATTATGAAACATGGATGTAATATAGCTTTCTACAATGTGTCACCACAACGATACAAGTGAAAATAAAAACAAACTGAGGGAATAATTTAGTTTTCCATTTAATTTTTTCTTTTATGTATAACACATATTTATTTGTAAGTTGCAGTATTGATTATTTGGCATGTGACCACTCCCAGCTGAGCATATTTCCTGTGTATAGGAGGGTTAATATGTACCAATAGTTATATTAAATAAAAATATTTAAGAATTTAGGATTACATTATTAAGTTTTCAAAGACAAATAATATTAAGATATTTTTATGTTACATTTGAATTATTATAAATTATTAATATTTCTTTGATTGAAAAGTATTTTACTTTCTGTTGTGTTTCTTTTCTGATTGATCATGATAACTTCCCTCTAACTTTCTTTAAAAAAAATAAAAACAAAATTTCATAAAATAGTTTTCTTTCAGATAAAATATCTAGTTCTCGGTATGAATCTTTTTTTATAATTTTAACAGAAATATTTTATTGGTATAATTAAGGCTTGCAGTATAACGGAGACGATATGAAATCGAATTATAAGCTAATTGAAAATCTTCAACAAAACTTTAAATTAAATTGTAATAAATTAACAGCGAACAGTGTCTTTTAAGAAAAGCATGTAAAATGATCTTCAACACTTTTGACGCGAGGCTGACCACTTGCAGGAATTGGTGTACATTCTAACTTAATTGATTACAGAAATAACTTGGTAATCACTGCATAATAATTATGTAATCAAAATTTTTTCACTGCGTAATTTATCTGTATTAACTGCGAAATAATTTTGTAATCTATTTGTAATCACTACGTAATTATTCTGTAATCGATTTAAAATTACGACGAAATTATTCTGTAATCTATTTTTAATCATTGCGTTATTATTCGCTAAGCTTTCTATAATCAATGCGGACTCATCTATCTTATTCCTACGTCAACATTCTACAATATACAGGTTGTTTCAAAAGGTTAAGAAAAAATTTCAAGGAGTTATAGCGGGTGAGTTGAGAAGTATGCCTGGTTTTTTCTCATATTCCTACGATGAGTTAAAAGAACGCCAGAGAGCTTTAAAGTGTGGCCTACTAGCCCCGGGAAGTAGGATGAAACAAGCACAACACTTAGCAGCAGGGAAATGCGAAAGTTAAGGTAACGGTTTGGGTTCTTGTGATAGGTAAAAAAGGGACTCTGTAAACAAATCGAGGTAACCAACGTAAAAAAAGTAAACTTAAACAGTATTTAAAGTCGCTGCTCAACGTCTCTAAAAGGAAAGGTACCTGAATTGGCGCGTCTCACGAACTTTTTACCAATGACCATCGTCTATTACGTGAGACAGGCACATTCTGGGGACGTTACTTATGTTTTTACTTGAACTTCGTTACAAACGTATTGTTGGTTTTACAGAACAGGAACCAAGTAAGTCGACCACGGGTTGCCAGCAATGTTAAGTTGATTTTGTGCTTGGTGCAGCCTACTTCCAGGGGCTAGTACGCCACACTTTGTAGCTCTCTGGCGCTCTTTTCACTCATCGTAGGAAAATGAAAAAAAAGGCATACTACACTCACTCCCTAAAACTTTTTAAAAATTGTGTATAACCTTTGAAGCACCCTATATATGTAATCCCTGCGTAATCACTTTGTTATCTATTTCTTAACACTTCATTATTATTTTGTGATCTATTTGTTAACACTTCATAATCATTCTGTTATCTATCCAAAATTGCTGCATAATCATTCTGTTATCACTGCGTAATCATTCTGAAAGCTATCTGTAATCACTGCGGATTCATTCTGTAATATATATGTAATCGCTGCGTAATTATTTTGTTACTTATTTTAAATAACTGCGTTATCATTGTCATCTATTTCTAATAACGGTGTAATCATTGTTATCTAAATGTTGCTACTCCGTAGTCGGGAATCTATCAGTAATCCTAAAATGGGTTCTGTGACTTCGAAATCAGTGTTCAGAAAAATAGAAGTTGTCAGCCTCATAGACCTTCGAATAGTCTATTTAAAAATAAAAGAACATAAAACATTTGTTTTAAATTTAAACTATTTAATTGTTAGTGGAGAGTCTCTTTTGGAAACTGAGGGTTCAATTCTAGACGCATTCTGTTGAATTGTAATTCATCTTTGTTAAAAGTGAAATAAATTGCGTTAGTCAGATTTCCTGAACCCCAATATCTTGAGGCTAGAGACAGAACAGCATTTAAAATCGTTTCCCTGTAGAGTTAAAAATAAAAAAATTCAAATTTGAAGTGAATTTCAAGTACAAGCGAAAGCAGCGCGCAGAGAAACATTAGCGAATAAGTAACGAGCGACGATAAGAAGTGGGTTATCTTCAAATTTAAGCTCTCGAGGATGATTTCTGTGCCAAGGTACTTTCTGGCTCTCCAATCCGACAACCCGATTGCGAAGTGCGGAATTCCTACTTCCAGAAATGTGAGAAGCCTGCAAAGATATCCAAAAGAGTGTTCTTTGGAATGACCAACGTTTATAATAGGTACTTAGTTTTTCAAATTATTCTAAGCTCCTACTAATTCTTTTGTAAAATGCTTAACCATTGAAAATATATATAATTGTTTCATGATTTCATTTACATTTATTGTCCAATACTGAAATTTTATCCGTAGGGCTGATTTTATATTTTTCGTAATAAAAACGAGAAAAACCAACCGGTAGTGATAGAAATAATGTTTGAGGAAGGAAAATCAAAGACTTTATATGAAATATCTATAAACCTATGAAAATACAAAACGTATGGAAATCACCAGAATTAGCATTGTTCACTGGAAATCACTAAGCTATGTTTAATATCACAGACAGACGCAAGCGTTTTTAAAAATCACTTGTAGTCTTATTGTCCTAGAAATTACCCCTTCGTATTTTCAATAGTATTGAAACTGAATTTTAGAGTTAAACCAATGGTGAACGCTTATAAACCCATGAGGTATATGTATAAAATATTGTAATAAAGATATTTAAATTTTTTTAAACTTTAATGCGTTTTATCACCTTTTGTTGATAGCCTCTTTTACCGAGACTGGTAAGGATTTCCTCATGACGAATGACTGAAGTCTCTTTCCAATCTCGAACTTGGTGACATGAAACCCTCTTTTGGTGCAGTTAGAGGCAAGTTTGAAGTATAAGTAGCGGCACTCGCAAATCAAGATGGCTTTTCCTTGGGCCACTTCGCGGTCCAGTTGATCGAAATGTTCAATGAATTTAGGAAACGCCTTCATTCTTTCGGCGCGTGTCCATATCTCTTTGTAATGAGGATCTTCCTAAATATCAGACCAAAAACAGTTGGCTCTGAGTTGATAAAGGTTAACGTAGACCATATTCAAATAAAGGTTATAAGTGGGGTTGCGGAGTGTTAAGCACTTTCGGCTCGCAGCAAGAGGAGCCGGGTTCGATCCCAGCTTGTGGCACTGGTTGAAAACCCGGTACAACTCCATTTGCGTTGAGTTTGCAAGTTCTCTCCCCACTGCTGTTTCCTCCTTCCCTAAAACCTTGTTGAGGTTAAAGGTAATAGTTAGCATAGGGAGCTGTTGGCTCGCGTGGCATGAAGGGCTTGCATTGTAACCCGTCATTCTGAATTCATGGCTTTAAAATTCGCTAGATGACTTAGGTATAATTAATAATAATAATACTAATCTAAGCTAATACCCAAGACACCACGATAGACCGAAGTCAGACAGCAACTTTCAATACCATTATTTCAGGTAGACTGATAAATACAGGATATTATGCGTTCGAGGTTGGTGGCAAGCCTATAATGCAAATTTAAACAGCCTCTCCCTAAACAGGGCGGGGAGAACTTGCAAACCCACATAAATGAAACTTCCTTACCAATCCAAGGAATCCAAGGTTAAATATTATATCTAAGAAATAAAAACCTAAAATTCACGATATTTTTGGTATGTCTTCTCCTGCCTTCACTAGTCCATTTATATAATCTTTGAACTAATTGCTTAAAATTCATAGCTGCTGATTGACCCTGAGAAGGTTACCACCGAAGATATTATATTTTCAAAATCCCGTAGTGGCGAGAATTGTAGACTGAGGAAGGTTATTGTTTACCCATACACTCCAATAGGGTCACAAAGTTTATAAAATTTACGTAAGAATACCAAAAATAATTAAGAAATAGCAATCAATTAGTCCCATTTAAAAGTTAATATTCAAGGTCAGTTTGCATATCGCTATGTGAAAAATTAGTCACAATGTGAAATACAATTAAAATTATAAACGAAATTAAAGAATATATAGCCTACCACTAAAAAATTCCAAGCCCCGCTATTAACGGATTTTTAAACTTCCCGAGTGTTGTTCGTCGTACTGCATTACGAATGAAGCGCTTTTAATTGATCACAGCTTGCTTTTCTAAAAATATTTCAATTTTAATTCGAATAAAGCTTACGTCAAAAACTCCCTTTAGCGTTCTCGTCATGAGAGGTTTAACACTTTTGAACTTGGACAAATCTCTCAAAGAATCGATGTAATCTGGCGTACCGAGGAATGTCACGTGAGTGATAATGAAAGAAGACAGCAAAGATGTGAAAATTATCGAGAAAAACAGCCACGTTCCAACCAGAATTCTATTCGTTCCAGTCTTTTGCATTTCGCTACTCGCTGTCAATGAGGGTAAATTAATTTTAATTATTTAAACAACGTCTATCACTTAAAATTACATCACGATAATGTTTGGAGACCCTCGACAATTTAATAAGTGCCCATGATTTGTGAAAATAAAGTTCAAGGACCACACTAGTGTTGTAATTTTATTCATTTCCTGCGGCCTTCTGTAAAATTTGTAATCGCATAATCAGGTATACAAAAGCACAGCAATTAATTACCGTATTACTTGAATATCTGGTAAACACAATATCTTTTCGGAAATAATCAGAAATAACTGGTAATCGAAATAAATCTCTAGTAATCAAAAAACTCATGTAATTTCTTAAGTGAATCGCAAATAATCACCTGATAATTTCAATAATTCAATTTTTATCACACATTTCTTAGAAAAATCACCGGCAATAATCTCTTGCAAATTAAGTTAATATTCAAAAAATGGGTGTACCAATAAAAATCTTGTAAAAGAAGACTTTTATATAATCATCACCACATTAATCATGGCATTCCCTAAGCAATCATTTCATTTTAGAAAAACAATATATATATTTTTTTAAAGTGGCACAGATAAGAGATTCGATAGATCTTTGCAATCTTATAGTATTTTTGAAAGTAGATTGAGATTGTAATATTTTAAAATTAAATGAAAATAGCTCTAAGCAAAGAGATTTAGGAACTAAAACAATTATAGAAGTTTCTTTTAACCAAGGAATATTTTTGCGCACGTTTCCACACCAGAGTGACTGGGATAATCATATCAAATAAAATTTTTCCCAGAGCAAGGAAGAATTTGCGTTTATTTGAATGAATTGTAGGCCAATTTTTGAGAGCTCGTAACTCTGGAACGGGGCTTTTTTGGACTATGGTTCATTTGCCATTTGAAACACGTAGGGACCAATAGATTACCTTTTAAAAGTTTCGGATATCTTATCCGTAACACCCGGTATTGTTAAGTGTAAACAGTTAGAAGAAAGTCTTCAATGATAAAGTTGTAGATAATTTTATTAATTTTTCACGGAGATACGAGCTGATGAAAAAAACCATCTCACCACAGGAGGAAATATGTCTTAGAGTTTTGTACGTAAATGTCAGAAATGGCTTAAATGGTTAGTTTTTTAAACTAAAGGATATTTTTATTAATGCAAATGCAGAAAATTTACAAGTGATGTTATATGATTCCTCCGTTAGCCGCGATACAGGTTTCGGGAAGATGGGCCTTCTCTTAAAACGAGCTGACAATTATATTAGGTGTGAGATGTCGTAAGGCTGCAATGATTCGTTGTCGTAAATCTTCGATACTCTTACACTCGTTCTTTGGTGAAACCCCACAAGAAAAAGTCCATCAGCCGTAGGTTTGGACACCTCGGAGGCCATTGAATGGAACCGTTTCAACCATTCCAACGCTGAGGGATCTCGTTGTTCAGATTATCCACAGTACATCAAGGTTGATGGGGTGGCGCACCATCATGTTGGTATCATTGTTATCTGCAAGGGGCCAGCGGGGTGTCGTCTTACTCGCTTGCTTCTTCGTTCTGCAAAAACTCCAAGTTATTCGGTCCATTAAGACGAGTTGAAAGAAAAATGGGCCGATAACTCTATTCCCGAGCAGATTTTCCCAAACATTTATTCTAAATTGTTGTTGATAATGGTGAGGGATGATAACCATTACTCCATATATAAAAGGCCCATCTCATGCAAAGGACCACTCGTCAGTCATCAGAAGTTAACTTGGGCTCTCATTAGACATGATCATTAGCCAAACACATCAATAATATCGACGCACCGTTTCTCCTTCGTGCAGAGCTTGGGAGAGAATCGCACGAAACGTATAAAAATGGTGACTGAGAAGAGTGTTCCACGCGTATAGTACGTTGACAAACCAAGATCTCACCTGCGCCTCTAACGCTTGCTTGAGGAAACCCAGTCATGTAAGTCCAAAAGACTCCTTCCATGTTGAGGTTTTGACGACCTGCTCCACGGAACCTGGGATTGACGTCTCCGTTGTTGCTGAAGTCTCTACAAGCTCACAGAACGGTGTTGTGGCCTGGTCTTCTGTCGGGATGGCGATTGCCTAACAAATCACTTACTCTATGAGTTTTACGATCGGCATTTCCGTAATACAACTCTACCATAAAAGCGCTCTAATATCGACTATAAAGTGAAATAGTTGATTATATTCAACATCATTAGAGCATGGTTTTTAATTGAAAAGATTTCGCCTTAAAGACTTTTAAAAAAAAACAATTTTAGTAAAACAAAAGCAGTAGGAAATGTTTTATTAGTTGGCGTAATAATAAACAAATTGAGGCCTCAAATAAATTTTGTAAAAATATAAATGTCCTTCGTTTTTTTCATCATTTCGTCTTTTTCAATAAATCCAACTTCATTGTACATTTTTTATAATTTTCTACAACTTACTAATTTAAGGTTTTCTTCTAGCATTTTCCCGACACAAAATACATTTCTGAAAAAAGTGAAAATATTTTCTGATTTCTCTTAAAATTTGACTGTTAAGCGTTCCCATTTAACAAATAATACCCTAAATATTTTGCAGTTCTACCTCTTGTAGTGTTTGACAAAAATACCCAGTCACAGAATTTCTAGGCACCTTGTATATTAACACTTTAAATATTTGATTTATAACTGCTCGCCTTTTAACTGAATGAGCTTAAATCAGAGCTGCCACATTTTTGGAGGAAGGATGCACAAAAAGGGGGCACAGTTAAGTTTCTTCTTTATAATATTACAGGCAGTAGTTTTTCAGTCGGTTAGGAGTCAACAAAACCTCAAAGCCGAATGATATCCGACCTCTATACCGGCAGTAAATTTTGAGTCGGCTAGGAATCAACGGAGCTTCTCACCGTTTTTAGCCTGCTACTTAGTGAGTGGTATATAATGTTGCGGCTCAAAGTCAAACAATGTCTCAGTCAACTTCAGACCAGTTATTTTGGGATAGGCTAACAATCCGGCAGTTTCCTTAATCAGCTGTCTATTGCCAATTCGTTGGATTGGACAAATAGTTCAGTAGTCCGACTATGAAAATCATCGTACTAGCCGACTGGTTATTGAAGATGACGTTTTGAATTAGGGAACCAACTCTCGCCCAATTCTCGGCTAGCGGTCAAACTTCAACTGCTTGCCTATTTACAGACTTTTGCCTACTCAAAGCCAACTTCGAATACTACCCAACTGAGTCGACTGCTAACCGACTATTCGATAGAAAACCAACTCTACTGGGACAGGAACTTTGTAAATAGTTGATGGTGTTTCTATCTTCTCAAACCAACAGTTCATCCAAGAAGCCTAGAATGGCTTATGACCCTCCCAATCCAGAGACCATTCTTCGGGTGAATGCCTAAATGGCATAAAAACGATTTCCCAACTTTTAAAAGTAAATGAAAATATGCAAATTTTAGCAAAGAAACCAACGAAAATTTAAGGTCCTCTCTGACAATCAATCTTTTATCGCTTCTCATTGACCTATTCTCAAATAAGTCCAAATGCTTTTACAGGGAAATGAGCAATAAGCTAATAGTATTTAAAACTTCCATAACTCTAACGTCTATTTTCACCTAAAAACATTAGTATTGCTACTACGCTTGAAAAAACGGAAGAAAATGTGGGCACATTTTTTAAAGGATTTATGAAGACTGCATAAGAAATTTTTATATAAAGAAAAAAAAAGGAAACTATATGACGAAACAATTTTCAACCTTTCTATTTTGGTAAGTGAGCGTTTTTTATATGAAACCAGCTAATATTCATCGGTCGTCCGTTTCCACCGTATTACAAATATTGTTGTGGGAGAGGTTCGCATATGAATTTAAGACATTCCTTGTGAGTATAAATTTGATTTTAAAAAGCTAACTTAGTGAAGACACGACCCTGATAACTGGGAAGATTGATAATGATGTAAGGTCTAAGCAATTAGTCGGATTGGTCCTACCCATGCACGCTCTAACCAGTTTACCAATAATTTTGGCATAGCCAGCTAATTCTGTAAATAAGGTTGGTCTTTTTTTAGACTAACCCTTATTTGAAATCAATTTTCAACTTGGGCTAATTTTAAGCGCGTACCGAAAAGCAAACAAAGTTTCCTTTTACAAAAATAATATTCAATCATATTTTTTTAAATATAGTCATAAATGGTTGTCGAAATCACGAAATATCTTCCTTATATAGGTTAGCGCTGGAATTCAAACGAAATTCACTCGTTATCATAAGAAATATTAGAAAATCCATTATTATTCAAAGTAATCAATAGAAAGATTACAGACATTTACAAAAAAAATTCCAAATCAAAGAATTCTTTGGAATTTGATGAGTAGTTAATGGCACTCACTTAAAAAATTGGTAAAAGGATGAAGGGTGTACCATCTTTTGACACAGGATACAATCGTTTTGAACTGCAATAACGTGGTACGACAAAGAAGCTACTGCTTCGTAACTAAGAATTTTGAAGCGCCGATTTTGTGTTTAATGAAACTAAGAGCGATTTGTTTCGACGACCGTTGTAACCTTCCTCTCAATTTGTCTTCTTGGAAAGCAGCTCCTTTTCGTGTGCTTCCCAGCCCGGTTTTCACAGAGAGGCTAGTTTGTGCTTAAAAATGGAATAAACTTAATTTCCAAAATATCTTACGTCGCAATAAAAGAATGTTCGTCGTGTCATTGATGAACGAGACCAGGTTTTTCTTGCGCCAAATTCTTTCGGTATTTTCGTTAATTATATTATTCGATCTTCTTAATATAACAACAGTAACAATCGTTAGTAAGGTGTGAATTAGAATCACCTGTTAAAAAAACTTGTTATAGATGATCAAAATAAAAAACCTCCAAGAATAAATAAAATGAAAAGTTTTCCCTAAAATTCCTAGGGTGTTGATAATTACCTGATATCCCACAAGTTGAAATATAACCCAGAAATTAGCTTCGTGCCCCACGTCTCCTCCGGAGACCATACAAAATTGAGATTCATCGTGTGAATTACTCAATGTCCACAACGATGTGTTGTATTTATATATCATCGATGAACAGAGAAGGGCGTCCACGACCTTATGGACATTCAACAAAGCATGGTTCAATTGGTAAATTATAATATTTACGTCTTAAACATTTTTAAGATTTAGTTCGCATATCCGAATATTAAGCTCCAGGAATAGTACATGACCTCTCGGTCGTTAAGATTAGTGAAAACGTTTAAGACTATGTAACAAATACAGGGTTGTATCAGCCTATTAAAGCACTGGTCATGAAATTTATATCTGAAACAAAGTGCGGCTACCCAGTAAAGATAAATTTAAACACATAGATAACTTAAATATTTAAAAAA